>NC_068289.1:44573618-45194868 GCF_025860055.1 Xyrauchen texanus | reverse complement strand
AGAATTGTACAGTGATTACAAAATAAAATATATCGATGTATATTAAAGTGAAGCAAAATGACCCACAGATGTGTTAGAGTTGAAAGTTATTCAAAATAACGATCATGTTTTAGTTTTTCTACTTTTGAGGAAATGCGGTATGAGTTTCCACATATGTGGACATATGTTTTCAGGGCGCTGACGTGCGAAAAATGAACTGATTTATTAATGCAGCATATCAAACGAAACTAGAGAATCTCCTCTTTACAACCAAATAGGTTTCAATGAAAAAACATAGAGATTTCTTTACCATAGGCACTTTTGTTGGCGCTGCATCTGTATGAGCGCTTCAAGGAAATCAATGTCATGTTGTTGTGTCACATGACTCGGTGCAGCAGAAGTTAAACCTTTAAATGACAGTCTAGAGTCTTGTGAACTGTATTCAGTCAGGATTTTATTCATTTAAATTATACGCAACACATAACACAGTCAAAATACAACGTCCACGCAGGGTCGCATGAGGTTAAGACAGGAAATTATTGAGCAAATATTTGCAGTCAGAAAATTAAAGGGGCAAAGACACACATGCACAAACAGACAGGCACATCTGGAATAATTCTAAAAGTGAAATTTGTGTATATGTAAAATATATCATAACACATATATAGGCAAAGGGTAGCTACTTTTAATAATCAAAATAAATATAAGTTCGTTTTTATTTGTTTAAAAAAAATTTCCATCACCAAATAATTAATATACTTCCATTTGTGTTGATTTATAGTTTGACGATATTACCATTATTCTAAAGTGTGAAAAATAAGAATAATAAAGATTTAGTATGTGTGCCCAAACTTTTGACTGGTATTGTAGTTTGTGCATTAGTTTAGGTAATATCCTATTATATTTATCCCAACCATCTCGCCGTCCACTGCAGGAGCTGCAGATGCGGCGCAGGAGTCTGAACGTGTTCCGGACTCAGATGATGGATCTGGAGCTCGCTCTCATGAGACAGCAGTCTATGGTCTACCAGCATCTTAGTCCGGATGAGAGGTGAGGAGAATAAACAAACCATATAGCAAGGCACAGAGCTGTTGGACAAATGTGTTTTTCTTGTTGTCTTTTGCTTGTGGCCATGTACACAGTGTAAAGTTCTAGGAGTGACAATCGCATTTAAATGCATTTATAAATCGTACAACCTGTTTGGTCATAGCTATTTTTGACGAAAGTCGTTTTAGTGACCAGATTCATATTAACATCTAGAAATTATTATTAAACATCCATCAACAGAGGCACCATGTTTTGTTTACATGTTATCCTTAAAAGACTTTCTGACTTAAACATTTGTGGGTCTCCAGTTTAAGCTAAGTTTTGGTTATCTGCTTCAAAGCCACTAACATACTCATTTCTATTTTATTTCTTAAAAAATGGAGCAACCTTACCAAGAATTATGTTTTCAGTATGTACTTCTAATGTGCGATTAAATGGCAAGTTTACCTGTCTGTCTGATGTCTTTGCAGACAGGAGGCAAATCAACTTCAAACGCTGCGCACTGCAGTCAGACAGGAGCTCCAAGAACTCGAACTGCAGCTGGAGGATCGGCTGCTCTCTCTCAATGAACAGATGCGCAGCAGCTCCCAGCACAGCAGCATCTACCGCTACCACATGGTCAGTGAATGCAACTGCCTTGCTGTCAAATCCATTATTTTTAGAGCACCCAGCATACATTATGTAATAATAACATGAGATGCTTTAAATATTATACCATAAGTATGGCTACATACCAAAACCTAGTGTGCTGCCTTGCTGTCTACAGCCTACATAGGCAGCTGTCACCTAAGGAAGTATTGTAGCCTAAATAATGCAACCTAGAAGGCAGCATAATAATACTGACTACCTTTTGGAACAGCCTTCACATCTCATTTTTATTACAAGTTTTCAACGGACTGAAATGTGGAAGCTTGGATCTGTCATTTATGTAAGTGCATTTTTGGGATCTTTAGTAACACACATGTGCATCTTGCAGGGCATGCACAGAGGTCACAGCATGGACAGTCTGTCTAATTCTTCAGCTCTGCAGGCCATGGAGCCGGTGAGTGGATTATAAGCACTTTTACGTTACAGGGTACTCTAATCAGATATCATATGCATGCTGGTTTTGTTTCAGGACCCAGGTTTTACATTGGTCATCCGGTATTGTACATAAATGCTTATCACGTTTTTTAAAATCCTTGTACAGTAATGCAAATGACTGGAAATATCATGAAAAAGTAATTGATGTGTCATGAAAATTAAGTCGTCAAAACGTGTGGGGCACCCTGTAATATAATTTTTACAAATAGGCATTAATAATAATTATGCATTCATTTATTAATAAAAAAATAAGTTAATAATATTACATTTTAAAAAGCCAAAATACCATAGTTTGCTTGGACTCTCAGCCTCTGACACATAGAGATATTGGAATATCCTCCCTTTTTAAAGTTGATACTCTTATTTGTTTTACCATCCTAACTGTGCTTGATTATATGGTTATTTGCATTTTATTTTTTCACATTTATTCTGTTTATCACAACCCTATCAGAATTTTGGGGACCCAAACAATGCCCAATTCTCCTCTCGGACCCACTTTATGTTAGGTGTCAAATATATTAGATTAGATTCAACTTATTGTCATTGTACAGGTAGAGAGACAATGGAATGGAGTTAGCATCTAACCAGAAGTGCAAATAGCTATATATATATATATATATATATATATACACACACGAGTATATACAATACATATTTCAAGTGATCTGAGTGGGATGTAGTGTTCAGGACCTGAGTTTAGAGTTCAGTAGGCTGACAGCTGAAGGAATGAAACCGTTCCGGAGTCTGCTGGTGCGACAGCGAAGACTCCTATAGCGCCTACCAGATGAGAGAGGAGTAAACAGACCATGGTTGGGGTGAGAGGTGTCTTTGATAATGCTTCTCACCCTCCTTAGGCAGCGTTTGTGGTGAATGTCTTTTGGAGGTTAGCTGAACACCAGTGATGTATTGGTCAGTTTTCACCACCCGCTGGAGGGCCTTTTGGAGACAGTGCAGTTGCCATAACACACTGTGATGCAGTTTGTTAGGATACTTTCAATAGTGCAGTGGTAAAAGTTCAGCAGGATATGGGGGAACAGGTGAGCTTTCCTTAGCTTCCTAAGGATGTAAAGGTGCTGTTGGGCCTTTTTGATCAGAGTGGAGGTGTTGTAGGTCCAGGAAAGATCATCAGAGGTATGGACACCCAGGAGCTTGAAGCTAGTCACATGCTCCACTTCATTCCCATCAATGGAGATGGGAGTGTATGTGTGGCACTTCCTATTCCTCCAGTGGTCCACAATCAGCTCCTTGGTCTTCTGGGTGTTGAGTGTAAGATTGTTGTTGGCACGCCACACTGCCAGGTGCTGTACTTCTTCTCTGTAGGCTGTCTCATCATCGCCACTGATCAGGCCTACCACCGTGGTGTCATCTGCAAACTTGATTATGGAGATGTAGTTGCTGATCCTAACAGCCTGTGGTCTGTTAGTGAGAAAGTCCAAGGTCCAGTTGCAGAGGGAGGGGCAGATGCCAAGATCAGTGAGCTTGGAGATCAGCTTTGATGAATCACAGTATTGAAGGCAGAACGGAAATCAGTGAATAGCATCCTGACATATGTGTTGTTTTTGTCCAAGTGAGTCTGTGTGGAGTGAAGCGCTTGGGGATTGTAGGCGAACTGATATGGGTCCAGTGTTGGGGGCACGCATGTTTTCAGGTGGGAGAGGACCAGCCTCTCAAAACACTTAGCGATGATGGGAGTAAGAGCAACGGGGTGGAAGTCGTTGAGGGCCACTGCAGCAGCATGTTTTAGTACTGGTACAGTGGTGGCTGTTTTGAAGCAGGTGGGGACAAGGAGATGTTGAAAATGTTGGTGAAGACGTCAACCAGCTTTTCTGCGCAGGCCCAGAGCACTCGGCCAGGTATGCCATCAGGGCCAGCAGCTTTATGTGTATTCACTCTGCTCAGGGTGGAGCACATGTCACTGGTGGAAAATATGAGCAGCAGACCATCAGGTGGGAGCTCAGCTTTTATGGGTGGTTCTGTGTTTCCACAACCAAAGTGAGCATAAAAGGTGTTCAGTTCATCTGTGAGGGTGGCTTTACTGGTTGGGGGGGTGCTGTTTGCTGGTTTGTAGTCTGTGAGGGTATGGGTGCCTGTCCACATACGTTGGGGGTCATTGTTCTTAAAGTACTTATGTATTACTTCATTTGATACAATGTACTACTTAATGTACATATGTGTTGTTGCATGGTACTTACATTTTAAGTACCTGAAATTACATCTGTATTTTCACTGTTAACTTTACCCCTAATCCTCACTTTCCTCTCACCCTTTACATGTTTTTCTCTGTGTATGTATACAGGTAACCGACCTCCTAAGGGAGCAGTTGTATCTTCAGTCTGAGCTGGGATATGAAGCTGTCACACCCAGTTCAGGGCACTCATCGCGGGCGTCCAGTCCAGAAACATTGAACCGAACACTTGAGTCCTGCTCTCCTTCCACACAGAGAGGTGGCATTTTCCGGGCCACCCTCAATCTCATGCCCACTGTCCCTCCACGGCCTGGAGTTAAGGTTCCTCAGTCTGTATCACCAGAAATGACGGAGCACAGCCTGTCACCACACACCTCCTTCGATTTGAGTAGAGATGAGGATGAGTCATTTGATGGTCGGATAAGCAGAACCCTGGAAGACTGCAGGGCCACAGAGTGGAGGAGTATAAATGGAGGCAATGGTGACCTGAAACATTTTATTCAGGAGGTGAGAGATGGTTGTTTTCTCCTTTTGGAATTCTGCTTATTTTGTATCACATACTACTAGGGCTGGGAATCAATGGAGATCTCCTGATTTGATATGACTAGACTCTGATTCATTTGGTTATAAATTAGTTATAATACCCATTTCCTTTGCAAATAAAATACATTATTTTCAGCTAGTACTGTAAGTTATACAGGGAACCCTTTATCTGGGTACATTATGCAAATATTAAAAGTAAACAAGGCTCTACAGTGCAAGCATTTGACTCGCATTTGCGATTGAGAATTACTGCGTGCGAATGGGGAGAATTATTTGTGTGCACGGGTGCGAGTGATAGCTGATATACCACCAGAGTTTATGAGCTTATATTGTTGCCTACAATCAGAATAAAAACTCCATAATGCGGGTTATATTTGACCTGTTTAAATGATAAAAACCGTGCAAAACTAGACTTAATCTTAAATTTAGTCAAAATGCTTTTGGGTTATCCTCCTCAACATTGACTATATGAATATTTTATGTTTTTGTAATATTTGTGTATATAATGGAATGATAAAGTATTTGCTATTGTGTTCAGGTCAAATTTGGCCCGGTGGTAAATACTGCTGGTATTCAATGCAGCTGTGAAGCTTCTCTTGAGTCAAGAGTGTCACAAGATTTCTCTTTCTCTCTCTTTAAGAGATAATAAACATTATTGTTACTTTTTCTTCATCAAAATCAGTAATGATGCCATATGAACAAAAATATGAAGGTGATCATTTTAGGTGACCATTTTTCAAGGTCTTTTGCTTCTAGAGGTACAGAAACTTTCACTGGGAGTTTAGTAGACATCTAATATATTGCATACAACAGGGTTTCAGCAAAATGTTTATCATGTTGATGTAGAGCTTTTAGAAAATAGATTATGAAATACGATACACGCAGCTTTATAGGGTTAATATTTGCAGATATTATACACAGACCTGCACATACTGCCACAACTGTGTGGTGCGCACACACACATGTAGTTATACTATGTAGTTGTTCAACTGCACAATGTTGATTTGATAATGCTGTTTGGTTTTGTTTTTTGCTATATTTCTATGGTTGTAATTTGCTGGTTGCATGCTTGTTACATGATTGTTTTTCTTTCAGACTAATTAGGTTTGTAAGTAATATGAGTATAGCTATTGTACATATATAGTACCACAACTCACCAATAGATGGCACTCTTTCCTGTAAAATTTTTATTATAGAAGCCTTTATTCAGTGTTGTTTATTTTCAAGTTCATAATTTATAGATAAGTGTGCTGTAAATTTAAAAAAACTTAATATGGTTCATTTTTGGCCCGATCATCACGTGTCATTGTTTTTAAATATAACAGAAGGGTTAAACAAGTCATGAAAAATCTATTTTCAGTACAAATGACCACAACTGTAAAAATTAAACTGGTCTTACCACAATATTACATTTTGTTCATACCACCCACTCCTACAGAATATTTTATTATATTTATTCTTCAAACAAAAAAAAACTCCCAATTGTTTTGTTACATATGTGGATCCAAAAGCAGCTAATGTTTTCTTTTCCCATCTCAAAAGAAAGTGAAAAAGCATATTTTACTGTGACTGGCACAATTCAAGCATGTTCTTTGAAGCGTAATGATTTTTGTGGGGTATAATGATTGTTAAATTTACTTGTGAAATTTGCTCAGACTGATCTGATTTATGAGTCTGGCGTGATGGTAAAGCACCTCTGATGCTTTCAGGTGCTAATAGGGTCGTCATGATGCTTAAGTTTCACTGGTCAATACCAGTTGAATTTCTTTGTACTTTTGACATCCCTAGTTGTTATATGACACTTTTACCCAGATGTATTCTCACAATCTGCCATTTGTTTTTCTGCCCTTAATGCAGTCTAACATAGTTTTTTACGTATCGTCTCACAGATTAAAGAAAGCATCACGCATGAAATCAGACAAGAGATTTTGAATGAGCTCTTGGCTGCAGTGTCGACTCCGAGATCTCCTCTGCCAGCAAGAAAGCCCCCTGTGTGAGCAGCAAGACAGATGCTTGAGGTTTGTTTTGATGGATCATAGTATGCTTAATACAGATCTGTTAATTGCTTGTCACCTTTTTTATCTTGAAAGTAGCATGAAGAAACATATTGCCCTCTCCTAAAAAGAAATTGTTTTTATAGGATATGCTTGTATCCATTTCGTACTAGAGTTGAAATGACATACCAAGCAGTCACAGTTTTAAAACACATTTTTCTTTTATAATCATGTATGCTGTTTTTCATGACCTCTTGAAAAGGTGACCAGTCACATTATCTAAAATAAGCACTTCTCCATATACAATATACACTGATGAGCCAAAACATTATGACCACCTGCCTAATATGCTGTTAACCCTGAAGGTTTCCTGTGGTATCTGGCACCAAGACATTAGATCTAGATCCTTCAAGTCATGCAAGTTGTGAGGTGGAGCCACCATGAATAAGACTTTTTGGTCCAGCTTATTCCACAGATGCTCAATCGGATTGACATCTGGGGAATTTTGAGGCCAGGGCAACACCTTGAACTTCATCATGTTCCTCAAACCATTTCTGAACAATGTGTCCAGTGTGGCAGTGTGCATTATCCTGCTGAAAGAGGCCACTGCCATCAGGGAATACCATTGCCATGAAGGGGTGTACCTGGTCTGCAACAATGTTTTGGTAGGTGGCACGTGTCAAATTGATGTCCACATGAATGGCATGACCCAGGGTTTCCCTGCAGAACATTGCTCAGAGCACATAAATCCCTCCTTGTAATCTTCCCAAAGTGCATCCTGGTGCCATTACTTCCCCAGGTTTGCGGCGCACACATACACGGCCATCCAAGTGATGTAAAAGAAAACGGGACTCAGGTCCCTGCTCCAAGGTCCAGTTCCAATGCTCGTGTGCCATTGTAGGCACTTTCGACGGTGCAAAGGGATCATCATGGGCACTCTGACCGGTCGCCGGCTATGCAGCCCTATATGCAGCAGAGGGCGATGCACTGTATGTTGTGACACATTCCTCCCATAACATCATTAAAATTTTCTGTGACTTGTGCCACAGTAAGAACTTATGTCGGTTCAGACCAGACAAGATAGCCTTTGTTGCCCTAGCGCATTGATGAGCCTTGGGCGCCCAACACCCTGTCGACAGTTTGTCCCTCCTCAGACCACTGTCGGTAGGTACTCGCCACTGCTGACCGGGAGCACCCCACAAGCCTTGCTGTTTAAGAGATTCCCTGTCATCTGGCTATAACAATTTTGTCCTTGTCAAAGTCACTCAGGTCTTTACTTCTGCCCATTTCCTCATGCATTCAACACATTGACTTGATTGGGAACTGATTGTTCACATGCAATCTAATCTACCCAGACCTTGTCATGTGGCCTTGTTAGGAGATGATCAATGTTATTCGCTTCACCAGTGAGAGGTCATAATGTTTTTGCTCATCAATGGGCTCATCATACATGCATGCATGCATACATACATACATACACTGGCGGCCAAAAGTTTGGAATAATGTACAGATTTTGCTTTTATGGAAAGAAATTGGTACTTTTATTCACCAAAGTGGCATTCAACTGATCACAGTGTATACTCAGGACATTAATAATGTGAAAAATGACTATTACAATTTGAAAGAGAAAATAAAATTCAGAACTTCTGAAACTACTTCAAAGAGTTCTCATTAAAAAAATCCTCAACATGCAGTAATGGCAGGTTTGCAGATCCTTGCATTCTAGCTGTCAGTTTGTCCAGATACTTAGGTGACATTTCACCCCAAACTTCCTGTAACACTTGCCATAGATCTTGGCAAGTGATAGTCTTGTTGGGCACTTCTCACACACTTTTACAGTCTAGCTGATCCCACAAAAGCTCAATGGGGTTAAGATCCATAACACTCTTTTCCAATTATCTGTAGTCCAATGTCTGTGTGTCTTTGCCCACTCTAACCTTTTCTTTTTGTTTTTCTGTTTCAAAAGTGTTTTTTTCTTTGCAATTCTTCCCATAATGTCTGCACCCTTGAGTCTTTTCTTTACTGTTGAACATGAAACTGGTGTTGAGCGGGTAGAATTCAATGAAGCTGTCAGCTGAGAACATGCAAGGCATCTATTTCTCAAACTAGAGACTCTGATGTACTTATCATCTTGTTTAGTTGTACATCTGGCCTTCCACATCTCTTTCTGTCCTTGTTAGAACCAGTTGTCCTTTGAAGACTGTGGTGTACACCTTTGTATGAAAGCTTCAGTTTTTTTGGCAATTTCAAGCATTGTATAGCCTTCATTTCTCAAAACAATGATTGAATGAGTTTGTAGAGGAAGCCGTTTCTTTTTTGCCAGTTTTGACCAAATATTGCCCTTAAGACATGCCAGTCTATTGCATACTGTGGCAACTCAAACAAACACAGACAATGTTAAGCTTCATTTAATGAACCAAATAGCTTTCAGCAGTGTTTGATATAATGGAAAGTGATTTTCTTGTACCAAATTAGCAATTTAGCATGATTACTCAAGGATAAGGTGTTGGAATGATGGCAGCTGGAAATGGGGCCTGTCTAGATTTGATCAAAAATGACTTTTTGCAAATGGTGATGGTGCTGTTTTTTTACATCAGTAATGTCCTGACTATACTTTGTGATCAGTTGAATGCCACATTGGTCAATTAAAGTTCCAATTTCCTTCTGAACAGCAAAATCTGTACATTATTCCAAACTTTTTGCACTATATACACATATATATGTATATATATATATATATATATATATATATATATACACAGTATATTGATGCCATCTATTGCAGGGTTCTCTGTTCTTCTATTCTGTTTGCAAAAGGAATGTTTGGGAGTCTAAACTTTGTATATCCTATAGACAGATTAAAGCTGAATATATAAATAACCATCATAAGACAAATGTGATGACCTTATGTGCCTACGACTTGTGTGTGTGTGTGTGTGTGTGTGTGTGTGTGTGTGTGTGTGTGTGTGTTGCTGCTTATGTAAAGAGTTACAAATCAGTCTCTGATAATGTTTTAGTTTGGAAGATTCACACAGGACATATTCTCACAATCTATCCACAATCCAATTTTTTAATTGTTAGTCTATATAAATATGTGATAGATGGATAGATTTTTATTATTTTGTATTTTTTGCATTTTGCCACGTTTTGAAGACACTGTCGAGTTAAAAAACGTTAAAAACAATTCTGTAGGCATTGCAATCGATCAAAGTTTCTTGGCAGCCATGTTCATAAAGCCTCCGGGCAGCTATATTCTCTCTCTATTAGATACAAGCAGGATGCTAGTACAGCTCCTATTTATTTGAATCTGGAAAGACCAAAATCACAGAGATTACAAGTAAATAACATATTTCAAATCAGCAATAAAATCTGACAACAATCATATCATAAATTGTGCTTCTTTAGCTCCTATCATTCTGAAATAATCACTATTTTTTTAGGCTGGTCCATCTAATGTGCATGTGTGTTCTCCATAAAAAGTGACCGGCATTGTCTATATCAAAAAGGTTTTTTAATAAGTTTACTAGTAACCTATCTCATTCTATACAGTGTGACTCCACCCAGCTGTTTTTGAAAGCAAAAATGTGTCCTGTGTGAACACCACCTGAAAATTCAGTTGCCTGTGTTCTATAGGCAGAACATAGCTAGGCAGCTCACTAATTTTTGTAATGGTCCTCAATCAATATAGCTATTTTGTTTCCTTAAGCAGGTGAAGAAGCGAATCCTGTGAAACAGTCATACTAAACACTGGTTAAAGCCTTGCACTGCGAATGGCCCAGCCCCTCTTTCTGGTTCTGTCTGTGAAGCCCTTCTGGATTCTACTGTCTGCTTCTGCATTACGGTCCAGTTTCTACATTCTCAGTGGTTGATATATTCAACTGTCCGAACCTACAAAGAACACATAGCTTATTGTGGTATCCGTCTGGTATATATTACAGAAATGTAATGAATCTTTTCGGTGGTATTTTAGTATGTGATGCAGGTCTTGTCGAAGTGTTGATGGCAGTCTTTAAAATAATTGTGGGTGTGTAACGGTTTCTATGTATGTGAGTGTGTGTTTAAATGTTTGTTTGTCTGTCTTGGACAAAGTGTCTACTGTAATCATGTTGTCTAATGCAACCTCTGTGAGGAACTAACTGTGCAATACATTTAACTTTTTTCCAAACTTGAACTGACCAATCACAACTACTGTCCTACTTTCATAATGTACACAGCTGTCTTCATTTTCTAGTTCATGTTGATAGTTTGTGACATACTGTATAAATAGATAAGACACTTAAAAGGATAGTTCAACAAAATTAAAATTCTGACATGACTGAACACAAAAGGAGATTTTGAGCAGAATGTTTGCCTCAGTCACCATTCACTTTCACTGCATCATCTTTCCATTCAATGAAAGTGAATGTTGACTGTGACTAAAATTATACCTAACATCTCCTTTGTGTTCCACAGAAATAAAGTCATACAGGTTTGGAACAACACGATAGTTAACTGAACTATCTCTAAGCTTTAAAAGTACATTCATAAATGGATTTATCTGTGAGAAGATGAGCACTAAATTCTCTTTATACGCTAGCACATTCTTAAAGAGGAAGGTCATCCAAAAAAAAAATTTCTCTTAACTTTGACACCCTCGTGCCATCCCAGATTTGAATGACATTTTCTTCTGCATAACACAAACAAAGATTTTTAGAAGAATCTCTGTAGATCCATACAATGCAAGTAAATGGTGACCAAAACTTTAAAGCTCCAAAAAACACAAAGGCAGCATAAAAGTAATCCATGTCTTCTGAAGTGATCCAGTTTGTTTTGGTCTCCTTGGTGATCATGATTTCAAGCTTGATTACAGTTTCTAGTGCTCTGGGCATGTGTCACGCACTGGGAAGTGTAATCAAGCTTAAAATTCTGATCGTGCCTATAGACTGCAATGGCAAACTGTAAAGTGAAAAAGGATTCATATTTTGGTCAAAACTGATTGGATCGCTTCAGAAGACATGGATTAAACCACTGGAGTTTTATGGATTACTTATATGCTGCCTGTATGTGTTTTTTGGAGCTTCAAAGTTTTAGTCACCATTCAGCATTGTATGAATTTACAAAGCTGAAATATTCCACTAAAAATCTTAATTTGTGTTCTGCAGAAGAAATATAGTCATACATATCTGGGATGGCATGAGGGTGAGTAAATGACCAGATAATTTTATGGGTGAACTGTTTCTTACATTCTTACAGACAGCAGCTGTCAAATCTAATGTTTTGAGATGAGGATTTAAAGAGCAAAGAATTGAAAGTTTTTGTCTTTTCCTCCATGTGAATGAAAGAACATAGGAAATGTTTTAATGATGTACTTTTGTTTTAATCTAAACTGTAATCAATTGTCATACTAATTGATTGATATGACTAAGGGGATATGTTCCCTTTTCACCTGGGATGCATGAGGGATCATCTTTAATGCAAATCATTAATAAAGATTTATTTATTTTACATATATGCTTTGCCGTGTCATGATTTTGTTTGGGTTGTTGGAGATGTGGAGGATTGTTCGATTTATGGCTTACATTATGTGTGCTGTACAAAATATATGAATGTTCTAGGTTCAATACAACTTAATCTGAGCTGGTATGTTTCACAAGCCATTGAGTAGACTAATACAGAAGATATTTTTGACCTTGTGTTAAAAAATAAAAATAAAGGACTATGGGATAAGTTATTATTCTGGGAATAAACATTTAAAGGTCACACAGTTTCAAAAGTATAGTCACAAGACTTAAACATTAAACGTGTTAACCTGATACTGGTGTAACAGATCACAAAAGGCTTGAACATGTCGCACGTTCCACAAATATTGTATAAATAGGATCTGAAACTTGTCAGGAAACAACCCTCATAAAACCATTGTCAACCGAAGGAGATTAAACTAAATATTGAAATGAGACGTTTTATTTTACATTTATTTTGCATGGTGTTTGCCATTTTTTTTTTCTTTCACCTTGAACCTAAGAACACCTCGTTCACATTGAATCTCAATGTGATAATACACAGTGACTATGTAATATGTTAAAGAAAATCAGACTAGTCCACGTACATGGTCATTGTGTTTGACAACGTGCTGATTCGCGATAAATTGATAAAATAATTTAAATGGCATATTGTATGAACCTAGACACCGCTCTTTTGACTCAAACAGGTTTTAATGTCAAAAAAGTTTGTTTTCTTACTAGATATAGTTTTATTGCAGTTTTTCCCCAAAGACAAACTCCACTGAGATTGGCGCCATGTTGTTTTGTCACATGACTTTGGTGCGTCATAATTTTAGCACTGTAATGACAGCCCAGAGCCCCCTGAACTGAGATCAGTCAGTTTAAATTAAATGGAATTATGCATAGCCTATAGCAAAACCAAGGCATAATGTCCACGCATGTGGACGTGGGGGTCTCGAGGTTAAACCAGCTAAGGCCCAAAACCAGCTTGTATTTTCAGCAGGGAGAACGATGCAACAAAAGCAATGGTCCGCAATGTGTGCTGCGCAGTAATGATAAGGTTAAAAAGTTAATAACTGTTCCTAAATTATGGATTTTAGCATGGTTGGAACGCTGTTTATTCAGCATAAAGCAACAGCACTATCCATTTTATAAGCTGCATTATTGGACCGAACTAAGCCTGTAACAGCTACTAGTGAATTCAAATGGAAATCCCACACAATCGTCAAGTTATTAAAGCAGATAGAATCAATATCCCCAAGCTTTAACTAGCTGTTTTTATGTAAATGGACACCCACTGAATCCAAGGATGCCCACTGTATCAAACCCTCACACAAACATGTGCCTTCTATCTCAAAGCCATGTTTCCATGGAAACAGCAGGCCAGATTGAGTTTGTATCTAAATAAATATTTTCTGACCCACAGGTATTTTCATCATCACACTTGACTAAACACAGCAGTAGGAGGGAGGAAAGATCCCTGCTATTAATATCGTCGCTCGCATTAAAACCGTTAATCGCAAAGGACAAGCACGATGATGACCGAAAGAGGTGTTATTATGAAAGTGTTCAAGCTGAAATGATGTAGGCCTATATTAGATCAAAAGCAATTATCTGAAAGTCCTTCATTGTAGAGCTGACAGATTCGTGCAGCCAAGGCCACGTCCACACTTATCCATTTTCATAACGTCATTGTTTTGACGTTTTGAAAGTATGAAGTAGATCGTTCTTGAAAGTCTATGATTTTGTTGGAGCAAATCGGCATTCATGTGGCATGAGGCATAAAAATAGCAAAATTGATACATTTTAAAACGCTTGTGTAAAAGGTGCTGGATGTGAATTTTTGTTCAATTCTTTAAAGTAGCCTAGCCTGCACAATTCCCCCAAAAACCAGCCAACAGACCAGCCTGACCACCGTATACTATGTATTCACGGCTAAAGGCCTGTTGTTATGCATGATGCGCAACAGTTGTGTTGTGTTATGTTTGTCTACTCAGGAGACCATTTACCTTTATTTCACTCGCCGCTGAAAGCCCTAACACCTTCAATCACACTTTTGTACCTCTACCTCAGGAAGACACCGCCCCACAACACAAAGCCTTGGTTGTGTGCAGCCATCCGTGTGTGTTCCTGGACACACAAATGGACTCTTGGTCTGTCTGATGACATCACTATTTTACATCAAAGCTCTTTTTACAATGATTTTGGCAACTTGCATGACACAAACCTCTGCTGTTGATACTTGTTAACATATCTGTTAAAGTTTACTCAATAGGTCGTCAGATGTACATGGATGTGTGTAATAAACAGTGCCTGTTTTGTAGCTCCTCCACCTTGGAGATGTTCATTAAACTCATTAGTCCCTCTGCCATGATGGGGGCCATAAGGGGATGCCACAATCTGTAAATAGGCAACTGTTATGGCAGGGCGTTTATGCCATAGGTCAGGTAATGTACTGTGGTAGGCTACTATTTGTTTTAGCAGAGTTTATCTCCTTAGGATTCTTACACACTCTTTTTTCCAGAACTACCTCTGATGATAACTCCTGAAAGTAGCCTAACGACCGAAGGAATTTTTTCAAATTGAAATTTTGGTAATGCTTTACAATAAGGTTCCATTTGTTAACATCAGTTAACATGAACTTACATTGAACAATACATTTACAGCATTTATTCATCCTGGTTAGTGTTACTTTTAATATATATATATATTTTGAATGTAAAATATGTACTTGTAAACATTAGTGAACTAACAATGAACATTTGTATTTTTATTCACTAACATTAACAAAGATGAATAAATGCTGAAAAAATAGATTGTTCATTATTAATGTTATCAAATGAAAATTATAATAAATAATAATAATCATTATAATAAAGTTTTACCAAAGTTAAAAAATGTTAAAGGGATAGTTCAACAAAAAAATGAAGATTTTTTTCATCATTTATTCACTGTCATGCCATCCCAGATGTGTATGACATTTTTCTTCTGCAGAACACAAAGGAAGATATTTAAAAGAATATTTCAGCTCTGTAGGTCCTTACAATGCAAGTGAATGGGTACCAAAATATTTAAGCTTTAAAAACACATAAAGGCGGTATTAAAGTAATCCATAAGGTTCCAGTGGTTTAATCTATGTCTTCAGAAGCGATATAAATGTGTGGGTGAGAAACAGATAAAAATGTAAGTCCTTTTTTTTACTATAAATCTCCACTTTTACTTTCACTTCCACCTTCTTTTGTTTTTGGCGATTAGCATTCTTTGTGAATATCGCCACTAAGTGGGCAGGGAGGAAAATTTATATGAAAAAAATATTATTTTATTATATATATTAAATATTGATTCATTTCTTACATGTCGCTTCAGAAGACATGGATCTAACCACTGAAGTCTCTTGTGGATTACTTTTATTCTGTATTTTTCAATAAATCTGTAGAACCGGTTCACATGACCGGTGTCTGAACGATTTGTTCATGAATCTGTCCAAGCAATCGGTTTTGGTCAACAACTCATTACAAATTGGGGATGTCTGATTTGAAAAATTGGAATATTGCCAATAAGTAATAAGATGAGACACAATAGGTTAGCTGAGTTTGCAAAAGAGCATTTGGAGTGTATCAAGGATTTTGAGCATGACGGATGAAAAAAATCATATAAATTCTCATATTTTGATTACGTTTTCTTAAATGCAAAAAATGCAACATTGTCAAAACAGTACCAAATTATCCTACTCAAGTGCATGTGACATCAATTAAACATAAGTTAGTTCAGAAGTAATCCAAAAGTAACTGGATTAAGTAATGCAATTTTAGTCATTTAATTTGTAATCAGTACCAGATTACAATTCCGAAGTAATCTTTCCAGTTCTAGCCGTCATCCTTCTGTGATGTGCGGTACAATCTAAATGTGCTTGAAGTGTTTACTTGTCATTGCTTTCTCAGATCAGCTCAGGTTGGAATAAAGCTTTAAAAAAACTCTAATTCCACTGTATTTTAAAAAAGCTGCACATGGTAATGTTCAGAATATTTCTTCTCCTGTCTCTGTAAATGTCCGGATTTTAAAATCTCCTTCCGGACACTTATTTGAAGTGGAGTTTTGAAAACACATGACCAGAAACTAGAGAACCTGTTTATTTCAAAGCAAAAGTGTGTCATTAAGCTCGGTGCAAGTAGAACATGTAATATGCAATTCTTGGATGTCAGGAACTAGGGTAACGTGACCATGGGATTCACTCCTGTATTTAAATGCCATTGCCACTTCCAAAATTTGTAGTATGTATTTGGGTTTTCTATAAACTAGGAAATTGAGATAATTAAAAAAAAATGTAATCATCATTATTTTGATCATTAGATATACTTTTGCAGAAATGTCTGAATCTTACCCCTTCAGGTTTTGTTTTAGACAGGCCACAGACTAATGACCTATTTCAAAGCAGACAGGTGGATCAATAGCAGTTATCTCATTGGCAGATGTCCAGTGGCCTGAACAAATAGCACAGGTGGCGTCTGTCCTGGGTGGATAGGTTCAATGCACAGTCACACTTTGAACCATTGTAGGCCACCTAATATTGCATTAGTACCTTTTTTTATTCAAGCAACAATTGCTTTAGTATTATTAATTACTAGATCACATTAATTATGTCTGTATGTGTTTTACAGGGTTCCAATGATTATAGAAAACATTAAAATTGTGATTTCCAGATCCAGAAAAATGATGGAAATGAATACAAGCATCATAAAAAGTCATGAATATTTCAACAGTGAACATATTTTTCTAGTTATGTTCAGCTTTTATCTTCACACAAATCACAACTATCAATCAGCTTCAACAAAACAACAACAATAGTCATAAGAATGATAACGATATGCACTTTTAAATAGCAATTATTAATTTCTACATATGTATTCAAGCGCAAGTGTATTCCAAACAGCAGCAAATTTGTACGTGATAATTTTGAGGTAGTAGAACTTGAGGCCATAGTTTAAAGAACATATACAATTGTGATATGATTCATAAATATGACATTTCTAGTTTAATTGGGACCACTTAAATGTTTTTATTAATGACAACATTAGGATTTAGACAGTAATGGTAACTTAATTAATAATAGTAAGAATAGTTTTAAATTTAGAATCTTAAGTTGATTTGATTTTTTGGTATAATTTGAGATGACTACAAGAATATGGCTTTAGAAAGCGCCACTAATATATATATATATATATATATATATATATATATATATATATATATATATATATATATATATATATGTTTTTTTTTCTAGAAACTCTTTTTGAGTACTCTAACAGTGAGCACTTTCTCTATATAATCATTATCCAGTAATCTCTATACAATGCAATCTTTATAAAATCCTTATCCTGTAACCATAAATGCCCAGAAAAGGAAAGGAAATTAATTGTGTTGAAAAAGTTTTACATAGCACAAGATTATCAAACAGCTGTGACCAAAGCATCCCACACTTTGTCTTAAATCCCTCAATTTTGTAATACTTCCGCTCTAACTAAAAATAAAACGGCTGCTTTATCGGGACAATGATTTATTCCCACCACCCAAGAATCCCTGAATTATTTAAAATCCATAAATGAAGTGCCACTGAGATCGAGCATGTTATATATTAAAAAGAACATTCTATTGAAGAGCCCATGAAGAGAAATCTGGCCATGTGATGCACAAAAACTGCCGACAGCATCCTGAATCAGGATCATAAATAATCTAGGAAGCATCAGCAAGGTCCCGGCGGGAGCTTATATTGCATTGCTCTGAGTGTTGGTAATGATAGTGAGAGAGGAGGCAGATCACTTGCTATCTGAGTGTGTCCATGAGCAGCCGGAGAACTTGTACTGAGAAGTCCCACAGTAAAAGAGGAACAGCCACCCAAGGAAGGACATTTCTGCTTCTGTGAGGTATATGGAACACGGGACCACAGAAAAGTGAGTGGGACAACATAGATCTGGGAAAGACAAACAAATGATTTGTTCTTTGTTTGCATCTCTCTCTCTCTCTCTCTCTCTCTCTCTCTCTCTCCTATCTCTCTCTCCCTCTCCCTATATCTCTCTCTCACTTTGTCTACAAAGCTTTGTTGGCATGATTGTCAGTATTTACAGTTACCCTTTACAACAAGGTTATATTTATTAACATTAGTTAATGCATTAGGTATCATGAACTAACAATGAACAATATATTTGTATAGTAGGCTATTTATCTTGGCAAATATTAATTTATAAAAATAAAATTTTTCATTGTTAATGTTAGTTCATAATGCATTAACTAACATTAACATATGCAACTTTTAATTTAATTTAAATGTAGAAATTAATATTAACCAAGATTAATAAATGCTGTACAAGAATTGTTAATTAATTGTTAATTAATGTCAACTCATATTGTTAAGTAATTTTTACAAATGTGTTACCTTATTCATAACATTGCCAAAGTGTTTTGAGTATGTATATTGCTGAACTTATTGAGAAGTACATTAAGAAATATATAAAAAGGAGATAATAAAACACAGGAACACAAAAAAATAAACACAATTCAATGGGGATTCATTTGTATGAAAAATATGGTTTAAACAAAATAATGATAAAGTCTTATCTGAGTAACATATCACACATTACAGTAATAAATGTACATTATTGGTTCTCTGATACACTAATCAAGCTTCTTGTAGCCTGCTGGCGTGGTAAAGAAAGCTTTACATTTATCATATACATACACTTCTACACACTTATACACATCATTGAACAATATCTAGAAAACAAAAGGAAGTTTAAAAAAAACCTATTAATTTTGTCATACTTTTTACACCGATTGTATAGAAATTGTATGTATGATGCATGTCTCATATCTATCTCTCTCTCTCTCTCTCTCTCTCTCTCTCTCCCACTCTGTGGAGTAGGGGAAGGCGGGCCGTCCAGGAGGGAGAGTAATTCACAGGGGCTGATAAGCAGGGTCCAGTTTGTCTCTCTTTCTCTCTTCATCACTCTACATCAGCTCGCATTCAACATGGAGCCCAATAGCCCCAAGAAAATTCAGTTTGCCGTTCCACTCTTTCAGAGCCAGTTGGATCCCCAAGCGGCTGAGCACGTAAGTAGAGAGAGCATCTTTTATTACATTGTGCCTAATGGAGACTGGCCTGCGGAGGTCTTCAGCTCCCTTGAGACTCCACTAAGTATTAGTTCAGTGCACATTGCAGGCAAAATCAGTTTTATGATATGATGTCACAGATGAAGTCCTCTGCATGGATTATAGTGTATATATCAAATTTTCTGTCTTTGTATGTGGGTAGTTTGCACATAACGTGACTATTTTTGTTTCTAACATCAAGATGTCATGTTGAAATTTATATGAATGTATAAGGGAAAGTGTACAGTTTATCTTAAACCATGTAACTGGTCACCATTTCAAGTTTTTTGACATGTGTAGTCAGCTTTTTCCTTCACTCAGGGGCATAGATTCCAGGGGGAGGTAGAATCTCCCCCGCCAAATCTACGCCCTTGCCTTCACTAGTTCATTTTACATGGTACTGTGTTGTGAATAAACTAGATTTTAAGTGCAAATATTCCAAGTAATGTTAGGTCATAAAAGCTGCATGCATAATAATTATAAAGCAATTAGCAAAATGCTGTTTAAAATGGTTTTAGATGGATTATAGCATGTCACATTGCAATACATGTCCACTGGTTAATGTTTGTTGTCTGGCTCTGAGCACTTTCACTGTAACCGTGCTTTCTACTTTTTTCCTTTTGTTTAAACTGAATGTGAGTTGGATCGATCCTGAAGTATTGATTCTTCCAATATTGATGTTCTCACATAAAAATATTGATTCAAACTAGTGATATTGGATTTACAGTAGTTACCATAAAAATGTATGAATTTGATATGCTTTAAATAGGAAAAAGAAAAGTTTATACTAGCAAAAATTAGGTTTAACTTAAGTTTATTTAAATTAGAAGATGTTAAAACATTGATGATGATCTGTATTTGTTGTTAATAAATAATGCCCTTATGAAAATTAGTCTCCCAACGCTATTACGCAAGACTGTTAAACAGATGTCAACTGAGTGAATTGGAAAGCACGCAAATTGTTTTTTAAATTTTAATGTTGGCTAATTTGAATATATCTATGCCTCAAAAATATATCGATAAATAACTTGCTGATCAATAATCGATATATCAATATTTTATGGCATCCCTAATGGTTAGTTTTGTGGTTACTATGGTTTTACTGTCACTGATTTAAAATATATAAAGATCAGGGGTTAGTAAAACCATGGTTCATTTTCGTAAGTTTAAACAGAAGTCTAATCATTTTCATTTTTAGGCCTATAAATGTAAAAGAAAATTAATAATAATTAAAAAGTATATAAAAAAAATAATAATAAAAAATAATTTTTAACACGACCCATTTTATCAATAATAATAAAAAAAAAAAAACAT
The DNA here is from genome assembly GCF_025860055.1 of Xyrauchen texanus. NCBI lineage: Eukaryota > Metazoa > Chordata > Actinopteri > Cypriniformes > Catostomidae > Xyrauchen > Xyrauchen texanus. The sequence continues at coordinate 45,174,097 of NC_068289.1, read as the reverse complement.
CTGTATCGGTATTGATATCGTCAAAATTTGACCTTGATAGTATTTGTTATCAGATTGAAAACAAATTAAGTGGTATTGGCCATCCCTAACTGACGGACAAGTTAAATGTATTTTTTTGTGCTAATCGACATTATGGTGGACACATTTTGGCTGAATCAACACACTGTAGGACGTGTCAACTTCTCAAATGTATTTCATGCTTTGTTGTATGTACTGTAGAAATTGGCTTTCTACATCGAGAATGCTTAAAATAACTCTGTGTCACAAAATTTTTCATTGTCCTTTGTAAAATCGTGGTCATGCAGAAGAATATACACTTGTTGTGTTCCAGCCATATTGTAAAAGCTGTTCACTGATGGCTCCAGCAGTGAGGCTGAATGCCAAGCAGTAAAAGTATTTGATGTTGGGTGCTCTTGCTGACAATGTCATAACAGGAAAGTACTGGACTGATTTTATGATGATGCTTGTTTGTCCAATCAGTGGCAGTCTCTCTTGTACTGAGTAAGTGCTCCAACAGTGTCCACTCTTTTGCTTCTTGGAGCCTCTTTAAAGGGATAGTTCACCCAAAAATGAAAATTCTGTCAGCTTTTACCAACGTTAATGTTTTTCCAAACCAGTATGACTTACTTTCTTCTGCTGTTTTGACAGAATTGACCTTATTGATTTATTATTTAATAAATTAACCCGGACCGCATGAAAGTGACACTGTTGAGTATGAGCTCATGTGTTCCACAAGCGTTGAGACAGCATGTTGCAAGATCTAAACCCCGCAGCCTTCTTCAGGGAATTGGTTGTAGTGACCCAAGTGAATCACCCAACAAACGATCATGTCAAGGCACACGCAGATTGTGTGGGATAAATCAGTCAGCATGAACATTTTACACCCATGTACCATCTGTTATTGTGAGGTAACATGAACGAAAAGTAACATGGTTAACCTGGTCTCATTGAATAACATTACTATATTTCTATGTTTGCAAAATGAGTTTTGCGTGGTTAATTGTATGAATCGCAGCACCCTCCTGGTGAAATGAATATGCAAGGCACTAAAACATTAATTACTTTTATTCCCTTCAACACAATTCCTGAGTAAAACTGCAGATTATCAGTTCATAAGCGTACTTTACACCTTGTTCCTTGCACAATGCTATTTTATAACATCAAAATACTTTTACTATAGTGCCAGCTTGTAAGGCATTACATTTTAACATTTGGATTACGTTACCAACTACAAGTTTATTCAAGCATGATGAAATTGCACGCTAGGTGATCTGATAGAGCGTTGCATTTGAGATGCAAAGGACCTGGATACGAGTCCACAAGTGTTATGAAAGTGTCATAGAAGCACCCCAAAATCATGTGTCACACTTTACTTTTATTGACATTATTGGTTAGGTTTAAAGTTTAGGTTGGGTAGGTTGAATTAAAACTCGACAGAGCATTACTTTAAAAGCCTCAACTGTTTGGGTGAAGATTTAACTTGCTTTTAGTGCCACACATTGTATTTCACCTCTCACCTTCAAATGCTGCGATATTTGTAAGGAACCACATAATACAATTTTGCAAAATGTTGCCACAGTCACATAATTTAAATGAGATCAGACTGGTACTACTACCATTGTTTTGTCCAGCCTGATCTCGTGAAATTTACGTGACTATGGAAACATTTTTGCAAACCAAAATTATATGCATGTAATGCATATAATATTACATGTTTTGCTGCAGTTTCCCAGGGAAATGTCCAGCGGGGGGCGCCAATAGCGAATGTAATGGTGTCGTAATATGACATGGTTTTTAAGGTAAATGTTATGTGGATGTTTTTAAAAGTAAAACGTACCTCCCTAACCTAAAACTTTAACCTAAACATAACCAGTTGTGTTCTAAAAGATAAATGAGATGTGGACAAAACTGACATACTTATCCTAAACCAACACCTAAACCTAACTAATAGTGTTTTAAAAGCAAATTCAACATGAAAAACATTTACTGATGCAACCACGTCATTCCGTGCCGCTTCTATGAAACTTTGACTTAACTTGCACTTTTATTTCGAGTGTCCTTGCCTGGACTTGAGGTACAGTCTCTGAATCCAAAGTCCAACACTTAATCAGGTGAACTAGCATGGACACTAATCATGTTGGACTACATGTGGAAATGTAGTTGGGTTTGTAATACAAGCATTCAAATATATAGTTTTCAAGTAATGCGTTAGGGTAAAAATATTTTCAAATAATAACAAAGCATTGTGTGAGTAATAGAGCAAAAAATAAGTATTATAAAGTCATAAACAGCCATAGCATCCATGACTGAATAAAATGCAAAGTTGTTGTTGTTGCACCTCTAGCGTTAATTTCACCAGTTAACTGCAGCACAGTGTAGAAAACGATAAAAATCCATTTGTAAAAATGTAGTTTTAGTAACGTTCATTCTATGAGACTAGGTTGGTTTTTTGGCCATGTAACGTGCTCGTACCATAGAATTTGAAGTTGTCGTAAAATGCATATAAATGCACTTCCGTGATCGCAGATTCTAGTTCACCCAAAAATGAAAATTCTGTCCTAAATTACCCTCATGCCATCTCAAACCTGTATAACTTTCTTTCAACATAATGCAAGTCTTCTGAAGGCAGGCGACGTAAAAATCTTCATTCACAGTGCACAATAAGTCATCAAGATTTTCACTGAAAAATGACTTACATTTTATTTTTTTCTCATCAGAACTTATAAAATGACTCTGTATGGACTACTTTGGGTGCTTTTTGAAACTTTGACGTGAATAAGAACTGCTATTGCATTTAGAAGACATTGTTTTTTCTTTTGTGTCCCGTATAACACAGTGGCCTGTTACAGAGATTTTAACATCATAGATTTTACATAGTGCCTATGAACACCACTTACATGTGGCAAAGTCAGTGTAAGGCATTGCCTGTTGGCTCTTTGCTTTTTTATAAGGGAAATGTCGTAATTATTGCCATTCTTCTTTCTTTTGCTGCTTGACCACAGATTCGCAAGCGCAGACCGACTCCAGCAACACTGGTCATCTACAGTGAGCCCAGTGCATCAGGTAAGAGCACGCCTGGCATATATTTATGTAGCATGCCTCTTTATTGAGACTAAATGCAAACAAGGACATGCTGAACTTCAGACCTTCTGTGTAACTCAATTGCATGTAAATTAAGATCAAAATCTTTATAGAGCAGCCTGTCTCTAATTAAGCATGACCTTTAGCGTAAAGTTCTCAATACCCTTTTATTTTACAGATCTGTAACTGTGCTTGTTTGCTTTGGTTAATTGTTTGTTCCATGTCATTAGCATCCCTAATGCATTAGGACTAGAACTCATGACTGCTCTTTCATAAGGAAACAAGAGTTGGTTTATTTGAGCATCATTTGGTAGTGTTGTTCAAGGTCTAGTTAGTGCTACATTGAATGGAAACAAAAAACATGTTTGCGTAAGAGTTATTGTTGTGAAAATAAGCCCTCTCCAGTTTTCATGTACAATCATTATATGATATCGCGGGAGGAAATGTGCTCTTCTGGTATAAAGGACAACATGATAGGTCCACCGAGGTCATTTTGGGTTGGAGCTCCTGTAATCTAGCCTTGGCTAGGAACAGCACAACACACTGATAATGTGGCAATGGTCAACTGGCTGCTATCAGCACAAACAACCCACCTATGGCGTCAGCATATGGGACCGGCCAGGCTGTGCAGACTGTTGTACCATAGCCCTATCTTCTTTGAAGCGTTGTCTCATCCGGAGCGATTGGCTGGGTGAACTGTCAGTTTACCTCAATATCTGCAGATATGGCTTATCTGGGAGTAGAATTTAGGGTTTTTTGGGAAACTGATAGGATGTACAGTATGTTGCTGAGATTCACTTACCTTGGCCTGACTGACATATTAAATATTAAACATATATTTGAGATGATTGTGCTGCCAGTAAAATTAAGCAACATTGTGAATATCTCAACAATTTGAATGCGCTATTCTTGGCCATTACGTTTCCTTGTCAAACGTCCTGCATTAAAGGAATATTCTGAGTTCAGTTCAAGTAAAGATCAATCAACAGCACTTGTGGAATAAAGTTGATTACCACACAAATTCATTTCATCTTGTCCCACCTTTTCTTTGGAAAAAAAAAAAAAGACAAAAATCTTCATTACACTGAGGCACTTACAATGGAAGTGAATGGGGACAATCCGTAAACATTCAAATAAATTAAAAAGTAAAGCCACAAAACGTAAACAATTTGTGTGTTAGCATGATTTTAGTTTGATAAAATTACTAACTAAACTTTTCTGTGTAAACTTGTTCTATGTAGCCAGTTTCACAACTTTCATGACAATGTAGTCAACAAACCCTAAAACAACTGTAAAATTACTTTAACAACTTTACAGCTCAAATAACACATGAGTTTTAACAGAAGAGTTAATTAATGTAAGTGCTTTTATAAAATTATAAGCATCACATTTCTGCATTTAAACCCTCCAAAAATTGGCCCCATTCACTTCCATATTATGTGCCTCACTGTAACCTAAATTTTTGCTTTTTTAAAAATTAATTTTGTAGCTATCAACATAATGCCAATAAACCATGAATATTCCTTTAAGTTTTAATAGCATCTTCAATTTGAAGTTAGTTGGTCATTTTGATCAAATTCTTCGGTTCAAATGCTTCATTTCAATTAATCAAAACAAAACTATTTTTTTTTTAAGATTTGTTTGTGTCATCACTAAAAAATGACTCATGTATTCTGTAATCTGTAGTGGAATACATTTCAAAAGAAACCCTCCCAACCCTGTCCATGGGCATGCCCTCTAAAGATGAGACTGATTCTGCCTTGACAACGATCTGTGTGTTCTGGACTTCTGTTAACTAAAAACAATCTCTTATCTGTGAGTTGGCAGAGATAGCTGGTCTTAATGATGAAGCTCAACCAAACCATCTTGTTGAAGCCAGCATTGCCATCTGGCAGTTCTGCTTTAGAAAAGGGGCCTTTTCATAAGCTCACGAAAAATCTTCAGGTTCCCTTGTCTAAAAATGTTGACTCTTTCCTCTCTGTTTCTAGGTCTCTCTTAGGGGCCATGAGCCATGACGCACTGTTGTTTCATCATCTCATACAGGAGCATTTTTTAGGGGCAGTTCATACCAAGCGTGTCCTTGTGATTAAAATGAAAAGAAAAACAATTGAAAAACTACAGAGCCCATTTTCTGAAACCTCACAATAGTATTGCAAAGAACCTAAACTCATTGTGAGAGAATGCTAAACTCACAGGACATGGCAGGAATTTATTTTGGAAATATATTAGCATGTACTCCCAACAGTTTGCGTTCCCTCGCAATAACTTTGGCATTCCCTCGTAATAGTTTGTGTTCCCTCACAATATTTTGCATTCCCTCGCAATGAGTTTTGCGTAACCTAGTAATTGTTTGCGTTCCCTCGCAATAAGATTTGCATTCCCTCGCAATCATTTTTGCATTCCTTCGCAATCATTTTTGCATTCCCTCATAATAGTTTGTGTTCCCTCGCAATGAGTTTTGCGTTCCCTCGCAATAAAATTTGCATTCCCTCACAATAAGATTTGCATTGCCTTGCAATAGTTTGCATTCCCTCGCAATAAGATTTGCTTTCCCTCGCAATAAGATTTGCATTCCCTAGCAATAGTTTGTGTTCCCTCACAATAAGATTTGTGTTCCCTCGCAATAAGATTTGCATTCCCTCGCAATAGTTTGCGTTCCCTCACAATAAGATTTGCATTCCCTTGCAATAAGATTTGCATTCCCTCGCAATAGTTTGCATTCCCTCACAATAAGATTTGTGTTCCCTCGCAATAGTATGCATTCCCTCGCAATAAGATTTGCATTCCTTCGCAATAATATTTACATTCCCTTGAATTAAGATTTGCATTCCCTCGCAATAAGATTTGCATTCCCTTGCAATAGTTTGCATTCCCTCCCAATAAGATTCACATTCCCTCGGAATAGTTTGCGTTCCTTCGCAATAAGATATGCATTCCCTAGCAATAAGATTTGCATTCCCTCGCAATGAGTTTTGCATTCCCTCGCAATAAGATTTGCATTCCCTCGTAATAGTTTGAGCTCCCTCGCAATGAGTTTTGCGTTCCCTCGCAATAAGATTTGCATTCCCTCGCAATAAGATTTGCATACCCTCCCAACAGTTTGCGTTCCCTCGCAATAAGATTTGCATTCCCTCGCAATAATTTGCGTTCCTTCGCAATAAGATTTGCATTCCCTCGCAATGAGATTTGCATTCCCTCATAATAAGATTTGCGTTCCCTCGCAATAGTTTGCGTTCCCTCGCAATAAGATTTGCATTCCCTCGCAATAAGATTTGAATTCCCTCGCAATAGTTTGCGTTCCTTCGCAATAAGATTTACATTTCCCTCGCAATAAGATTTGCGTTCCCGCGCAATAGTTTGCATTCCTTCGGAATAAGATTTGCGTTCCCTCGCAATAGTTTGCATTCCTTCGGAATAAGATTTGCATTCCCTCGCAATAAGATTTGCATTCCCTTGCAATAATATTTCCATTCCCTTGCAATGAGTTTTGCATTCCCTTGCAATAAGATTTGCATTCCCTCGCAATAAGATTTGCATTCCTTTGCAATAGTTTGCATTCCCTTGCAATAAGATTTGCATTCCTTTGCAATAGTTTGCATTCCCTCGCAATAAGATTTGCATTCCCTTGCAATAATATTTTAATTCCCTCACAATGAGTTTTACATTCCCTTGCAATAGTTTGCCTTCCCTCACAATAAGATTTGCATTCCTTCGTAATAGTTTTGAGTTCCTTCACAATAAGATTTGTATTCCCTCATAATAAGATTTTCATTCCCTCGTAATGAGTTTCACGTTCCCTCGCAATAATATTTGCATTCCCTCGCAATGAGTTTCACTCCCTCGCAATAATATTGGCATTCCCTCGCAATGAGTTTGCGTTCCCTCGCAATAAGATTTGCAATCCCTCGCAATAGTTTGCATTCCCGCGCAACAAGTTTTGCGTTCTCTTGCAATAGTTTGTATTCACTCGCCGTAAGTTTTCCGTTCCCTTGCAATAGTTTAAGTTTTGCATTCCCTCGCAATAGTTTGCGTTCCCTCGCAATAAGACTTTGCTCTTCAACACAGTCATTCAAACATTTCTAAGGGTTTTTATTTTTGTCCCTATAGGTCCCTGCTTAATGCATAATGACTGATTACTAAGTGGTTGTTGTAGTTTGTGGTTTTCATGAAGAATGGTTGCTTATTTTTCCTGCTGGTTTTGGATGCTGATTGCAGGGGCGTGCTGAGGAGGTGGAGACGCACAGAGTTGCATTCACTAAACAAGCAGCTCTTTGTTTGTCTGGTATTTCTTCACTGATCCAAAACACTTGGAATGGGTCCCTCATAAAGAACGTTTTTTGTAGCTTTTTGAACTTACGTCACACAAGAGCTCCTTGTCATAAAACTGCGCACTCCGTAACTCACGAACAGAAGATGAAATTGAAGTAGAGTGACCTGGCATGTTATTGTGGTTAGAGTAGAAATTTGGTGCACTTTTTGTGGTACAGAACCTGTGATTTTTGGCAGGGACGTTTTGTGCTGTCCATATTTGTAACATAGTGGAACCACTGGAATCATAAATGCAGATCTCTTCTGGCTACTGTGGCTCACTCTGTGCCTGTTTCTACTTAACGTCAGGCCTGAAATCAAATTCCAGCATTTTCTTGGACTCTGATTAGGGACTTAAGTGGCAATTAGGTGAGGGAATAGAGATGCTCTGGGGCTTTAAGAGAAATCACAGGCTTTTAAAGAGCTTGTTCCACCTTAAACATATGCAACATCAGTTTGACTGACAGTTGCATTTAAGCACCATACAATTCATAACTGTTTTCATTGCACCCAAAAATTAAAACTATCATAATTTACTCACCCATGTGCAGTTCCAAATCCTTATGGCAAATTTTTTTTCCAGTGAGACACAAAATGAGATGTTTGGCAGAATGTTAGCCTTAGTCGCCATCTTTTTTTCCATACAATGAAAGGTGATTTAGTTATTTATAACATTTCATTTTAGGGCTGTCACAATTATTATATTTGGCTGCTGATTAATTGTCAAACACATAATTGCAATTATGGCAATTAATTGTCTATATTAGGGCTTTCACAATTATGATGATGAATTGTCATACAAATTGTAATACTTTTTAAAGTGTGTGTGTGCTTCATAAACCTTATGATGTCATTTATTCATATAGAACTAGGAACTTGGAATACAATAGGTTTAAAAGATTTTCTTTAAGGCTTAAAAACATATGAATGACATGACAAATACAATTTAAAATATCAAAATATTTCCAAACACTTAAAAATAAATCTCTCTTTTTGGTCATTTTTAGTCTACATTATAATATATTGCAATAGTAAAATATTTCTGTCCTAAATTCTTCACTTTCGCACATTATTACAAGGCTTTCCGATTATACATTTCTAATGAATGAAGAACTTCTGTATGTATTTGAAAATATGTTTATTTTTTCTGTCATCCCAACAGAAATGGAGTAAGCAGGCTCTTTGCGTTCACTATCAAAGTCCTCGATTCTATTTTTGCAGGAGTTTGGCGTGAACATCCGTGGTGCGAGTCAGTGAAACGGTCGGAGTTCAGTTGAATGAGACACGCAAAAGTTCCATTCATAGCATTTATATATTCACTTTAATTTACTTTATTTGGACAGTAAAATGTGAATGAAATTTGATGTGCAAAATAATCCAAAGGGTTATTTTATATATTTATTATCCTCTTTTCTCCCAATTTGGAATGTCCAATTCCAACTACTTAGTAGATCCTCGTGTTGGCGCGATTACTCTGAGACCGCCAATCCGCGCATCTTATCAAGTGGCTCGTTGTGCATGACACCGCAGAGACTCACAGCACGGGAGGCTCATGCTACCCTCCACGGCCTCATTGAGAGCGAGAGCCACCAATCGTGACCACGAGGAGGTTACCCCATGTGACTCTACCCTCCCTAGCAACCGGGCCAATTTAGTTGCTTAGGAGACCTGGCTGGAGTTACTCAGCACACCCTGGATTCGATCTTGTGACTGCAGCGATGGTAGTCAGAGTCAATACTCGCTGAGCTACTCAGGCCCCCCCAGACGATTATTTAATTATTGCGACAGGCCTATCTTCTTTAGTGTATTTAACATATATATGTGCTAAAAGATAAAGGGGTAGTTCACCCAAAAATGAAAATTATCTCATTATTTACTCACCGTCATGCCGTCTCAAACTCATCTGACTTTCTTTTCATCTGTAGAACACAAACGAAGATTTTTTGAAGGATATGAGGTGTTTTTGTTTATACAATGTAAATCTTTCTGCCTTTGTCCTTTTTAGAGCTCGAATGTTTTGGACCCAATTGACTTACTTTGTATGGACAAAAACACAACTTTTTAAAATGATCTTTGTTTGTGTTCCGCAGAACAAAGACAGTCATACGAGTTTGCTCTGGCATGAGGGTGAGTAAATGATGAGAGAATATTCATTTCTGGATGAACTATCCTTTTAACTTGGCCAATTTTTAGGATTACGTGAGCATTTACTGTAGATGACCTTAAAGTAAAACCACTAGCTGAATACCACAAAACTTTTCACAGGGTCTTACACTGATATTAAAGTTGCTCTGTTCTTTTTTCCCTTTCAGGCGATGACAAGCAGACTACAGGCAGTCAAACGGAGGTGAGTATACTCAAAATGCATCCTATAACAGACACAAGACGCAAACAATGACACTTCTAACAAGCGTTAGATTTGATCTCCTTTGCTCCTGTCTGCACCAACGCCATATCAGACATCACAAGATATTCCTATTCAGCCATCTTAGTGGAGACGTCAGAATGTAAGCTAAGCCTGGAGGTTGTGCTCTGCAGAGCTCTCCATGTTAAGATGTTTAGCTGAGGGCTTTGGAACGAGATGGATGGAGCTCTGATGCAGTTGTCATTGATTACCTGCTGGAGCAAAGCTCCTAAAATAGAGTCTGCTTGAAATCAGATACCCTCTCTCACACTGTGCTTTTCCACTTTCCGCGGCAGGCCCAGCTGTCTCCCGCCCAGAGGAAACAGAGCGTCTACACACCACCTACAATGAGAGGTATGGACCCCAATCCCCCAACCCATCCATCTACACAATCTACATATTAAATCATGTGATGTGTCAGGCTCTTATGTAACCATATGTGGTTGTTTCTGTTATGCAGTACCTTTTTGATAATTTAAAAATAAATAAATATATATATATACTTTTGTTTGAATTTAAGGAAGTGTTTCTATGTAAGGGAATACCAGACTTTTAGAAATGTGCACTGATCAAGCTCAGGCACTTAAACTTTATTTACACAATGGAAAGAAAATTAACAGAATGCACAAGAGGATGGAATCTAACAGGACAGATAAAGAGCTAAAGTTTGCCATTGCTTAGAGAAGGGTGGCAACTTTAATTTAATTTTGTTTAATAATAATAAAATGAAATATCATTTTGATTTCTGTCATTTCATATTTTCAATTTATAGTGAATTCAATTATTAACAAATATTTGACACTTATAAAGAAATTTTGTTAAAATGAAATTAGTTTATTAAATTGTGTATTTAATATTTTATAATTTTTTTAAGACATGCAACATGTACTGCATAGTAGGAATGACCCATCTATGCTATCTGTGTGTATGATCCACAGTACACATACTTACTCTGTCATGCCATCTTCTCCATTAGCATTCACACTTTATGCATTTTAATGACACTGATTTGCACCCCGTTTACCCACACATTGAGCCCCCTCAATAGAATGAACACACTGCCCCTGCTTAAATCACTAAAATTAATGCAGTTCCTTCTCTATAATCTACATACATGATGTATATATAAAAAGATGCTATCCTGCCTGTGCCGGCGTCATCTGTTATGAGCAGTAATTTAATTCAAAAGCTGAAGTCTTTTGCACTGACACTGGATCAATGCAGTTCTATCCAGTAAAAACATATTTCTTGATTTGACTTCTTCATTTCAGATCTTGCTTGTATTCATTTGTTCTTTGACTTATTCATTTTCTCATCATCTGAACTGTGTTTTCTCCTTCCGGGTTTTTAGCTGAAATGATTTAGTTCATTATGTTGAGTTTATGCAGTGTTTTTAGTAAGTTGTCAACAGTGAATCAAAGATAAAATGAGGATTCTTTTAAACAACGTGACTCTTATTAAGAAGTGTAAATCCCATAATTTGATAGAGAGAGGCCTTCAGAAATTCTCCCTGAGAATGCAAGCCTAGCAAGAAGCTTTGGTGTGTCATATCTAAAATTATATTTTGAGTTAAACTCTTTGAGAGTAGATTATGAGGCATGTGTACTTAATGCAGATCCACACTAGCTGTGTACACACTGCAGCAAAATACTGTTGTCACTCCTATTTTTAGTATCTAATTATTTACTGTACACACACAGTTTGGTTATTTAAAGGAGTGACAACCGCATTCTTCAACAATATTCACTCTTTTTTCAAATTCAGGTAGTGACAGCCACATTTACATTAAATCTTTGTTGTGTTGCAATGCAAATATGATACTTTCTTACTCAGCATTTTTGTTTTGCTTTCCTGTAAAAATATCAGTAACACTTTCTATAAAGCCCATATTTATAATGCATTGTAAAGGCATTATACATGCATTGTACTGCATCATAATGTCTCATAATTCACCTTATAATAAGTTATAACTTCTTAAAAATAATTATAACTACAGTTATAATACATTATAAGACTTCACCTATTCATAGTTATACTTAAGAGTATAATGCATTTTAACATAAGCAACATCCAATTTTAACGCAGCAGAAGCTAATGAAGTTAATCGTATAAGTGCTGCGTAGTGCAAACAGTTAAAAGGCTTTATGACATGATCATATTATAAGTGGCCTTTGCCTACTTTAAGTTAAAAAAAGAAATATGTTCTTATAAACAGATAAGTCAAACTTATATAATGAAAGTTATTTATAAAATAAGTCTCCAAATAAGATGCACAAACATTAAAGTTTATTGTACAGAGTCCAGCATAGAATCAGTTTGATTTTTTTTTATTATTATTGGGTGTGTTTACATTCAAGAAGATATGTGTGATTACAAAAACATGACATATTTAGAGTTTCTGGTATATTTGAACCTTGTAGCTTTAAAAGTGTTTTTGTAATATCTCAAAATGTACATTGAATGTGTGTTATTGTGTGTTATTACACACATATACTCTGGCAAAAGCAATGTCTTATAAACATCCATATATATATATATATATATATTACACATATATAGTACATTATAACTTCTGAAGATACAATTGGATGTTGTTTATGTTATAATGCACTATACTGTAAGGTATAACTATGAATAGGTAAGTATTATAATGTAGTATAATTGTGGTTACACTTATTTATGAGAAGTTATAACTTGTTATAAGGTGTATTATGAGACATTACTAATGCATTATAATGCTAAATAAATGTGGGATTCATAGAAAGTGTTACCAAAATATCTGAACATCCTTACAACAAGATTACTTTGCTTGAGAAACAAAATTACATAAGATTTATTTTCAGATAAATCTAACCAAATTTAGCAGGCTTTTACTCAAAACAAGATAAAACTCCCCAAAATAATCTTGTTTTCTCTTTGAATTAAGTCGATTTTTTCTTACCCCATTGGCAAAAAGTTATAACGTCAACTTTATTCTATTTCTCTGCAAACATTTACTTGAGAAGCAAAATGGCATATCATGTTAAGGACGTTTAGATTGTATGGAAAACCAGGCAAATATACTGTGTAAGAAAATTATATATTTGAATGCATTGATATCACTCTCATTGGCCATTTACACTGCAGATAAATAAGGTTGTCTTTCCTCTTTTGAATGCTTCATCACATTCTTTACACACAAAGATCAAAGTTATTTACTGAAGTAACAACCGCATTCTACCAATGAATTCTCTCCCAAAAATGTAGGGGTTGACCATCCCATTTACATTCAATCCACATATTGTTTACAGAAACAAACTGCACTAGTTTTTAATGCAGTGACATCACTCTATTTCAGTGCAAAAAAACATCATCTTTACATTATCTTAACTAATTTACAAATGTTTATACCAGTCTCCCTCTCTCTACCAAAGATGTTCTTTAAGCCACGTCCACACTAATACCTTTTCATTTGAAACATACGTTTTGCTACAACTACGGCTCTCATCCACACTGGAAAGGCATTGAAAACTGAGACTTGTGAAAATGCTTTCCATGACTGCATCCTTTGAAAGATTATGACAGTAGAAAACTGAAAACTGAGTTTTCAAACTTCAACAGATTAGTGTGGATATAGCCTTAGACAGGGACATGCAGACATTTTGGTTGCTCAAGTAGATAAAAAGGGCACTTCTCCTAATTATTTATTTAAAAAAATAAAAACGTTAAATATATTAACACAACTCTGACGTCTTTACCAATTTATTTAAATTCCCTCACACTCACACAATTGTTTCATACTCAGCAGATTTCTACAAAATAACCAGTTCACAGAGAACATGGTCTTCTTTAGTATTCACTAGTTTGATCACAAGAGCAGGCAACAGCAAAGGAATCTATGCCACAATGTGCATGTTTTCTATGCTACTAGTTTCAAGTATATATTTAGAATAAATGACTGCACCAAGGAGAGGGACATAGTTTTACTAATAATTTGTTTATTTTGCACAAGGCAATAGATATTTGTAATTCTTTTGGTGTTATTGGTATACATAACACTTCAATGTATGCAAATTAGCGCATTTTAATTAGGTAACGCCTAATTTGCATATCAATCTGGGGATTCTGATGACACTAATTTTACTGTATTCACCTGTAGTGTCTCCATTAAGTACAGTACATTATTCTGTATGGCCATGATCAATTGCCTTAGCTAAACTTTAGCTAAATTATTACATTAGTTAGTAGCTAATAGCTAGTAGCTTGTAGAGTCATGCATGCTAGCAAGACACAAGTTAACTTATTTGGCTTTTGGCTAATTAGCTGTAAAGTCGAGGCACTGGTAGCTTAGTCTTTTGTTCATCACCACTCACCTCCACACAAGCCAAGAAAAACACAACTGGTATAGGAGCTGGAGGCGCTGCTGCCTGCCTGTCTGCCTGTCTGTGTGAGAGAGAGGGAGGGAGGGCATTGGAACTTGACAAAGTCTCATCTCCCTACATGATATTTAGAGATTTTTTTTATTAACAAATAAAATAAATAAAACAGAAAATAGGGCACTTTCTCTCGAGGAAGAAAAGGGCAGGTGCTCAAGCCCCCATTGGTGTCTTTGTGTGCACGTGCCTGGCCTTAGAGTAACTCGTGCATTATATGGTTTCTAGAGAGAGCATGCTATTTAAAAGTAGACGCTTAAAGAGCATAAACAAAACATGATGCCTCTTTCTAAAGCAGTTTACTAAAAAAATATGTCTCCAGTTGCTAATTTTTCCAAACAGGTTAATCTTTTAGCATCCTTATTTCTTGTTTACAGCAGCAAGACGCCAGTATGTTGCTAAGGTTATCACTATATCAACCATTCAAAACACACACACGGAATGATCATTTAGGATTCACTCCCATATTTAAATGCATTTGTCACATCCAAAATGTTGGTGTGCAATTCGGGGTGCCTGTGGGGTTCCCACTTCAGTACCAGTTATGTCAGACAAATGTCTCATCGTACAACGTTTTCTTTATCAGTGCACACGCAGTGTTTGCAGTAAAAGTTTTAAAACAATGAAGGCGGGATGGAGAGTGGTGGAGTCTGCCTCGCTGACTCATGGGCAAGGCCATTTCCTGGCATGGACGTGCTAAATTCACATTAGCTTGAGCTATTGATTGAAGTGGGGGAGGAGGGGATATACATCAATCTAGAAAGATGGCTTCAAATGGATAGCCTGGCAGAGCAGTTTTGAGTGAACACTCAGCATCCTTTTGGTCAGTGCGAGGCAGAAACAGCTAAAACAATCTGATTTGCTGGTATGCTAAGCTAGCTGGCAGTGGCCAGTCATGGTGCAGTGGTCCTATGCAAAAGTTTTCCTTTTTCTTTAACTTTGCCAAGAATGAAGAAAAGTTTTGAGAAGATACTCAGTGAAATGTCAACATGAAATTAAAATAGTCCCCATTTACTTTCTTAAAGGAATATCTCGGGTTCAAGTGAAGCTCAGTCAACAGCCTTTGTGGCATAATGTTGATTACCACAAAAAAATTATTTCAACTCATCCCTCTTTTTCTTAAAAAAACAAAAGTACAAATCCGACTCAGGATATTCATTTAATGCAATAATACATGATTCATCTATGTCTTTGTAATCTTTTTATTTATTTATTTTTTAACCCCAACTTGGAATGCCCAATTCCCAATGCGCTCTAGGTCCTCGTGGTGGCGTAGTGACTCGCCTCTACGTCTGAGACCGTCAATCCGCACATTATATCACGTGGCTTGTTGAGCGCGATACTGCTGAGACATAGCGTGTGTGGAGGCTCACGCTATTCTCCACGGCATCCACGCACAAAACACCACGTGCCCCTCCGAGTGCGAGAACCACATTATAGCGACCGCGAGGTGATTACCCCATGTGACTCTACCCTCCCTAGCAACCGGGACAATTTAGTTGCTTAGGAGTCCTGGCTGGAATCACTCAGCACCTCCAGGGGTGGTAGTCAGCATCTTTACTCTCTCTAAGCGACTCAAGCCCCGCCTTTGTAATCTTCAATCAAAATGTAATAATTTTCTCCCCTTTCCTCCAAACACCTGATTCCATTCTCGGATGTAACCCCCAATTTTCACTATACAATCAATTCCTGATGGATAAAATCAAGCACTGTTATAGTATAAATGGAAAAAACTAAAATAATCATATGTACAGGTGTGTGTAAATTGGGGATAGTGTATAGATACATTTTAACATAAAATACACCATATTGCATAAATACATCAGATTCCAGATGCCAAATGGGTTGTACCACGTCATTTCAACTTTTTTCAGTGCAAAACTGCAGAGTATTGTCTCTAATTGAGACAGAGGTATTTCTTATTTCTCTGGAATTCCCAGTATTTTTATTCTTTTACAATTTCTGTGACTTAATGGATGTTATTCAGTGGACATTCTTATATCTTTGTTTTACGTTGATTTAAAAATGTAAATCTTTTTTTATTTTCAAGTTATTTATTTATGATAAAATCTTTCTTTAACTAAATTCAGTATTGTTAAAGCGTTATTAAAACTGATAAGTATGCCATTACAACAGAGGATACATTAGGCGTTCTCATATCAGACTTTTACCATTGGAAGTCTGCAGAGCTCAAACCTTCTGAAAGCTCTTAAGATGCTCTCAGGGCATGAGACATATAATGAGAGATATATCAGCTTACAGTGCATTAGCTCTCTACTCTGATAAGTCACTAAGAAATAGGACTGGGTGATATACCGAATATTCATGACATAGTAACAGTGGCTTGCTGGCGAGTGGCAATACAAAATGAAGCGTCATTATCAACATCTTGATTATTAAAATTATTTATTTAGCCATTAAGTGTCCATTCCATTCCCCTTATGGTTTGTAAATAGTAGCCCCTAAGAAACATCCAAAAAAAATATATATATATATATATATATTTACCAAATAGTTTTCCAAAAATATTATGTCCACATGTGTACAGCAGGACTAAGTTGTCAAATTGTAAATAATACCAAGCTATAGAAAGTCATTTTTTTTATCAAATTGTTTATTATGTTTCCAGAAGTGTTGGTTATTCATGTTTTTGAGATGTTACAGACATTACATCAGAAATTAGCATAAATTATTCTGATTCAAAGTAATTGCTAGCATCATCCAATCAATGCCAACCATGTTAAAATAAACATTTTCACTGATTACCATTGTCCCGTGTCTGCCAAACATGTTGAGTGGTTCAAACATCATCTGCAGCCTGAAACTGAACTTTTCGGATGTTAGGAGTGAATGCACTTGGCTGCATAGGAAAGCTATTGGATGCTTCCTAGCTCCCTAATTAGAGAATGACTTAACCTCCAAAGTGCTGTCTGTCTGCACTGATCTCAGAACAGTTCAAAATGCACCTTATTTTCATCCTAACTTAGTATACAGCCTCTGAAAGTAAATTGTTTCAGCTTTTGGATGCATCCATTTAATTCTAAAAAATGCACAGTGAATATAGGATATTTTAGGGAAAATGAGCCTTTAGTCCACGTGCGTGGTCATTGAGTTTAACCGTTCGTGATAAATCGATGACATTTTTAAAATGGCATATTGGATGAAACTAGAGACTCTACTTTTTGACTCAAACTGAGGGTTCTTACTAGATGTATTTATATTGCCATTTCTCCCAAAGACAAAAACTGAAATTTGAGTTTTGTCACATGACTCAGTGTGTTGAATGTTTAACCCTTTACTGACTGCCCAGGGTCTCCTGAACTGAGATCAGTTATGTTATATTAAATTAATTAATAATGTCGTAATGTCCTCGCATGTGTACACGGGGTCTCAGGAGGACAAAGACACTACCGGTCAAATTATTATTATATTTTTTTACCAATTTGACCAATTGTGCATTAAATTTGTACATTACATAAACATTTGTAATGTTGCTAATTATTATTACTGTTTGAAATAAGTATTTTATATTTTGATTTCTTTACATTTTTACCCCTTTTTCAATAAATATTCAAATGTCCCAGCATGCATTGCAGCATGAATAAAAAATGAGGTTAGTGTTGTAGGCTTATTTTTTTTTTTTTTGTGGACTTTGTCTGTGATGTTTTTGTTGTTTTTGTCTTTTTTTGTTGAGTGTCACCATTACAGAGCTATGTATTGAAAACTCTTTGCCTGCTGCTATGCATCCAGGGTGGCCTTGTGTGTCACAATATAAAAAGCGATTTGAACAAAACCTGTAAATTTAGGACATTTCAGTGAAAATAAATACCGGTATATAAATATGAATTTTGCTCTACAATTTTGTCTAAAGGGTGAAAAATACCAATATATACTATGTATGTTTTAGCTATATCATCCAGCCCAAGCTCAACAAGCAAAAGAAGCATGTTATAAAATACATTTATAGCCTACACCAAAAGTTGATCGTAAATATTTGAGAATGTAATCTAATATATTTCTTTGGCTTCAGATTTACAATATACAGCACACATGCATTTCATCAATCATTCATTGTCCATTTCATGATTGATCGTTGTGTGCTGTCAGATTCATTTCATGTGTTTGAATGGGGTTGAGCAATCTCACAGTGTCACACACACACTGCACGCCTGTGCTGATAGCCTGTGTCCACTGTGTGGCGCTGTGCTGTGTGTATTGTGTTGAGTGCAGAGCTGCAGCTGGTGGTGGAGCAGCACTTTCAGAGGCAGGAGGAGCAGGATGTGGGGCTCTCTGACAGCCCAGACACGCCCAGTCCAATCACAGCACAGCATTTTTCCAACCAAGCTCAGTGGGCCAATCACAACAGCTCAGAGCCAAATGGCAATGAGTCTTATGTCAGTTCTGAGGGGCAGCCAGGCTGTGGGGACGGGGGTAAGTCCCGAACAAAACTGGCAAGCAAAGTGAGAATATTTTTCCTTTGAACATTGCTGTGGACAGTACAATCCCTTATATTTGACAAAGTAGATCCTTCAACTCCCATCTGGTGTAAAAAATATATATATATAAAAAAATAATAACTAGACCATACATTAAATGCTATTATTTTGTAACAATCCATTAAATTATTATTGTTAAGAACATTTAATAATATTCACTTTTACAAAATTAGAATTGCATAAAATTTTTTTAAAAAAATCTGTTATAATGGAAAGCTCTTTGGGTAAATCAAAATGATTAAATCAGTAATTAATTAAGTAAATTATTAAATGTCCAAATTTATTTAGCAGAATAATATGAAAACGCACTGGTTATTGTTAGAAACTACATTTCATGATATTCACTGTCACAAAACTAATAATGCATGCAAAATCTCATATTGTTATGAAAAAGCTTATTATTATGAAATTGACATTTAGAAATGCTAAGTTTTATTATGGAAATAAAAAGATTTAAATGCAGTACTAGTTATGCCAAAGTGGATATCATGAAATGTTTTTAACAATAATTTGTTTTTATGGAATATTGCCAAATAAGTTGTTAATTGTTGCTTGATTTAATTATTAATTACTTAATTGGTTTAATTATTTCAAAATAAATATTTGCATTTCACTACTGATTATTTATTGATTTAACTGTTCCAAAATGCATTGTTGCTTTTGACTGTGGATTTATTTACTCATTTCATTATTTTTAAAAATAGAATTGGTGCATTTAACTTTTAATTTAATTATTTATTGATGTAATTACTTAATAATACATTGCTGCATTTAACTGTGGATTTATTTACTAATTTTATTATTTTTAAAATTAAAATTGTTGCATTTAACTTATGATTAATAATTTACTGATGTAAATACTTTTAGCTAATTTATTGATTGATTTACACCATTTTGAGTGCTTTGATTCTATATAAAATATATCTTGAATGCTATATGTACTATAAAAGGTCACCACTAAGAGATGTAGAAAATCTGATTGCTCAGATTGTAGATCTAATGTACTTTACTGACAAGACTTTTTGTCTCTGTCTTTCCTCCACTTTCTTTTAAAATTATAATTATTTTTTCTCTCTTATTATTTTCAATATTATTATTGCCATTGCTTTGTATATTCATATGCAGGAAACACACCAGACACTTCAGGAAGTGAGCAGAAAATCTTGAGCAGTCCTTCTTCTGTCTCTCGATAGCCGAAATAACGTACCTGGCACACTGTAGACCCTTTCCAAACTTTACTGCCCTCTTCAATCTTTGGACTCTTAAATAAGAAGAGGCTGATCATCTAAATTCATGCATTGTACTTTCTCAACTCTTTCTGTGTTCACTTCCACAGCAACAATTATTTAATTTTATTTATGTGAAATGAAATGCTTGTTCTTCACTTTCAATTATGTACTTATAATGACCAGCTGTCCTGTTTGTTTTTCTATTTAAAAAAAAAGGCTTTTGAAAAACTTACGATGTATATATGTGGCATCAGATATGCGTGCAGCATATTTTTGGCACTTTTGAGATCACTTGTAACAATTTCTTTATGGTTTTGAGTAGAGAAAACGTAATAAACAATTTTTGGAGTGTAAAATAAAAAAGAAGGAATGATGTAAATAACTTTGAGTGAGTGATATTTATCTAACGTTACTGTCCTTTTGGTCCTGCACTTCCAAACTCTAAAATATTTTATCTTACTCTCTGATGAATAATTGTTTGAATGTATTATATGTATAGACATGCTTTACATGTAATATGGCTTGAAGGTGAAGTGTGTACTAGTTAAGTTTACTAGCTTTGCTACATAGACACTCAGTTCCAGATTTATTATTTTTTTCTTTTTGACTTTGCCAAGCATGGCGTACATTTGGGGTGAGACTAGCTGTTTCACCAAATGTGTTGGAAGACAGTAATTTTTTTTCAGTTTGGTGCCACTAGTGGTGCAGAAATTACATATTTCACCTTTATGAACAATTAGAGGTTATTCTTCCCCATGAAGATGTACAGTAGGATCAATATCAACCTTTGAATGTCTTTGAGCCTCTTCTTTAAATAGTCAAATGGGTAAGTCTTATGGGTAAGTTTGGTCCTTTAGTGGCTGAGACAGTGACTGGTGCATGCTGGGACTCATGGTTTGTTCATCCTGCAGGTAAAGAGCACAGCGATAGCCAGCAGGAGGAGAGAGAGAGCCATCATCCTCACAAACTCTCTCAAAAACACCTGGACACACTGTCAGAGGAACCTGGGGATCTGTTGCCACGACGCAAAGACACACCCTACCAGCACCAGCCACCTTTCATTCCTGGTAGGGGCCATTATTATCAACACATTTTAATGCCACAGAAAAACATGAGATGACAAGTAGAAAGATCTTTTTGTTGTTGTTGTTGATCGTGGAATAGCAGTGCTATTATGCCATTCAGATTTAGGGTTATAGGTTTACACTATATAAAAAAAATAAAAATTTTTATATATATATATATATATATATATATATATATATTCAATTACATTTATTTACATTACTTCACTGAGTATATGTTAGTTCAATTCATTAATGCCAAAGCAAAATTAGTTTTCATACTTTTTATTAATTTTCTTTACATATATGTATACATTTACTTTGATTTCATATTATTTTGTTCATTATTTAATCACTCAGATCACTACATTAAATTTGATTAAAAAAAATGGGATCCCATTTCTGCAAAATTGTGCTTTGGTTAGCCATAATTACAGTATGAGGTACTAAGTCACATTTATGACATAATCAAAATTATGAGGTACTGAGCCATATTTATGACAAGAAAACTGATAACTTTGAGGTTATCAGTTTGCAGATTTTGAAAAAAATCTAAATTTTGAGATAAGTCAGTTATGAGATAAAAAGTCATAATTATGAGATAGTAAGTCAATTTGGGATTTTAAAAAACGTCCAAATTATGACATAGTTGATCATAATTATGAGATAAAGTCAATTTGGAATAAAAAAAGTCAAAAATATGAGATAGTAAGTCATAATTATGAGATAATACGTCAATTTAGAATAAAAAAAAGTCCAAATTATGAGATACTAAGTCATAATTATTAGATAAAAAGTCATAATTATGAGATAAAGACAGTTTGGAATAAAAAAAGTCGAAACGATGAGATAAAAAGTCATAATTATGAGATAAAGTCAATTTGGGAAAAAAAAATCAAAATTATGAGATAAAAAGTCATAATAATGAGAAAAAGTCAATTTGGAAAAGAAGTTAAAATTATGAGATAGTAAGTAATAATTATGAGATAAAAAGTCAGAATTATGAGATAAAGTCAATTTGGAATAAAAAAGTCCAAACTATGAAATTAGATAATACATTTTGAATAAAACAAGTCCAAATGATGAGATACTAAGTCATAATTATGGTGGTGGCATAGTGGTCTAAAGCACATAAAGCACATGTTAATCAGAAGGTCGCTGGTTCGATCCCCACAGCCACCACCATTGGGTCCTTGAGCAAGGCAATTAACTCCGGGTTGCTCCGGGGGGATTGTCCCTGTAATAAGTGCTCTGTAAGTCGCGATAAAAGTGTCTGCCAAATGCATAAATTTAAATGTAATAATTATGAGATAAAAACACACAATTATGAGATAAAGTCAATTTGAAATAAAAAAGTACAAATGATGAGATAGTAAGTTCTAATTATGAGATAGTAAGTCATAATTATGAGATAAAATCATAATTATGAGATAAAGTCCATTTGGAATAAAAAAAAGTCCAAAGGATGAGATAGTAAGTTATAATTATGAGATAGTAAGTCATATTTATGAGATAAAAAGTCATAATTATGAGATAAAGCCCATTTGGAATAAAAAAGTCAAAATTATGAGATAGTAAGTTATAATTATGAGATAGTAAGTCATATTTATGAGATAAAAAGTCATAATTATGAGATAAAGTCAATTTGGAATAAAAAAGTCAAAATTATGAGATAGTAAGTTATAATTATGAGATAGTAAGTCATATTTATGAGATAAAAAGTCATAATTATGAGATAAAGTCAATTTGGAATAAAAAAGTCCAAATGATGAGATAGTAAGATATAATTATGAGATAGTAAGTCATATTTATGACATAAAACATAATAATTATGAGATAAACAGTCAAAATGATGAGACACTCATAATAAGATAATGTCAAACTTATGAGATAAAGTCAAAAATATGAGATACTAATTCATAAGTTATTCAGTAACAAACTCACATTGATCTGATGTTTTCTCATTGCAGTGAATAATACTTACTAATGATTTGTGAACTACTTGAAGACGGTTTCAAACATGGTTTTATTAATTATGAAATACTTGCCTTATTAGCAGAATTGCATAGAATTATACTGAGCAAACACACTCTTGAAAGGGTTTTAAACAGGAAGAAAAAACAAAACAATGTGGCTGAAGTGGCATCTTTCATTCAACAACTTTAAACCTCAGTCAATCTCCTTTTTATAGGTGGATTCACCTGAAATCTTGGTTTTGTGGTATTGTTTTTAAGAATTTTGATATTTTATCATTATGACTTACTACCTCATAATGTTGACCTGTTATGTCACAAATGACAATGTCTCATAATGAAGACATGTCAACTAATAAATTCTGACTTAGTATCTCATAATTTTGACACCTTTCCCCCCATGTGGTGATGATGGGCTTCTGCAGTAATACAATTGGAGTGCTTACATTTTAAAAATAGACTGATATATATATTTTTTATTTATTATTTTAGGACTTTAGGTTATGAGCAAGAAAGAAAATAAAAAAAATCTTGTCAACATTCTTGTCTAGTCAACCAATCACTCGTCTCGGAATTTCTAGGTTATTCACTCTTTCTTAGATCTTTTTTTTTTTATTGATTTTTACAGGGGTGAAGGTGCTGAATAACCAAACAGATTCTTCTTCGCCTTTCCAGGAGGATGTGGAGAACAGCGGAGAACATAAAGACCATCAGAAAGAGTAACAGAGTTACACGATGAAGTGAAATAATTCATATTATTGTTTGGAAGCTATTTTCGTTATACCTTGTTTCCATTTTTATTTTTTTTAAGTAAATGTTTCTTTTAGTGTTGAAATTGTTTGCAGGAGAAATGTATTCTTCTGTGTACAGATTTTGACAGAATTTACAGTCATTTCACTCCAAAACAATGGGGCCTAAAAGTCAGAGACCCCATTGGAAATCAGGGAGCTTCTTTTTTTTCTTAAATATTGAAAGAAATGTAATTTTTTGGGATATAAAAATGTTAAACAAAGAAAAGGACGTAAAACAAAGAAGAAATATTTAAGATTCTGCACAAATTTTAGGTCACGTATCAAAATACACTTCTGACATTGGCCACAAGACATCAGCCATTTGGACCCAACTGTTTATATTCTCTTGTGTTGTTTTTTTTCTCTTCATAATATTAACCTTCATGATGTTATATTTTATTATGGCCTGTTGGCTCTTTAAAGTTTTCTATGAAATTCATAATTAGTTATTATATGAAAATGTTACATCACAAAACTGATGCTCCGCCAATATTTTAGCAATACATGGAGAGGATTGCAAATCACATCCTTCCACTTTATTTTTGATCACCTCATGTGGAAAGAGCTTGACGTTTTGTTGAAACTTTCTCTGACAAAAGGAATATTTTTGTAGGTATGGCTGTTTTGTATGCAGATGTGATTTTGAACATGACAGTTGTATAGCTCACCGACTCTCTGAATTTCTGAAATGTGGGCATCATACACAGGGACGGATTACAGACCGGGCCAATGGTGACAGTGCTAGGGGGTGCCCTGGTCTTTAAGACTGCGTGATCTAGTTTGGTGATTCCCTCCGCTTGATAACCCTTTTGGGCATGAACAATGAACCAACCCCCCCCCCCACAACAAATTTTGGGTGGAGGGGGGCCCTTGGAAATAATTGTCCCCAGGGCATTTGCAAGTCATAATCCGTCCCTGATCATACATAGACTTAAAGCTTTATACATACTCACATGACCATGGATTATTTTAGATCTTCTGTTATCTACACAAAATATTAGAATCATCAGCATGTATCAATGTCTCATAATACCAAGTTATCAGCAGGAGAAAGTTTGTGGTTTGTGTAAATAAGTTTGAACAGCTAAGAGCTCTTTATGCCGCTATTTTAATGAGGTCACCAACAAATTTCAAAGAAAAATTATAGGGGACTGTTTTTTCCACCCCAATCATTAACAATATTTCTCTTATCTGCCATCCAATTTTTGGAGTCGATTACAAAATGAAATTTATTTGCATGTAGGGCTTGGTATTGATACAGATTTCTTGATTCGATTAGATTCAGATTTTGATTCAATATCAATTGATATGGGTATATATATATATATTTATTAATTATAATTACAATGTATAATTTTCTCCCCAATTTGGAATGCCCAATTCACAATACACATCTCAATCTCAGTTGCCTCTGCGTGTGGCAACTATCACCGCGGAGACCCACACTATTCTCCGTGGCATCCACACACAATTCACCACGTGCCACACCGAGAGCGAGAACCACATTACATCAACTACGAGGAGGTTACCGCATGTGACTCTACTCTCCCTAGCATCCGGGCCAAATTGGTTACTTAGGATGCCTGGCTGGATTCGAACACATGACTCCAGGGGTAATAGTCAGAGGCAATACTCACTGAGCTACCCAGGCCCTGATAAGGGTATATTTAAGTTATAGTGTCAATTTTGCTTCCATATGAAAGTAATTCTCTCCCAGATACTGCTGTTAATTATACAGGGGACATTTTAACTAGGTACATTATGAAAATATTAATTTTACAAATTATATTTGATTTGTTTTTCAGTATTTTGGTCACAATTAAGCTTTTTAAAAATGCAAAAATCTCAAATCCAGGGCGTGCTGAGTGATTCCAGTCAGGCTTCCTAAGCAACCAATTGGGCCAGTTGCTAAGGTGGGTAGAGTCACGTAGGGTTAACCTCCTTGTGGTTGCTATAATGTGGTTCTCGCTCTCAGTGGGGCATTTACTAGTTGTTAATGTAAAACATTTTTGGATGGATATGACAAAAACTTTAAAATAGGATATTTTTCACCCCAAAATAAAAATAAAATATACATACTACAGCTCTGGAAAAAAGAAAACAGAAGAAACCCAGTTTTCTTCCAGGATAACCTTCACAAAGACAAATCTGCCAGATTCCAGCCTTGCTGAATTATCCCATAATCATCACTGATTCTACACTTGGTCGTCTAATGGTTACATGGAGGCCACAGTGTCTCATACCCACTGTGAAATTTGGTGGAAGATCGGAGATGATCCGGGGGTGCTTCAGCAAGGCTGGAATTGGGCAGATTCGACTTTGTGAAGGACACATGAATCAAGCCATGTACAAGGTTATCCTGGAAAAAAGTTGCGTCATTCTGCTCCGGCCATGTTCCCCAACTTTGAAGATTGTTTTTTCCTGCAGGACAATGCTCAATCAAGGTGTGGATGGAGGACCACCACATCAAGACCCTGTCATGGCCCTGTCTTTGCTTTATTTGAGGTCTGAAAACACTGCATCTTTTTTGTTATTTTGACCAGTTGTCATTTTCTGCAAATAAATGCTCTAAATGACAATATTTGTATTTGGAGAAATGTTTTAAGTACTTTATAGAATAAAGCAAAAATTTTCATTTTACTCAAACACATACCTATAAATAGTAAATCAAGATAAATTTTGCAGTGGTCTCTTATTTTTCCCCTCCCAGAGCTGTATATAAATATATAAAAACCTAATTCTTGTTGTACTGCAAAAGTTATTTATGCTGATTTTAATAAAATATATGTGTTCTGAGAGGATTATTTTCATTACTGTATTACAGTAATGATAATTTAAGGGAGTTGCTTTATATAAAATAATGTTACAATGTCACTTCTTTATTTTATGCAAAAACAACAATATATATATATATATATATATATATATATATATATATATATATATATATATATATATATATATATACATTGTTGTATAACATATATATATTGTTGTTTTCACCCAAAAAGTGGTTTAGCAACCTTATAAAACAATTTTCATAAAAATAAGCTATCTAAAAGGCATTAAAAATTCAAACAATATTGTCAACATTTCTCTTCATGATTTCAGCAGATGTTCTAGGTATTTCTATAATCCTTCTGTTTTTGATAAATGAGTGTACAGCTCACTAGCAGAGGTGCAGAGCCGTGTGTGTTCGAGTCAGAAATCCTTTATATTTGATGTTTTCTGTTTAATAAACTTTACATAAACATACTTGCTACAATTAAATCACCTTGAGCACAAATGTGTTTTCAACCTAATGTTCAGTCATGGTGTGTGTGTGTGTGTGTGTGTGTGTGTTTACGAGGAATTTTTTTTTAGGTAACAAACTGGTAATTACAAGGGTATTATGCTATAAATGTGGTTTATGAGGACATTTCTAGTGTCCCCATAATTCAAATCGCTTAAAAACATACTAAACAATGTTTTAATGGAAATGTAAAAATGTAGAAAGTGTTTTGAGAGGGTTAGGGGACAGAATCTATAGTTCGTACAGTATAAAAATCATTACGTCTGTGGAGAGTCCTCATAAGGATAGCCGCACCAACACGCGCGTGAAAGTAAAGACACAAAGTATTACTTCAGCACACTTCAATCAGTTAAAAAAGATGCAACGACAAAAATACAGTTTGTTTTTGTCAGTTTATGTTATATATATATATAATGCAAAAATGTATCAGTATTTTTACATAAACATTATAAAACATGATACAGTGATTTGGTAGCATGTTTAAAACCTCATGAAACTGTTCAGATGAACAGTGTAAAAACAGACAATGGCTATGTTCGAAAAGCATACTACTCTTACTATTTCTGCAGTATACAGTAGTAATTGTTGTATATAGTGCACAGTATGCAAATGTTTTGCATGGAATACCTGGATGATATACATTTAGCAAAAAATATGCAGTATACAAAAGAGCACACTGCGTGGAATACTGTATCCCAATACTGTATATTTTTAGCATTGGACTGCCAAATGTTGACATTTTTATGCAAAGTTTGATTTAAAATGCAAAATAATGTATTTGTTTTCAAGACAAATGGACACCACTCGCTGTCATGTTGTCACAGGTCATGTTACTGTTTGAAAAGGTTATCTTTGCGTAATACATTGTTTCACTTACTAGTCTAAAAAAATAGACCACAAACAGTAAATCAGTAAGCTAGTATTCAATTCAAAACATATCCAATGTATGCAACATTTGTTTAGACACTGGCTATGTGATATAATACTGTATGGAATTAAAGGGACACAATTCTCTTCATTGGAGACTGAAGGGTTGCCATGTTGTCTGTTTAAATGAAACAACAGCCAGTGCGTATCTTTACCATTAGGTAAGAATTGGCTCATTGATGGCATGTTATACTTAAATTTTACAGCTGCACATATTATACGAGTCATGCTACAATAAAAAAATGCTCTTTCTGAATTGTTCTGGAAATTGGACTGAATAACATTCATAAGTACATAGAGAACGTGCCGGAATGCCATAAAATATTCCTGATGTGCCACCAATCCACCTAATGTTCCATAAAAAGCCCATAAACATAACCGTAGTATTAAGTAGAAATCCCAGAACTAATTGTGGTACAAAGTGTAGCTGCGTAATCTTTAATAAATAACGACACAGTCTACAAAAAAAATAAAATAAATTTACAAAAAATGTAAGATAAACAAATGAAAACAACAGAAAAAAAGCCCGGGAAGCAAAAATGTAGCTTTGTATTTCAGGGACTCTCTAAATCCACTCCAAGGGATGGTAAAGGTCCATCTCCTGCAATAACACAGTTGCCATGACAACACTGCACACTACCATCTCTATGACGATGCACAAGTCGCTTCGTGGACATTTTGTACATCCGTTTGCACAGTAAGCCCTCCAAGCCCAAGAGTATAACAGCATTACAATACAATGAGGACAATGCTATGTACATCATCCTTGAGTTTGTGATTAAAAACACAGCAAAAGCTGCACTAAAAACATTCAACTTTCACACTGACGTGGTGACGTCAGGCAGTTTTACCATTCCAAGGCAGAGTGTCTGAGCTGTGCTCGTCAGCTGAACCGTTGCCGTGTCCCTCAGTGGGGGACTGGTAACACTGGTCCAGAGAGTCCTGGGAAGAGTGAGTCGAGTCTGTATTGTTCAGTTCATTCAGCGACTTTGATTCAGACTCCAGACTCCCTCTAGCTGGACTGCTGTGTGACAGTGTGACTTGTGCACTCCTCAAGGGGTCCACTTCCTGTTCTGATATTCTCTCGTGTTCCTTATTGGCCAACTCTGGAAGTGAGATCCAAAGTTATTATCATTAAAGGGATAGTTAATTTAAAAATGGAAATTCTATAATTATTTACTCACCCTCATGTTGTTCCAAACCTATTTGACTTTCTTTCTTCCGTGGTAATTTCCGACAAAATGAGATGTTTGGCAGAATGTTAGCGACTGACTGCCTCAGTTTCATTGTAAGATGCAATAAAAGTGAAATGGTGACTGGGGCAAACATACCGCCTAACATCTCCTTTTGTGTTACATGGAAGAAAGAAAGTTATACGAGTTTGAAACAACATGAAGGTGACTTAATGACGACTATTTTAATATTTGTGTGAACTATCCCGTTAACTAAAAATATTAGCTCTGTAGTCAAATGTAAACATATACATTTAATGGATTAGTTGGACAAGACAGTGGTGGAAAAGAAGCCAACATGTGCCAAGCATGTAAGGAAACTCCCGCAATACTGTTTAAAAACATCCTAGGATGCACCTCATAAAGTTTTATACTGTGTATATACGTGTATATATATATATATATATATATATATATATATATATATATATATATATATATATATATATATATATATATATATTTATACTGTATATATGTGTGTGTATGTATGAAGAATATCTCAGCTCCGTTGGTCCTTACAATGCAAGTGAATGGTGACTAGAAGCTCTAAAAATCACATAAAGGCCACATAAAATTAATTACTATGACTTCAGTGGTTAAATTCATGTCTCCAGAAGTTATATAAGTGTGGGTGAAAAACAGATCAATATTTAAGTTATCTTTTATTATAAAGCTCCACTTTCACATTCTTTAACATTTTGAAAGTGAAAGTGGAAAAATATTTATCTGATTCTCACCCTCACCTAACATATCGCTTCTGAAGTAATGGATTAACCAACAGTAAAAGGATACATTTTATGTGGCCTTTATGTGATTTTTGGAGCTTCAAATGCCTGGTCACCATTCACACTGTAAGGACCAACAGAGCTGAGATATTCTTCTATAAATCTTTGTTTGTGTTCAGCAGAAGAAAAAAGTCACGCACATCTGGAATGGCATGGGGTGAGCAAATGATCAGAGAATTTAAATTTTGGGGGAACTGTCCCTTTAACACACTTCTAAAGCCTGAAAAATGAGGCATACTGTATAAAAATGAAAACTGCCATCAGACATGCAATATGCGTCTTTACTGCTTACTTACTGGCCCACATACAGTAAATAATAATATTTGACTTTAATAGTATCATATTGAGTATTCAACCTTAATAACAGCCAGTTTCAACTGAACAAGTTACCTAATGCATTCTAAATAAATGCAGACATCATTTTAGAAGTATTACAGTATTTTGATATTTGTAATGTAATAAGACTGGTCATGTTTGTCCCGTTAGATACATGGTAGCATAAGATCACTGTTAGATAATATTTGACCTACTATCTGTCAAAGCAATTGCACTTTTGGAAATTAAAATCAGCTTGGAATTAATTTGGAAATTAAAATCAGAGTTTGTGAAATTCCTCTGTGTAAAGTTTGAGCTTATTAGAGCAAATGCAATAACAATGATGGTGTGTCTTTGTGTGACTTTGTGTCAGTTTTTCCTAATCCACTGATTCTGATGGAAATTTAAAGGAGCCCAAATCTCCAATAATATTTAAGAAATTAGGTGTTTGAAACCCCACAAAAAGCACTTTTTGGTCATTTTCAGATTTATTTCAATTAAACGGCCACAGAAAAAGTTATTTTCTGCAGTGCCAAAAGAACATGAAAGTGCTGGATCAGTGTGTTTGTTTGTAAACAGTAACCATATATCTATTATAGAGCTGTCGATTTAACATGTTAATTTGTAATACAGAATGTTTCTACCATCAGAGCAATTCAAGCTTGATGTACCACCTTGATGCAATAGGGGGTAGTCAGCGCTCCATCTGTACAGACAACACGCCACACCAAACCAACAAAAGCAACAGGCAGCACAGCCTTCCACAGACGACAAGCTCTTGATCTCAATGACAGCTTAACCGAGCACAAAAGAACACCGGGATCTCAAGATGGGCTTTTCAAAGTTTCAAACAACGTGTAACTTGTAAAGCACATACACTTGTACACACCTTGAACAGACAGCTCTTTCCAGCGCTCCTTGTTGTTCTGAATGATTTCAGAAAGCAGGTGTTGCACTCGTTTCAGGTCGATACTGCCCAGTGAGTAATCTGTAGATCCTCCCTGCTCGTCATTTGAACCACGACCGCTGTGTCTCTGCACTGACTCCACCACTGCGGCCGAGCCCCGACCTGTTAAACTGCATTACACAAGCAGATTATGCACAGATTTTAATCCCTGCATAAAAACACCTTTACCATGATGAACACATGAACTTCATCTCACCTTGACCTGCGGACCCCCTCAGATTTTACAGCTTCCTCTATGAGAGGACTAATGATTTTCTCTGTGCTGTCGACCAGAACAGAGAACGTGGGCTCCACGATAAAATCAATGAACCCTTGATGGAAAAAAGGGTTTGGTTTGTTTAGAAACCTCAGTCAATTATTTAACTTGTTAGAAAGTCATTAGCAATAACGGGATTTACTGTAGATCCAATAAAGTCACTTATGGTGTCAATAAATTAAACTGTACATTTATGAGTTTCATTAAACATCAAAAGAGAGCATATTATTGTTACAGTGGACTATTTGTAGCTAAAGCATGGCTAGACTAAACTCATTTCTGTAAGGATATTTTTGGATTAGTATATTAGCCATCTATTCTTAAACACATCTGCAGTAGAATGTATACGGTGCACAAATAGACAAATGAACCAGAAGAATCAGCCGTGATCTCTTTTTTGACTCATTATTTGATTGTACTGCTAAAATATATTTTTAGTCAGTATTGTTTGAAGTTTTGATTTCCAAATTCCATAACTGGAACCTACTAATAATAACGTGATAAGATCATGTGACAACTACCGTTTGAAATGTTCAGCATGGAATAATGCCTAATGTTTCACTTAATATAAAAAAGTCAGTATACTGTGTAGTATGCACTGCGTATTTAGCTTGTATTCCATTTGAGTCGATAAGTCAATGGCTATGTTTGAAATGGAATACTAGCTTACTACGTCCTGATTAGGGCTGGGTAAATATATAGATTTTCTGATGCATTACAATCTTCATTTGAAGGCTCTTGATATACATACAGATCAATCTTTTACTGACAGAATATGCATATGAGACCAAATTTCACACTATATAACTAAAAATATCAGTGATTAGCCACTGGCTGGTAAATGTTTAGATTCACTATCTATCTTATTCTACTAGATTAAGAATTATATTTGCAAAGAATTTCAGCATGCTTTCACTTCATGTTGAGGGTAAAAGTTTGGTTTGACTTTGGTTTGACCCGTGTTATGTGTGTCCAAAGACAAGATCCACGCAATCCAACTATCATTAAGTAATATCCCTTTTAATAACCTTTCTGTTCTTTACAGTCAATTGTTGATCAAAAACACCAAAACATAAACATTTAATTCTATTTACGAATAGCACAGATGAGGTAAAACACTGCGCTTATTTACAGAACTTTCGGTTTTCTTAAAGAGACAGTACTGATTTTTAGCACGTGTTCAACAAATCAATGTTAATACTAGTAAATAGTATAAATTATGCATGAAACAATAGACATGTAACAAAATATCATATATACAATATAATATCAAATTTATTGATGGAATATATGGATTTGTACATTTTTTAAAAGCTTAAATGTGACCAAAATTATGAAGAACAAATAAATATAATTTTTAATGTACCTAGTTAGAAGGTCCCCTGTATAGTTAACAGCAATAGCTGGGACAGAATTACTTTCAAATGGAAGCAAAATGGACATTATAACTGAAACACAGTATACCCATATGAATCCAACTGAAATCGGGATTGAAAACTTGTGAAACAAATTTAAATCTGCATACTGTGCACAGTATGGATAATATATACTGCAGAGATAGAATGAGAGTATTTGTGTGAGAGCTCTACCTATCTGAGACTGGGCAATCATAGTGGCTTTCCGGTCACACAGTGGAGAGAACGGCAGTCCTAATTCTGCCTCCTTGTCACCCTGCAGAAAGAATAAAAGAACCGGAGACAATTACTCACTCACACCTTTAAAAGCTCAAGAGTCTGAATAAACTGTCCTCTTTCCTCCATTGTGCTTGATCAGTGAGGCAGACATGCCTATTCATTTTAAGCCAACGCATTTACATGTCTAATTTTGATCAGTTCAACCAAGTTGCATCTAAAACTGCCACTAGTGCTCAAAACAAACAAACAAACAAACAAAATGACAAATGAAAAAAATGATACCCCTGAAAGCAGTAAATCAACTTTCTGATTCTTGTGTGCAGTAAATGTGTGTTTCTCTGGGAGATTAGCTTGTGTATTTTAAAATAATGATTATTATGTATGTGTGTGTACAGTACCTGTCTGAAGAACTCCTCCATAAGTGCTTGTGTCCAGCGGTAGTGCAGCTTCCAGCCCTTAGCAGGATGACTGATATCAGCTGCGTGAAGCATCAGAGACAATGCTTTAGCCTTGTCTATTCTGATAAAACACACAAATAGATTCATCAGTCATAAACAAACCCTTATACTATCAATACTAGATGTAAGATACAGTAGAAGCGATGTAACTCAATTATGACTCCATAAACAACCACATTTGCACACATACTATACACATTCGCAAACACAGGACACGCTGTTAACTATAATGTGCGAACGAGGAGCCGTCCAAAAAGGGCACTTTAGCCACACTTAAAAAATTTTGAATCTCATGGCATTACATAACAATATACTAAACCAAGTGGCATTTATTTTAAAGAAAAATAGCACAAGCACACTTTCCAGGCAAAAAATAAAAATAAAATAACAAATAGAAGGTCAAGATTTAAATGATAAAAACCGTTTTGGTTGTCAAATGTGTGTGGAACATGTCCAAAGTTGTGTGAAATTGAAGGGAGCCACTAAAACACTCACCCCTCTGGCTGTTGGAGTGTGTTTCTCATAGTCTTGATCTGCTGGAAATGACAGGACATATCTGTGCTCATGACCATTTCGATCACCAGTGTACGCAGCTCCCTGTGGGGAACATGGGATATCAGAACACATACACACACACACCCACACACAGAGTGAGAACTTTCCCATTCCTCACAGGAACTCCACGTCCAGGGACAGTTGGGCACACACTTAGAGTCGCAAACCCCAGCGTACCTCCAGTCGTCTTTGGAGAGATTCACCAGGATGTTCATCTCGTCTTCCTGCATTAGTCTGTAGGCTGCACTCACATGGTGGTTTTCCAGGACAGAGCGATCATTGTACAGGATGGCCACTTCTGATCTGCGCAGAACCATAGAAAGAGGAGTCAAACCTTCTTCAGTAAGCATACACAATAGAAGGAATAATACAGGAACCTACAATCTTCAAAATAGAGGTTCAAATTAGACTTACAGCCTTTTTAAAAGGGACTGTTTAAACAAAAATGAAAATTCAGTTATCATTTACTCAACCTCATGCCATTCCAAAAGCATATGATTCTCTTTCCATTCGACTTGTACACTACATTCAACACTACTAGTTTTGTGTAAGGAACAGACTAAAATTTAAGCCATAATTGACTGAAAATCTTCCCCTCTCAAATTGAGTAGCATGAACATACTTCAGTTTTTCTCAATTTATGCTTCACAAAAGAAAAAAGTCATACAGTTTTGGAACAATGTAATAAATAACTTTTTTAATCTTCAAAGAACCAGAAAAGTTTGCCTAAAAAATTTAAATTCTGTCATAATTTACCCTCATGCCATGCCTGATGTGTATGACTTTCTTCCTTCTGCAGAACACAAACAAAGATTTTTAGAAAGCTCTGTTGGTCCATACAATGCAAGTGAATGGTGACCAAAACTTTGAAGCTCCAAAAAGCACATAGATGCAGCATAAAATAATCCACAAGACACCTGTGGTTTAATCCATGTCTTCTGAAGTGATCCAATATTTTCTGGATGAGCAAACACCAAAATATAACTCCCTTCACTGTAAATATTGACATTAGCAGTCTCCTTGGCTATCATGATTTAATGCTTGATTGCTCTTCCTAGCACCATCTAGTGCTCAACACTAGAAGTGCAATCAAGCATTAAATCATGATAGCCAAGGAGACTGCTAATGTCAATATTTACAGTGAAGGGAGTTATATTTTGGTGTTTGCTCATCCAGAAAATATTGGATCACTTCAGAAGACATGGATTAAAGCACTAGGAAGTGCAATCAAGCTTGAAATCATGATTGTGCTTAGAGACTGCAATGGAAAGATGCACAATAAAAAAGGAGATATATGTTGGTCTGTTCTCAGCCAAAATCGACTGGATGGCTTCAAAAGATAGTCACATGGATTATTTTTAATCTGCCTTTTATTGTTTTGGTCACCATTCACTTGCATTGCATGGACCAAAAGAGCTGAGATATCCCTCTGAAAAAATCTGCGTTTGTGTTCTGCATAAGACAAGATAGCATGAGGGTGAGTAAATGATGAGCTAATTTTCTATTTTGGGTGAACTATTTGGGTGATTGTCTTTTTCTGTCAGAATATGATGCACAGCTCCTGGTCCAAGCTCTGGTCATTTCAAGACTGGACTACTGTAATGCTTTGATGTCTGGCCTACCAGCTAACACAATTAAGCCACTGCAGATGGTCCAGAATGCAGTAACGCATCTGGTCTTCAATCAGCCAAAAAGGGCTCATGTCACCCCACTCTTGATTTCACTTTACTGGCTACCTGTAGCTGCTTGCATCAAATTCAAGGCTTTGACTCTGGCATTCAGGACAGCAAAAGGATCCGCAACCACTAACTTCAGTTCACTTCTACAGGTCTATGCTCCAAGTCGCTCTCTGCATTCTATGAATGAGCGGCACATGGTGGTCCCATCACAAAGAGGCTCAAAGTCTATTTCACGATCATTTTTCTTTCTCCTTTCCTCTGTGGTGTAATGAGCTTCCAGCATCAACACAATTTGCTGATACCATCTCGACATTCAAGAACCAGCTGAAAACACATCTGTTGCATGAGCACTTAACCAATCCACACTAATTGCACTTACCATTGAACTTGCACTTAAAGTCACTTTCTTTTGTGCTAGCGCCTATACCCCAATGACTGTATATTTTATTCAGTGAGACAAATAACACTCTTTCTTTTCTGGAATAAACTTAAGGAGAACCAAACTGGTCTCATGTCAAGTCTTAATAATTAGTATGAGATGGACAAATCAAAAGAAATATTATGAGTTGGCTCATACAAACATTAACAACTTTTACTCCTATATAGAAAAAACTAACAAACAAATTATGTTATTATGATTTTTCCAAAGTGTAATTCCTTACCCAAACCAAACCATGATTTTAATAGGAAAATATTTTTTAACCATGGTAGAAAACATTGGGTTTGGAATGAGACCAGGGAAGCGTATTACAGGTTATTGACATACATTAGTCATTTGTATCTATAAATCAATTTGGAATGTTTTGCCAGATTTGTTCACAGACATTCCCTTTCTTTATTCTCTCTCTCTCTCCTTTTCTCCCCAATTTAGAATGCCCAGTTCCCAATGCGCTCTAAGTCCTCGTGGTGGCGAAGTGACTCGCCTCAATCCGGGTGGCAGAGGACATATCTCAGTTGCCTCCGTGTTTGAGACGTGGCTTGTTGAGCACGTTACCGCGGAGACATAGCGCATGTGGAGGCTTCACACTATTCTCCGCAGCATCCACGCACAACTCACCACGCGCCCCACCGAGAGCGAGAACCACATTATAGCGACCACGAGGAGGTTACCCCATATGACTCTACCCTCCCTAGCAACCGGCCCAATTTGGTTGCTTAGGAGACCTGGCTGGAGTCACTCAGCATGCCCTGGATTCACACTCAGGACACTAGGGGTGGTAATCAGTGTCTTTACTCGCTGAGCTACCCAGGCCAAGACAATCCCTATCTTAAAATAAAATTTTGGATTAGAGGAAATTTGATAATTTGATGCCTGTATTATATTGATTTGAAATTCTGTTCGCTGACTGATTGGTCTCAGTGGAAATAAAAGTCAATGGGAAGCACGATATGTTACAATTTTGTCACCTCCTAGAAATCACTGATGATATCTCTAAAATAAACATACACTCTAACTCACCAACTAGAACGCAGAACTCCTTTCTCACTGTTTGTTCATTGTAAATGCAAATGTTGAAATGTGCTTCTCTGGATAATGTCTGCAAAGTGTTATCATGCAAAATGAGGCCTGCAAAATGAGTAATTCTCTGAAGGATCCACTGGCATTTATTAATGTGAATAAGATATCCTGTCATACAGGAACTAACACAGAACATCAGTGGAGATTCTGATGTAGATTCCGCCACTGACAATTAATTAAATACACAATAAATCCTGCTTTCAGCCCACCAGACGGAAGATAAACAGCATTAGAAAGAAATCAATGTAGTCTTGAGCTGTGTTTCAGTTAAGTCTTAATATCTCTTGTATATCCATATACACACTTTCTGGCTCTCACTCATTGGCTCTGTTCCAAATCATAGCGAGCTGCCTACACACACTGACGTGAAGGCTTTTTCAGAAAGGTAGGCGGGAATGTTTGGCTTCTAAGATACCTTCTTTTGGCCACATTCTAAGGCAGCATCACATATATCCTTTACAGAGAAGGCAATTCCATAAAGCCTTGAAACAAGCTCAGTATAAAATGGGCAAAGAGAAAATAAATCATAATTAATTAATTACCAAAATGTATTGACAAAAAGGTAAATATCACAAAAAACGATTTTACCCAATATTTGTGTTATGTACAGTATTGTATGTTTACTATATTACAAGACACAAATAGTTTATTCATGATTTGAGAGTGAATAATAACTTTCAGTCAGTTCATTAAAGTGATCGTATGTAGAAATCGACCGATATTGAGTTTGATTTTTTAACAAGTTACAACCGATACCAATACCGAGAATTTTTATGTTTGATTGTCTGATAAACTAAATTTTTTTTTATTTATTTGCACAATTGTAACTAAAAGAAATCATAATACCATTAGCCTATTCATATTTTGAAAATAATAATAATAATAAGTAATACCAAATGTTTATATATACATATATGCCACTATTCTTTACACACCCACCAGATGGCGGCATTTATTTGAAACTGATTAAAAAAACCATAACGATTAAGCTGAAAATGGTAAATATCAGTTAAAAGCAAGTAAAACCAAACATCTGTCAATCTCTAATCATTTGCCTTCAGAAGACTTGGAACACGAGACAATGCACAAGTCACATGTTCTACATTTATAACACTTTTAGGTGCTTTTTAAGTGTTATAGTGAGTTGCTATTATCTGCCATTGTATGGAAATCAGCGATTACAATATTCTTTTACGTATCCCCTTTTGTGTTTCACAGCCGGAAACGAAGTCATCCGGGTTTGGAACAACATTAGTGTGAGTAAATAATGATAGTTGGATTGTTAGATTTGGGTAAACAAAATGATAACATAATATAATATGTAATTTAGAGTTATATCGTGGTTATGACTGGTTAGGGCACGTTAAAAGGTAACTTCATTTTGATCTTTTGATGTGACATTATGGTGCCTTGGAAGCCATTTGTAAACTAGATTCCAAAGGAAGTAACTTCTTACAAAAACACTGTCTGTTAAGTCAACAATACTCTCTCTGTAATTCCTTCAGTGCTGCTTCTTACTGAAGGTCATCACACACCTGGTCTGTATGTGGAAGTTATTGGTGGTTCCTGTGTGTTCAAAGTCATGGATAGCAGCAGCAAACACCATTGCCAATATTTCCAGTTCGGTGAGCCAGTGCTGTGAGAGAGCAGAGCACTAAGCCGTTACCCAAATAATTATCATAAGAATGAAGCAACATCATTACAGCACATTTCATCAACCACACACATAAACCTCAGATGTTCAGCTCATATTGATTATAAACAGCTGTCATATTTGTTTGTCAATGCCAGACAGTCACGCACAAGTCACTGAGAGCTCACTCACCATAACCCCAGTGTGTAGCATCAGATAGTGTGCGGTCTGTGTGACATCGGCAGCGTGGATCAGATTGTGGTAAGGGTTCCTGTACTTGCTGTAGCCCATTTCCAGAGCTTCCACAAAGGACACCAAGGAGGATACTGGTATCTAAAAAGGGAAGCCAGTTGCAACAAATCCCTTCAGTTAATTAAGCTGATCCCTTAATCATTAAGGGCACTTGAATCCCCGATCTTGAATATTTGGTTACATCCAACTGTATATACACTGATCAGTCACAACATTAAAACCACCTGCTGAATATTGTGCAGGTTCCCAGTTGTGCCGTCAAAACAGCGCCAAACCACATCTCAGCAGAGCATTCTGAGATGCAATTCTTCTCACCACAATTGTACAGAGAGGTTATTGAGTTACTGTCGACTTTGTCAGTTCGAACAAGTCTGGCCTTTCTGTTGACCTCTCTCATCATCAAGGCATTTCTTTCCACAACAATCTCTAGAATTCACTCTGAATGATGCCAAAAACAAAAAAGATCCAGTGAGCGGCGGTTCTGTGGATGGAAACGCCTTGTTGATGAGAGAGGTCAACAGAGAAAGGCCAGACTGGTTTGAACTGACAAAGTCTACAGTAACTCATATAACCGCTCTGTACAATTGTGGTGAGAGGAATATCATCAAAGAATGCTATTCTGAGATGTGGGTTGGCACTGTTTTGGTGGCACAATGGGGACCTACACAATATAGGCATGTGGTTTTAATGCTGTGGCTGATCGGTGTATACTAAACACAAATACTAAATAAAACCAATAATTTCATTAAGATGTCATATGTCATAATTCACTCCAGTTTTGGTGGAGGATGAGAGGGGTAAACATAGTGAATCAGTGCGTTTTCAAGTCACAACATATTAGTGTGGAAGTGGCCTGAGGAAATAGTGACAGTTTTAGCACAGTGTTTCATCTAGAAAATAGTTTTAGCACAGTTTTTCATTTGCATCAGAGAAAGAATCCAGATATAAATGGTACTGAACAGTATCTCAAAAATAAAACATAAAATGGAATGGTTCAAAACAAACACTGTTCTTGATTCTATACCTTAATGAAGACACAGAATGGACCTCCAAGCTGCAGCCTGAGGCCTATAATGTCCTGCCCTGTCTGATTAATAAAGCGTGTTACAGACGAACATGGCTTGCTTCCTGTGTGGGATCCATCTGAAGGCGCATAATAATCATGTGCAATCATACGGAGAGCAGAGACTCAATACTGACCACCTAAACCCAAACACTGGAAACATGCGTTGCATGTACTTATATTCTAATCAGGGCAGCGAGGTTTGGCTTTTTGTGTAATTTTAGAGTCTGGCATCACGGTACTGGTAAAAAGGGAAAGAACTGATGAGTTAATAGACTGGTGGAAAAGAAAGGAAAAGGCCAGATAGAGAATTTCAGACTGTTCGTATCAGATGTGTACCACATCTACATGCCCTGTTATAGTATAAAATCATGTATGCTTTAGGGATTACATAACTTCAGACAGTTACTTCAAAGTTCTACCAAGGCCAACTAATTGAATAATCTTTTGAAGATGAACATTTTTGAATGTCACTGCATTAGATACAAAATATCAAACCAAGTGGCATTTGCAAACAAATGAAGCTACACAAATTAATTCAAGATTGACAACTGAAAAATGCCACAACATATTTTGTCAATCTTAATATATATATATATATATATATATATATATATATATATACTGTATTAAAAGTTTTGCAATAAGTGTGCTTAAATAAAATAAATGACCCCTTTTTCATATTGTGTTATGTAATGCAATGAGATTCAGACATTTTTAACCTAGTGCGACCTTGCGTCCACAGACGTTGCATTTTGGCTTCGTTATACACAAGGCATAATTCAAATTTATTTAAAACTACTGAATACTGTTCATAAGACTCTAGACAGTCATTTAAGGTTTAAACATCTGATTTCCTTGCAGCACCTCTTTGGGCGCACAGACAACAAAAGTGCCACTGGTAAGAATGAAACGGCTAAGTTTTCTCATTGAAACCTGTTTAGGTGTAAAGCGTAGCATCTCTAGTTTCGTTTGATATGACACTTTTAAAAATGTATTCATTATTCGTATATCAGCGCGCTGATAAACATGATGTCCACATATGTGGATTTTGGGACATTATTCCTTTAAAAGCTGAAAAAACATGTTAGTTATTTTGAATAACTTTAAACTCTAACACATCTGTGGATCATTTGGTTTCATTTTAATGTAAATTTTGTTATATTTTATTTTGTTATCACTGTACAATACTGATCTATTCATTAACATTAGTAATTACATTCCTATATTCACTGTGCATTTTCACATTGAGACTGAATGGGTTCATCCAAAAGCTGAAAATGTTTGCTTTAAGAGGCTTTATATGGTGTTAGGATGAAGATAAGGTGCATTTTGAACTGTTCTGAGACTAGTGAAGACAGATAGCACACTGGAGGTTAAGTGGCACTAAACAGAAAGCGAGGGAGAAAGGGAGCACATTGCATTCACTCCTAAAATCCGATCAAAAGTTCAGTTTCAAACTGCAGATGATTTTTGGACCACTCAACATGTTTGGCAAAACATCTCAAATATCTCAATCTAAATCTAAAATAAATTATTTTATTTTAACATGGTTGGCAGTGATTGGATGATGCTGGCCATTATTTTGAATCAGAGTTAATTATGCTAATTTCTGATGTAATGTCTATAAAGTTTCAAAAACATGAATAACCAACACTTCTGGAAACATAATAAACAATTTGATTAACAAAATCTGACTTTCTATAGCTTGGTATTATTTACAAATTCTCAACTTAGTCCCGCTTTCCACATATGTTGACATACATTTTTTGGAAAACCATTTGCTCAAGATTAATTTTTTTGCTTGTTTATTAGGTGCTACTAGTAACAAATCAAAAAGGGAAATGGAAAATGCACACAGTAGTCATGCTTAAGTCTCAGGAGAATAAGTGTGATTTAAAGGGTTAGTTCACCCAAAAATGAAAATGATCCCATAATTAACTCACCCTCAAGCCATCCTAGGTGTATATGACTTTCTTCTTTCAGCGAAACACAGTCGGAGTTATATAAAAAAATATCCTGGCTATTCCCAACTTTATAATGGGAGTGAATGGTACCTTATATTTTGACTATAATCACTGGCTTCCGGTAA
The DNA here is from genome assembly GCF_025860055.1 of Xyrauchen texanus. NCBI lineage: Eukaryota > Metazoa > Chordata > Actinopteri > Cypriniformes > Catostomidae > Xyrauchen > Xyrauchen texanus. The sequence continues at coordinate 45,131,677 of NC_068289.1, read as the reverse complement.
CGGCCGTCCGCGTGTTCACTGGCTTCCTCTATCCTCTGCGCTTTCGCGCTCATCACCTCTCACCGGAGCTTACAATACGCCTATGTCATATGCGGAACTCGACTCTCTCATGAACGCGTGGATGCCCGTTACCGGAAGCCAGTGATTATAGTTTATAAAGTTATAAATATGGATATTTTTCTTACAAAAACACATCGCTTTGCTTCAGAAGGCCTCTATTAACGCCCTGGAGCCGTATGGATTTATTTTTTGATGGATGGATATGCTTTTTTGGGCTTCAAAATCTAAGGTACCATTCATTCCCATTATAAAGCTTGGAAGAGCCAGGATATTTTTTTATATAACTCCAATTGTGAAAGAAGAAAGTCATATACACCTATAGAGTCTAAATACTTTTTGGGGCCAATAATCAGGGCCGCTATTTCCAGTCAGAAAGGTCCGGAAAACTTGTGCTGTGTTTGAAAGAAAATGTCTTTTGTGAGGAATTAAATTGAATTGGATGACAATGATATCACAGCAAAGGTTTTGTACTGCTGGAATTTCACGAGATGGAATTATCATTAAAAATTTAGCACAACTAATTTAATTATTCACTTTAAAGCTCAATATTTCCTTTTTATGTGTCTTAAATGTCTAAATATTTTAGGGGCCACTGTAAGTAACTTCTGACTGTTACATCAAAACCAGAATTATCATCCTGCATGAACAGTATATGTAGATAGCAACACAAACATTGTGTAAAATTCACATGTTGCTTTAAAAAAAGCCCATGCAAAGTCAATTCTAATACCAATGTATTGCTGTAAAAAAAAACAATGTTGTGACTCAAAAAGGAAGAAATATTAAGATATTAATGAGAACATGGGGGAACTGAGGTTTTTACCAGCTCTCAGTTAATGGGAGTTTCCCAATGGATTTATGAGTCAGACCAGATGTGAGCAATGCGTTTAATATTACACTTTTGGCACTCTCGTACCCTGAAGCGACTGATCAGGTCATATCTGGTGAGCAGTTCGTACACCAGGAACTTCAGTGCATGTTCATTACTCGCCTCTTGAAGCGTGAAGACATCAAATGACCATTTATCAACATCCTGAAACAGAGAAGACTCTGTTATTTACCTATGCCACTTCATATGAGGAAACAAATGGAAACCTTTTGGAGAATTACATTTTTATGCATTTGGCAGATGCTTTCATCCAAAGTGACCTGCATTCAAGGTATACATTTTATCAGTAAACGTGTACCCTCAGAATCACACCCACAAGCATGGCATTGTTATAACTATTATGTAAAGATAATCTGTACCTTTAATGCTGCAATTACAGATGGTGGGTATGTCAACCCTGCCATATTAGACGTTCTTCTGTACATTCTGCACACACACACACAGACACACACACACACATCATTAGCCTTTATTACCAAAACAAATGTATTATTTATATATAAATAACAGGCATTATTATTATTCATAATGTCACAAAAGGTGATTTTTTTTATCACAGGCCATCCTTTTAATAAAATAGCAGTGGATAGTGGCTCACTTTTAAGCTTAAAAAAGACAATAAAGTGTCATTAAAGTAGTCCATGTGGCTCGTGTATCATATTCCATATCTTCTGTAAGCATTCGGCAGATTTTACTCAGAAACAACCAGAAATACATGTAATTTCCAGCGTGTTCACATTGCCATGCATATTCTGCAAGACTTGTGTTATTTAGCACTAAAAACAACTACTTTTATGTTATCTAATCATTTTGAAGTGAGGCAATATCCACTACCCACAATGTATTAAAAAGATGGGCCTCAATATTCATTAAAACATCTCCTTCTGTGATGCTTATAAGAAAGTCATATAGATTTGGAACAACAGGACGGTATAAATGACAAAAATAATTCTAATTGGGTGAACTATGCCTTTAACATTTTGGTCGGTTTTCTTCAGGGAAAACAATGATATTTTCTGTAAATTAAAAATGTGTATATTTGCAACATATGGATGGCCCGAAGCTAACAGCTATGGAGTGGACAGGCTAACAGGCATGGATTTCATGGGTCTTTAACATTGAATAAATTGCACACATCACATTTGATCGTTAAGACTGCATAGTGTGCATTCAAAAGAGCCTTAAGCTCAACAGGTGTTTATGACATTCTCAATGAGTTGCCATGGAAATGAGGAACTCTGCCCAAGTCAGAGGAAGGCTGTTACTGTGCATTACTCAGAAGTGAGCATACATGCCACAGAGAAATAGACTGGTTTGCACATGGGATGAATTGAGACATTTCATTTAAAGTCACTGGAAGAGATTATGCAGGAAAAAGTCCTTAAATATGTGTCTGTTCTGTGCCGGTAATTATGCAGGACATTTTTCTCAGTTAGCAGGAAAAAAATGTGCAGGTCTGTGAAATGGGATTGTCGGTTTGATTTAAACTCACTTGTTGAAAAAACAAAGGCTCTGTATTATGACCTTGCAATGTGCCTCACTGAATGTTAAGGATCCAATGTTGCCTTAGAATTCTGCCAAAACTAGGTATCTTTGGAGGCAGATAATTGTGCTGGGCTTTGTTTAATGTCAAGAGCGCCTATGATGCCTTGCAATGCTGTCTACATATGTAGTGCCCTATGATTTCCGCAATGCGGAAAACATGGACAGAATCACGTAATCCAATAATTAAAAACAGAAAAAGGTACTAAACACGGAATGTAAAGGATTTTGACATATTTGGGATAAAACGTATTAATGCTCAATTAATCAAATAAATATTTTGCTATTTCCTAGTACGATGATTAAACCACAAAAGGCTGAGATGTACCGGCAGCTCATACACTTATAACATCTCATCACAAGCATAAGCATAACATGAGCTCTGTGTTTGTAATAACAGAGGGTGCAAGCTTGAAGAGCGCAGCACATGCAGACTATATATTTATATGAATATATTGCAACCTTTTATGATTTAATAGGCATAATTTAGCCATATAACAAACTATTGGAGGTGTGTAGCTGTCATCAAAAACATACAAACTCAAATTGCTTCAATCGGCTTTCCGCCAAAATAAAAGCTCAATTTGACTACACGCTTGAAATTGAAGAAATTGCGACAGAAATATACTACTACTGTATAGTAAAAATAATTATTTAATGAAGTAATAAATAATAATAATAATAAAATAATGACATTTTATTTAAGCAACATCTCACAAGCAAGAATCCTGTTGTACTGAATAAACGTTTTTATCAATGCCTTCATTTATACTAAGTTGCTCTGATGTGCAGCACTATATTTGACCAAAATAAATACCTCTAGTCTTGTGTTTTGGATTGAGCTGTAAGGATCTGTATAGAAGCACTTAACGTGATAAATATAATGTAATGCTATGCTGACAAATAATAGTTTTGTTTTTCATTTGATTAAAATTATAATTTTAATTAGACTGTTTTTTTTATGATTAAATTAATTAAACTTCAAAACATTGCATTCAAATAAAGTAAAATGAAAAACAGAATTTGAGCAAAAACATTAAATGGAATTTGGGTTAAAAATAGGGCCCTACATATGCAGCTCACTAGTTTTTATAACAGAGAGCAATTTTCTATGTAGAACCTGTTACAAAAATGAACAATATCTTAAGCTTTTATGTATGTCAATGACTAAAATATTGTAAATCATAATTAATCAATATCATAATTGCAATTTAGAAAATTGCATTTTCTAAATATCATGAGACTCTGTCAAAATACAGCTAATTCTAAATCATTTATGATTATGGTGAACATACAAACTCTTGGATAACAACTAAACAGAATAAATCAGCTTGGTACCGCTCCACAAAGATCCCGGCTTGAACGGCGTGAACGATGCTGCGGAACCGTGGCTTCTCCTCGGGCCGTCTGCACACCACACCCATCTTCCTGGTGAAGGTCGAGGCCAGCCAATCCCGCACCTCCATGGGCACAGAGTCTGCCTGGATATCACTGAGCTCGTCTTCCGTGTCCAGCAGTCGCCTAGAGAAGATAAAAAACATTTTCAATCTTATTTGTCATATGAGAGTCTTACTATGGCATTTGCACTTCACTCATCAGTCATTGCCTGACTCCAGCAATAGTCCTCAGTTACCGGTACTGTAAAATAGAAACAGAATAATGTATTGGTCAGGTCCATTAATTAATCGCTGATTGGCTATTTTGATATTATTAGCGTTGGCCAATAACCATGCCTACCATGCCCATTGTGTTGGTTTCAAAATCTACTAATAGCCTTGTTAATATACACTAATAAACACTGCTCTCCTGATTTCAGCATCAGCCATTTAAAAACCTATAGCCTTGTCAGCATACATCAGTTGTCAGCTACCCAGTGATTGATTTTTGCCACCAGATCTACACCTAAGATCACACATAAAGCTTTTTGAGGCTCCTTGAGTCCTTTTTGACATCTAACCAGGCCTGAGGGTAAATCAGTTCTGGCCTCACTCTGAAGGTGCCACAAAAAACTGATATATCTGTGCTCTAGTGACAATTTAAAAACCCATAGGAGTCTGCAGCCTGCATTCAGATGTGTGCGTCAGAGGGTGTTGCAATAGTGAACAAATGTCCAATAAGTGATGCTAATTTGGTTTAAAGATTAAAAACATGGGGGTTATATGTTTGGCCATAATTTTGTTACGATTCTCTTTGATCCAATTCGATACGATTATTTAAGAACGATTCATAATTGTTTTCATATAAAAGAACGTTTTTTCTCAACGTTATAAATTTATACAGCACATACATGCACTAAACTTGAGCACAAGTCACTGATGAATTTAGGATCAAGGAGGTTTTTCTTATGTATGGCTGCATATATAAACAGAAAAATAATACTATTGTTACATGCATTGTAGATCTGATATGAATAAAGGATAGCATGCAACATATTGCCTTGATTTTGTATAGAGGTCACATCGGTGCAACTACATAGTTTGCAACACTTGTCGATTACGTACAAAGCATTCGTTTTTTGTTTCGTATGAGAAATATGGAAAGTAGCAGTGTGAGTGCAGAGAATTAATTTATATTACAACAATGTCAGTTTCAAAAAGTTTCTATTTTGTTTTTATAGTTTCTAAATGTATAGTTACTGTCATTTCATAACAAAAATGCCATAGTTTGTATTGCTGAAGTTACTAACTATATACTGTATAGTATATACTGTTTATACATATATTAATGTCAATTTCATTTTCTTTATGCAAAATATTGTTTACTATTTTGATTGTGTGGTGAAATGTGACCTGGACATGTTTTTGTAAGATTTGCCAATAAATCTCTAGTTCCACACCTGCATGAAGCTCTGCAGTAAAAGTGACATTATGAGTGAGTGCAGACACAGAAAAAGCGAAAACGTCTCCACAGCCACTTGCTCATTTGCTCATTTTCTCACAGTGCTGTGAGTCATCCTACCCTCGCTCTATTGGAGAGAACTGCGGTATTCAACGCTGAAGTACCTTAAGTAACTGGCATAAGAGAAAATAAATAAAGCTTTTCATGAGAAATGAAAGCCGCAGAAAGAATAGCAACCATTATTGCTCGGTCTTACGCATTCAGCCCGACCAGCGCAGGAAATGTGACACGTTATTATAACAAATATTCGCTGACTTCCAGTAACAAGCTAAATTTGCTCAAAGCTGCTGCCATGACAATACGTCCTGTGCCTGTCATTAGACAAACATAATTAGCCGAAGCCGAGGCTGTCTAAACACAGGCCCATCAAACGAGAAGCTGGAGTGCTCTAGTGGGACAACGCTGAGGCACCACAGACTGACAGAGCTCTGGGTCTCAGTTAATTAGGACTGAGAGCTCATGGGACGCAGGGCTATACAGAACTCTGCTGAGTAACGGTGTGGCTGACTTCTACGGGGAGAGAGAGCTGCTGAACATGAATACGGTCTCCCTTTGGATGAATAAGAAACAACCTGCTTGTTGGAGATAACTGAGAACATCGCAACGACAGGGTGGAGTAGGGATGGACGATATTTCGAATATTAATGATATTCGACATAATTTCGTGAATATCGCAATGATTTTAATGTGCTTTCATTTGGCCATTAAGTTTCATAGAGAGCGCATCAGTAGAATAATTTCACGATCCTTCAGGGCTGCACAATTAAACAAAATAACATCAGAATGACAAGTCGGTCATATGTGATTATTAATCCACAAAAGGCTGTGATATGGTGTGAGGCTGTACTAAGCCCTAACCCTACCCCAAACCCCAAACCTAAAACTATGCAAATATAGCGTTGGTAGCACATCCTGATGGGTATTATATATTTTCAGGACTGAGGCACTCTCAGATCAGCATGCATTGTGAAATCAAGGTAATGCAGGTTCAAGCATAAGCACAGTCCCAAACATTAATAACCGATACAAGATATTATACAAATCTACACGGCACAGAATAACAGAAAAGGAAGAGATTACAGCATTTCAGGAAATGTGAAACATTTGAAAACTGTTAAATAAACATGGGCTTTTCTGTGTCACAATAAAAGCTCCTTGTGAAGTTGAAGTAAATACGACAGCACTTTCGGTGTCAAAATAAAAGTCCTTGTGTGAAGTAAACAGGACAGAAATATGTTACTTTTGTATATCACAAATCTAATAATCAGAATAATAATGATAACTCAGCATTAGGTTATAATAATCAACCTGACGTGTCACACAGTAATAATTTAGGATTATGCGATGTTCAACTGGGATTTCAAAAATACGTTTGTGAAGGAAGTATTGTCTCTGCATAAAAGTAATGGGTGTTTTCAAATCTGTGGGCCTTTTCAAACCGGGATGGGCGTTTCTAAACTAACCAATGAAAGAAGTAATCTCAATGATTTGAAAACGCCCACTGATTGGGAAAAGCCCATTTTTGTTCTGCAGCGATATACTGTATGTCTCCAGTGAAGTAGCTTTTGCACACCTTGTCCATTCACAAAAATGTATTAGTAAAAACATTTGAAGGTAAATAATGCTTTTTATTAAGCTACTATTTATCATTGTGTATGAAATATAAATATAAAGTGCATATCAATGAGAATTATAGAATTTCAAAAACCTTGTTTTTATTTAATAAACAAAAAATATTCTTAGATTTTTAGTTAATGTCTAATCTACTTGCTACAGTGGCTGTTTGGATGAAATGATGGTTTCTCTGATCAAATAAACACCACTTTTGAGCCATTTTAGAGCAAATACATAATTATCTAAATATATATTGAATACCATCAATAGGCGGAAAAATATTGATATAATTTTAAGACATATCGTCCAGCCCCTGGAGACAATATACAATCCTACAGGGGGAGATAATGCACACTATTTGAACATGTTGCCACATTCCCATGGTCCCACTATAGAACACAGTTCATTAACCATCTAGATAGTTGTATAAGGCCCCCTCAAGTGTTCATTCTGTTATCATTTACTCTATCTCATGCCGCTATTACTTTTTATGTGGAACTCAAAAGCAGATGTTAGGTAGAATGTTCGCCTCAGTCACTTTTCACTTTCAAGGGTGAGTAAAAGATGACAAAAGTTTCATTTTTTTAGTGAACACAACTTGTAAAGTGGACTCCCTGTAATATGAGTTAGAGACTCTTGAAGAAAAGCAGATGTGTCCCTTTAAAGGGAAGAAATATAAGCAACAAATTCATGTAAATGCAGAGAAAATCAATCATGATGTGAGACTGTGGAAAGCAGAGTGTTCACTCACCGAGTTTCATCGATGTACACTGCCTCCAGAACCGAAGCTGCATATTCAATGTTTTTCCTTAGATCGACGATGTTCACCTCCCCCTTATCCAGTTGCTTCACGAGACATCTCAATCTGCAGGGAGACAACAGTCAGAGCCTTAAACTTGGGAAACTTCCACTTCTAATATGAAAGCACAGAGGTGAATTCACTTCATGTTGGAATTACAGTATTACGAGATTTCGACTCGTAAAAACCGTAAACTCGGAATTTCTGAAATCTCTGAAGCTCTGAATTGACCGTCATGGCTTCATGTAAAAAGAACCAAAATGGCACAGGTCTCAACAGTTAAAGGTAGTTTACATATATTCCTGTTTGATATGCCATTTTGTTATTGTCACTGTTACTTGTAGAGGCTGATCGATATACAGTATCGGTTTAGCGATTCATTGGTGCCGATAGTTGCTTTTTGGAACTATCGTTATTGAAAAAATTATATGGCGATAGTTGCCGATAGTTTTTTAATCATTTCATTATTTCAAAATAAGTTCCCAATGTGTTTCGGGCTTTTTAATACTTAAAAGTCCTGCATTATACACCATATCTTTTTTCTGGTAATTATTGGGATTTTGGTTGAACAATAAACTGCATCTGGGATTTGATTAATTTTGGACTCTTTGTCTTTTGTTTTTTTGGCATTCTATAAACCGATTTGAAAAACTATTAACTGGTTAACGGCCTTTCCCAACACCTTAGTTATAAGTATTGGCAAAATCCACTATCGGTTGACCTCTAGTTACCTGGAGCACTTTCATTGTTCTTAACCACTTTGAGAGAGCACTATAGAGGTGAATTAGTGAAATAATGTAGTGATTAAATATTTTGCTGTAATCAACACAAAAGCCACACATGGATTCATTTTGATGTTATAATTGTTGCCACATAAACAAACAATTTCTGAATCCGAGGACGTGGAGAACCGCTCAGAGCAGAAGTCATCTCAAGATGTAATTTCCAATTATTTTCTTTCTTCAATGAAACACAAAAGGAGATCTTTAGAATGTTTGAGCTGCTCTTTTCCATACAAGCAAAGTTGATGGTGATTTATACAGCCATGATCCAAAAAGGATTTAATAAGTGGTCACAAATGGTATCCATTGAACTCTGTTGCTATATTCCAAGTCTTCTAAAGCCACATGATACATTTGTGTAAGGGAAAGGTTAGAATTTTTCAGCCATATTCTAAAATGCCATTTGTGGCTGTGTTTCTCAAAATTACAGCATGTCTAAAAGCAAACTTTTTTTTATTATTTATTAAACAAGCATGAATGTTAGCTCCAACAATGGGAAGGTTAGTGAATCAGTTAATTTACCATTAATTTTCATTGTATGGAACAGAGCAGCTCAGACATTCTGTCTAACATCATGCTTTATGTTTCAATAATATAGGAAATAAATAAAGGAAAATAATATAGGGTCAGACATGAGGGTGTATAAATGATGACAAAACTTTCATTTTTTTTGGAGAAAATTTCAAGAGAATCAAAACATTATTTTCATAATTATTTTCAAACCAATCTGTTTTAAGAATGAAATGAAACATGAAAATTGAAACAGACTGTGCCAGTTCCCACCCACACAAAAACAAAGACAACCAAACATTACAGTAGGCCTACATCAGCTATTTTATCATCATATCTCATCAGCCAAAATAATATGTTCAGTAAACCTTTGGTGCATTCAAAATAAGCAATTTTTCAAAATAATAAAAGCAATCATGTTGGCAGAATTATTGTAAGGTAATCCAGTAAATATGTAGGTCAAAAAAACAAAGTTAACATTTGACAGTAATGATTACCCTCCATGTATTCCAATCACTGCCTTCCATTTCGTTTTTTTTTTAAATCACCCATCTCATTGCAATTCAAAGATACACATCTGAAAGAATTAAAAGTGAAAATAAAGAAATAAACAAACAAATAAATAAATAAATAACAATATAAAACTATAATTGAGCCATTGTAAGCCAGATCAAATTTAGGGTTTTTTATAGCTCATAAGACTTAAGAGTTCATATTTACATTTTCCTCAGGAAAAATTAATATATACACAAATGAGACATTACTATGAACATACAGTAAGATATAACAAGTTATAAAACGAGTGTGGATTGCATAGCTCAGATAATTTAGTCTTGAAAGAATTCATATTGAAATGTCTAAGAAAACTGTCTCCATTTGATCTCCATTTTTATCTCATTTCTGTCTAGGAGAAACATGTAACATATTAATAAGGTCTAATTTGTGTGTGTGTGTGTGTGTGTGTGTGTGTGTGTGTGTGTGTGTGTGTGTGTGAGCATGTATTTATCACTTTGTGGGGACCAAATGTCCCCATAAGGATAGTAAAACCCGAAATCTTTGACGTTGTGGGGACAATTTGTCAGTCCCCATGAGGAAAACAGCTTATAAATCATACTAAATTATGTTTTTTGAAAATTTAAAAATGCAGAAAGTTTTCTGTGAGGGTTAGGTTTAGGGTTAGGTTTAGCTCAAATCTGAAGCCGTTTCTTAAGGAGGAGCTGTCAGCTGCACTCGTCTAAGCGGAGGATCAGACTGCGCTCGGAGCCAAGCATAGACCTGAGCGACTGAGATGCAAACAGCCTGATCAACAATGAGCGGCTGCCTTTGGTCTGGGTCTTTTCATCAGATATTCTCCATGGTAGTGAGTGAAAGTAATGCTGTAGCAATACCCCACTCAGGGGTATTGATGCAAATGGGTCTTTGATACCTCAAAAAAGAGCTCTGTTTATGTGTGTAATTTCTTAAATTTTACATTTGAAACACATTTTTAAAGTTAAAATACTTTCTCCAATACCAGGTTAATATGCAGAGGCTACTATAAGTAAGCCGGTTGGGTTACTTACAGGTTAGGTCAGGTTGTTTTCCCTGAAAATGTAAAAACTGTGGCTACTTCAAGATGGCTCTGTTTGTTGAGTAGCCTGATCAGCCCAACACAGCAAAACAGGCTCAACAAATGGCATGAGTTTTGGGACCAACCAAACAGATAGTCGAGACACTTTAACAAAACCAAATTCAAACAAGAAAATACATTTTTGAGAGCACAGTCTCCAGTATTTTCACCGCATCATATATTCTTACCGGGTAGTTACATTTGTAGAATTTTTCAAAAGACCTTTTTTCTTTATACAGAGCCTCATCTGTGTATGTAGATGACATGAAGCAATTGTCTGTGGTTAGTTAAGTAGATATCATTAACTATGAGATATTATGACAGCAAACAACTGTACAAGTTGAGCATGAAATTTATTTTTACTCCAAATAACCCTTAAACGGTTGTTCTTCTCCATCTGGATCGCCGGTTTCGGTTAGTTTTGCATTGCTTCTCGAGACCAGAAACAGAAAACAGGCAATTAGAATCATCATGGCGCCACCCAGTAGTTGCTCATGAAAACCGTAAACAAGCTGGGATAGGAGAAAATGTTTTAATGAAAAAAATCATAATAATAATAATTCCAAACATCCATGAGAAAGCACTTTCGAAAAGCTCTGTAGTGAAATAAATGCGTTTTCAAGTGGTTTAAAAATGGTCAAATACTGGCAAATTCATCAGCCTGGTGAAACTACAACAATCAATATATTTGCCAATATATTCATTAACATAAGAGTGTATTTAGTATATGTACAGTTTTGTTTAATGCAGGGGTCTGTAAGGCCCCATTTACACTGCATGGTTCAAGTGACCCAAATCAGATTTTTTCCTCTCATGTGGCACAGATCGTATATGACCGGTGAACGTGTAAGCAGGAAAAAACTGCATGGATTCCGATTTTCTCAGATCGCATTCAGGCCTCACTCATATGTGGTAATAAATCGGATATGAATCGGATACGTGCATTTGCGTGTGTCATGTAAGCAGACAAATCGGATATTCCCCAGTAAATGCGAGTCGTACGTCATTAAAGTGACGTCAACTCAGGTGGACGCCACCAACTGAGATCACGTGACTTATTATAGGCGCGATGGAGGACGAAGCAAACGCACAGTGGAGCAATGCGGAGGTTTCATGTCTTTTGAGTGTTTGGGGCGAAGAGACAGTGCAGGCAAAAACGCAGGGCTGTTATCGAAATAAATCAATTTATGAAGACATTTCACGAGATATGGGGAGGCACGGTTTGGAGCTCTTCACCTTCTGGCAGCTTGATGTACTCGCGCATCATCTCATTTCACACGGCATGGCAAAACTCCCGGACTATTAGGCATACTGATGCGTCACTTATGCCAGTGTTCGATAACCAGCTCCTGTCGCGAGCCACCATAGTCCCACTCCAACGCGCTTCTGCACTGAGATTGCCTGGCGAAATGTTGTGTCCTCGTATGAGAGCACTGGTGTCAACCGCACACACAACATTTCAAAAGTTTCTCGTCGCATACGAAAGTTGCTGACCCACAGTTCTTGACCCCAGGTTCCAATAACGCGATCCCACCAGTCTTGAGTCCTTTGCCGCATCCAAACCTCCCTTTGAACCGATGTTGCAGCGATCATCGCTAAATTCGCCCAGGCTGCAACAAGGGCTCTCCTCTTTTTTCTCCGCCGTACGAGACCAATGTTTTGCTGACTTTTTTGATGACTTTTCAAAATACTGTGGAAAGCAAAACACTGGATAATTTTATTCGCGTCTTAAATCCATTGCATTTCGTGCTGTTTCAGCAGTGTATGTGTAAATGCAAAAATCGGATACGGGTCACTTTTAAAAGATGATGTAAGCGTGTCGTCAAAAAATCGGATATAGTCAGAAAATCGGATTTGGGCATCAAGACCTGCAGTGTAAATGCAGCCTAACATAGCAACTTGAATATACACCTCTGCAGTAACGTGCTATTGACGTGGCTTTTAGATAACACTTACGCCCAAACTCAAACTGTCTGTGGCTCTCTGCCAAAGAAACTAATGTGTATGGAAGACAAACAACAGCAAGAACAAAAACAGAAATTACAGATGAAACTATTGGCTAAGTTATCTGAAGTGAAGACACTAAGAAATAATCAGCACTGACTAGTACAAAGCTTTGAATAAAGAGGACAACATTATGTTGCTGTCAGGGCGAGTTCTCTTCTCAGTCCAGCCCTGGTTGCTGTCAGTATTGACCTAAAGACTAATATACAAAGTCTGAGATTCGGACCTGACCTCATGCTCTAGCTATTCCCAATTGCAAACCAAGATATGATCTGGAATGGTTTCAGACTGTGATTCTAGTCTGGGTTGAATTAGAATCTCCTTTGATCGGAAAATGAGGCAAATGTTCACATGAGAGCAGTAAACTGCTCCTCAAACAGAGATAGCCTTGCATTCATCTCAATGTGTCTCTCAAGTTTGTGAATGGAAAGAATGAATTACCCTCGTAAACATCCTCTGTCATAGCCGTGAAAGTGTGGTGTCTAATATTTATAATGTGGTCAAATAGGCTTTTTTTACGGGACAGGCATGAACCATAATTTGCTACTTGCTATAGAGTGCAACCAACCTAGTCTCATAGAATGAATGTTACTATAACTAAATTTTTGTAAACTGATTTTTACATACTGCTTTCTATGTTTTGCTGCAGTTAACTGGTGATATTATAACTAGGTTTTAGGTGCTACAACAACTGTGCACTTTATTCACTTTCACACAAATCATGACTACAACGGCTGATTATGACTTCATAAACACTTGTTTTTTGCACTATTACTCACACATTGTTATGATATTGAAACATTTTTACTGTAACGGATTATTTGAAAACAATACATTTTAATGCTTGTATGTATTATAGCCTAACCTACTTTTACACACTTTATTCAATGTGATTAGCTTCTGTGGTAGCTCACCTTATAGATTGTTATGCTTTGGACTCAGAAGGTGTGATTCAAGACCAGTCAAGCTGACATATGAGACGAGAGTGCCGTAAAAGCGACCCAAGACAGTTTGCTTCAGAAAATGTGCTTTTCATTTCTCATTTTGTTTTTGGACACTATCGGTTTGATTAAGGGAAGGAATGTCTGTTTTGTGTCTACCTCTTATTTGAATAAAGATCACAACTGGTTACGTTTAGGTTGAAGTTTTAGGTTAGGGAGGTATGTTTTACTCATTAAAACCTCCATTTAATATTCACTATTTAACTCGCTTTTGGTGCCCCCCGCTGGACATTTCACTGATAAACTACAGCCAAACGTGTAATAAGCCACATAATTTCGTTATGCAAAAATGTTGGTCATTTTCAAGAGACAGGCTGAGTGCAATGGTCGGGATCGGAAGTCCTTTATAAACCTATACAGACAGACCTATTGTCACGTTCCTGTGTTGTCTGCTCCGTGTTTTCTGTTTCACTCAGCACGTCACATTCCATGTCACGTTCCTTGTGGTCCGGTCCGTGTTTTCACCAGTCATTGTCTAGAAAACTACACTTCCCAACTCTCCTTGCCCTCACCACCTGCCAGCACTCACTCATTGTTTTCACCTGCGTATCGTTTAGTTCCATCACCTCTGTGTATATAACCCTGTTTATTTCTCCATTCCCCTGTCGGTCTTTGATGTATGTGGACGCCTGTTATCCGTGCTCTCTATCTTTATTTACTTCCCGTTTAACCCTTTGTATGCCCTCCGTGTTTTGTTTTACCTTTTCCCATCGTGGATGTTTTCTTTGTTCGTGTTTGTTTTGTTATTCAATAAAGCTTTCCGCTGCAAGTAGATCCTTGTCCCGTGTCTGCCTTCACCTGCAATCGTAACACCTATCGTGAGCTCAGAGATTAATCGATGGTATATGGTTCCGTTGAAGCCATCCGTCTGTGTTATTTCAACTTAATTTAAAGAAATCATGCTTAACCCTCTGGGGTCGACGGACGCGCCGGCACATCCTGCTGGATTGTTTCGTCATTACAGCAGAAACAACATAAAATTCTCCGTCATTTTGGGGCATACAGATAAGTGTAAGACATCATTAGAGACAATAAAGGGTCTACTTTTATTTGCGTACACTCACAATAGCAACAAAACCTTGTGCTTTTGTAAAATAAAGAAAATAAAAAGGGTTTCACAAACATGACACAGATGTCTAAAGAAAGCTTAAAATGTCTACTTTTAAATTATCAATTCAAATTTAAAACAAATATTATCCTGCAATGTAATCTGTATGAAACAAAGCGATGTACAGTTTCTCCTGGCTCAGCGAATTATCTCTAATGTGATCACACCCACCAGCAGAGCGCGCTATTCATACGCTAATGTGCTGAGACAATCAAATCAAATGGTGAACGCCCCCGACTATGCCTTAAAAACAAAGTTAATTCACTTTCTGCACGTTTGAAAAACAGCACGATACACAAATGAGAAAACTCCTGGATAGTGACGAAGAGTTACAATTTTCCTCAGAAGAAGAGCGGGACTTTGTTTGTATTTTGAAGAGAGACTTGATCCAGCTGAGGATACAATTTTGGACAAGTAAGTCATTTAGTTTTAATTAGTTGACATGCTATTTTATATAAACATGTACATATATTACTAGTGGGACTGTTTCCAGACATGCCAGCCAGGATTCAGAGTATTGAAATTTGAAATATGTCCTAATAAGCAAGTTTTAGTTACATTTAAATGCTGTTTTGTCTAAAGCAGTTATTTAAATTGTATGCTGTACGATATAAATATGATATGTACTATGGTATAAAAATAATATGAATGTTTAAATTATATTTTATCTAGTGTTTATGCTGCCTCATTATCATCAATGAAGCTTGTGCTTGCAAATATCTGTTCGGGTGTAAATATGCCCATATTAGAAAATCAGCATACTATTATGATTTCTGAAGGATCATGTGACACTGAAGACTGCAGTAATGATGCTGAAAATTCAGCTTTGATCACAAATTGCATTTGACAATATATTCAAATAGAAACTGGTTCTTTTAAATTGTATTTTTTTTTAATAAATATCACTGTTTTTACTGTATTTTGTATCAAATAAATGCAGTCTTGGTGAGCAGAAGAAACTTCTTTTAAATGGTAGTGTAGGTCTAAAATTAAGGAAAGACGTTATGTAAAGAAAATGTATAGTCAGATTACTTCTTTTAACTTAAAACTTGATTTTGATCAAGTCTCACATTCATTCTCTTTCTGTCACATTCCTCATTGATAGGCCCAGGGGAGGGGTCTTTTGTCTCCTCAGGTGTGAATTACATCAGTACTCATGATAATTCGCGCCTTCTCGCATATGACCTTTCTAACACTAAAAGTGTCTTACAAAAGTTTAATTACTAAATTGATTTGTATGAATGAGTGATCAGGATAATTTCACATAATTTTGTAGCAAAAACTCTAGGCTACAAGATCCAGTTCTTAAAAGGCTTGTGGACAAATGTTGAGTATGTGTTACATAGCTTTATTTCAATGACTTAAAAAAAATTTTTTTTCAAAAACCACGCATAAAAGTTATTTTCTCAAAAATACAAACATGTACACACATGTTGCTCACATATTATTGGAGCCCAGTTTGTGCTGAATACAGTCTTATCAGACTTTAGAAAAGGGCACAAAAAAAGCACAAATGTCAAGGCATGTCAAAACTTCTCCAGGGCCCAAAACACCCTCAGACCCCAGAGGGTTAAATTGCAGAATTCCTGATAAAGAACAACATTAGCCATGAAGGGAAAGATCCACCTATCAGTGAATTACGGCTAATAACCCCAGGCAAAAGAGCCCAGCAGCGACCGCCCACTTCTATGACGTGTTGTGAATGATGTAATTGATGTACCTTTGTCTTTTTGTCTGATTTGTATATATTATTTTGGTTCAAACCAAAAGTTTGTAGTGCCACGATTTACCTCGGAGCTGGTTGGTTTGGTTCATGACTTAGACATTTTTTATTAAGTACTTTATGAAATCCCTATGTAAAAAATGAATTTGAAAAAGATTCCTGAAGCCCGAGACCAACTGAAAACACATAGGTTCTGTTACCACTTAAGCAATCCACACTAATTGAACTTACTGATAATAATAATAATAAAAACTCTCTTTTTTCTGTACTAGGTTCTACAATACTTCAACTACTCTGAGAACTTGGCAGTGTGATCATGCAAATAATGTTGACTTTTGTATGACAAATTTCTTGCTATGTTTCTCATTTGTAAGTTGCTTTGGATAAAAGTGTCTACTAAATTACTAAATGTAATGTAAATGTAAGACTGATGAAAAAAATGGGTTGGTACTGTTGCGCACTGCTAGCCAGTGGCATGTAGTATTAGGGGAGGGATATTCTCATTTTAGAAAGGATTTTAGTGTACGAAAATGTGTGTATGCTCCTGCGTGAATTATGAGTCATCAATATTTCTTGTCAGTTTTTACACTAACATACAGTAGTCCAATTTTTATGTAATAAGTGTAAAAGTATAAATGTAAAAAGTCTATCTAAATTTTCAACTTAAATGTGAATTAAAAAATATAAACAAGTGCATTTAAAGTTCGCTAAATATTTGAATTCAGAATATCTCTTGTTAAGTAGCCGAGGAAAAACAGTATAAGGGTGACATGTGTCAACCTATCAGTGCCTATTTTTACCTGGAGTGTATGAGAGCATGTGAGAGAGACGGACTCCATCTGGAAAAGGGCAGAAGATTGATAAGGGCTTTGGAAACACTGCGGGTGATACTGATGGCACACCTTATCTCGCTAAGTTATGACTCCAAACTTTGCTTGCCCACAGTCGAGCACCTACAGTAGGTAATAAAGTGTGATGGACATGAGGGTGGGTCACAGCACACACATCTCACTCTCTGTACAAACGTCTTTCTCTCTCACAAACACACACCCACCCCAAATGTCACAGTGTGTATAATTATCACACAAGCTCCCCAAGCTCCAGAGGGGAGGACTTTCCAAAGCACTTTCCAAAGCATGATAGCAGGGTGGGCAGGACCCATACAGCACTGTGACAAGAGGGGATTTACAGTTTAATACGATCAAGGTCTTTAATATTTTATCCAGGCTTCATTTGAGACCACTGTTCATGTGCCTCTTTTATTCTTTCATTGTTTTTTTTTTGGCAATAGCATTAAAAAAAGATAACGAAAATAGGGACTCTAATACTCCCAGTACAATATCAGTACCCACTAGACTAAATTTGTTTCTCATGATCTTAAAAACCTTTAGATATTACGTTTTGTGTTTAAAAGCTTAAAATTAGTTATGCTGTCAAGATAAATTGCCTGCTAATTAATTTCTTTGCAAAACTAAAGAAATGGGGTTGTTGGACCATTAGGAAAGCAGCCAAGAAGTGCCCATCTTACGTGGTCTAAACATAATTACTATATTTCAATTTATGTTATTTCATAGTTTTAAAGACTTTAATATTTTTAGAAAATGTAGAAACAGTTATAATAAAGAATAATTGGGTGTGTCTACACAATTGACTGGTACAGTAAAATAACTCCCTTTGGTCCAAATGTATGAGATCACTTGTGAAAAGAGCTTCAATTCAGCATGTTTCTAATTTAATAAAGTTTTTTCAATACAAATTATGTATAGTATCAGCTTGACAATTTGAGTGACAATTGACATGAATTTCAGAATGTCTAAGTATTTAGTATGTGCTCCTTTTGCTTTAATGACAGCATGCATGTGTGCTGGCATGAACTCCAGGAGTAAAATCTAATGATCGGTGTTATCCAGCATGATTTGAGAATGTTCCAAAGAGCATCTTGTGTGCTTCAATGGAAACAAGGAAATCTGGGCCCGTATTCACAAAAAATCTTAAGGTTAAATGTAGCTCCTAACATGGAAATTTAGGAGCAATTAGGGGCATGTAACTCCTAATTTTAAGACTTGTAAAATTTTGATCTAATAGTAATTAATTTAGCATTTTAATGCTAAAAAATATCTAATGTATATACACTGATCGGCCACAACATTAAATCGGCTTCAAACTACATTTATTATTTTGTTACAATGGCACCTGTCAAGGGGTGGGATATATTAGGCAGCATATGAACATCTTGAATTTCATGTGTTGGAAGCAGTACAAATGGGCAAGCGTAAGGATCTGAGCGACTTTGACAAGGGCCAAATTGTGATGCTAGATGACTGGATCAGAGCATCTCCAAAATGGCAGGTCTTGTGGGGTGTTCCCGGTATGCAGTGGTTAGTACCTACCAAAAGTGGTCCAAGAAAGGACAACCCCAAGGCTCACTGATGCTTGTGGGAAGCGAAGGCTAGCCCGTCTGATCCCACGGAAGAGCTACTGTAGCACAAACTGCTGAAAAACGTAATGCTGGCCAAGATAGAAAGGTGTCCGAACACACAGTGCATCGCTGCTTGCTGCGTATGGGTCTGCATATACGCAGACTGGTCAGAGTGCACACGCTGACCCCTGTTCACCGCCTAAAGCACCTAAAACGTGCACGTGAGCATCAGAACTGGACCATGGAGCAATGGAAGAAGGTGGCCTGGTCTGATGAATCCTGTTCATGTGGAGAGTTGGGTGTGTGCGCATCGTTTACCTGAGGAAGAGAGGGCAGCAGGATGCACTATGGAAAGAAGACAGGCTGGCAGAGGAAACCTTGGGTCCTGGCATTCACACATACCACCTACCTAAAGATTATTGCAGACCATGTACATCCCTTCATGGCAACGGTATTCCCTGATGGCAGTGGCCTCTATCCATTATCAGCAGGATAATGCACCCTGCCACACTGCAAAAAATTGTTCAGGAATGGTTTGAGGAACATGACAAAGAGCTCAAGGTGTTGACTTGGTCTCCAAATTCGCCATATCTCAATCCAATTGAGCATCTATGGGATGTGCTGGACCAACAATTCCAATCCATGGAGGCCCCACCTTGCAACTTACAGGATTTAAAGGATCTGCTGCCAACACGTAAGTGCCAGATACCACAGGACACCTTCAGAGGTCTTGTGGAGTCTCGACGGGTCTGAGCTGTTTTGGTGGCATGAGGGGGACATACAGGATATTAAGCAGGTGGTTTTAATGTGGCTGATTGGTGTACAGTGTGTGTATATATATATATATATATACACTCACCTAAAGGATTATTAGGAACACCTGTTCAATTTCTCATTAATGCAATTATCTAATCAACCAATCACATGGCAGTTGCTTCAATGCATTTAGGGGTGTGGTCCTGGTCAATACAATCTCCTGAACTCCAAACTGAATGTCAGAATGGGAAAGAAAGGTGATTTAAGCAATTTTGAGCATGGCATGGTTGTTGGTGCCAGAGCGGGCGGTCTGAGTATTTCACAATCTGCTCAGTTACTGGGATTTTCACGCACAACCATTTCTAGGGTTTACAAAGAATGGTGTGAAAAGGGAAAAACATCCAGTATGCGGCAGTCCTGTGGGTGAAAATGCCTTGTTGATGCTAGAGGTCAGAGGAGAATGGGCCGACTGATTCAAGCTGATAGAAGAGCAACTTTGCCTGAAATAACCACTCGTTACAACCGAGGTATGCAGCAAAGCATTTGTGAAGCCACAACACGCACAACCTTGAGGCGGATGGGCTACAACAGCAGAAGACCCCACCGGGTACCACTCATCTCCACTACAAATAGGAAAAAGAGGCTACAATTTGCAAGAGCTCACCAAAATTGGACAGTTGAAGACTGGAAAAATGTTGCCTGGTCTGATGAGTCTCGATTTCTGTTGAGACATTCAGATGGTAGAGTCAGAATTTGGCGTAAACAGAATGAGAACATGGATCCATCATGCCTTGTTACCACTGTGCAGGCTGGTGGTGGTGGTGTAATGGTGTGGGGGATGTTTTCTTGGAACACTTTAGGCCCCTTAGTGCCAATTGGGCATCGTTTAAATGCCACGGCCTACCTGAGCATTGTTTCTGACCATGTCCATCCCTTTATGGCCACCATGTACCCATCCTCTGATGGCTACTTCCAGCAGGATAATGCACCATGTCACAAAGCTCGAATCATTTCAAATTGGTTTCTAGAACATGACAATGAGTTCACTGTACTAAAATGGCCCCCCACAGTCACCAGATCTCAACCCAATACAGCATCTTTGGGATGTGGTGGAACGGGAGCTTCGTGCCCTGGATGTGCATCCACAAATCTCCATCAACTGCAAGATGCTATCCTATCAATATGGGCCAACATTTCTAAAGAATGCTTTCAGCACCTTGTTGAATCAATGCCACGTAGAATTAAGGCAGTTCTGAAGGCGAAAGGGGGTCAAACACAGTATTAGTATGGTGTTCCTAATAATCCTTTAGGTGAGTGTACATATATATAGTTGTCTGTCTTAGCTGACAAAAAGTGGTTCCCTGTCTACCAATCACTGATGGCGATTTAAAGGAGCGTCAAATCCGCCTTACTCTTATCTTAAGATTTCCTTACTAAAACTTGCTCTTAATAGATTTGTGAATAGGTTTTAAGCAAAAACTCCAATCTATGAACTCATTGCAGAACTCAAAGTGGTAAGATAAAAATTGTTGTGAATACGGGCCCTTTTTGAACAAATAAGTTGCTTCACGTTTGCTTTCTTTTGATTTGTGGCCTAGAAATAGGCCTGAATCTTAAATATTCCTTCATTTAACATTATCATTTTTCTAGCTTTGAGCTTTCTCAAAATCTAAAAACTTTTTGCTTATTTCCAGGTTTAAATGAAAAATATCAGATGTTCAATATGACACCATTGTATATGACATTTATTATCACATGTACTGTATGTAAAAGGATGCAGAGCTCCTAGTACATCCCCCTCCCCTGCTCCCACCACAACAGCTGTTGTTCTTATCAGCATTCACATGAGGCCTGTGAGAGTGCGTTTAAAATGGGTGACAGTAAGAGTGCAAAATCTCTGACATGAGCTGCTCTTCAAGATGATGTATTAGCATCATGCCAGTGCACTCTTATTTCTCCTTTGGGGGTGGCTGTGGCTCAGGTGGTAGAGAGAGTCGGCCACTAATCGCAGGGTTGGCGGTTTGATTCCCGGCCCACACAAATTCACGTGCCGAAGTGTCCTTAGGCAAGACACTGAATCCCAAGTTGCTCCCAATGGCAGGCTAGTGCCTTGCATGGCAGCTCTGCCGTCATTGGAGTGTGAATGTGTGTGTGAATGGGTAAATGAGACGCAGTGTAAATCGCTTTGAATACCACTAAGGTTAAAAAGGTGCTATATAAGTGCAGACCATTTACCATTTACTTTCAGTCTTGTATTACATTTATTCATTTAGCAGATTCAAGGTACTTGGTTCAAACCAAGATACCAAAGTACATGGTTCATGGCTGTATGGAATGGAATACTCACTTACTACTTACAGAGTACAGTGCAGTATACTGTGCACTGCCTAACATTTTATCCAAAATGACCCCATTTTGAGAGTGTCATCCGCTTATCATCTTGGAAATAAAAATGGTAACTGCATTTTAATTCACTTGTGTGTGCCCAAGCAAATCATGGCAAAAATTAGGTGAAATCACAGCTAATATGACTTCCTGTTTATTTGTCACCTTGAAAATGTGAGTCAAGTCAAGAGAATTCAATTGTGGGATACTTTACCCAATGTAGTGCACTCTGCTGTTTAGAAAATCTGTATACTGAGTATATAAACTGTACTATATAAATAGTCAACGTAGCCAAGTATGGTAGTGCACAAAGCAAGTGCCCAAAACCCCACTTAGCCATGGTAAAATTACTCAAATGCACGGCATCAAGTGGCTTACTGCTTTTAGAAACAGCATTAACAACAATACGATTGATGGATGGAGAGAGAATTATAATATAGAATGTACAATCAGAGGTGTGCGTTTAATGGCTTCAAACTAAGCTCATCCAATCAGAATTTAGATCTAACTATCCATTTTATAAACAAGACTAATATTCACTACACTTACTAAGCACTTTATTAGGAACACCTGTACACCTACATATTCATGTGATTATCTAATCAGTCAATCGTGTGCCAGCAGTGCAATGCATAAAACCATGCATATACGGGTCAGGAGCTTCAGTTAATGTTCACATCAACCATCAGAATGACAAAAAATATGATCTAAGTGATTTTGGCCATAGCATGGTTGTTTGTGCCAGACGGGCTGGTTTGTGCATTTCTGCTGATCTCCTGGGATTTTCATGCACAACAGTCTATAACATTTACTCAGAATGGTGCCAAAAACCAAAAACATCCAGTGAGCGGCGGTTCTACGGACTGAAACGCCTTGTTGATGAGAGAGGGCAACAGAGAATGGCCAGACTGGTTCGAGTTGATAGAAAGGCTACGGTAACTCAGATAACCACTCAGTACAATGGTAGTGAGAGGAATAGCATCTCAGAATGCACAACACAATGAACTTTGAGGCGAATGTGGTCTTACGTTGTAGCCCATATTGGGAACTATTAACCAAGTGTTCCTAATAAAGTGTTCGTTGAGTGTATAGTATAAAATATAAGTGAAAAGGCTGAAAAACGCAAGCGATGAAGCAAGTTTGAAGGGTTGCCAGATACCATTGAGAGCACAGCCACTTCATCACAAAGCCACAACTGTATTTTTGGAGACTTTGTCATGGCCCCTCACAGTGTTCTGGTGAGGGTCTTTAGACTGCTGTGAGCATATGGAAATGAAAATAAGCTTTTAAAAAAAGCCTGTCAGGAAATGGAGAGAATACGAACAGCTTAACTTCTTTAGCAGGCCTCCCAGAAGCAAAAACATACGCAATAAACCGAGCTAGGCTGTCTGCTTTTAGCTGCATCCGGACTCTTGAGCCCACAGCATAACATGCTGCCCAGTATGACTGTTCCTCTGGGACCTGTTTGAAACCATCTCCACCCCTGCTCTGAAGATTAGGCCCAGTAGGTGAGTCCCTATTTTCCGAATCTAGAGCCGCCAAGGCTTTTCATAGCCAACAGTGTATATCCACCCTGCAGATTAGTGAAAAAAACAAAAAACAACAACAATCCCTGAAAGCAGGGTTGCCAGATCTTGCAAGAAAAACAAGCAACCTGGACTCACATAACAAGCCCAAAATAAGTGAAAAATAAACTAAGGGATTGTTAGTGAAATAGAAAACATAAAAAAAAAATACTGTAAATGACATAAAACCCAGATTTAGGCTAAATTGCAACTTGCTGCAAATAATGAATGTATAATGTCTTTCTGATAATTACATCGTTTTACAAAAATAATCAAAATGTTTCACATACAGTAACTAGCCATTTTAATCAATTAATAATTCTCTCTAAAAAATTCTCTAACCTGGAAAAGGTTAATAGCATAATCCATCATTGGGGAAATGCAAAACCTGTTAGGGGAAAAAAGAAACAAACTTCGGCGATTATTAATGACTTGCTTGATTAATTGCAAAGTGCAGCTCCAACAATAATTGGGGTGATCTGACAGTTGCAATTAGTGTTTTTTATTGGCCTCATAGCACAAAACAGTGGCACCACAAGACCAAAAATGCAACTGTATTCTGGAAATAAGCCTCCCAAAAAACAACCTGTGACTGATTTGTCTATAGATGACTATAAAAAAACAAACCCAAAGTCGTTTATAATATGAGTGGACCTGGCAACTAGGGAAGTGCAAAACTATATATTCTCTAAATCGGTTGCCTGAACGACTAATTGGTCTTAAAGAAGCCCTGTTTAATTAGGCTGGTTTTGGGTTCACCTGACCCCAAACGAACACATTTCTTAGGAGGCGTTTACATAAGATGTGTTCTTTGAACAGACTGCAGCTGTACACTGCTACAAACTGGGCTTTAAGTTTAAGTCCTTTTTTACCCTAAATCTCCACTTTCTCTTTCAGAAAACAAGCAGAAGTAAAAGTGAAAGTGGAGATCTAGAGTAAAAAAAGACTTACATTTTGATCTGTTTCTCACCCACACCTACAATATCGCTTATGAAGATATAGATTTAAACCACTGGAGTCATATGGATAACTTTAATGTTTCCTTTATGTGATTTTTAGAGCTACAAGTGTCTGATCACCATTCACTTGCATTGTATGGACCAACAAAGCTGAAATATTCTTCTAAAACCTTTGTTTGTGTTCTGCTGAAGAAAAGTCATACACATCTGCGATGGCATGAGGGTGAGTAAATAATGAGATTTTTTCTTTGTCTTCAATCACACCCGGACACATCCACGTTCCACATAAGAAGCATATTAAGTGCTTATAAAATGCTGAAAGTGCGAAGTATATCATAACATTTGCTTTGCAAAAATATTAATAAGATATTTATAAAATATGCATTTCCAACTTTGGCCACTGAGGGCAGTGGTTAGACCAAGCACAGACCAATTTCAGCTGAAGAACTTTCCACCTATTGTCTCCGAATTTGCAGTGATATCTGTCAGGCTACACAGCCTGAATGTTTGCTTCGAGTTTTTCTAGAAGCATTCCTGAAAGGGACTGCAATGCCAGCTTGTGCTCAGAGAGCGCATGAGAATGCCAAGGAGTAAAAGAGATGAAACGTTTCTCTTCGTCACTATCAGCGGTCCAGTGAGACGCTGGCACAGGTAGCCAGCAGACCATCGTGCCCCAGTCACACAAGTACAGAGATGAAGGTCAGCTTCAAGCATTTTCCCATGAGTTCGTGGTGCCATTCTATATGTATACATCCTAAACTGAGGGCCGCTGTCGTCACTGGCCTCCAGACCAAACCTCTAGGGACCCAGCAAGGGCCCTTTGCTGTAAAGATAGAAAGACATGCTGCCAAACTCTCAGACAGCTCTAAATTCCTCACTCCACAAAGATGGCACCAAGAGGACCACTCACTGACCTGACAATAATTAGAGACATGTGGAAGAGCATGTGATGGATCCAAAGAAGCAAAGCAGCTCCTTTTAAGTATGAAAAATTGCATCAGTGCACAAGCAGTTTCCCGCCCCATTTATTTTGACAAATAAATGAACATGCTCGCTGATGTCACAGATATCCCAGCTGCTAACTTTACAAAAAAGAAAAATCCCTCGGCAACAGGAAAAATATTGTCACAAATTGTCCCTCTTTAAACCAACGCTGCTTACCAAATGTATTTAAATAGACTGATTGCGATCAAAGGCATAGCTTTGGAAAGAAACAAACTGACCCCTGATCATGTGCTGGTATTTTCACCATTAACCGTGAAAAGCACTCAGTATGAGATACTGGTAAATTAAGCATTAAAAACTCAAGGGATCTAACTAGATATGTAGACGACGCTCTTAAAAGGGTCAATCTTGGATAAGTGCATGGATTCTGAAGTTAATAAATAGGATATAAATGAAATCAATAACTGAGTGGTGCTGTAAGCGCTTTTAAGTGGAGTATCTTTTGTGAATATACTGTCCAGGTGTGAATTTAAATAACCACTGCACCCCTCCAATGAAAATGAATGAAAATGAATTAAATGGCACTACTCCTATTCACAAAAACGTTTTATATTTTTATATTCGCTACATTTAGAATACCACCATACTACTCTTACTATTTCCGCTGTATATAGATAGAATAGTATGGTATTATGTTATTCAAAAGATAACAAATTACTCACTTCATAGTTTTTTTTCATTCTTCTACCTGCATTTCTCACTTGTGCAAAAAGCTTCCACATGTAGGCAAAAGCTCTTTGTGTTTATTGCTTGCTGTATTGTTTATGAACCGTGTTGGCTAAATGTATCACGCACCTCTTACAGATTACATTTACACCATGTCTGTGGCCCTGCTTAGGCCTGACCATGAGTGTTTGCAGGCCTCTTGGCAGTTTTCCAGCCTGGACACTCACAATCTCATATTCGGTACCCTCTTGAAAACATCTCCGTGTGTTTTCCAATATACCTGTTTGTAGGGCTGGCATTTAAAGGAATAGTTCACTCAAAAATTAAAATTTCAGTGTCAATTATTAAGCATGTTTATGCATAACCAACAACGCATGTGGTCGTGTAAATGCAATAAACCACGTTCCTTTATCACCGTAATTTCATAAACGGCATAAGAATAAACTACTTTTGAAACAGTGTGCATTTTAACATTTACAGATTGGTCCCATTCACTTCCAACAGATTTTAGCTTAACTTGTATTGAACCCGGAATATTCCTTTAGAGGAGGTGAAGACATTTAGTCAATAGTGACTTTGGGTGAACTATTTCTTAAAATTTTGGGACACTGAACATAATTTACATCCCCAAATCATATGAAATATCCAGAAAAACAATATAATCCTTTAGGAAATACACGCCTCATATTTTGCCTGCATGCATTTGACTACAGGACTTCTTTGGCTCCTCTGGAGATATTATAAACTCAGGTTGACATAAGCAGTCTGCAATAATCTGAACAATACTTCGAGCCAAGGAGAGCTCTGATTAAACAAACATCCTTTTCTCCACAAGCATGCCCTCTCCAAACCCCAAACCCACATCTTAATGCCCGCAGAACAGGTTGGGTTACACGGTGTTGTAAACAAACTTCTTGGGTTCCCATTTGTGGCAGTTCAGCAGAAGCCCCTAAATGCAAGACTTACATTGGTCTAGTCCTGTTTTGGCAGCATGAAGTGCTCTGATATACTGCCTAAGATTCTATCTCTGTTAGAAATCTTTCTCTGCTTATCCTCCACTAACAATGTCAATCCCAGCCCTTGGGGAATAAAGATGTTTTTACCTGACGTCGAGGAAATAGCACTAAAAACATGATTACTAGTGACGAAGACGAAGGGCAACCACAGTGCCACCAGTGACTTGCAGTATTCTCAAGAGCTTCTTAAAACATTCATCGACCGATAGTTTTAAAATCGATTCATAGAATGTAAAAAAAAAAAACATTATAAATTCTTTACAATGGTGGGCCAACACAGAGTCCACAATTAATAAAATCCCAGATGCAGATTTTTGTTTAACCAAAATCCCAATAAAACCAGAAAAAAATTAAGATTCGGTGCATTATGTAGGACTTTTAAATGTAAACATGTCCGAAGCACACTGGGGACTCTTATTTATAAATTACAAAATAATAAAAAACTAACGACAACTATCAACATAGATTTTTGCAGATTACCGATTGTTCCAAAAAGCAACTATCAGCACCGATTAATCTGTAAAACCGATATATCGGTCTACCTCTAGGTAGGGTTTAGGATAAGGCATAGGCGGAGGGGGGGGGGGTGTCAGGACCCCCCCTATCTGAGGATTGTCCCCCCCTAAAATATCATTAAAATATGTGTATTGTAAATAATATAATGATATATTCTTAAAATAATTGTTTAAGAAATAAAATAATACAAATGCAAACGGGGCAACAACAAAAAACCCCTTGGTGTCCCCTTCAAAAATTGCTCTTGATAATTGCCCCTGGGGTAAGGGTTGGGGTGAGGTTAGGTGTTCTTATGACCAATTTAAAGTGGAGTGCCTAAAACAGCCTTAACCATGGTAAAATCACTGTAATGTGAAGTCTCAAGTGGTTTATTGCTGTAGAATGAGCTGTTCTATACTTTAAAAAAAGCCTCTACTCATTTCATGTTGGGAAAGGAGCCAGAAATGTCAGGGGATGTGTTCATGAGGTCAACGGTTTGAAAACTGACTCTCCCCGATGAGGAATACATAATATTCTCTCTAGGGTAAATAAGGCTAGGTTAGGACTGTATTCTTGTTTTTTCATTAAATTCTTAATAGTTATTGGCTTTGATGAGGAACATTTCTTAACTACAGTCCAAAGTTTTCCCTGGAAAGCTGTGTTGACCTATTCTATGGCAAACAGATCTGTACTGTATGTCCTCAAAACAGAACTGCAAATGATAAGGGACTGATTCTGGAATGCAACTCTCATTCAATGAACA
Source organism: Xyrauchen texanus (assembly GCF_025860055.1). Lineage (NCBI taxonomy): Eukaryota > Metazoa > Chordata > Actinopteri > Cypriniformes > Catostomidae > Xyrauchen > Xyrauchen texanus. The sequence goes on along the minus strand of NC_068289.1, from coordinate 45,103,109 downwards.
CATAAGCAAAATTATATTACATTAAAAGGTATGCTCATTACAAAAACTGAACCATGCTACCCTATGATAAAGTCTCATAGGAGAAAATAGCACAATCTAATTTCTTCCATGTATACAGTGGGTATATAATATAAGCACATTTTTGACACTGACCATGTTATCTCCTTTGTACAAAAGGTCAGACTTTCTTGCTTCCATTAAAGCACACAAGATGCTCTTTAGATCATTCTCAGATCATGCTGGATAACTTGCAATACATGTAGAGTTCATGCCAGCTCGAGTGCATGCTGTCATGCCAAAGGACCTCAACATATATATCACCTCAGGCTACGACAGTGTTGACAAGCAAAAGTTACAGAGGCTACCTGGCTGATTCTCAGTGGCTTCAACGTTTGCGTTATTTATTAAAAAAGTTAAAATCGGATCTTGACAATAAATTAGTGAACGCCATGTCTTGGCTTCAAACTAAACTGTTTTCATTTCAGAAAATATTGCTAAAAAAATTGTTTATACACTGTACTGTACTGTCATATAACGTGCAAGCACACCATTCAAACAGATGGACAGCTGTTTTTTGTTACAAATTGTCTGAACAAATGTGTTTCATGTAGGCTATGCAGGATTTATAACTGTAATCAACCAACTGTATTCAAAGCCACAGTGGGATTTCCTAATATAGAGGGTAATATATTTGCTCTTAGTTGATAAATCCCTTTTAAGATCTGCCACATCAATGCCATCCTTTTCCACTATCTAAGAAATTAAACTTGTGTAAAAGTAAATGTATTTGCTTTAATTCAAATGCAATCCTGTGTGCTTTGTCATGAACACCTAACAGATTGTAATTCCAAGATCTCAGCTATGAAAAATGTGCAATACGCCATTGTTTTCCCTTGACGTTACAATAGTTTCAGCAAAAAATGCAATCTGATATGTTCTGTCTACTCTACCTCACTAATTTAGCCTCTGGTCCCTGCTTAAAAAAAACCATGAATGTTTATCTGGTCTCTTAACCTGGACAACATGGTTTGGCTGGTCTGTTGTGCTGGCATAAGAGGGATTTTGGGCACTTGTGAGATACTGAGGCTGGGAGACCAGCTAAGCAGCTAAACACCAGCTTGGCCAGGCTGGGAGACCAGCAAAACCAGTTAAAAAACAGCTTGGCCAGGCTGGGAGACCAGCTATACAGCAGCTTGGCTAGGCTGGAAGATAAGCTAGAGCAGCTAAAACCAGATTGGACAGGCTGGGAGACTAGCTAGACCAGCTAAACCAGGCTGGAAGAACAGCTAGACCAGTAAAACCAGCTTAGCCAGGCTTGAAGACCAGCTCAACTATCTATACACCAGCTTGGCCAGGCTGGGAGACCAGCTAGACCAGGCTGGGAGAACAGCTAGACCAGTAACACAAGCTTGGCTGGGCTGGGAGACAAGCTCAACCAGCTAAACCAGCTTGGTCAGGCTGAGAGACCAGCTAGACACCAGCTGTGCCAGGCTTGGAGACCAGCTAAAGCAGCTATTCACTAGCTTGTCCAGATTTGGAGAACAGTTAAAACCAGCTTGACCAGGCTGGGCGACAAGTTAGACCATATTAAACCAGCCAAGACCAGCAGACCAACTTAGGCTGGTTAAAGTTGTAGCGATCTCTAAGATGGCTCGACCATATCCGTCCATTCATTCTTCCCACATCACTCCTCTTGCATCTCCACATGGATGAGGTTTGTATCAGGACTGATGCTATAACAGACCAGGTGAAAAGCGGCTCGAGACACACTGTTGGTGTGCGCTCTAAAGATGTATTCAATAACTCACAAGATAATATCTAATGAAACAGCATATGAACACACACAACCCGACTGTCGCCAATGGCAACTCAATTTTAAATTATTGTCGCAGTCAATTATTTTTGGTTGCATTTACGACCATTTTAGTCACAGTCTGGAGCCCTGCTATGTCATTTTATAATGCTTTGGGTTGAATTTAAATGGAAAACTATGCAAGTATGCAAGCCAACAACACAAGTAAATGGTTAAGAATGTTTTTGTCGATGTAGCAGCATCAAGCCACTGCATCGCTCCAGATAGCATCAACAGAAGCACCCGGTGTTACAAAGAATCTTACTATGTAGGCAGTAGACAGCAAGGCAGCTCACTAGGTTTTGAAACAGAGTCAGTGTCTTCTAATCCTCATGAGTGGAGAAATTTAAACCCCTGCTTTGAGACTGACGAGTTGACGTGACAAGCCCGTTTGACAAAAGCATGTAGAAGTACCTGTTGCACATCTGCTTCTGTTTACATGCAGCAAAGCGATTAGCAACCTGCTTGAAATAATGAAGCAAAGCAATGAAGCACAGCCTAATGTTCTGCCTCTAATCACAGCGTAACCACATTAGACAGGGGCAGTTAGTGAAGGGTATTTTGCTCCCATTCCTTTGAAACTCATTGAGGCTGATAACAGAGTATAAGCAGATAAGGATGAAAGTGCCCCTGGGAATCAAAGTCACACTTAAGATACACCCCAGAAAAAATATTAAGCAGAGGTCCTAAGTTGTATGGACAACTGTTTTGACAAACAGTAAGAGTAGAGATTTAGCATGACTGCGAATGGCATAGCTCAAATAAATTTGTATTGAAATTGTATGAGAAATGTTTCAGTTTATATTGAGATCTCTGATCTCTGCCACTTTGGTCTCTCGGTATAGTTTGAGACATTGTCGAGACCCCTTCTAAAACTATAGAGGAGACACATGTGAGACTAATACCCAATTGCTCTTCGTTTGATCTTATTGCTGTCTAGGAGAAACAACTGAGACATTAAAGGTATAGTTCACCCAAAAATGTCAATTATTTCATCATTTACTCACCAACATGTTGTTCAACAGTTCTTCTAAGGCACAGACAAACAGTTGTTAGGCAGAATGTTAGTCTCAGGCACCATTCACTTTCATACATTATTTTTCTCAGTTATAATGAATGGTGACTGAGACTAAACTTTGTGCCTAATATCTTTATTTCTCCTTTGGGGTTTGGAACAACATGAGGATGAGTATACTATGACAGAATTTCATTTTTACCAGAAATTAAACTTTCCAGTTTAATGAACTACCCAATTTGCTGGCAAAATAATCTTTAAATAAAATTGTAATATTGTAGTCATTTTAATGCACTTTTAATTAGATTATTACATTTCCTAAAGACCGTGTTCATCCTTTGCGGTGATGTTTTAATTGAGTCTCTGATTTAACCTTTTATCAGAGATGTCAGTGTTGGCAGGTTTGATTAATTTCTGTGGATCAGTTCATATTTTCCATTCAGTACATTGGTTCAAAACTCTGATTCAACAATTCTTTCATCTTAAACATTTGCACAGGTGTCTTCAAAAAAGTCCCTACATGGCATTTGTCACATGTTACTGTATATAGTTAAAATAGTTGTTTATAACCATGAGAAAACCATGTTTTCATATTTTGTAATCTATCTTGCAGGCACACATTCAGAAACACTTACAAAAAGCAACCGCCAACTTTCTCCAGAGGTAGACAAACTTCTAAACAATAAAAGAGTGTTATATCACTATGTATTGTAAAATTGATCAATTGATGTTATCTGAAACTCTAGAGGAGCCACATGTGAGATTTGGGTAATTTTCTCAGGTGAAACCTTTAAGATGCAAAACACTACTCAATTTACTCTCTATTTTATTTTATTGCTTTCTATGAGAAACAACTGAGATTTTAAAGACATCTTATTTGCGATTTTCTGCTACACATGCAAGACTGCTACAGCAACAAGATTGCAAACTTTCTCCAGTAGTACAAGTTTAAATTTTAAGCTCCAAAATGAGTGTTATTTACTATGTATTATTGGTAAATATATATGAAAAGATCTCTACCTCTAGAGAAGATTACTATGCTCTTTCTTGCTTGCTTGCTTGCTTTCTAAAAAAGTAGGAGACTTCCAGCAAACACCCCTACTTTAACGTACATCAGACAAACTTCTAAACTTCAGTGTTCCCTTACAAACAAAATATTCACATATATAAGTCGATAAGGAAGTCACAAAAGGTGCCGATCTCCTACCTGAAGATTGGTCCATGGAGAAGCTTCCTTCTGATGGTAACATTCACATCCATTTAAAAGCACGAGTTCAGAGATCATGCCAGAGAGCATAAGCTCAAGCTTCAGTCAAACTGTCCCCAGCTGCTTCTCACATTGCCGTTTGTGCTCTGCCCAATCTAGACTCTCTCTCTCTCTCCTCTTACTCTCTCAGTGACGGCCCAGTGGAAAGGGCCATGTAGGCCACATCACAGAAACACTCAGGCATGAATACCAAACGCTAAACTTGGAGAGTGCCAGGCAGCCACTGGAGCTCCAGCCTGCACTGGCATTGAACTCTGCTCAGTGTATACAGTGTATATAAGAGCAGCTTCTTATCTCTCAGCTCTGCCCCTCATGCAAACACTCTAAAAAGGAAAGGCTTCCTCATGCATGCCTCCTCTCTAAGGCATGTCCCGTATGGTCTCTCTCTCTCTTTCAAAAAAGCTGTCAAGCCGGCAAATTAACGTTACCAGTCAAGGGCAGGTTAAAGAAAGTAGGACTGGACCCATGACAGGAAACAGTAATTATATGACAATCTAGCTTTCCTTTGGAGTGATGTGTGGACAAAGTTATGCGATGCCGAGCGAGTTGTTGTTTTGGAGAATGGTGTGAGTTTCTGAGAGTAATCAAATTTTCCTTGATCTTTTGAGATAAAATAGTTTGTTGTGGGCTGGAGGAGCTTGTTTAGTTCATGTGAGACCTTGCGCAAAATATATAGCACTCATGAACGCGCAATGGACATCAAGATTTTTGCTGAAACATTAATTAATGGGATAGTTCATCCGAAAATGAAAATTCTTTCATCATTTACTGACTCTCATGCCATTCCAGATGTGTGTTTCTTTCTTGTTCTGAACACAAACAAAGATTTTAAGAAGAATATTTCAGCTCTGTAGAGACATATCCAGCTGCAGACCCGCAGCACCACCAGTTTCAGAACCCCAGTTTCAGAACCCCAGCGCCAGAACCTGAAGTGAGGGGCGGAGTTATTGACAATGAGACAAGCATGGCGGAGAGCATGGTGAGTTGTGCAACGTTTTTGACATCATGTTGTGAAAAATTATCGCATATATTAAGTTCAGCGTTTATCTGCTAAATATTTAATTTGTGCATAACTTTATCATCTTAATGAAGCTTGAATATGTTGTCATACTTTACTGTATTAAAAAAAATTCTACGGATGGTTCGATACATTTTTGCGTGTTGTAAATGAGCCTTGCGGTGACGTTTTGAAGACATCTTGTGAAGGTGTTAAAGTGTTTGTTCCACGTTCCTCTGTTATATGCATTGTTTGTGAGTTAATGTTACCTTATAGTTGAGGTTTTTTTTACGTTGAGATTATTGTGTGGTGCTTTCATCTCTTGTAGAGACATTTCGAATGAATGAAGACCACAAGGAAAAGGCCCATAACAATCTCCTGGAACAGTCAGAAGCTTCCAGAGAGCTCTTTCTATTTCATTTTGTGTTCAGGGATGACATGGAGTTATTTTAGCAAGAATGTAAGGACAAAATGGGCCTGAGAGTGAATTCCTCATTTGATACATTTTAAGTTTAATTTATACAGGATTGTCATGATAAAATGGGCCTAGGGGTGAATTGGTCATTTGTTGTATATATTTTTATTGTTTCTTTTAAAATGATGCTGAATTTTCTCTCTTTTTAGTTTTTTGACATGTTTTATTTTACATAAAGAAAAATGCATGCTGCACATGTTCTTGTGAAATAAAGTATATTTTATATAAAATGCCCATAAGTTTCAAGCATTTTTTTTCACCATCATGATCAGGAAGTAACTCTCATAATACAATGAAACGGATAACTATATACAATTATATTACACAAGATCAATGTTTTAAAGTGCTTATTGTACTGTACCTTAAAGAATCATTATAACATACGTATAAAGTATGACGTTTCTTTTGTAATAAAAGCAAAGTACTCTCCAAAACTTTAGGTGGCGCTACTCGGTTTGGAACGTAAGCTCCGCCCCTCACTTCAGGTTCTGGTCGCTGGGGTTCTGAAACTGGTGGTGCTGCGGGTCTGCAGCTGGATACTATTGGCTCTGTAGGACCATACAAGGCAAGTGAATGGATATCAACATTTTGAAGCTTCAAAATGCACATAAAGGCAGCATAAAAGCAAGACACATTGAAAAGTGACAAACAGATCAATATGTTAGTCCTTTTTTACAATAAATTGTCCACCCTGCCTGGTGGTAATATAGACAAATAATCCAAATCATCAAAAACAAAAGAAGAATGTGAAAGTGAAAATGGAGATTTATAGTAAAAAATGACTTAAATATTTATCTGTTTCTCGCCCACATTTAACATATCACTTCTGAAGGTATACATTTAACCACTGGAGTCTTATGGATTTCTTTTATGCTGCCTTTTAGGTCCTTTTGGAACTTCTTGCATTGTATGGACCTACAGAGCTGAAATATTCTTTTAAAAATCTTTGTTTGTGTTCTGCAGAAGAAAGTAAGTCTCACACATCTCGGATGAAATGAGGGTGAGTAAATGATGAGAGAATTTAAATTTTGTTTCACGTCAAAATCTATCGTATGCCATTCAAAAAACATGTGATATGACGGACAAGTCGCACAGACTATGTTTATAATTTTGAGTCCTTTTTAAAGTAAGCCACTATCTGCTGCCATTATATTAAAAAGACAGAGGGCTATGTTCATTAAAACATCTCCTTCTGTGTTCCACATAACAAAGCAAGGTCAAATGGGGTTGGAACAACATGAGGGTGAGTAAATTATGACAGAAATGTCCTTTTTGGGTGAACTATTCCCTTCAGTTCTGAAAAAAGTTGAAACACATGAAACAAAATTCCCTATGGAAAGACTGACGTAAGTAAAGCACTGCAAAACCCTCAAGTGTGCATCGGGGGTCACTGCATATGTCTAAAACATTCTTTTACATTTTGGAGAAATAATCATCAGGATAAATAATCAGACATTATTAATATATGACAAATTCAATGAAGACTCATTCAACCGAACCAGAAAAAGTAAATCAAAAGGACAATAAAAACCGGGCATGTCACATAAAAAGGGACATGAGTGGAAAGAAAGCCCAAAGTGTCCTAATAAGGCAGTGGACACACAATGAAGCCAAAAATATGACCACTAAGACATTGATGAGCTAAGGAGGAATACTATAGGCCAAAATATCTACCTGCATCCAGTCAAATATTCATACATAAACAAGCACTATTTTGTCAGCATGCATTACTAATAACATTTCGACATAGGCTCCCATCTTTATGAAGATTTTACATGAAAAATTATTTTATAAGAAGAAAAAAAAACTAATTTGTCTTTGCCCAAAAATGTTCACATACATATATACAGTATATATATATATATATATATATATATATATATATATATATATATATATATATATATATAGTATATATATATATATATATATATATATATGAAAAAAATATTTTTTCATGTACATATATACAGTGTATATATATATATATATATATATATATATATATATATATATACAGTGTATATATATATATATATATATATATATATATATATATATATATATATGTATGTATATATATATATATATATATATGAAAAAAATCTTTTTTCATGTACATATATAGACTTTTGCTTAACGCAAAAGTAGTTTGCATTATTTTTTCACTATTTATTTTTAAATATATATACTTAACTACTTAATAAAGTTTATATATACAGTACTGTGCAAAAGTCTATATATGTAAAAAATGTGAAACAATTTAAATTATTTAATAGGCACATTGAGGTGATTATATTTTTGAATAAGTTAATTGATCAGGACCAAAAGCACCAGCTTTAAGAAACATCTTAATACAGTTCTTTATGCATTCAATCAAGTACTGTATGTTTCATGTTATATTTTGAAACAGTACAGGGTAACATGCAGCCACAAATGATTGAGATTTCTGTTCAGAAAACCTAATCTACAACAAGACTTTTTGTTATTGTCAGAATGGAAATATGAACATGGAATCCCCGAAATGTGGAAATACTTCCCTAGCAAATTTTAAATGTCATCTACGCATCACTTGTGTACTGAAAATGCTCTTGCTATGGTGCAATATACAGTGGCACCAAAAAGTATATGGACACTTTTGGACACTTAAAATTGCCTGAACACCAATGCATTAGAGAAGTGGTTTGATTATTTCCATCTAATGCTAAGACATTTGTGTATTTTTAAGTGTGGCTTAAGAGTCCAAGTACTTTTTTGGCACACTAATACACATATTAACAAACCTTCTGGAGAAAAGTCTGCATAGAACTAGCCTATGAAGGGATCAAAGAGAGATGAGTCTAACACAGCCTTGAAGGATTTTTTTATTTCCTTAGAGGCTGTTAAAAGCACAAAAGGAAAGGTTAATCTATTCCCCTTGGGTACCACACCAGAGATGGCATTTGATAATGATATGAGGTTTAATCAGGGAGGTTTAATCACATTGAGGTTTGCATGTTTTCTTCATGCAAGATATCTACGAAAATGATTGTTTGTCCAGTTTAGAACAAGAGCTTCAGTCAAATCACACCTATTCTCTGATGACCTCCTCATGATAACAGATGAAGGTCAAGATCACCACCATCCAGCATGAAATACTTGGAAGTATCATGATAAGAATAATCTCACATTGCCAGACTTTTGATAATTGGCATAAAGTCTGGTCTACATTGCTGTTTATTCTGGCAAAGAACCGCCATTGACAGGAAGGGTCTGTCTGACAGACACGTAACACGACCAATCACATTTCCTTTTGTGTTCATGTGCCAGTTATTTATTAGAAATAAATGATTCTAGAATTACAGATCAGTGTGAAAAATGTGATTCAAATAATTGCACAACTCTGTTCATGAATATTTATTCAACTGGCTACTAAGCACCCTAAACAAAACTCTAATTATCTTAAAAAGATTTGATGACACTAATCTAGAAAACTGAATTGAAATATAAAACAAATTAAAAAATTTAAAATACTAACAACTTCAGTATGTTTCATGGATTCAGAATACAAACCTATTAATTTACTTACCTTTTCACAAATAGTAAATAGTATCTGTAGTATGTTTAGTAGATCACCACATGTAGAGGTGTGTCAAAAAAGAAAAGAAAAGTACAGAATCTTGTCATTACTTCATTACCAACATTTGTATTTTCATTTATTCCATATGACTCTAAATCTATATTTTTAAGTTAGTCTTTTAAAATGCTTTCAGCATTTTGTATAAACATTTTCTAGATTAACATCAGGTAGAACGCGCATTGCCCCACAAATAATTTGTTGGTGTCTATGGTAACAAACTGCTGCTGTCTTTTTTCACATTCTTGTTATGAAATAACTCCATCAACTCATGATTAACAACATTTATGCCACAATATAGTTGCACTATTTATCAAATGTCTTGCTATTGTATTTTAAAACAGTCTAGACATGCATCAGTAATCTCAATTTAAAATAATAATAATAATAATAATAATAATAATAATAAACACATTTATGGAGTAGTGAAGAGAGAAATCTCATGCTCTCATACAGTGTCAAAATCTCACAAACTTGCAACCTCCCACACAAAACTGCTACATTGTGAATTAATTCTCTAGGTTCACTGGTGTCTTAAAAGCTACAGTTTTCCTGGAGTAATTAAAATGTTTATTTGTCTAAAGTGTTTCAATAATTTGTTTTAATGCATTCCTTATGAATTCAATAGATAGAAAAATAAATAGATAGATGCATTTCTGCAAGTGCTTTTGTTATATTTATAATTCAGATATTTACGAATCTAAATTATGACTGGATGAGCCGCGATTTAAACCGTAAAATGCCGCACATTCTGCACACACTGCACATTCTATATTAAGGGGCTGTTCATACTGAATGTGTTTTTGAGATTGTCTGAGCTGAATTGTTTTTCTATGTAACATGTGCTGGATGGAAGTCTGTAGCAACCACAAACAGAGTAAAGTTAGGCCAATTTCACACTAATACTGCAGAATTCCAGTAGAAAACTCTATTTTCCGATTCATAATGTCATCATTTTCCAAAGTATGCGCCTTATATCTCAAAATGTTTTGCCCGTGGCCATTTTCAATCTTGAATGTTCACCACTTCCGGTATAACCACTTTCAGTAGGGATGGAAAGATACATAAAATTCTGATATATCACAAACCAAATAAATTATGAACCCTATCATGGCAAAACTCGATATTTTGAAATTTGCAATATTGTTTTCTGTCCGTGTGATCAGAAATGAAATGACTAGTCAAACATCATAATCTTTCTATCGCTTGATTTTTACCCCTACGGCACTTATACACTGTTTACAGGGTTTGCACACAGTCCTTGTGCTTAAAGTGCTTGAATTTAGCTTTTAGAAATGTAAGTACTGGAATACCTGGGAAATCAGCTTACTTTGTTGGAAAGTGCTTGAGATTAAAACAGAAAATTTCTTCAGTGTAATGTGTGTCCATCAAAGATCAAATTGCACTCTACTTTCATTGACTAATGTCTTTAATATCCTTTCTGTTCTTGACAGTCTAATAAAAAAGCAAAAGCAACGTCGAGTAAGTGACAGAAGGGGAACGTCATGGTTACTGTTGTAACCTCCGTTCCCTAATGGAGAGAACGAGATGTTGTGTCCCCCTTGCCATGACACTAGACCTACCATTGTAAACAGCTGTACCTTATTCTCGGCTCGTCAGTGCAAAAACCTGACTGACAGATGCACGCCCACTTCCCTTTATACCCATATGTCCGGGGGCAGGACATGCTATTTCTGTCTGCCAATTTCTCATTGGCCTTTTCTCAAGTTCAGAGGTACGCAAGGCTCTCAAGAAAGACCCCTTGTGTCACTACATTCGACACGATGTCTCGTTCCCTCCATTAGGGAACGGAGGCTACAACAGTAACCATGACGTTTCACATCATGCCATGGTAAAATATTTTTTACGCATGGCCACTTGTGGCTTATTGCTTCAATATATTGATCCTAAAGACATATTAAACATATGAGAGTAGATTTATGTACTTGAGATTCATCCAAATATTCCCAATGTGCAAAACTGTTACAGACCAAGATAAAACGCATAACTGCAAAATCAAAAATGTTGGCCAGTAATTTAAAAAGCCATGGCACTGCAATGTTATTTGTGCGTAACCAAAATCAAGCCAATTTAGTGTTGCGCTAGTGCAAATAAATGCCAGAAATGTTATAGTAGGGCAGTAGAACACAAAGTGCAGAGTCGGAGACAGCAGGGCGTAAAATTAATTAGCATGCGGAGGCTAACATGCTGATAATTAGCTTGTGTGCAGTGTATTCTTTTAAGACTGAGCCTCGGCTGAAAGCCCTCGGGAAGCATGAGTCATTCCCCACGGGGGGCTCAGGAAAACATCACTCAAGTCCCTTTTACATTGCTCTTGCCATTATAAGGCTAAAGAGTGTGTTGCTAGTGGTAACAGCCCTTTTGATAAAATTCCTTAGATGATGATTTTATGAGAATTGATGTGACATTTAAAGTATGAATGGAATGTCCTAATAAAACAGCTGTGCACACATAAAATTAATTCATCACTGCAATCGAAAATGTCACTACGTACAATGCAAGGACATTTTGAAGGCTGTTCAGACTGCGTTTTCTGTGCTAATGGGCTGAATGGCTTTTGACTGAACATTGATTGGGAGGAAAATGATCTTGTTAGCATCTCAAATTAAGGAAATATTTGCTGTTAATTCTTGAATTTGAATTATTCTTTAGAAAACATCCTTCAAGCACCACTTTGATATGACCAGACTTTGAACTTGAATTGAAAGGGGCATAATATAATACAGCTTCTCATAGCTTCCCACAGCCATGAACTAAAAGCAGTCATAAAATAATTGCAATTGAAACTGGGCATTTTTTACTTTTTTATTGATGCTCTCAACATAAGGTGATGTTTTTGGTGACAACATTTTCCAAGTTTTGCTACAATCACACTTGATTGTGGGCTGAAATCATTAGAGTCCCCAAGCATTCACTGATTGAATGTAAGAAAATGGTAATTGCATTGCTACACTTTCATTTTCAGGCAAATTGTTTGTCAGGGAGTTGCTCACTCTCCAGGCAGTGATTGTATCACGTCAAAGTCAGGCGGCCCTATTTAGCCAGTCAACATCAGGAGGATACTAAACACAAAGTAATAGTGGTAAAAATAATGAAGAGCAGAGGGGGCAAATAATACAAGCAAGGACAAATAATGCCCTAAAATTCTCTCAGGAAATTGCTTAGATCACTGGATGGCTTCTAAATACGGATACAGATAGCTATCCTGAAGGCCTTTTGTTCTGGGCGCACATATGGCGCAAGAGATTCAAGCTCTTCAAGCAACAACCTAACATATGACTACCAAAATGCTTCATTGTACAAAAGAGAATAAATGTCCTCAAAATCAAACACTGAAACGTATTAATATTAACATGAATTGAATCGACCGAATTATATGCAAAAGTATGACATTGGCTGAATTGGAAAATGGACAAATTTGGTTTCTGTATTGCTCTTGAATTTTAACGTTTTCATGTTCCCAGCAGCCAATAAAGCAATATGTGTTTGACACAAACAATGTGTATCCTCACTTCAATTGAGCCCGTATTTAATGTAGCCTGGTCATTGTTTTTGTTTTTACCTTATATGAATTTGTTTATGGTTGTTGAAGATGAGGGAATGTTAAGCAACTTTTCCATGTTGGCATCTATATTACTTGGCTAGCTTCAACCAAATAACAAAATAATTTGTGGCAAAATACTGTGGAGTTTGAACAAAAGAAATGGGAATCTTTGTTCTCCCCTCATAAGACCATATCAATTGCTGATCATTTCAACTTGTCCCTTGGTTGTATAAAAATTGGGTTTGCTGTTAGTCCCTTACAATGTAAGTGAATGAGGCCACTCAATGAACATTAAAATACACAATGTTTTAATAGTATAGCCATAAGATTGATACAGTATACATGTTAACATGACTGTAGTGTGAAAAATGTAGTTGTACCAGTGTTGCGTCATTAGCATAGCATTTTATTTTTACTTGTTTTGACTACAAAAAAGCTAATAAGTAAAAAAAAAACAAACATCTGCCAGTACAGTAAGACAAAATGCACTTATATTAAAATACATTTTCTGAAAAAAGCCTAAATATTATACGCAAAGTACATTTATTTTGTTTTAATCATTTTTTAGATATTTTTTACAGGAATATCATCAGATTTTTGAAGAATATTTTTGCCCTAATATCAAAGGTCTCAAAAATATATATAAATTATCAAACATGGATTTGTTTTATATTGTGGCTGTAATATGTGCATGTAACAGAGCTAGAAATACCATTTTAGCTTAGCATAAAGCTAAATGTTCACATGACAATTTACACACGGTTAACTACTTCTCCTGTTTCAAACTTACTTTAAAACACCACAGAGCATACACAATGACATATTCTTCTGATTGTATGTGGATTCTTTATTAGGATCTCAAAGGGAAAGTTCCTCAATGATGTCATATCCACCTTTTCACTCATAACAAATTGAAAGCACCCGCTGTTTACTCCTATGAATGTAACACATCATAAGAAAGTGTTTCACCACTGTTCAAAAGTTCCACGGATCACAAAATTGATACGGATAACTTTTTTCCAACTGAATAGACTAAATATTAAATGAAACACAGGACAATAAAATGCAAAGTAATCTCTTGAATGTAACTGTAAAACAATTTAAAATGTAACTGTTGTGGAATACTTATATTTTTTGTTTTAAATATGTAATCCTACTACATGTAATACATGTAAAAATGACACTATCTGGGCATTTTGTAGATCCATGTGTGATAGATATATGTGTCAACCCTCTAAAGAACTGTGTATTTAATACTGGTTGTTGAAAAGCACATGCATTTAAGGGTTCAAGAAATCTAGACACATGGAACAGAATGCAAGTGTCTGTGATGCCTTTTTAAAAGTTGAAGTTCTAATAACTTGACACAGTGATCATGCATGAGATGCTGAAGAAACAGTGAGATGCAATGCATGGGTCAAAATTGTTTTACATGACCACAAAAACGTGATCTGTGTGAACAGCCACTAATTATGCACGGTAATACTATGAGACCAGTTTGGTAATATTATTTCGATTAAGTGATGTTGTTCCCTGCTGACCATGATCCTATCCTATTTTTTTTACCATTTTGAATTACCCAACCAACCAGTTGAGAACCACAGCCATAGAGTGACGAGTGATGTATAGAACAGATGATGTGGATAAAATAACTCATAGCATTCATCATCTCCATATGCATGAATGGGGCTTATTTCTGACAAGAAGCAGAATCAAGCACTCACTTTTTTGCCATGCGTCTCTCTGGCAGCAGTAGATTAATAAGCGACACATTCCCAAACAAGCAAAGCACGTTACACAGCAAAACACCTGAAAGCCATTTTGCCACAGGATTGGTTGTCTGATCGTTAACATCTGCCAATTTCTGGACAGCCTGAAATAAATACAGGTCCAGTGAACAGGAAATACACAGTTGCCAGGAGACATCAGCATGGTTTAGCAAATGAGCTGCTGGAGAGGTGGCACGACGAACCTGTTGACAGAAGCCCACACAACACACAGCAGAAACATCTAGACAGTCTACTGCGAAAATGTCAAAGTTTCATTCTCAAATCTGCATCTAGGTTTAAAATACATACAGTGCGACACTCTAAACATATTGAAAGTTGCGCTTACTTGGGCTCATTGGGCTCTACAATTGGCTTTTTAAAGTTAAGTAATAAGGTGTAAATTGTGCCAAATGGAATGATTATTATATTTAAAAAACAGAAAATGAATAACCGGTTTTCAAACAGGTTTCCCCTGCCTCAAACCATCCATCGTTGGAACCATCCATTTGATCAATTCTATACACACAAACAGCTAATGGCAAACAGAATGAGAATGTGTTGGATGGCTACTCAACACTCGCCATTTAATGATGCTCATGGAAATGCACTCTTTACTATTGTTCTGATACAGAGGGACAACACAATGCCACCTTTTACATCCCCTGTAAAGTCCTTAACACACTTATCTACTCCCAGCATCCTTACGAACAGCTGTTGCTCTAATGTTAAAGGTCAGTCAGAGCAAGCTTTTCAAGTCTGTGAAGTGGCTGTGCCGTGTTTTAGCTAAAACCAAAAATACTGTTTGAAAAGAAAATGTGCATTTCTTTTTATTTGTAAATTATAAATGCAATGTACCCTTGAAAAGTCGGTAAAACATGGATGGTGTAAAAATGTCTTCCCTGATAGAACACACATTCCCGAGATGTCTGACTTGGTCTACGTCCACATTTATCCGGATAGATTTGAAAACTGCGTTTTCGTTTTTGAAATGCACTCCGTCCACACTGCCGTTTTCAAGCGTTTTCCAAAAGTTGCTTGTCCACACTAAAACGCATGGAAACCCTTAAATCCTCTTACTGTGCATGCAAAAAAAATCGCTGTTTCATGTACGGTCTTAAATGCAATTGTCCTTGTGTTCCGTTGCCAGACATCATTTCTGAGTAAACTTTTCACAAAGTAACATTTATCTTTATCAATGCTATCAAAGTGAATAGCAGGCACAAAAACACCACTACAACATGGGCTGCAGTCTTGATTGTTTTGGGTTGAATGGATCACATGTCTGCATCACATGACAAAAATATGTCATCAATTTACATATCCGTTTCCCCTGTCCACACTACAACGCATAGACGCCATTTCCAAATGTATCAACTTGGGAGAGCATTTTCAAAAAGCTCAATTTTCGCTGTCAAAATGCAGTCTCAGTGTGGACAGAAGGCCAAAATGTAGAGAAAAAGTACAAGAGAATTTCGTTTTTAAACGTAATTGTATCAGTGTGGCCGTAGCCTTAGATCTTTTCATCTGAAAATCATCACATTCTAAATAACATCTGCTAAGCATCTTAAAAAGATCAGATTGACAAACATTCTAAATCATAAACATCTCAAAGACATCTGAGAGGAAAATTCTTATAGATGTATTGCAGATAAACAAACAAACTAAAACTCCAGATGTAACACACACATTACAGTAAAGAATCTGGTTGATGTACAGTATAAGTGCAATCAGGGATGACATGGATAAAGTTGGTTTTCAATAATAAACTAACTAATATATGTTTCTGTGATTGAACGTACAATATTGGGGGCAGGGACCCAGCATTCGGGGGCCGTTTAAACAAATGCTTTCTTGCAGAGCAATGAATGGAACTGAATACATGAGTCTCGAGACATGTTTTTAACAGCTGAAGTTCTTTCAAACTAGACAGTGTCTAAAAAAAGTGGCACTCTTCTGCGAGATGCTGAAAAAAACCTCAAAACGTGGCGCAATGGTCAAATATGTCCATCTATCACGTTTACATAAGAAAACAATTGAAAAATTGAGTGGGCTGGCACAGGACCTCACTTACATTTTTCAGTCGGGTGGCATTATTTGTTTCCAACAAGTAGCCGTGTAATTTAACAAAACGTTTTTTATGGTCAAGCGAGCCAAAGTAATATTCAAACCTATCCTAAAGTGCGTAATAGTTTGAACGTGGCATTGGAAAGTCTTTATTCATTGTGTGAATCAGTATGTTCAGACAGTTCAAGTAAATAAACCGATTTGCAAAATGATTTACCAAGTCCTCACGTGGCATTTAAGGTTTCTTATTTTTGCATTATATTTAGTTTTATGCTGCTGTTCATTACTGTTTTCGAATTGGTAGTATAAAAAAATAATTTCTAATCTTATTAGTTGTACGTAGGCAAAGTGTAAATTTTGCAAATTAGTGTAAAATTATTTATTAATTCTCATGTTGTATGCCATAAAAAAGATGGCTCTGATTACATTATAAATTATGTCATCCAATAGTTATATGCAGTACCTGAAACAATATTTACATTTTACATTTATGCATTTGGCAGACGCTTTTATCCAAAGCGACTTCCAATGCCCTTATTACAAGGACAATCCCCCCAGAGCAACCTGGAGTTAAGTGCCCAGCTCAAGGACACAATGGTGGTGGCTGTGAGGATTGAACCAACAACCTTCTGCTTACCAGTTCAGTGCTTTAGCCCACTATGCCCCCACCACTCCCATTCCCCATTTCAACAAGCTTCAATGCAGTTAGACACTTTTTTATTCAAAAGTGTAGCTAGACTGTAGCTTCCTTAACACATGAATTTTCTCAGTTTACTTTGTTGGAATAGTTTAATGGGGGCCTCTAGTGGATACAAACCTCACATTCTCCATGACAGAACATGAACAAAGATTTGTATAAGGATCCATGTCAAGTAGCTTTACAGCAGTGAGTCAATTAATCAATAAGAACACAATACATTATCCATAACTGACAGCATGCTGAACACCCAGCGCTTAAAGCACTTCAGGAATAATTTGTTTGATTGATTGTTTCCTGCACTGTGAGGTGTAACCAGCTGCCAACACCAAGTTCATCTCATGGGACTAACTGTGTTTGAATATATATCTTGCTCACTTCTAAACAACCACTTATCAGCATCTGGAAGTGTAATCCCACCCACAATCTTAAAAAAATAAAATAAATAATAAAATGTTCAGGTCACATTTCACCCACAAATCACGCCAAAGGAGAAAAAAATATTATATTTTGCAAGACAATTTTGTCTACTTTATGTAAAGATTTAATCAACCATTAAATACAAAAATATAGTAAAACGATTTTTTTAAATAAATATTAAATCTCATTAGAATAATAATATTTTCATTAAAGTAAATTGAAATAGGGAATGCTTTATTATAATGAAAATATTTTCAAAAGGCAAAATAATTTTATGTTCCTAAAATAGGTTTCATTTTCTTTAAGTTAAATAAAATTTCATGACAATTAAGCATTTTCATGAAAGTATTGGTGATTCTGATTGGTTTCTCATTTTTACTATATTTTGTTGCATTAGTCAACATTAAAAAAAGGTAAAACAATAATTATTTGATTATGTTAGAATAAAAAGGCAGTACAACAAATACTACCATGATGAAAATACTTCAATTAAATAATTTATAAGAAATGATTGTAATATAAAAATATAATAAACAATATTCAATATCATTAGAATAAGATTTTTTTTCTCCATAACAGTAAACTGAAATAGGGGGTGCCTAACTGTAATTAAAATATTGTCAAAAGGCAAAATAAATGAATGTGTGTGTGTGGCCGAACTCTCACACAAGTTCCCTTTTTAAATTCTTCTGTCTTTTTATTTCATATTTTTTTCTTGTTTTTAGGTAACTTCATATTTCATTTTCTTTATTATTTCCATGTAAATGTGACGGCCATGATGTATTCCGCACACGGTTTCTATACTTTATTTTTGGACTTATAAATAAATGAAAGGACACTGCAAAACTGGTTTGGTTTACAATGTTTATTTGCTATTATACAGAATCAGTGCACAGGCATAGTTAGCTGGCTTAAAGGAAAATGTGATTAAAACCAGCTAAAATCCTTTTGACTAAAATGTTCTAAAAACCATGATTAAAACAGTACAACTCATGACTAAAATACAACTTTAGATCTGTTATCATTTCTTTGATTAAAATGTTTGGTACCTGCTGTGGGTGTTTCAAGGCGAACTGGTCCAGAAGCAAAGAGTAGCAAACAAATAACTGAAATGTTTTATAGGAAATCTAAGTGGTGGATGGAACATACCAACTGTTGGAAATGTGAGTAAATGTGATTTTGTCTAACAGAATGCTTTTTACATTAGCTAAAATTATTTCCATGGACCATTTTAGTTGATGTATAATGTTTGTTCCAAAGGCATGCATTGTTAGAGTTTGTGTAATTTTGTGTTTTTTCATTCCCCCCTTCTGCATGTTTATGGTGCTGGCCACCTCCTTTAAATTCAGTGTGTGTCTTGTTTAGTCAGTCCTTTGTTAGTTATTTGAAGTGTATAGTCCTGGTCATACTTGCTGTGAGGCAGCCTCTGAAAAGGTTGAGGCTGAAGTAAATGCAACTTTTGAGATTTGACTTCTCATTATTTACCAATGGAGAAGTTGGGCATAATCCTTATACTTGCTTGAGTGAGTCTTAATAAAAGACACTATCTTGTGTTTTGTGGCTATGGACATTAATGTTGTGATTTGCTGGGTAATTCTGCTAGCAGGTCCATCGCAGTAAAGCACTTGAATAAACCAAGGTGTATTAAATGTGATATACAAATAAACTTGCCTTGCCTTTATTGTAATTAAAATATTGTCACAATGCAAATGATTTTAATTGCCCTAATATAGTTGCTAATTAAATATACTTTCATATTTCTATCTTTTGATTTTTGGGTGAAATGTGATCTGGAGTTGTTCTTGACATGCTTTGTTAGATTCATCTAATTACAGTAACTACTGTTTTTCATTAATAACACCTTTGACGGGGCCTGGGTAGTTCAGCAAGTAAAGACACTGACTACTAACCCTGGAATCAAGGGGCATGCTCAGTATCTCCAGCCAGGTCACCTAAGCACCCTAATTAGCCTGGTTGCTAAGAAGTGTAGAGTGACATTAGGTTAACCTCCTCATGGTCGCTATGGCACGTGATGAGTTGTGCATGGATGCAGCGGATAATAGCGTGAAGCCCACACATGCGCTATGTCTCCGCGGTAACGCGGTCAACAAGCCACTTGATAAGATGCGCGGATTGACGGTCTCAGACGCGGAAGCGACTATTGAGGCGAGTCACTATGCCACCATGAGGACTTAGAGCGCATTGGAAATTGGGCATTCCAAATTGGGGAGAAAATAAAGAAATAATTAACACCTTTGACATGACTTATTGACTTCTGAGCTGAATACTGATGCAGAGTCGTCGCTGTGCTCATATGCTCTACAGTACACACACTGGGGTCTGCATAACTGATAGTGGATAGATAGTGTGCTTTGAAGAAAGGCCATTGTTGAGTAGCACCTCTTAGCTTGCGTTTTATAAATGCGGGCCTGTTACTGAGAGCAGGCGAGTGTTTAGCATCAGAGGCAGTAATGTGGGGGTGTGTGAGAGCCACTTTACCCGAGCTCGACTGCTCTGATTGGCCTTCTCATAAGAGCTTGACAGAGGTTTCTACAGAGAGGGTGGCCAGTGAAGGCATCAGGGCCCTTCAAAGTCTGTAGTGCTTTGTGTGTGTGAGTGAGAGAGATAGAGAAAGAAAGATAGAGAGACAGTGCACTGAAAAGTTTTATGCACAACATCAGTACTATTTAAGTACCTTGAATGTCAATTATTACAAATTAATTAGGCCTATTATTTAACTATTATTCACTCAATATGGACAAACTACATTTGTATTTCCTGAAGAAAATAGCAGTGCTTGCAAGGCACCAAAACAATAGTTGTTTAGTTGTAGGTACGTTTAGGTTTTAGGCTTTGGTTTCGAGTAAATAAAAAAATGCTACATCAGAGCCTTTTGTCGTTGTCATGACACTTGTTTTCAGACAGCAACACACAAAAATCAACACAGTGTGCAGTGTAAAGACCGTTATAAGGCCAGAAACATACTTCACGCAAGTAGGCGTATGCAAATGCTACTGCTTGGCCAACAAAGTGCCAGTGCACTGTCTGGTTGAACATCCGTTCAGTGTACGTTCTTGTGTTACTGTGGAGGCAACCTTAGTACTCAATGAAAGGGGTGATTAAGTTACATTCAACTGGATGTGTATAATATATAATATATGTATAAATATATTAACTTTAACTTTAGCTCTGCCATAAAACAGAAGTTTGCTTGAAAGAGAACCTCACCATAGAAATGGACAGTTCACACTAATGTCCGTTATACCGTCCCTAATGGCAATGTTGAGGTTACCACGTTGTAATGAAATCAATGGAAATTAGGAGATGAGAACGGGCTTTTCAATATAAATAATAGTTTAATATAAAACTTAAACAGAAGACACAAACACACATGACGGACATGTCCGTAAACTAACGGATGACAGCTGCGCCTCTCCGGGCGGATCGGAGGCAGACCTCCAGCCCCTGGCGGATGGAACGACCCGCCGTGTTCTCGGGGAACAGAAGGGGTCTCCCTCGCCCCTGGCAGCGGTTCTCCCACTCCAGGCGGTCGGCAGCAAGCCCCTTCTTCCCTCGCGGTCGACGGCCGCCATCCGTTGAGGTGGACGGTAGTGGTGAGAACTCTACTACGGCGTATCCCTCCTCCTTCCCGGGTTTGGGCACCAGTGTAAAGAAGTCAATGGGAAGGAGGAGGTGAGAACAGGCTTTTCAATATAAATAATAGTTTATTATAAAACTTAAACAGAAGACACAAACACACATGACGGACATGTCCGTAAACTATCTCTCTCTCCCGCACAATCCTCCGCAGTCGGCCTTTATCCCTTTCGGAGGCTTGATTAGCCTGATAAGGGACCGGGTGTGTATATTCATGACCCGACCCGGCCCTGCCCTCCGCCCTGCCACACACGTGTACTTTCGTTGTGTTAGGAATTGCAGTCTGACATATTTTGGAATGCAACAACAAAATAAATACACATTGCATAGCTAGAAGCATCTGCTTTCACGTAATTGCGTATAGTAAATGCTTAAATATATGTAAATAAGATAAGACCAATCACAATTCAGTATGCAAATACATTTAAGAAAGAAAACCAGAAATCATACAAAACTTGTGACAACATCACTGCTGTTGGTTTGGTTGAATAGCAAAGTCAAAGAGATTTTCCAAATTTAATTTGAAATTTGTTCAAAAATTAACAATAAAAACAATATATTAAATGAAATGAAATGAAAAACAATAAATCAATAGCACACTAAAATTTCCTAACCATGGTGCGATGCTACAAGTTTCCAGCAATAAACTATTTTCTATCCACACTAAATGTGAAACTGCTGCTTGAAGTGGTATGATCACAGCCAATCATATCTGACTTTGGGATGATGAGATTTCACTTACCCAGCATACCCAGCAACAAGTAGCATAAACAGTGAATAAGAGATTGAAAAATAATCCTGTCTTCATTGTGGTCAAAAAATCTCACTTGTCGTTTTATTGTGCCCTGTCTGGTTATTGCAAAGTTTAAGACTGAAATTATATACAAAATACAGTTTAAATGGAGCCTCTAAACTTACTGAGAACTTTATTAGGAACCCCTGTACATCTACTTATTCATGCAACTATCTAATCAACTGATCGTGTTGCAGTAGTGCAAAATCCATTCAGATACGTGTCAGGAGCTTCAGTTAATGTTCACATCAACCATCAGAATGAGGAAAAAATGTGATCTCAGTGATTTCAACTGTGGTATAATTGTTGGTGCCAGATGGGCAGTTTTGAGTTGTTCTGTAACTGTAGATCTCCTGGGATTTTCATGCACAACAGTCTCTAAAGGTTTACACAGAATGGTGCCAAAAACAAAAACATACAGTGAATGGCAGTTCTGTGGATTGAAATGCCACAGAACTGCCAGAACTGCCATTGTTGATGAGAGAAAGTAGAATGGCCAGACTGGTTCGAGCTGAAAGAAAGCTATGGTAACTCCGATAAAAACACGTTGAACCTGTAAACACATTGAACCTAGAGGTGGATGGGCTACAACAACAGAAGACCACGTCAGGCACTTTATTGGTACCACAGTGTTCCTAATAAAGTGCACATTTGACATTTGAGTGTACATTTAACAGTTCAGGCTGAATTGATTGCAAAAGTTCAATACTTAGGGTTATGGGTTTAGAACAAACCATGCGCATTGGCCCATAGGTGATAGAGCTGGATTGTGATGTCAATAACTCTAGTTCCTTGAATCAGAGGTGGGATTCTTTAGGCAGCTTTTGATTCGATTCGATTTCGATTCAGGGAGTCAAGGGTGAGTAAATGATGACAGAATTGTCATTTTTAGGTGAACTATCCCTTTAAACATTGTTGTTGTCATTAGCACATGCCTTGTTTTCTGTGGTTATGCACAACATTTGCGGTTACGTTTTACTGGCTTAAAGGCTTATGTTTTTTGGTAACAAGCACAACTTTACACTGCAGCCCTCTATTTCTATACTTCACTCCAGTATTCCATTTCTATAAACAGAATTCTTATTCATTCGTTTTCAATTCTGATTTAATCGTCAGTGCATCCCAGCCCTACTTCATCACCCCACTTAATCAGGATTTCAGCTGCAACCTTTGCAGTAGCATAACAGATCCTTACACATTACACAACCCCCACATCATGGAGGTGGCAATGGCACCATTAGTGACCCAGCTGGAGTGATAAGATTGTGTTCATTGCGCCTGCATTACTTGTCATGCATGAAATGTTCACTGATGCAGTGTTCCAATAAATTGCTGTGACACAAATAGAGATCAACTTTGGACTTACCTTTGAGATGTGCTTTTGTACTTCTGCCTGTAAGACAAAAAATGGGAGAACATTAGCTTGCTGAGGTAATGATAGTCTCACTCACATGCTGTTTTCTGATCAATTGATGTATATTGTACACGCAAATGAAATGCACTTTCCTGATCTGGGAAGCTCTAATGTGATTGGCTTTATGTAAAGGCACACAGCAGTTTTTTTTTTTTCTCAGTCTGCCTGGAAACATGTTGTGTTTACAAGGTACTGAGTTTATACAACAAATGGTTTTGAAGATGAAATAATCAATGGATTTGACCAAGTTTTCCAGGTTTCTTGTATCAAATCTTTCAAAGA
Organism: Xyrauchen texanus; assembly: GCF_025860055.1. Lineage (NCBI taxonomy): Eukaryota > Metazoa > Chordata > Actinopteri > Cypriniformes > Catostomidae > Xyrauchen > Xyrauchen texanus. The sequence goes on along the minus strand of NC_068289.1, from coordinate 45,079,226 downwards.
TATACAGAGTTTTGTTTGAGGCACTTTGTAGCAAATAAACTATCCAGAATGGTATATTGTACTTTGTTTGTGGAGTTATGTCTGTGAAATAATCAGTACTTATTACTTTTAGACAGACATAATTTCTCATCATAGCTTATACATACATTTTCCACTATTTTGTTCATTCTTCTCTTTACGCTGGTCTATTATTTTATGATCTTTCCAACCTGGTTTCATAGATCCATGATACCATTACAGGACCTAAATTTTTGCACAATTATTTCTTTGTGGCTTGTAAATATCTTATATAAATTGCAGCAGTCTCCTGCCATATTAAAGCATTACAACAACTTTAATTCCCTTATAGAATTCATGAGTAAAACGGCAGATTATCAGTTAATAAATACTTACTGTCACAGTCCTGTCACTCGGTCAGTCTGGGTTTTTATCTGACAGGACCGTGGCATCATCGTCCCATGTCTGTCTTGTGTTTCATTGTCTGTCTTCGTGTGAGCGCACGGCTTCGTTTTTTTGCCTGCAGTGTACTCTTCGGTCTGTCTTGTGTTTCATGTACAGAGCATGGTGTCTGGATCCTGACTTCCCAGTCTGGTTCGGTTTCAGCCTGTGTCGGGATCCTGACACTCATGCTCCATGTTCTGTCTGTTATTGACGTGAGTGCATCTTGGCAGCATGCACTCGCACCAATAGTTTATGTCTCTCTCTCATGAACACGGGTGCGCCTCGTGTTGAGTGCCCGGTCGCAAGCTGTCTTGTGTTTCATGTCCGGAGCATGGTGACTGGATCCTGACTTCCCTGTCTGGTTCAGTTTTGGTCTTTGTCAGGATCCGGACACTCAAACTCCATGTTCTGTCTGTCTTAGTGTCTGTGTCTCGCGACCGTGGACGTGCTTTGCGCTCGCTTTGTGCTGCGTGCCCAGGTCGCGAGCTGTCTTCATGTTGTGGTGAGGTTCAATCACTTCGGTCATAGGTATCAAGTTTGTGTGTGGCCGAAATCTCACAAAAGCGTCCAGTTTCGTTTTGTCATTGCATTTGCATTGGAGAAAGTACTTTTTTGTGTAAAGTACAGGAATGAAGTGAGCAGCAGGCTCTCTCTCTCTCTATTCTGAGCAAAGCCAGATCTCAATAATACTGGATTCTCTCTTTGCCACTGCAGTGAATTAGTCATCCGATGGAGCTGCTGTTATCTGATGTGTTGATGTCAGTTTGAATATCTAGAGCTCTTGCAGAGCAGACACATTGGGACAGTGTTGCAAATGAGCTCAAATCATTAGCTAATACATTTGATTATATATTTAACAGTCTACATAATACAGTTTGCATTTGTGTTTATTTCAACTCAGATTTCCCAAGAACAAAATTGCAAGCACACATATTGTATAAACATTGTTATGGACCACAATGGACCACGCTTCTGGCCCCGCCCCTATTCTGAGACATCTGTAATGTATCCATTAATGCTGCTTGATTGATTGAAGATTAGAATCACAATATTGCAAACACTTGTACAGTAACTAAACCTTAAAAGGCTGCGTTTTAATATATAGTCTGCATTCAGAACTTCAGTCAGCACTGTGTGAGCAAGCAGCGCCCTCTAGCGGTCTGGATGGTATTATCCATTATGCTTCTATCCACCTTATTTTGCAACATGGAAGTAAGCATCATTCACTTGTTGCTGTGTGTTGCATTGAAGTGACAATAATAAAATCTGCTTCTTGCTTTACCAAGTGCGTAACGATGCAGTCTCCATGTAAACCTCCATTCATTTAACCTCAGATGCAGTTTCATCAGCCATGCTGAATGTCAGATCTGCGTGTCTGTTTACTACACACCGCTAAGAAAGAGAAACTGCTCTCTGAAAAGAATGGAGAGTATAATCTGTTTATTATTTTGCCAAGATGAAACAAGATGCAGTTTTGGTATAAAGGAAGTTGAAGCATCATTTTCCCAGCAGCTTTCTGCTCTCTTTCTCTCTTTGTGTTAAGTTTGAGGTAGTCATGACAGAAGGAGCTGCTGTTGACTGTCCATGTCAACGCCTAATCTCTCATTCATTCTGCCTGAGCAGCTGCGTGTGATAAAGCGATGGCAAAATGCGATATACTGTATATGCTCCAAACAAATGTGTTTATGAAAACTATAATAAATTATAATAATAGGATCACATGTATTACCAGGCTGCAATATAAAGCAGTATAAATTAGTATTGTTGTATCGTTGAAATGGCTGGAGGTGGATTAAATCGAAAGAGGTACACCTTCAAGGTTGATAATGGCACCGCACTTGTTACGCTGAAAAATAAGGTGGATAATACAGAATTTAAAAGGGGGTTTTATTTTCCAAGATGTGTTTGACATTTCAATGGAATTGCCCATCATACTGTATGCATAGTATGAATTTGTAATGTTCATTTTCAGTACATACAGTACATGCTAAATGCAAGTTCTGTTGTTTTGAACAGCAAAAACAGAAGAACCAAAATGTTTTAGAAGTACAAATAAACATTGTTATAATATTTAGTTATTTTTCCATCTTTTTATCTTCTGTTTACAGTATGTTTCATTGTAGCTCTCTTTAAAATGCTGGTCTGTGTTCAACAGATCCAATCCATGTTCAATGGAAATGATGTAATGTTAGAACATACAGTATATAGAGGTAAGATTTTGTACCTATTTGTACATTTTTCCAAACAGTGATCTGATGACAAATTAAGATAAAATAAGATAAGTGGCAAAATATCGGTTAAAATTTTTCAAAACTGTGCATCCCTAATTATATTTCATATTGCTGCATATTATTCTTATGTTTAATAAAATATATTTCCTTTCTACGATTATTCAAAATTTTATGTTTACATTTTTATTGTACTGTAGGCCAACTATTTTAACCGTCCCAAAATGTATAAGCCTTAAAAATTAAAAATAAATATTAAAATGACAATCATTTATAAAGTTCTGTCTAGGGGTGGCCTTTTTTTTGCTAAAAAAAAGTACTGTATGGCTCAACAGATTGCAGCCACAACGCTCTCCTTTTGGTTTCTATTTTTAACCATTTTCCAGGCAATAAAAAATCAGTTCTGGGGGTTTTGCCTTTGTTTGAGGTGCAAAAAACAGCTTTTCGCCATGTTTTTCATTGTTAAAATAGCCTAAATTATTGGATATTTCTCCCTTTTTTTCTCATATTAATATGAGTAACTTTGGGAACAGGGCTTCGCTTTCCCCATGAGTGGGCAGGGCCTCTTTGCCAACTGTATCTATCCCAACATGCAACACTGGCTCTACCAATGGCATAAGCTTGGGGTGGGACTTACTTTTTAGCCAGCCAATGACAGACTGGGAGAGTTCACAGGAAATCTGTTTGAAAACAATCATTATAACCATTTGGTAATGCAAGTGTTGCAGAAATTACACACTTAAGCTTTAATATCAGACTGTAAGGTGTTTGTGTTTTAGCAGTGCCCAAAACAACTGAAGGCAATTTAATGTTAAAGAAGACTTTCTTGCTTTAACAGACTAAACTGATATATATTAAACATGAATACACTGATTAGCCAAAACATTATGACCACTCACAAGTGATTATAATAACATTGATCACCTCCTAACAAGGCCACATGTCAAGGTCTGGGTAGATTAGATGGAACAATCAGTGCTTGTAGTCAATGTGTTGAATGCAGGATAAATAGGCAGGAGTAAAGACTTTGACAGAGGCCAAATTGTTATGGCCAGAAAACTGGGTCAGAGCACCTCTGAAATGGAAAAGCCATTGTGGGGTGCTCCCGTTCAGCAGTGGTGAGTACCTATCGACAGTGGTCCGAGGAGGGACAAACCACAAACAGGTGACATGGTGTTGGGCATCCAAGGCATATCACTGCGTGAGTGCAACAAAGGCTATCCCATCTAGTCTGAATGGATAGAAGGTCCACTGTGGCACTGGCACTGAAAATTTTAATGATGGTTATAGGAGGAATGTGTCACAACACACAGTAAATCGCACGAGAGTAGTCGCCCATGATGAACCCTGTCCACCGTCGAAAGCACTTACAATGGGCATGCGAGAGTGGGAGTTGGACCTTGGAGCAGTGGAAGAAGGTCACCTGGTCCGATGAGTCACGTTTTCTTTTGCATCACGTAGACGGCTGTGTACATGTTCACTGTTTACCTGGGGAAGTGATGGCACCAGGATGCACTGTGGGAAGACGACAAACTGGTGGAGGGAGTGTGGTGCTCTGGGCAATGTTCTGCTGGGAAACCCTGTATCCGTCCATTCCTGTGGACATCAATTTGATAAGTGCCACCTACCTAAACATGGTTGTAGCCCAGGTACACCCCTTCATTGCAATGGTATTCTCTGATGGCAGTGGCCTCTTTCAGCAGGATAATGCGCCCTGCCACACTGCACACATTGTTCGGGAATGGTTTGAGGAACATGATGAAGACTTCAAGGTGTTTCCCTGGCCTCCAAATTCCCCAGATGTCAATCCGATTGAGCATCTGTGGGATGTACTGGACCAACAAGTCCGATCCATTGCGGCTCTACCTCGCAACTTGCAGGACTTGAGGGATCTGCTGCTAATGTCTTGGTGCCAGATACCACAGGACACCTTCAGAGGTCTTGTAGAGTCCATACCTCGGCGTTTGGTGCTGTTTTGGCAGCACGCAGAGGACCAACATATATTAGGCAGGTGGTCATAATGTTTTGGCTCATCATAGAGAATCAAAAAGTGTAACCCTTGAATTTCATTTTTTTTCCTATTATTTTAGTTTGAATATGTTTACTAAATTATGAATTATTAAACACTGGTGTCTTGTTGCTGAAAAATAAGCAGCTGGTTCCTGTTTTATGCTAAATTAACTTTTATAGCAGGGGTGGGAAAACATTTAGTGTTACTGTTATTATGCATAATACATTGTTTATTATTATGCATAATACATGGGTTAAAATGTATTGAGTGTTTTTCAGGAGTCGTTTTGCAGATTCTGTCTGACACTGCCTTAATAAATAGTTTAGCAGTACAAAGGCTTATCAAACTGTTGGATACCATGAACTACATGTTGTGACCCCCCACAATATTTATAATCTAAAAGCTTTGAATGCAGATTGCCCTGTGACTCTAAGAGCTCTGTTTACATTGAAGTGTATCATTTTGCATCTGTAATGCGCATAAGCAATTTTGTTCTGCTCTGTATTGAAGCTTTCCTTGTTTCTTACTTTTCTTTAATAGTTTTGTGTGATATGACATTATAGATATTAAGCCTATTGATTTGATGAATATACATTAGTTACCCTTTAAAAAGGGCTGTGCTTATCCATATATTACTATGAAACACATCTGATCGGGACATCGGGTCATATGGACATAATGCAGGCACTGCAAAAAAATTCTACTTTTCTTACTTAATATTTTGTCTTGTTACCCGGAAAAAGTATCTAAACATTCTTAAAACAAGATATATTTACTTGACAAGCAAAATGGCTTAAGACATTAAGCATTCTTTTGGGAGAAATCTAACAAATTTTAGATCTAACAAAGTTTATGCTTAAAACAAGAAAAAACTACAAGGGGTCAAGGTAAATCAAATTAATTCAAAGGAAAAGCATGTTAAATTTTCTTAAAGTGATAGTTTACCCCCAAAATTAAAATGCTCTCATAATTTACTCACTATCATGCCATCCCAGATGTGTATGACGTTTTATTTCTACAGAACACAAATTAAGGTTTTTAGAAGAATCTCTCAGCTTTGTAGGTCCATGCAATGCAAGTGAATGGTGACTCCAGTGGCTCCACATCCATATATTCAGAAGGAATATGACAGGTGTGTGTGAGAATAGTTCCGTATTTAAGTCCTTTTTTACTATAAACCTCCACTTTCACATTCTTCTTCTTTTGTTTTAGGCAATTCACATTCACGATTTATTCTCCCTGCCAAGTAGGAGAATTTATAGTAAAAAAGTACTTAATAATGACCACTTGAGTCATTTAGGCTACTTTTTGAAACTTCAAATTTCTAGCCACCATTTACTTGCATTGTATGGACATACAGAGCTGAGATATTCTTCTAAATAAGCTGAAGAAAAAAGTAATACACATCTGAGATTGCATGAGGGTGAGTAAATGATGAGAGGATTTTCATTTTTGGGTAAACTTTCCCTTTTAAACCATTAGAAGATTTTTTCAAGCATAAGCATAATTTTGTCAGATTTATCTTAAAAACAAGACTAAATATATTATGCCATTTTGCTTGTCAAGCAAACATAATTTGTTTTATGTTTAGATATGTTTACTGTAAAGATATTTTTTGATATGTTTACCATTGTGGTCCATAACAATGCTCTGCCTACTGCGAAATATATTGTTTAATTTGTATAAAAAAAAAATGTTTGCAGTGTAATTAAACATGGGTTCCTTTAATTATCAATGAATCGCTAAGACTACGCACGTAGTTTTGAACATCCCTACCTTTTACCTGCAATTTCTGTATAACAGAGTGAAAGAATTGTCATGTCGGACACAAGTGTTCTTCAATTAAAAGAAACATTCTAAAAAAGGGGGGTTAACACAGGTAAATATAACATAAAATAGCAATACTTACATAACTGCACTATATATATTTAATCAGTGACTAAATATTGTTGTAATATCGAATCAGGAGGTCTGTGGCAATTCCCAGCCTTACTATATCACTTCACAATACAAACCAATGTGCAAACCAAAGGTGACAAAGGCAAAAAACAAACAAACAAACAAACAAAAAACTTTTAGGTGAGAAAAACCTTGGGAGGAACCAGACTCAGCTGTGGGAAAGGTACACATTACAGTAACTTTACATTTGCCAAATATATTCAAGCTACCTCATACAGTATGTGTAATACTAGTCGTGTTTTACTGAATAAGTCCTAATTTTATACATTGTACAATATCAACAATAAACAAAAATCTCCAAGGATGTTTGAATTGTTATTGCAAGATTTACTAGACTAGAAATCAATATAAAATTACAAAATCCAAACAGCCAAACCAAAACACTGCAAGACTGTTTTGAATTCATTGACCAAATTCATCATCACGCACATCCCTTTATTAGGCTTGACAGTCTCATTAGTATTACATTCACAAACTTGCTGACCCACAAGTCAAGATTAAACCACTCGTACAGTGAACACAACTGTATCGCATTTAAATGTATCCCTCCCTTGCCACCAGTCAACCTCAGTGCTGATGAAAGAGTATGAAACAAGAATCACTTACATTCCTTTAAACCTTATCCACATCTTCTCCGTCTGCTCACACTTTGAGTTCTTCAAGGAGTTCTCCAATCCATCCGTATCGTTGACCAGAGAATCCATGGTTTGCATGTCTGCACGTGTGTGTGGAGTGCTCTAAGACGCAGAGGAATATGCAGGTATGCAGTTCAGCATGTGTAGTGCAAATCTCCAGGTTTTCAAATCATCTCTGGCAGCTCGAGCTGTACACGTCTCCCAGAGGGTCCTGCGCTCACCTCCAGAGTGCATCAGCCCGCTAGAGTGAGTGTCAGCACACAGACCTGTCTCTCTGCTTCGAACTGAGAGAACGCGGTCACACACGTCACACAAATCTCTCTCTCTCTCTTTCTCTCTCACTCTCGTTCTGAAAGGAATCTGAACATATTCCAACTACCTCATTCTCTCCCTCACTGCTTAAATTGTGTACATACTCATCCATTCACCCTCTTATTCTCTCTCTATTCTCAGCCTTTCAATCAATCTGTGATGTAGGCAGTACCGTCTCCTCTTCACATTTTGAATCTCGCGCAGGAGGTAGGTATTTAAACCTCTTTGAATACACATACACACACCTTCACGACCGCCACTTGAAAGCAACGGGTACCTGTGTGCATCACAAGTTTCACCCTTTGGATGGAATCCGCAGGCTGCAGATGGAACAACGCAGGCAGATCGTTGGTTTCCCAGCTGCTCCCCCCCTCCTCTTCGCTCCAGATGCAGAAAAGCAGCTCTCCGAAAGGGAGAGAGAGCAGACACAATCACATTCTTGCCAGCATCATTACACTGCCCAGCAGGGGCCAAGAATTACCTGCCATCCAACAGCACATGTCCGCTTTAAGAAAACGTCCTTGTTTAGAGAAAGCAATGGTTGATGCCATTGCAAAGTTAAGTCTTTCTCCTCGGCATCCCTTTAGTGATGCGTATTGGGTGACTAAATAGCTCCTTGCTTCTTGTCCCAGGTTGGCGTGCTAATAAAATTAACCTGCGCGCCTGCATCATGCGCTCGACAGCCTGGTTTCATTGCGCTCTAATCCTCTCATTCCAATGTAGCTGCAAGACGCAGCGCACTGATAGAAATGTCATGATTGTTTGTGAAGTACAAAATGGTTGATAAGGAAGGCACACACTCGGAGAGCCAGTGAATGGTTTTCTCTGGAGAACGAATCCGCAAACATGCACCCGTCTTATCATTGGATTCCTGTATCAGACAAATCTCATCTGTGTAAATAAGATGGAAATGGAGAAGAGGATTGTGGGATTGTTTTGGTTCTGTTGCAGCCCGTCATGGCTGATTTTCTTTTATTAATGGGAAGAGCACATCATCTGCTGCCTACGGGGCATTCGAGGCATGAATAGACTGAATTCTAATAGTCGCATCGTAGGGGTTAGTGGTCTGTTGGATTACACTTTATAATGTAAAATATCTTAATCATTGCTTCATTAACATAGGAACAAAACTGTACATTTTTATTTATATTATATTATATTTTAATACAGAAGAAAATTGAAATTGCCTGTGAGATTACACAGTAAAATCAAGTTTAATAGTATTTAATCCCAAAGTGTTGAATTTATAATCTGCAGTGTTTATGAGTACTCTTTTTTTTTAGCGTAGTTAAGCACTGAAATGAAAAAAAAAAAGAAAGAACCAAACTGTCTTGACTCCACCCCTCAATGACTGCTTGCCTTGTAAGACGACGCCGCCATTTTGTATTCATGCGACGGAAGGTAAATTGAATATATTTTCTCTCTCTAAAATTAGATGCAAAATACAGTTGCATTAACTTAAAAGTAAGAAATATAAATGGTGTTGAACATCTTGAAGCTGCCAAATTTTGGTGTTTTTCAACTCAGATTAGAGAATTTGTCAAATGGCTATTGCATAAAGCATAAGTGTGACATTACTTTGTGTCAATGCATTACAAATGGTAAAAGTAGCACTGTCAACCATTCACACATTAACATTTGAGTTTTACATTTACATTTATGCATTTGGCAGACACTTTTATCCAAAGTGACTTACAGAGCACTTATTACAGGGACAATCCCCCCCGGAGCAACCTGGTGTTAAGTGTCTTACTCAAGGACACAATGGTGGTGGCTGTGGGGTTAGAACCAGCAACCATCTGATTAACAGCCCTGTGCTTTAGCCACTACACCACCACCACTCCAATGCGTTTTTGTGACACATTTAACAAATTAGACATTAAAATGCAGTGCTTGTGCTCTGACTGGGGTGGTGAAGTGTAGAACACCGTGTAGTATTATACATGCAGAAGAATTTAAATGACATGATTTGAATCAAGGTATTTTTAACCTTTGAAATCCTGGAATTCTTCACTGCCATAAATTAAATGGCCCAGACATCATCATTGGTCATAAAGGCCCCTCAGCCTGACCTTCTGAACTTCCACACAGCGTTAAAGCAGACTTTTCCTTGAAAGGTTTCCAAAAGACCATCAGATTTGCACATCTCGAATAGTAAGACATTTCATATTAATCCAGGAACATTTTACACAGTCACAGTATTTTACCGATTTAGCCTTCTAAAATGTACAGAATGCAATTAAATCCATGACCTAGTCTTGCTAGGTAATTTTCTTTATAAAAAAATAAAAGATTTTCTTTGAACTGTGGTAACTTGTATAACTGACAAATTAATGATTATAGCCTGATGTACCTCTTTAAAATGTGTGTAATGTATAACCAAGGAATTATCCGGTAAGATTTGTAACCAGGGATTGTCATGTTTTGTTACCTACAGGTATAATATCCATAAAACAAATTTCATGTTTAGTATGCAAGCGTTTGTTGGCGTATGCAGAGAAAGCTGATGACAATGAATATCATGTCTCTTGTACCATTCTCAAGATAAAAGTTCATGATTAAATATGCACTATTTTTAATCTGAAACAAAGGACCATAAATCATAAGTCGGCAAAGACAGCTCAGTTGACCATGTGACTCTGAAAAGTCACTTCTGAGTGGCGCTGGACACTTTTGTGCATGTGGCCGATTTCAGTTCAAATGTTTCCAAACAGGAAGAACTCTTCCTCTCTTCTCTTCGGTTGTTTCTCTCACTCTGCTGACTGCTCAACCTTCGCTCTGACTCTTCCCTCGTGGTCTTCTCTTGATCTCGTCTGAACCAGGTCCATGCCATGTGAGGTCCAAGGAAGCCAACCTCCTCATTCATACAGACAATAACTATACAATCTTACAGAGGTCCAAAACATCGACGGATTGAACCTTTGACCAAGAGCCAAGAACCAAGCAACACAAATAACGTAAGGAAACACCACTACACGCAAGTACATCTCCAACATTGTGCTCAAAGTGCTGGTGTATTAATTAAATAATTTGGGTAATCTGATAGCAAATCGATGTAAACTCAAAGAAGGATAAATGGTTCTTAAGGCATTGTCAACAGACTCCAAAAAGTTCATTTTCACTGTATTGATAATTTATTTCACATTCTGTCATTCTTTTCACCAACCTGTCTCGTATATACACTCACCTAAAGGATTATTAGGAACACCATACTAATACTGTGTTTGACCCCCTTTCGCCTTCAGAACTGCCTTGATTCTACGTGGCATTGATTCAACAAGGTGCTAAAGCATTCTTTAGAAATGTTGGCCCATATTGATAGGATAGCATCTTGCAGTTGATGGAGATTTGTGGGATGCACATCCAGGGCACCAAGCTCCCGTTCCACCACATCCCAAAGATGCTCTATTGGGTTGAGATCTGGTGACTGTGGGGGCCATTTTAGTACAGTGAACTCATTGTCATGTTCAAGAAACCAATTTGAAATGATTCGAGCTTTGTGACATGGTGCATTATCCTGCTGGAAGTAGCCATCAGAGGATGGGTACATGGTGGCCATAAAGGGATGGACATGGTCAGAAACAATGCTCAGGTAGGCCGTGGCATTTAAACGATGCCCAATTGGCACTAAGGTGCCTAAAGTGTGCCAAGAAAACATCCCCCACACCATTACACCACCACCACCAGCCTGCACAGTGGTAACAAGGCATGATGGATCCATGTTCTCATTCTGTTTACGCCAAATTCTGACTCTACCATCTGAATGTCTCAACAGAAATCGAGACTCATCAGACCAGGCAACATTTTTCCAGTCTTCAACTGTCCAATTTTGGTGAGCTCTTGCAAATTGTAGCCTTTTTTTCCTATTTGTAGTGGAGATGAGTGGTACCCGGTGGGGTCTTCTGCTGTTGTAGCCCATCCGCCTCAAGGTTGTGCGTGTTGTGGCTTCACAAATGCTTTGCTGCATACCTCGGTTGTAACGAGTGGTTATTTCAGGCAAAGTTGCTCTTCTATCAGCTTGAATCAGTCGGCCCATTCTCCTCTGACCTCTAGCATCAACAAGGCATTTTCGCCCACAGGACTGCCTCATACTGGATGTTTTTCCTTTTCACACCATTCTTTGTAAACCCTAGAAATGGTTGTGCGTGAAAATCCCAGTAACTGAGCAGATTGTGAAATACTCAGACCGGCCCGCCTGGCACCAACAACCATGCCACTCTCAAAATTGCTTAAATCACCTTTCTTTCCCATTCTGACATTCAGTTTGGAGTTCAGGAGATTGTCTTGACCAGGACCACACCCCTAAATGCATTGAAGCAACTGCCATGTGATTGGTTGATTAGATAATTGCATTAATGAGAAATTGAACAGGTGTTCCTAATAATCCTTTAGGTGAGTGTATGTATTAGATTAGATTCATGTTTAGAATAGCAATAAAGTTTGTCTGTATTCAAAGATGATTGACTGTGGTATATTTTCATTAATAATCTCATCCCTGTTTCTAAAAGATTTAGCTTCAAAGCTGTACCTAAATACGTGTGATATTATTTTCAATAAGCCATGTGAATAATATCCCACCAATAAGTAAATTAATCATAATTCACTTATTAAAGCTAATTCCTTACAGTACAAATTGTGAGTGGATACATTGAATTATGATTTTAATGTTGGAGAATAATCTAGTTATTTGTCATTTATCTAATTTATAATGGCTGTCAAACGTGACTAATTCCATTATACAATTCATTACCTAATAATGTACAATAAGGACAGTTTAATTTAGTTCATATCTCACATATTACGAGACCCTAAATTCCCTTCTAAATTTAGCATACAAAATATCCTTACATATAATGGTGTGAGAATGAGGGCACTTTAATGATCCCTTCTAAATGTTGCATACCAAATACCCTACATCTGAATTAAATTCATGATAATGGAACGTATTAAGTTTTGAATTTGAAAAATAAGTCTATTTAGATCAGTATTATTAGAGTTTATGATTCATCATTTGATTGTCAATCAACCAACTTCCACATAAATTTGTTCAGTAATCATGCAAGCAGGTTGCGTTAACACATGCTGAAATCTGAAATACAGCTCGGAAAAACACCATTCAATCCCCCAAAGATATGCAATGCATATTTTCCTTTGCGCGTTGCATGACTTTTGCACTGAATATCATCTCATGTCTGTCATGTCATCATACCCGTGTCCTTAACACAGCCCTGCTACCATCGAGTTTTTCTCATATAAGAATTACGTTCATGCAAACATCGTGAAAGTGTGTTGAAGCTAAACTGTAAACTTCCAATAATATGTCTCGGTTATGTATGTAACCTCGGTTCCCTGGGATGAAAGGAACGAGACATTGCATTTATTAATGCATATGGGGAAGGGGAGTGCATCCACACGACTTAGTTGAACACTCTCTACAATAACCCCAATATTCTAATATTGCCTATGGTGTTTGAGCCCCACCCGTTTTGGCGCAAAGCTGTCTGATATAAAACAGGTGCACAAACATCATTTCCTCAGAATTTCTGACTGGTGCTCGACACTGGGGCTGAGAGCTGGGCCCGGGTTGAGGAGGAGCTGTGTGTTTCTTAGGTGCCGCAGGAGGACGCCCTCGGCGGGAGGTGCTGCGGGGCATGATGTGAGAAATGGCCTCCATCTGCTTTTTCACTGCTGAGAACTGCTGGGCAAAGTCCTCAATGGTGTCACCGAAAAGGCCGAACTGGGAGACAGGTGCGTCGCAGAAGCGTGATTTGTCCACTTCGTGGATCTTGACCATGTTCAGCCACAGATGACGTTCCTAAACCACAAGAGTGGCCATCGCCTGCCCGAGTGAGCGCGCTGTGACATTTGTGGCCCTGAGGGCAAGGGCGGTCGCTGAGAGCAGTTCCTGCAGCATGTCCGGATCAGGACAACCCAAGTGCAGATCTTTAATAGCCTTGGCCTGGTGGACTTGCAGGAGGACCATGGCATGCAGGGCGGAAGCGGCCAGTGGAGGTCAGTGAAGACGTCATCCTACAGGCCATGGAGGGGAGCACAGGGCGACCCCGCCAGGTAGCGGCGTTCTCGGGGCACAGGTGAATTGCAACTGCTCTGTCCACCTGGGGGACTGCCGTGTACCCGTGGGCCGCTCCGCCGTCGAGGGTAGTGAGAGTGGATGAGCGAGAGGCACGGTGACAGATGGAGAAGGGTGTCCTCCACGAACTCGTCAGCTCATCATGCACTTCCGGGAAGAAAGTAACTGGGGGGAGGGCGCGGGTTTGAGCGGCGCGCAGACCCGAGGAACCAATCATCCAGCCGCGAAGGCTGTGGGGAGGATGGAGGGCCCCACGCTGACGGCGGCCCGGGCAAACATGTCGGACATCTGGGTGTCAGTCTCAGACTGGGCGTGTTGCCCCGCGTGAGACGCCAGACCACTCTCCGATGCAGCGGCGAGCTCATCTGGCTCGGGGGGCTCAAGAGGATAGGCAGGCTGGCCGTGAGTCGAGCCGCCATTGCCTCGAGCCAGGATGGAAGTCAACGAGCGTGTCGGGGCGGGTGGTTCGCGGGGACGTACCCGGCGAAACCACGCCTGCTGCCATCCCTAAATCGCCACCATCGGCAGCCGGGTTGTCCTCAATCCCGTGGGAAGAAGGATCGACGCGGGGGGCAGCTGGAGTGGTGTTCCTTCTGAGGAAGGAAAGCCGCGACTGCAACGTTGCCATGGTCATGTTCTCGCAGTGAGAACATGAGCCATCCACAAACGCTGCAACGGTGTGATTGCTGCCCTGACAGCGTCTGTGGCCATCAGGAGTGGAGAACACTCTACCGTATCCAGGAACTACACAGGGGCGGAAGGGCATCATTATAAAGACACGTCCTGAAAAGGACGTTCAAAGCCAGCTGTGTGTATGCTCTTTTAGAGAAAATAACTCTTTTAGAGAAATAACTCTTTTAACTGCGCTGTCGAAGCGCCAGGAGCAAAGCTGCACTGCCGTACAGAGAAGGAGAAAGCCACTGATATGAGCCGTAGATCCAACAGCAATCGCTCAGAGATGGGAGGAATCGGCTCCAAAGAAAATTTCTGAATGAAACAGACGCATTTCCCTCCCTTTATGCACGTATGTCTGGGGCTGGACATGCAAATTCTGTCTGCCAATTTTTCATTGGCCTTTTCTCATAAATCAGAGATGCAAAAGGCTCTCAAGAGAGATCCCTAGTGTCGCTTCTTCGACACAACGTCGAAGTGAGCGACAGACGGGGAAATATTATTCTATATGCAGTACAAATTTTAAAACGTGACTTTGAAAAATGAAAATATTAACTGAATGACCACACAATCATGTTAACAGAATGGTTCCTGAGAGGGATATGGTGTTGTTGATTATACTATGTACCCTTTTGCAGCTGGTCCAAACAATCCTGCAGACTAAATCTGGTGGGATGCAATCATCAGGGAATACAACAAAACCAAAAGCTTAACTGACAGCACCAGGAGAAAGATGATTAAGATTCATACTACAGATATGTCTGAAAAGAAAAGGTACTACTTATTTCAAGTATTCTGTATTCTATATCCTGGAGTCCCATGGTCATGTAAAACCTAAAAACTATCTGAATTTTTTTTAGATTTCCAGGCCTGAAAAAAAAACAAAAAAAACATCAAAGTTATTAAAGGAATAGTTCATCCAAAAATGAAAATGATCTCATTATCCACTTACCCTGATGCCATCCTAGATATGTATGACTGTCTTTCTTCAGCAGAACACACAAAGATTTTTAGAAAAAGATAGAGCTTTGACAGTTCCTTATAATGCAAGTGCACGGGTGCCAGCACTTTCACAGTCCAAAAGTCACATTTAGGTAGCATAAAAGTAATCCATGTGGCTCCAGTCGATCAATTAATGTCTTCTGAAGCAAATCGATAGGTTTATGAAAGTAACAAGTTAATTCAAATGTTTTTAACTTTAAATCGGCACTTCCGTCCAGGGCTCTGATGCTGTCTGAAATGGCCGAACTCTCACGTGACATTTGTTCTTCCGTTGTAAATAAGTGGCAATTCCGAATTCTCATGTGAACTCATCGACGCGCTTATGTCACGCAACAACTATGTGATGCGTTAACTGCTGGAAGTTAATAATGTTTTAATTAGTGATTCATTTTTTACAAAAATGTATCGATATGCTTCAAAAGACGTTAATTGATCAACTGGAGTTGCATGGATTATTTTTATGCAGCCTAAATGTGACTTTTGGCCGTCAAAGTGTTGGCACCCGTGTATATCATTTATAAGTACCTGACAGAGCTCTATCTTCCAAAAATCTTCATTTGGGTTGTGCTGAAGAAAGTAAGTCATACACATCTGTAATGGCATCAGAGTAAGTGAATAATGAGAGAATTTTCATTTTTGGATAAACTATTCCTTTAAAATCTTAACTGAGAGATGTGACAATATCTATAATAAATATACATTTTGTATTTAATTTTTGTACTTTTTGTTTGTTATGTTGAGCAAAGATGTATTTAATTTATTTATTTAGTTTTTTTAATCCCTAGTAATCACAAATTACTAGAAGTCAAGGAAATTCATTGGTCAAAATATGTGGGAACCCTGTATATCAAAGAATCTTGCAGACATGCTTAAATTCATATTCCAGTGTTGATCCATTTCATTTTAACGCATAAGAGAAATGTATGCCCAAGGAATTGTAGCCCTGTTTCCATATCTTGTGGATCCCTACACAAAGAATGGATATGTAAGTGAAATTATTTTTTGTTATAATATAGTAATGGCGTATTTGGTGAATTTTGCATTACTGAAAAAATTATTGTTTTCCAAAGGAACATTATTATGACCTGTCATAAGTAGGTCATAACAATGGTTGCTTGACAAGAACATTCAGAGGAAAAGTGTACCATCAGAGAACCGTAGATGTTCCTCCCAGTCTTTTAGTGGTGGCCCAACTGCGGAGAGAGAGGCTTCATCCAGAGGTTACTCTGACAGAAGAACAGTGTAGGGAAGCTGTTTCCCTAATGAAACATACATCAGAGTTGGACACAGTAAAGGTCAAAATGAGAGAGACATTTCAGTACTGTCGCAAGATGATTCATGACCCATGCAGATGCACTGATGTGCAGAATTAATTTATATGTTTCTTGGATATTAAAGTCCTGATAAAACAACATATTAATTGGGTGATAAATATGATAAGAGAATTTTCATTTTTGGATGAAGTATTCCTTTTATCACCGGTTAGGGTTAAAGGAATATTCCGTGTTTAATGCAAGTTAAGATTAATTTACAGCATTTGTGGCATAATGTTGATAACCATAAAAATAACATCAACATATTATTTACATATATAACATATACTCTTTTTCTAAA
The DNA here is from genome assembly GCF_025860055.1 of Xyrauchen texanus. Classification (NCBI taxonomy): domain Eukaryota; kingdom Metazoa; phylum Chordata; class Actinopteri; order Cypriniformes; family Catostomidae; genus Xyrauchen; species Xyrauchen texanus. Next base: position 45,062,261 of record NC_068289.1, on the reverse strand, counting down.
CAAATACATTTTTGATTGCTTAAAGACAGAAATGTGAATGTTGTAATTTTACAAAAGGTCTTACATATATGTTTCTGTTAAAACTCAGGTTATTCCAGCTGTAACGTTGTTGAAATAATTTTTATGTTTGTTGTAGGGTGTTGTATAATGTTATATCATCGTGAAAAAAAAACTTCACAGAAATTTTGTCAATTGACAAACATATTGTTTATGCCTGGTTATACTTTTGGCCCCATTCACTTCCATTGTACATGTCTCATTGTAACCTAGATGTTTGCTTGTATAAAAGAACAAAGAGTACATTTTGTGGGAAATAACAATTCCACAATTGCTGTTGATTTTGCTCAACTTCTATCAAACCTGGAATATTCCCTTTGAAGTAAATGGACTCTCACACAAGTGTTTGTCTGCTTTGATGGTTTATACAGACTGAGCTGGATTTTGTTTTGATTTTTGGTGAGAAGACATCAGCTAAATTCTAGGAAAGGTGGCCAACTACATGCAGAATCAGCTGTGAAGGAGGATGAAATGGATGATGCAGGTGAGACTAGTGGAGTTCATAATAAGATTATGTAGACATGTCTGCAGTTGACATATCTGTTATTTAGGATGGGTGTAAGGGGGCTCCACCTATTGGTCCAATGGCGGCTTCCAACAGCATGGATGAAGGTCTCCTGCGTGTTCTGTCTTATCGTGCGCGTTCAGTTTAAGTTATTTCATTCCAATTACATAACTATATTATTCATTTTAAGATCCTCGTTTATTTTATCTGACTCCAATTATAAAATGTTTCTAAGGATATATTAATGTTCTAATCTTAGTTATTATTATCAAATTTGATTTTACATTGAATCATCATATTTAACTCTATTTTATATTGTGCTCGTTCATTCGGATTCCTGTCGCTTAGAGAGTCTCGCGTCAATTTACTCAATTTAGTAATTGACTAAATACTAATTAGATGGCTGCTCCTGCTTGCCCTTTCATCTGCAAGTACTTTGTTTAGTCCCCTTAGATAGTAAATACTTAATTAGAGTAACATTTCTACCAAGAGGTCATGACCACTAAATTTACAAAGATAGACCAACATACCCAAGTTAAAGTAGTTTTATATGATCATGCCATAGTTTCCTATGTACACTTAGCTAGAAAATATTACAATAACCAGAGGTTTAGACTTCACCCTATTTAGGCTTGGTCGACACTAAACGTAAATTCCCTATCGAGCCTGTACACCCTAAGTACACTAGAAATAATGCCTATTAGTTAGTGGGAGCTCTAAAGTCTCAGTCGGTGTGCCCCATGCTCCACTCAAAACCGGCTTTAGTCCGCTGCTAATCTGGTCGAAGATCAGTGAGAGCACTGACCGGACTGTGCATCTCTGCGGGTCTTCTGATCGGGAAGAGCACGAGTTTGCGAACAGATGCCATTTTAGGGCGTAAAGCTGCCTGGTAGAGGGAGCTCTGGCTTGGTTGATCGTGTCTACGACAGCTGGTCTGTCTCAGGAACACTTGGGAGCCTTCCGGGTCCTCGAATAAGTTTGAGAGCTTCCTGTGGGGCGCTCTACACAGGGGCTGAGAGCTGGGCCCAGGTTGAGGCGGAGTTGCCGGTTGTCTTTCAGCCGCAGGGGGACGCCCTTGGCGAGCAGACGGGGCTCAGCTTGAGTTGGAGCGGTGCCGAGGCATGATGTGATGAATCACCTCCATCTGATTCTTCAAGTTCTCGCAGTGAGAACAAGAGCCATCCACAAACACTGCCTCGGTTTGATCGTGGCCAAGACACGAGAGGCAGCGTCTATGACCGTCAGAAGCGGAGAGATATCTGCCACATCCAGGAACTACACAAATGCGGAAAAGACATTCAACGCCGATGTGTAATGCTCTTTTAGAGAAAATATTCTTAGAGGTTACTGCTCTTTTAAAAGCGCTGTCGAAGAGGCCCAGTGGCACAGACTGACGTGCAGAGAAGAGAAAAGCCGCTGGTAACGCGCCATAAGATCCAACAGCAAAGCTCTGCAGAGGTGAGTGGAACAGTCAAAGTGAAAATGTCAGCTTGCTGAACACACAACCGCTCGGCTCTGAAGAAAAGATCAGAATGAGCAGCCGTATTGCGCACTCATTTATACCTGTATGTCCGGGGGAGGGGCATGCAAATTCTGTTTGCCCATTTTTCAGGCAACCGAGGCTCTCAAGAGAGACCCCTAGTCTCACTACAATCAACACAACGTCGAGTGAGTGACAGAAGGGGAACTATTTGTTTTGATGATCATCTTTATGCCTACAGAATTGATCAAACCATTTGATTTGCAGATTTCCTATGGGTCTGATCATTTATTTTGGTTTGTTGTAACCTACTGCAATCTTGTTCAAATCTAGGGGTCATATTTGTTCATGACTGGGCAAATTTGATCATTTTATGTTTTTTATTAATTATTTTATATTTTTGAGCAACACCTCGTGAATGTGACTAACTGGTTGACCTCTACACATCTAGCATGTTTTTTAAAGTAACCACTTTGCCCATTTGTAAAATAAGCATTTGAATTTTTACATCTGATTTGGTCATCTACATTAACACCCTATAACAGTGAAAAAATAAATTTTGCTCTGAAAAGAATACTTTCTTAACAGCTATAGAGTAAGCCAAAATGAATAAAAACAACACCAGAGGTGTTAAATGCCCCATAGTGTAAACTTGTATAACAATAGTAAGTGTAACACTTTACCCTCTCACTTAAAGGTACTGTATTAACACTGTAAGCAGTGTACCTTTTAATCTCAATAGAGAGGGACCATATAAGCTCCTAAGTAGTGTTAAAATTAACTCTTTAAGTGTTAATGTAACACTGCTTATTTTACTGTGTAGTATATTTCTTGGGATCTGTATCTGAAATATTATTTCTGGGCTCTGATAACTCCAAGGGGCAATATCACTAAACAGCTGCGCCACTTCTGCACGCAGTATTTATCCTACATCATATTAACGAAGCACCCACAATCCACTTTAACCAGACACCAAATGTGCTGAAACAGCATTGCACTTCAATAAAAGTTAGTTCATCTAAAACTGAAAATTCTGTCATTTTTCATATGTAATGATGATGCAAAAACAACACAAACAGTGTGTGCAAAAAACAACAATATCAGCGAGTACAATTCCCCCAAGTCCTGTATTCATATCACATGGTTTTAGAAAGTAGCTTTATAAAACGATTTATGATTTATTAATTTTTTAATAAATGAAAATATAAGCTAACATCTTAGGTTATTCTTAATTTTTGTCCTTTTAATGAGATATTACATTAGTGTGCATTTGTTGACACAGTCTGGAAAGGTAATGAGCAGTTGATTTACCCCATTTGTCTCATAAACCATTAACTATTTTAATAAATGGAAACCCATATAATTGTATAGTATGCTTACACTAAAATAAATGAAGTAAATAAAAAAGTATTCAAATTCACTTTCAGTACTAACTTGGTGATAGATGAAAGCATTGCCATGGCAACACACACTTTCGTACAAATGCCTTTGGAGGGAACGATTACGGCTGTAAAATAATGGCTTGAAGGTCTCAGACAAGACAGACAGACAGACAAAAAGAGACAGAGAGAAATGAGCAACAACAAAAAATACAAAGAAGAGTTCTGGGTTATCTATGGCAGTCCACTTATAATGTATGTATGATTATTGTGTATGATTGTCACAATGATTATGGTGATTATCGACTATAATAGAGCAAGAAGGTATAACACATAATACGAACAAGAAGGCACAGTTTGAGTCAAAGCACATGAGGGAACCGAGTAGCTTTAGTGCTAATCAGCAACAGAACGATCCGTGATGATGTGGCAAACACACTTCCAGAGCCTTCCAAAATGTTGTACCACAGCAATTCATGCAGTTAAATGGCTACACTGTGCACAGTAACTAAACACTGTTTCAAAACCCAGTGACATGTCTTATTGTCTACAGCATTAGGCAGCCGTCTTCTAAAGGCCAAAGTACACTGGTTTTCCACATGCCGGTACATCCCGCACAGTATGCATGATGCAAATTGCATCATCAGCACAGTCTGCAGCCCAGTTTTCTAGACATGTGGACAGTCCTAGTCTATGGGTGTCGTTGGCGCATGGGCCTACTGTACTAAGAGTATCACAAAGCAGTAATAGTTCGCAACTACCTCGCCCGCATGCGCTCGCTTTTAAAAGTCTATACTTTGAAAGGCTGAGCACTCGGCTGTGCGAAAGACGGAATGGCATGTGGAAAAAACAAAGTATACCTGAACCTTTCAGCAACATCCTAACTGAAATGGAACCTAATAAGTGACTGATTTAAAATGATCTAAATAGGAAGCAACTCCATGCGTCATACAAACAGCGCTCCGCACGCAAAGCACAAAAGAGACAGGACTCACAATTGATTTCAGTCAAGTTTGCCATTAACATATTGCTAAGATAACAAATAACAACACTTAAAGGCTAGTTCAGACTACATTGATTGATCTATTTATATTTTTGATATAATTAATGACATTTACATTTACGGAGCCCTTATTACAGGGACAATCCCCCCGGAGCAACCTGGAGGCTGTGGGGATCGATCTGACAACCTTCTGCTTACCAGTTCAGTGCTTTAGCCCACTACACCACCACTCTCTCCCTTTTTCACTTTTCACTGAGCTTGTTGCAGTGCAATAAGGCAGGGGTCGGCAACCTTTTTGAGATGAAGTGCCATTTTTTACTTTCCTTGTAAATCAATGTGCCAACTATGGAACCCCTTAAAGAACAAGGCGGGGATTTTTTGGAAGCCCTCGCAATAATTTTGTGTGCCCTCACAATAAATTTACCATGGTTTTACAAAAGTAATCATATTTTAAACAAAAATATCCTTTGCAAAACCATAGTGATAAAACAGGAAAATGAAAATGATGGTAATTAATATAATCATTTTGTGGTTATTGGGTTTTACTATACGAATACCATCCTTTAATTATGGTTACTGTAGTAAAACCATGACTTCACTATTTGCAACCATGCCAGTTCCATGTTTGTTTTGCTTTTTGTTTAGTTTTTAGTTTTTTTTCAGTTAAACCATGGTATTTATAGTAAACCATGGTAACTACAAAACGAACCATGGTTACTGCAGCCACGGTTACTACAATATTACTATAGTAAAAGCAGGCTTACTATATGGATATATTACAGTATTACTGTAGTAAAACCATGATTAATTGTCTCAAAACCAAAAACCACCAAAGAACATGGATTCTCATGGTTACAACAATATTACTATAGTAAAACTATGGTTTCAGCCAAAAATATGATTAATACAGTCATTGTTACTACAATATTACTATAGTAAAACAATGGTACATTTTAAAGAAGAGTCACCATCACTGTGGTTTAAGGAGCGTGTGTGTTGGGATGAAAATCTCTAATTGATAGCGGTATCTTCTAGTTTACATAAAATGTTGTTCTGAAAGCAAACAGCAACAAATAAAACAAGGGATTGTAAGCTGTCAACAGCTGCGCGATCAACACAAAGTGGATCTGTTTACTTGAACAATTCAAAGTGCTCGCAGCCTGAATTGATATGCACCTCATTTTATAAACAGCGAATAGTTTTTACACACTGCGCTCATCTGTTCGCAGTTTCGTCACACTTTAATAGCGTTTAGCTTCCCATTCAGCTCATAACTACAGAAAACACATTGCGTGATTATGTGATTACATACTACTCTTTCACTGTTGCTTGTGTGCCAGTGTCTGAGGAAGGATTACATGATACATGATTACCTGAATCAAGGGATTGTCTACCCAGTGAAGGATATATGCGATGCTGCCTTTGAATTTGTCCAAAAGAAGATAATTTAAATGCATCCTAATCATGCTGCCTACTTTTTTAGAACAGCATGTGTCTGGCGCACTATGATGCCCTAAAATCATTTTTACAACAGAAGCCATATCACTCTGTAGCTCAAGACCGGTTGCCCACTGAAGCTAAGCAGGGTTGAGCCTGGCCAGTACCTGGATTGGAGACCTCCTGGGGAAAAACTAAGGTTGCTACTGGAAGAGGTGTTAGGGAGGCCAGCAGGGGGTGCTCACCTTTCTGTCTTTGTGGGAAATGCCCTAGTATAGTGACGAGGACTCTATACTGTAAAGCCCAAAGGTTAAACTGAAGGGCCTGACTCTCTGTGGTCATTAAAAATTCCAGGGCACTACTTGTAAAAGAGTAGGGGTGTAACCCTGGTGTCCTGACCAAATTCTCCCCATTGGCCTTCTCAATTATGGCCTCCTAATAATCCCCATCCATAAATTGGCTCTATAACTCTACTCTCTCCTCACCACCAATAGCTGGTATGTGGTGAGCGTACTGATGCACTATGGCTGCTACTGCACACTGGTGGAGGTTGAGGAGAGTCCCCTGTTCACTGTGTAAAGCGCTTTGAGTGTAGTGTCCAAGAAGGTGCTATATAAATGCAACATTCATTCATTCTAAAAGGCTGCCAACATATGCAGATCACTAGGTTTTGGAACAGAGCCAATCCGTTCATGAATTCCAGTCACAAAAGTTTACTCCTCTCTCATTGAGGGCTTTGTGCTGTGACAGAGCCACTCATCTGATATGGGGGTGGGTGCGGGCCATGTGTCCATGCATGTAAACAGTCATCACTCAAGTGTGCAGCATTTAAAACTGAAATGTTAAACCCTCACATGGGCTTTCTGGTATACAAAATCAGGCTTTATCCCTGCCACTGACAGGATAATGGGGTGAATCCCATGAGAATCATAGGTTACACTTCACCACACGATCATAAGTAAGAAATAATCAATTGTTTTTTGCTTCAAGAAAATTAAGCCTATTATTATGAAGTTTTTGCATACATTTTCTCAACAATTAAGCTACAACTAAAATGATATTATGATAATGTATTCATTTATCATGGTAGTTGTAGCTTACTACCTTAAATATATTTAAAATTTTAAAATTGTACAATTACTTTATTAATATAAAAGAATTGCATTTAATGGCTTTAATTTAAAATAAATTGTGCTTTATTATAATACTGTAAAAATTGGTTTATTACAGAATGAAGCACCTATAAATACCTTTGAAAATAATAGGACTTACAAAAATACCATCATTCTTAAATGTTATAAAAATTATGGCACAACAACAACAAAAAAATCTTAATGATCCTTAAAACAGGCTTCCTTATTCTTCCTCTTCTTGTTCTTTTGTGATTAAATAAATTTAAGATGTGTTTACGTGGAATTCACTCAGTGACCCTGATTTGTCATTTACAAACATTTGGTTTTAATCCTGACAGCTCTCGGCTCATGGATGGACATGCAGCTTTGACGTCAAAGAACAATTATCATCAAGCAGGTTATTGTTATAATAGAGAGTGGGTGTTTCCTTTGGGTTTGAACTCTTAATAAAATTGAGTTTTAAGACCCAAAAGCTTAGACAATTTTTATCCCAAAAGCCAGAGAGCATGACATATGCTCTATAATACATTTCACACATGGGTGACACATTAAATACATGAGCGACTGTTTAATTTGAATAACATATAACAAGCTTGGCTTTTACTTACTTACGACAGCATAAAACTGAAAATTCACTGGACTTCGAACATGACAAATGTGACTTACAATTTTTTGTCCCAGCAAAATAAGTCTTGAAAAGATGTTCGAGAAGCTCTGCATGACAGCTTTCCTACATCGCAAATCCTGTTTTTGTGTGTGTGTGTGTGTGTGTGTGTGTGTGTGTGTGTGTGTGTGTGTGTTTCATATATATAAAAACTATACTAAATAACGAATCGGTTACTAACGTAACCTCGGTTCTCTCTAGATGAGGGAACGAGTATTGCGTAAGCTAGCTTACGCTACGGGAAAGATTCATCTTTTCTGAGATATTGAAGCCAAAAAATTATCCTTAATTTTGTATCCATTGTCAACGCAGTGCGGCAGCTGCAGACCTTGAGCGGGCTAGCTAGCGAGCTCATTGGTTGCTCTGCGGCAACTGCTGCAGCCTATAGATCGAGCTTGGGCTAACTCGCGATCCAATGAGAGGCGCCCGCGCCACTGCATCAAAGCCCGCCAAAAAGGGCGTGACTAGAGTGCATATAAGCGTAGTTCGTAGGCTGGAACCCTGGTTTTCATTGAATGAAGCTAAAAATCGCCGTGGCGCTGAAAGCACGGCCGAGTTACGCAATACTGCTCCTCATCTAGAGAGAACCGAGGTTACGTTAGTAACCGATTCGCTCTCTTACGAGGTTCTCTCAGATTATGTAAGCTAGCTTACGCTACGGAACCCTTTGTCAACGCCGCAGGCCAAGCATCCACTGCATGAGCCCCAGGGAATTAAGGGGACCCGGGAGCCCTTGTGAGTGGGGAATTAATATTTGGCCGGCAAGAGTGCGTGCCAGTGTGTGTGTAGTACATAAGCACATAGACAGAGCGGCGGTGCCGGTCTGTGTGGACTGTGTCCCATTAATGCAGCTCACCAGGGAGCTGTAGTGTATTAAACCGCTAGCAGTTTAGCCTGCAGAGCGGGTACTTCCAGATTGTAAAATCTGACAAAGGTGGAGGGGAAGCCCAGCCCGCTGCCACACATATGTCGTGAATGGAAATCCCGCTGGACCATGCCCACGAGGAGGCCATGCCTCTAGTGGAGTGAGCCTTAATGCCTAGCGGGCATGGTAGGTCTTTTGACGCCGACGCCGCAGCAATAGCGCCCACTATCCATCTGACAGTGTCTGTTTCGAGGCGGCGAGACCTTTGCGCGCTCCGAACTGAAACGAAAAGCTGCTCGGAGCTTCTGAAAGATGCGAGCGCGCAGTATACAATCTCAGTGCTCTGACTGGGCAAAGGAGATTGGCGTCGCGCTCGCTATCAGATGCTGGTAGCGCCGACAAGGAAATGATCTGTGCTCTGAAAGGAGTACCAACCACCTTGGGGACGTAGTCGTGTCTAGGCTTTAAAATGACCTTGGAGTCACTTGGTCCAAACTCAAGACACGCAGCGCTGACAGATAGCGCGTGAAGGTCTCCCACCCGCTTAACTGATGATAGGGCAGTTAGAAAAACGGTTTTAAATGAGAGGTGTTTCACATCCACGGATTGAAGCTGTTCGAAAGGGGGCTTTCATAGCTTCGAGAACTATAGAAAGGTCCCAGATAGGAACCGATGGGGGCGCGGAGGGTTCATCCTTCTAGCTCCCCTGAGGAAGCCGGATGACCAGCTCGCTTTTACCCTGTGACTGGCCGTGCAGGGGTTCAGCGTAACGCCGACGGCCGCCACGCATACACTTTGAGCGTGGATGGGGATCTGCTCTTATCCAGCAGCTCTTGTAAAAACACGAAGCAGCGGCGACACCCCACATGTCCGTGGGTCCAGGTCTCTGTCGGTGCACCATTTTGAAAACACAGACCATTTTGACGCATAGAGTCTTCTCGTGGAGGGGCTCTAGCGCGTATGATGGTGTTTATTACTCTTCTGGCAAAGCGACGGTAGTCGCTGATCACCCACACTGTAGCGCCCAGCTCTGGGTGGGGATGCCAGATCGCTCCGCGAGCTTGCGAGAGGAGATCTGCCTCACTGGATGGGCCACGGCGCTGTCAGTGACAGCTGCGTAAGCTCCAGGAACCATGTTTGATTCTCCCAGCTGGGCTATGAGGAGCACCGAGTGGCGCTGCTTCCTGATCCTCTGCATTACCTGTGGCAATAGCGTAGACGGAGGGAAGGCGTAAGCGGGCGGTTGGGCCAGTCCTGGGCCAGCTGCCCTCGCTGAGAAAAATATTGGGCAGTGAGAGTTCTCTTCTGACGCAAAGAGGTCTATCTCTGCTCTGCCGAATATGCGCCATAACGCCTGGACTGTTTGAGCGTGCAGGACCATTCCCCTGGGGAATATTGTCTCTGGACAGTCTGTCTGGGCCGCCGCTCAGGTGGCCTGGCACGCGCGTCGCCTCAGCGAGCGCAGGTGGCGCTGGGACCAACTCAGTATGCGTTTGGCCAGATGGAAGAGGTTCCTGGATCTGACACCGCCTGACGGTTTAGATAGGATACCACAGACCTGTTGTCCGAGCGGACCAGGACGCGGTGACCCTGAATGATCGGGAGGAAGCGACGAGCGCGCACTCGACCGCTATCATTTCCAGACAATTTATGTGAAGGAGCTTTTCCTGAACTGACCATAGGCCAAAAACCGAGAGCTCTCGCGAGACCGCGCTCCAACCCGTGTTGGACGCTGCCTGTCGAGATGACTTTTCGGCGAGATACAGCTCCCATCATCACTCCCCGCTGATACCACTCGGCCACTGTCCAGGGCTGCAGAGCTGAAATACAGGTCTGAGTCACTCTGATTGGCTGGCGCCTGTGGCCCAAGCCCGGCGAGACGCTGGTGTTTAGCCAATGCTGAAGCGGGCGATGCGCAGTAAACCCAGTTGAAGTACTGCTGCGCTGAGGCCATGTAGCCTAGCACTCTCTGAAACTTCTTCAGAGGTGTGAGGCTGTTCATCTGAAATGACGCTGCTAGTCGCTGCACACGGCGCGGCTGTGTAGATAAGCGAGCCGCCATTGCCACTGAGTCTAGTTCTATTCCAAGGAAGGAAATTGTCTGACTGGGCTGTAGTGAGCTCTTGGTCCAATTGACTGCAAGGCCCAAACTGTTCAGATGACTGAGGAGAACTGTCCTGTGAGACAGAAGCTCCGTATGTGATTGTGCCAAAATCAGCCAATCGCCCAAATAGTTCAGAATTCGCAAACCCTGACTCAGAGGGTGCGAGCCAGGCCCATGCACTTCGTGAAAGTACGGGTGCTAAGGACAGGCCGAACGGAAGGACGGTGTATTGATAAACCTGGCCGCCGGGCTAATCTCAAGAATGGCCTGTGACGGGATTTATCTGAATCTGAAAGTATGCATCTTTCAGATCGAGAGAAATAAACCAGTCCTCTGGCGCATTACGCGCGAGGAGTTTGCTGGTTGTAAGCATTTTGAACGGTCTTTTGCAAGCGCTTTGTTCAAAAACCCTGAGATCTAATATTGGTCTGAGGTCGCCGCCTTTCTTGGGGACAAGAAAATAACGGCTGTAAAACCCCGACTCGCCAGGGAGGCAGCACTCTCTATGGCCCTTTTGCACAGAAGGTTTGTTATTTCTGAACGAAGCATGCACGCTAAGCCTGCGTTCACAGTAGTTTCGAGCCGCCTGAAGCGTAGGAGGACGGCGATCGAACTGTAGTAAATAGCCCTGTTTTATTGTGCTTAACACCCATTCGGATATCCCTGGGATATCTTCCCACGCTTTGAAGCGTAATGTTAGAGGGTGAGTGGCCAAATCGCTTGATTGCCGCGACACAGCCGCTGAACAGAATGTGTGAGCGCGCTTACTGTGCTTATGCTGGACTGCTCGCAGACAGCATGGACAGGCTGTTCTGTGAGTGACTTCCGATTGAGGTGAATGGGGAAAGAGTCACGCCTGTTAAGTGATACGCAAGCATAGTCACGGGCACGGGACTTACATACAGAGAAGTGTTTGCTGGCCGTGTGACAGAGCCGGCAGAGAATGGGCGCCACGACGTATTCGCGGAGCGCATTTATTGACTCTAACACTCGAAAGTGGTTCGTGAACCGCTTTTGAGTGTGTTCTGATGGGGACACGGAACGTGTAATGCTTGTGTGTAGAGGTGAACACTGGATTGTGGGCACATTTTCTACACATAAGGCTGGTCGTGTGACAGAGCTGCCAGAGAATGGGCGCGCGACGGATGCGTGGGTGCGCTTATTAACCCTAACACTCGAGCGGTTCAGTAACCGCTTTATGTGAGTGTGCCGTGATATGGCCACGGATGTGTAATGCTTGTGTGTAGGGGTGAACACTGGATTGTGGGCACATTTTCTACACATAAGACATGTTTGCTCTCTGGTATGGACACGGATGTGTAATGCTTGTGTGTAGAGGTGAACACTGGGTTGTGGGCACATTTTCTACACATATGGCATGCTTGCTCTTTACCAGATTTATTTGGGTCGCCGAGAAAACAGCATTTGAGCGCAGGCAAGCGGGCGCTAACACCGCTTGTTGGCTGCTGAATCTACCACTGTAGTAGCCTGAAGGAAGGGGACTGACAGGGGGCGAAGCTTTGACGGTGGTCCGGCCGCAGCGGGACTGATCCGTCGTTTTGTCAACAAAGCTAGGAGGACTTCGGTTGTTCAGGTTTCGGCGAGGGCGAGCTCTGCATGCCCCAGTCCCAGGCAGAGAGCGCAGATGATGTGGCGGACTCCGGTGCTGAGAGGAGCGCGGCATGAGGCGCAAGTGGAGCGGCCAACACAGGCGGAAGTTGTTCTGCAGGCCTTAGACGGGAGCACTGGTTTAGACCGCCATCTCGCGGAGGGCGGGCAAAAGGTGTGCTGCTACCGCATCCTCGACCGGAGGGATGGAAGCGTATTGCGTATTGCGTGACCACTCCTCGCTGTCCGAAGCCATGATGGAACAGCCCTTATCCTCCGCTTCTTCGTCCGAGATGGCTGCAGAGCAGCCGCTCGGCGGCAACTGCGCGTCCCGGTGGGCGGGAGGGTGAAGGCGATGCTCGAGGGATGGGCTCCGGCGAGGCAATCGCTTCTACCACTGTTTCCGCAGCCTTTGAGAGCGGGCGCTTTTTCTGCGCTGCTGAACGGAAGGCGCGCGGCGGCTTCGGTCCTGAGCGCTCGAAGTCGAGCCCGCAGGGTCGACATCGGCAGCTCCTCGCAGAGATCGTGATCCGCCTGGGCGAGGGCGAGCTCTGCATGCCCCAGTCCCAGGCAGAGAGCGCAGATGATGTGGCGGACTCCGGTGCTGAGAGGAGCGCGCATGAGGCGCAAGTGGAGCGAGGCATCTTAAAAAAGACGCCAGTACTTTTTGTGAAGTTCTTTAAGAACTAGCTTGCTTTTAAAAGGATACGCCGCCGATGGCGTAGCTCGCAGGACGGCTGAAGGTGGCGAAGACGGCCGGCTTCTTCGAGCACTGTCCACGCTTGCTTGATGCCCCTCGAACGGCGACGCGGCTTCCAGTTCAGTGATGCAAAGAGCTTCGCTGAAGAGATGAAAATCAGGGTTCCAGCCTACTGAACCACGCTTATATGCACTCTAGTCACGCCCTTTTGGCGGGCTTTGATGCAGTGAGCGCCGGACGCTTCTCATTGGATGCGAGTTCCCCAAGCTCGTCTATAGGCTGCAGCAGTTGCCGCAGAGCAACCAATGAGCTCGCTAGCTAGCCCGCTCAAGGTCTGCAGCTGCCGCACTGCGTTGACAATGGATACAAAATTAAGGATAATTTTTGGCTTCAATATCTCAGAAAAGATGAATCTTTCCCGTAGCGTAAGCTAGCTTACGCAATACGAGAGAACCTCTCGTAAGAGAACTTTGTTACTACCCACTGTGGCACAGCTCTAACCAATTCTTATTTTAAACAGGCCAGAAAACTACTACATGGTCTCAATGGTTTGACCATTTGGGTGCTTACAACTACCAATACTGACTGTCCCATGCAATAAATTATACTACATCCACAATCTTCCTAATTGCTCAGTTAATAAATATTTAGGAATGGTATTTTCCAATATCGGTTTGCATTGTGAAAGGTTTGTCCCCACTCTATAACGATCAAAGAATAATTACCAATCCTTCATTTGTGGTGACCCCTCTTTCATGTCCTGCAGAACATTACAGAACATTCAGTTTTAATTATGTTTAATAACATCATGTCTAGAAAGGTCAATTCACTTCAACCAATATGCAGGCCATTGCAGCTAAAAAATAAATAAAAAAAGACAATGGTAAAATGTAGCTCAAGTTTAGCTTAACTGATGCTCTATAAAGATGGCAATGTGTTATAAAGTTGTCAATATGCGCAAAAAACCATCTAGACAGGATGTACATGTACTGTGTATTTTAACAGATATACGTTACACCTATAAGCAAATAAGATTTAAAGAAATAGTTATATAGTCATTATTTACTCACCCTCATGATATTCAAAACCCTTAACTTAAAGTGTTAAAGGGAGTCTAAAAGGGTGAGTAATAATTGGCAGAATGTTCCTTTTATGTGTTAAATATTTCTGTTACAATAAGAGAACCTTAAGAGCGTACCTAAAGGGACAATTTTAGCATTTAACCTAAATTTAGCTAAACTGATGTGTGAGTGAATGTTATGTCTTCTAATGTCCATATGCTAAATACTATTTACTATTACTAATATTTTTTATAGTATATTTATAACTTCAAGTCAAGAGGTTTTTATTGTCGTTCAACCATATACAGTTATTACAATACACAGCGAAATGAGACAACGTTCCTCCAAGACCATGGTGCTACCACATGAGACTATACAGACTAAATAACATTCCTACATAAAGTGCACGTGCAAATGTGTACAAAAGGTATGGGACAGTACAATAAATACTAAAAGGAACAGGACAATAGGCACAGTAAGAGTCAGTGAGAGACAGAGTGACCGTGAGAGACAGTTACTTATTATTAAGTAAAGACAAAGCTGTCAATGCAGCTGTCATTTGGCCCATGCTGCATATTCTATAAATAATATGCTTTCAGTCTCATGGTATGAATAGAATCCACATGGAAAGGTAAAAGATGCTGTTGTAACCACTCTATGATGATTGAAAGTTTATTGAATGCAGTAGATAATGTGTAATTTGTAATGTTTACATTCTGCATGCATGGCAGAATGCAGAATGTAAACCGTTTTTAAGATGCGTGAAACTGATGAAATCTTGCAATAACTTCAGTGGCAAAAGTTTCATGTTAGCACTAGTGAAGACATGTCAACCCATCTCTATTCTCCAACATACTTGCTTACCTGTGTTTTTAGGCGCCATTGTGCAGTGGAGCTCGCACTCTGTACATTTCTCTTGATATCTGGCAACCCCAAACATGTCGAAATCTAATTCTGATCGGCTAATCGCTATTATTTAAAATCTGTTATTTATCATATGTAGAGAATTTAAATATTTTACATGCATGATTAATTCTAAGTAATACAAGACACAATTAATCTAAAGGGGATAGTAAAGGGGGCTGGTGGTTTTACAATTGGGATGTTTTTTGCTATTTCTTTCAACAAGGCGGATGGCATCCTCTCACATCACCCCTTTACTCGAGCCCTGCTTGCAGCAAGCACAAGGAACTTTATCATTCTAGTCTCAGGAGACTAATAAACTGATGATACATCCTTATTCCAACCGCCTAATGAAGAGGCCAAAGACTGTCACCATGGATACCTCACATGGAGACAGCAAAGAGTGAAAAACAAATACCCTGAATTTCACAAATGTGGGGGCATTTGGCAAAATTGCACAAGAGTATGCATATAACACAATCAGTACAGTGGGTTATGGGCACCGTCTGAAAATTTAAAAAGATCCGAAGTCACAATCATTCAGCTGCTTGTGTAGAGTTAGAAAATAGTCAGTGGAAAGCAAATTAAAGGCAACAGACCACAGAAACACAATGCGACTCTGCAGGTTCAATAGAAATGCATTCATTTGTTCACATATTGAAAGCACCAGAGGCAGGGCAAAAAGCAATAATGACAGTTGCAAAAAAATAAAAACCATGCCTCTGTCTGCAACATGGCATGCAGGTGCAAAGTTATTATTTCCATTTTTTCCAAGACCAAGGGTGAAATGATGCACAGATAAACCTTGGGTTATTGTTGAAGCCCATATTACACAATGGAAACCAAAACACCTTTGTGATACATTCTTTAAAAGCGAAATGGTTATGTCTATCACCTCTGTGTTGCGTCAGAATTTCAAAAGAATGCAAATCAATCAGTATAATGCCGGCATTAGTTTTAAAAAACTAAAAATGCAAAAAAAAAATTGAAGTTTGTAAAGACGCAGACGGATGGACAGAAAGACAGATGGTAGATAGATTAGATAGATATATTAGATCAGTGGTTCTCAACTGGTTTTGCTTCGGGAGCCAGATTTTACATTGGAAGTAAAGTGGTGACCAGAGCTGGACTGGTAATCTGGTATACCGGGAATTTTCTCGGTGGGCCGATGCACTTTGGGGCCGATCGGGGTGGACTGTCCATCGGGAGAACCGAGCGGGCCGGTGGGTCGGCTGAGAAATGCGCCGAATGTGCCGCGATAAGCTCAAAAGTGCCGGCACGTTATGCAGTACGCACCACAAAACGGCACCACGATTTGCAGAAAAAGACAGCGAAATACCTCGTTCTTGTCACGATTACACTGGTGACCACTAGGGGTCGCCATGTATGTTTATTGTTCCCTGCCTGTCTTGTATTTTGATTATGGGTTTTGTAATTCTTGTCATTGTCTTTGTTTCATTGGTTCTTGTGTTTATTAGTCCCAGGTGTTACTTTTCTTATTTCCCCTTGTGTATTTAATTCCTTGGATTTCATGTGTTCTTGGTCAGTTGTTCACCATTCATGGATGTAACGGTTTGTTCTGTTTTCATGTTTTAGTTTCCTATGTTTTTATTGAAATATGTTTTTATTAAATAAGCCTGCATTTACATCCTCTTTCTCTCGACTCCTTTCTGCAAATGTTACAGAACAACTGACCATCATTACAGATTTAGTGGCTTTACAATTACTGTGGAGTGGTGGTGGTGTAGTGGTCTAAGCACATAGCTGGTAATTTGGTAATCAGAAGGACGCTGGTTCGAGCCCCACAGCCACCACCATTGTGTCCTTGAGCAAGACACTTAACTCCAGGTTGCTCTGGGGGGATTGTCCCTGTAATAAGTGCACTGTAAGTCGCTTTGGATAAAAGCGTCTGCCAAATGCATAAATGTAAATGTAAATGTACTGTCTCTCAAACAAGGTGACAATAACATCTAGCAGTATACTCAGTGTTTCTACAGTCTCGCCCAGGTTTTCAATTGGGGAGACACTGCATTAAAAGACTGTTATCATTTTGGACTCAACGAGCCTGTGAAATCCTGTCTGCCTGGAGGCAGATGTGAACTTTCCCTGATGGAACTCAAAGAGGCTCTCAATCTCTCCTTAAACTGAGGGGTATGACAGTAATCTCTCACCGCTGTCAGCGTCCACACCTGCCACGGTCCACGAGCATTTGGCCACGCCTTCCACGGTCCATGAGCCAGCGGCCACGTCTGCCACGGTCCACGAGTCAGCGGCCACTCCTGCCACGGTCCACGAGCCAGCAGCCACTCCAGCCACGAGCCAGAAGCCACGCCAGCCACGGTCAACGAGCCAGCGGCCAAGCCTGCCACGGTCTACGGGACGGTCGAGGCTTCAGTCTCCGGGACGGTCGAGGCATCAGTCTCCGGGATGGTCGAGGCATCAGTCTCCGGGACGGTCGAGGCTTCAGTCTATGGGACGGTCGAGGCTTCAGTCTATGGGACGGTCGAGGCTTCAGTCTATGGGACGGTCGAGGCTTCAGTCTCTGGGATGGTCAAGGCTTCAGCCACTGGCTCGTTGCCCCCCTGGGCTTCTGCCTCCTGCTCCTCTCATTAACTTTTATTGTGTTTGTGTTAAGAGTTTCAGGAGCTGCTCCTTAGATGGAGGGCTCTGTCACGATTACCCTTGTTACCACTAGGGGTCACCATGTATGTTTATTATTCCGGTTTCTTGTTTCCCCATTTGCTCCTTGTAAGGTTTGCAGAAAGGAGTCGAGAGAAAGCGGATTTAAATGCAAGCTTATTTAATAAAAACAACTGACCAAGAACACAGGAAAACCAAGGGATTAAATACACAAGGAGCAAACAAGAAAGCAAGGAACACCTGGGACTAATAATCACAAAAACCAATGAAACACAGACTGAATGAAAAGAACTACAAGACCCATAATCAAAACACAAGACAGACAGGGAACAATAAATGTACAAGTCAACCCTTAGTGGTCACCAGGGTAATCGTGACAGTCCTCTACATCCACGACTTCCCTACGTCACTTGGGGTACATTAATTCATGACTACCTCTATAGCTTAAAAACATTAATGCCTACTTAAAATCATTGCACACTTGGCCCAACCCATTGGTGCTTCAATTCATAAACTGAAAGTGAAGGACAAACAAGGCCTACTGTGGCCTCACTATTCGTGAACACCAAAGGGGACCCATCTGGACTATTTTAAATTATTTTTGTATTTAAACACAGACAGACATCTTTGACTGCTTGATACATATCTCAGCCCACTTTTTAAAGTTGTGGTTTTAAGGTACAACTCTGAATCATGCATCATGGACGCGTTCTTTTGCCCATCTGTGCCAGTTTTAATTGTTGGTTTATGAAAATATGCGCTGGATGGACGTCTTTGACCATTTAGATGTGTTTCCAGCTATGTGCATTTCAGTGCATGATGATTCTGGAAACTGGATGTGGATGTGTCTTCAGCCTACTTCTGCAAGGATTGTATGTTTTTTCGGCTCATAACAATGTGGATTGTTTAAGACCCAGTCATAATACAATTCAAGCTTTGCAAAATAACTTTTATTGAAGGATGGAGCAGTTAAAAACACTTGGACCCAAGCAAAAACACAAGTAAACAATTTAATTAATGAATATTTAAAATGTTATGACTAGTTGATAGTTTCTGGTGCTGACACACTGTTTAAACCGGGCACGTCCATTGATGCGACACAATGCAAAGGCTTAAGGCGGTCTACCCGGGGGCATCAACACAAACTTTCTAAACCATTTATTTGTGTTTTGGCAGTAGTAGCGAAAGCACATGCAGCACAAAATGGAGAGGGGCATCTGTTTACAGTCGCGCAATGGATGCTCCCATGTTAGATAGCATCATTGATTATAATGGGCTCTATTATTTATGAGGTGACGCAACTCTCGAGTCCGGTGTAGACAGGGTGTGAGTGTTAACAGTTGTGCTTGAGATGAACGGTTTAATATATTCAGATGTAATGTATTGGATGTACATAATGTGTGACCCCTGAAATTTGGTTTTATAATGTTATGGAGCTTGTTCATTCTCTTCGCAAATGGCTGAATTTGAGGGGCTGCACAATGTTAACCAATCAGAACAGTAGGCATTTATGTTGAAGTTTTAAGGAGGTGCTTATGCCAAAATCAAGCATTTCAGACAGCGGGCCAGAAACAGGGTGGAAAATGATAATATATTACTAAATTATGAATGTTTTAATGCAAAAAATAAGAAGAAAGTAGAAATTGATACTAACATTATCAGAGGACCTCAAAGAAGAAACTATTTCATGACCCCTTTAAAACTGAAGAATTGTATTACATTTATACATACTTTGGAAAACGATGATGTTAGGAAATTTTTTAAACTAAAGTTTAGTTTGTGCATATCATATTAGTGTTTCTTTACTGTCATATTGTCACCATTTGCACCTTGCATTATCATGCATTTTCGGTGATCGGATCTCTATCCTATCACTATCAAGGCACATTTTTGACTTCAAAGTGTGGTGTAAATGCAAACCAGCTAAAGAATATCCAGATATACTATCCTGATATGAAATGCATGTTAATGCAAAGTGTTCAGTTTCCCCAAATTTAGAAAAGAATCAAATGCAAATAACATAAAATAAATAACCACAAATGAAATGTGGATATGAATGAAACAACCAAAAATTTCACCTATAAATCAGCTAGACTAACTGCTGAAACTGGGGCAAAGTTACATTATTTGAATCAACTGTCAGGACAACTGCCTCGTGATTTCGGAACGTCTGGTCACACAAACCGAGACTAATCTAAATGTATCTTAAGCTAATGATGTCATCTAAATGGATGATGTCATTCCTAGTAGGCCATGAGGACATGCACACCTCATTATGCTGTGACCTGATGCGGCATAGATAATTTAGGATTGTCTTTCACAAACCCCTCAAATTGTGCTATATTAGCAGTAGTGTATTGTAGTCAGTTCTGAGACCACTGAAGCACAGCTCAGCTAATTTAGCATCTATTGACTTTAATTAGTATGGACATAATGTAATTGTGCCAGTAACACAGCAGCCAGACTTTATCCAGAACAGGAACAAAGAGGAAGAACACAATCTTCTCCCCCCGCCCCTTAATCTTTCTCTCTCTCATTCTCTCTTTCACAGTGGCGAATGATTTAAAACTGCAGGAAGTATGGCTTCCCCTAAAATTATATACAAAATGTGCCAATGACATCTGTGTATGTACAGATAATCTATAAATATGTAGATTACATATTCATCAATGTGAAAATATCGTAAAATACAGTATCACTATAGTGCTATTCCTTTAATCAACATCGAATATGTGCATAGGATTATGTAGACCATCCATCCTAAATAAACATTTTTAACAAAAATGCTTGATCAATTATTCCCTTTTACTGTTTATTAGCTTTTAGGAGCAATTGCAGACACTGCAATAAAAAAATTGATCAGACTACACATTTTGCCATTGATAACTGACATTTCTTGAAAAGCACTATTGTAACGCACCAGCAGACAATACTCTTTCTCCTACTGAACACAACACAAGGAATTCTGCCAAAGCCTGGAAGATGGGTGTCATTACTCTGAGCCATTTCCCTAATAGGCAATGCAGTTATCTGTGTAGACATACTGAGCAGGTTTCTCTTTCTTTAGCTCTTCACATCCACCATTATGAAAACAGGTTATGAATCCAAATCTGTCATTTACTGGAGAGCTTTGGTGTTTGGCTCTTATTGTGATTTTTAAGCTTTCACATTTGCAGTGGTAATGTAAGTCATCTCAGTGACTCATTCACAGAGATTTTCTCTATAGGCAGATATGATCATGTGGTTCACACTGGCAAGTTTTCACCTCGATGAGGATGGTGGCTTTGAGCTGTTTCTGAAACGAAAGGAGATGGATCCATGTGCGGTGTCATCGAGGAAAACACAGATCTCAGAGCTATGACACAGAAGGTAGCGCACTTGATCATGACATATGAGAGATGTTGGCACACAGGGACCTGGGTTCAAATCTAGCCTGTCCAGAATGGCTAAAAAGCCCAAATATAAAATAATAAAAAACAGATGAATTAAGACCAGGTACACTCGCTCAATATGAAAAGACCTTCTCTTAGACCACATACTGTCTGTAAGTAAGGGAGGAAACGCAAAACAAAGTGTTACATCACAGCTGAAGGAACTTAAGTTGTGTGCAACTTAATCCGTATGTTTTTAAGCCATTAACAACCCATTTTACTTCCAAACATCACATTCCCCCAAAAGATGAATGCTTGTTAAACCTCATACACATTTCTAGAGATTGACAAAACCCTGATAACTGTCAACATACTGCGTGTCAGTCAGGTGTAAAGAGGTCTCCTGAGTTGCTATGGCAACCTGAAATGTTTCACCATGGAGAAATATCAAACGCCCACAACCCATAAAACCGCAATAAGTCCCAAGACATAATTACTCTTCTAGGTAAAAGGACATGCTATAACAGTAAAGCAGCAAGTAAACAAAACACTTGAAATAGTTCACCCAAATGAAGAATCTGTCATTATTTACTCACCCTCATGTTGTTCCAAGTCTGTATGCTATTGTTTTTTTTTTCCATGCTAGAACGCTAAAGGATAATTTTTACGATTTTTTTACGCAGCTCATTTCCATGCAACAACAGCTTATAGTGACCATGGCTGCCAAACTACATCAAAAGATGTGTCCAGTTCTGAAATATGCAAGAACCAATGCCATTTTGGCATCAATGAATCTCTGAATCAATTTTTGAGTCTGAACGTGAACATAAATGAGATTTCAGGGCTCGGAGAAGAAGCTAATCTGTGAATAATGACTTAAATTTTGGTCTGTTCCTCAAACAAAGCAACCGTATGGCTTCAGAAGAGTCACATGGGCTACTTTTATGGTGATTTCATGGTGGCGTTTTGTCCATTTTTGGAGCTTGACAATCATGGTCTTAAAGGGATAGTTCATCAAAAAATACTCTCATTTCATCCCAAATGTAAAAGACTTTATTTCTTCTATTGTCTTTTTTACTATAAATCTCCACTTTCACTTTTACATTCTTTCACATTTGGAAATGAAAGTAAAGATTTATGGTAAAAAGGACTTAATTATTTATCTGTTTCTCCCACGACACCTATCATATCACTTCAGAAGATACGTATGGATTTATCCACTGAAGTCATATGGATTACATTTATGTGGCCTTTATGTGATGTTTCGGAGTCAAAGGTCTGGTCACATACACTTGCATTGTAAGGACCAACAGAGCTTACAGAGCAACAGAGAGTTATTCTTCTAAAAATCTTTGTTTGTGTTTTGCAAAAGACAGAAAGTCATACATATCTGGGACAGTTTGAGGGTGATTAAATGAGGGGATTTTCATTTTTGGGTTTTGAAAAAAAATGTTTTTGTTTTTTTTATTAATATCCTCTTGCATAACAAGGAGAAAAAACTGCATACAAGTTTGGAACAACATGATGGTAAATAAAGACAATTTTAATTTTGGGGTAAATTATTCCTGTTAAGAAGTGTTGCGTGTCTTGTGTTACCCTGTTTCAAAAAGCAACATATGGTGCGTCATCACAAAAAGTCTGTTGGGTTGGCATGACACTTTGAGTGTGAGGTAACAAGGGAACATGCATGTGACTTACGTCATGTGGCAGTTGGTCTCTACAGGGCACTCTTACCTAAGTATGGGATCTTTGTCCACAGGCATGTCCCATCCAGCCAGTCCTCGGTTTTTGCCCCTCGCTGAGCCCCACCTGTGCCTGTGGGCCCGTGAGCCATGCTGCATCGTAATCATGGAGTGCACAGAGTCACCTGGAGAGAGAGGTCATATGTTCTAAATTATTCTCATGTTGAAAGATTGACGTAACATGACTCATGTTCACGAATACACTTTATATAGACAATATTAGCTCCAGAAATGTCAAAAGTCAATACAAAAAAAATAAAAGTAGCAGTCCTAGTCTTTCTACAGTATTGGTTGCACCAAGAACCAACTCAATTCGGTGCTGTCATCGTATTAGTGATGAAAATATTGATGTACTCCTATTACACGTGGCTTGTTTTTTAGGAGCATGAAGCCAATAGAGTTTTAACAATGACAGTGTAGGATTAATTACAAGGCTAAATCCACTGCTATAAAGCCATGGTCACACTATACTTTGAGCATTCAAAATTATTTCAGACAAGCAATGGAAAGGATATGATATCACACTCGAATACTTCTGGATTTAATAAATATGGATATAACAAAAAATGTAGTTATTCTAAATGCTAAAATATACCATCTACTCACTTTCCTGCAACAATAAAAACATGCATCTATGTTTGAAACCTAAAACTGCAAGTGACATGCAGAGGAAAATTGTTTTGTTTTTTTACATCAGTTCTGCATGGATGAATCGTGATGGATATTACTTGCTTTTAGGTAGATAAACAACACCGTTATTAACAGATTTTAATATGATCATTCAAGTGTTTTCTCCACCACATATTATTGTTTGTATTGTACAAAACATATCCAAAATTTAAGATGTGAATGTGGCTGATGGGATTTAAATTTTTTATTTTTTATAACAGCTTTAGTGGATAATGCAAGTTAACTGTAATACTATAACAGTAGGCCTATCCAATAAACACAATTAAACTATAAACTGAAAACCTGAAAAGAGGATTCATTAATGATGGCGTTGAAATACACATTATTAAATATGAAAATAATATTCAGAAATATGCAACATAACAATTATATTATAAACAGTTTCCATAATTGTTGCTTTGGCAGTAAAGTTGAAATAGAGAGATGGCTACACACTAAAATGTGCTATGATATCAGTACATTATAAACTGGTGTTAATTTATTCATAGTAAACTATCTTGCAGTACCTTGCACCTGCAGGATAGTGGCTTACATATAGATGTTTAAATAGTCCACTTGGTTTAAACATACTATCTCCTAAAAGGGCAATGATACAACTTTTACATTTTCTGTGACTGGAAAAAAATTAGTGAGAAAACAGCGGCACGCACACACACAAATCTAGAGGTTAGACCTCTGTGTTCCTCAGTGGCCAGTGCTGGAAGGAGTCTACAGTTAAAACAACTATGTTCTACAGTCAAGAACGGACTAAGAACTGAGAGGCCCATGGGCCGGTACACCATGGAGGCCCTCCATGCTCAATGATAATAATACATGACACTAGTTATGTGAATACATTCACATTTATGCACTCTACAGGATCCAGTGGGTCAGTTTTTAAGTAGGGGAGTTAATGGCTGTTCACATGTGCATCTACGCTGCTTTATTATGTACACACGGACTAACGGACGTTTGTGATCATTGCGCGTCAGTGTTCCGTGCAGGATTGCCGCATTTGTTTAAACGGTATGTTAAGTTAAGAAGAACTCCAATATTTATAAATGCATCTCAAGACACCTGCGTTCTCTTTCAACATTCGTTGCGTTGCATCTATCTGTTTACTGCAAGTGTCACAAAGATCTTTATTTCCTGCAAATCTGAGTATGCGTTTGAAGCATCCATAGCAATAAAAATTAATTATTCCCAGGTCCCAACAAATAACAGAATAACTGTTTGTGGATAACTGTTGTAGTTCACCAAATATCCCAAAAGGTTAACGTGCACATAGTTGGGCTATTATGGCATCTTTGCTTTTTCATTAAACATTTAATGCATGCAGGACTTCATAGTCCTTCAAGTCCTCCATATTTTGTTGCACGAATTCTGTCACTTATATACAGTAACAAATTCATTCTCTGTAGTCTTTCAAATAAACGTGCACTCGAGTGCCTGTGCTCGCGCTGCTGTAGCCTAGTACAGCAAATATTCGGCCGAACAAATTGTATTTCATACAACGCTGACATTTACATGGATTTATATCAAATACCTAATGAATATCAAAACATTTATTTGGTTTAGAGCTCGAAGCCTCTTGGGTTTAGATGCCCATGGGCAATGGCCTACTCAGCCCAGTGGTTAAACTGTGCCAGTCGGGCTTGTTTTGCTCCAAATCTTAATTTTCGTTTTTCTGGTTATTACTGGGATTTTGGTTAATTTTTGACTCCTGTTTCCACTATGTCTATGCCCATCAATAATAAGGAAAAACTAAAGATTTTTAACATTGTAGAAATGTATTGGCTGATTAATCGGTTATCTGCAAAATCCACTATCGGTCGACCTCTCCTCGAAACTACAGCAATGTTATAAAATACTCAGAAGTCATGTATATTATTAAACGTGCTACAGTCAATTCACCACAAAACAAAGCCTAAAAAAAAATAACTCACGATCGGTAAACACAATATCCCCTGAATAATATTCAATTAATTAAAGCCTGAAAACCAATATGAGCTTCAACAACCCTACCAGAAAACATATGCATGTAGAGTATATAGCAAGTAAACTCTGTCAAACAGCTAAACATCCATAATGAGTGCTATCCTATCACTGCTGAAACTGATGTATCATCCCCAGACACGACACAGTAGCCGCTCTATAGGGTTATAATTAGAGACATGATGTAAAAACGCAAGAAGAAATTAAGTAAACCTGCAATTTCATGCCAAATCTGACCTGACATCTCAAAATATAAAACATTATTTTAGGATATTTTACACAGATATTTTATGCACTAATGCTTGTACATTTTTCCGTTGATCTTTATTTTATCACGGACTGTACACTTGAAAATTTATTTTGAAAACCTTAACCAATGTAAACTTAATTTAGAAAAACCTACAGGCTATATGCCATTGTTTTAATTAAATTAGTTAATAATTATATTAATATTCAAATGTAATAATAGAGCGTGATCTGTAAATTAGTTTTGCTACAGTAACAAATTTAGTATAGAGAATTCTTTTATAAATGAAAATCATAAAATGTCACATTTTTGTATACAACCCTAATCAGTTCCGTTCAGGTGTCCATGAAAGAACCTTCACCAAACTAGCTTCAATCCTATAATAACTCCTACTGCTTTAAGAAGTTTAAATTAAAGGTAATAATTCAAACCATGATCATTAGGTATTTAAAAGCTCTCGAACATGTGAGACTTTGGCTCGTTTCCTAAACGCCAGAGAAATATGCCAATTTGACGTTCTATTAGAATTAGAATATATTATTGTCATGCTACAATCTCTAATTATTACCCTCCATTGGCATTTAGATATGGAATGCATTAATCTCTATTAAGTATAATTTCAGACACTCTGAAGGTTCAGTCTGCCTGAAGCATTAGATATGAGAAAATTAATTCCATTAAACTTTGTCTCAGTGTTCAACTGTTAATACTTTCCTTCTCTCTAATCAGTATTGGTACAAAAACAGCTACTTTTTTTAGAATGCAATAGAAAAGCATAAAAGAAGGATGAGAGAGAAGGAAAAATAAAGAAGCTTTGTTAGAAACCCTAGTGAACTGCCCTGCTGTCTACTGCCTATATACACTCACTGAGAACTTTATTAGGAACACATGGTCCTAATAAATTCCCCAACATGGTCTTCTGCTGTTGTAGCCATTTGCCTCAAGGTTCAACATGTTTTGCATTCGAGATGCAATTCTGCTTACTACAATTGTACTCTGCACAATTGTAGTGAGCAGATTATCTGAGTTACCGTAGCTTTCTGTCAGCTCGAACCAGTCTGGCAATTCTCCATTGACCTCTCTCATCAACAAGGCATTTATGTCCGCAGAACTGCTGCTCACTGGATGCTTTACTGTAAACTCTAGAGACTTTTATGTTTGAAAATCCTGGAGATCAGCAGTTACAGAAATACTCAAACCAGCCAGTCTGGCACCATCAATCATGCCACGGTTGAAATCACTGAGATCACAATTTTTTCCCTATTCTGATGGTTGATATGAATATTAACTGAAGCTCCTGACCCGTATCTGCATGATTTTATTCATTGCACTGTTGCCACACGATTGGCTGATTAGATTATCGCATTAATGAATAGATGTGCAGGTGCTCCAAATAAAATGCTTAGTGAGTGTATATACCGATATGCAATAAGAAACAAGATAAAATGCATTTTGAAGTAGCTATACAACAGTGAAGCTACTTTTCTATAAAAGTTGTTAGCTACAAATTAATAGTTAGTTAGCTACTTAAGGGGGTCATATTTTTTACATGTATCTGATTATATAATTCATCATATCACAGCTGTAATTATCCGGCACAAAAACAATTAGGATTTTGAATGAATGAGTACATGATAACTTCTAACAGAGTGACAGCATTTAAATTGAAAAGATAAAGCTACTCTAAATACAGTACAAATCCAAAAAACTATAATACACTATTTTCTATAACCAAGTTAAAGACATCAGCAGTATTTAAATATGACTAAATATTTAGCAATAAAAAGAAGACATAGCTATCATACAGAGACTCAGTGCATCATTTTTTATTATTATTGATCCAATTTAATGCATCATCCAAACAAAATGATTCACTGGGATTCTGATTGACTCAGACTTTCCATTACTATGTATGTAAGGTAGGGTAATACAGATTTAAATCCCTTAAAAATGACAAGCAGCATCTCCCATTAGATAACTTTGCATCGATTGTACAGTTATGTGCTTCCTTTTTGTAGTGGTGCTACTGGTTTAAGAGATATGGTTTCTTGTCCCATGGAGTTTACAATCAGAGTTGAGCGTGATTCAAGGGTCATAAAATTGTATATATAATAATATGAGCTATCACTGTTTGAAATAATATGTACAATTTACAAGTAATAACTTTCATTTGTATAATAAACTCTTAAGATGTTACTGTCACTTTAAGGGTTCAATGAGTGACTCGCTGTGTTCCGTTTCAGCAAA
The DNA here is from genome assembly GCF_025860055.1 of Xyrauchen texanus. Taxonomy (NCBI): domain Eukaryota; kingdom Metazoa; phylum Chordata; class Actinopteri; order Cypriniformes; family Catostomidae; genus Xyrauchen; species Xyrauchen texanus. The sequence goes on along the minus strand of NC_068289.1, from coordinate 45,034,451 downwards.
CATCAAAATTTATATCTGACTGTAAAGAACTGAAAGGATATTAAGACACATTATTCAATGAAAGTGGAGTCGCATCATCTTTGAAAGACACACATTACACGGAGGAAATAATCCGTTTCAATCTCAAGCACTTTTAATCAAAATAAGGTGATTTTCCAGGTATTCCAGTACTTACATTTCTAAAAACTAAATTCAAGCACTTTAAGGACCTTGTGTAAACCATGTTAAAAGTGTAGCAAAAAGCACAGTAGGGGTAAAATCAAGCGATAGACAGAATATGATGTTTCACGGGTCATTTCATTTATGATCACATGGACAGAAATCAATGTTGCAAATTTGGAAATATCAAGTTATGATATGGTTCGTCATTTTTTTATTTCACGATACATCGAAATTCGATATATCGGCCCTATAAAATATGCATTAATTTTGACTGCAATACTTTGGTGCTCAGCAGAAGAATAAATGTCTTTGCATGAGCTTGCACTTCCAAGCACCCACTTTGGCATGCGTACGATCCGTGAATGGAGCACAATGGCCTTCCAAATACAGTAAGGCAGAAAAATTAAGATTTTTAAAATTAAAATTAAGCCTGTGACAGCCTTTCATGCTGAGAGCAAGCCTATGATACACTAAAATGCTGCCTATTTAGGCATCTTACTAGGTTTTGAAACAAAGCAAGAAAGATGAGGGAGACGAGCATGACAATGTGGAAGCATGTGTGACTAAATATGGTGAGAGAGTGCAGTTGGGTGGACACGACAATTACAGCCTAATTTATGATTCAGTGTCAGTGAAATTGGGTTTCACTGGTTGCCATAGCGATATATTCAGAAAATTCCCTGCAAAGCTTTTCATCCATTATGTCAAATGTTGTTGCCACAATTTCTCTTCAGCGGAGGCACGCCACGGATCAAAAGAGAGGAAGATTTGTGTGTGTAAACACGAGCCATTCTGAATTAGCCTACATGAGCAAGTATAATTAAAGGGATAGTTACCCAAAATTAAAATGTCATTATTGACTCACCCACATGTGTTCCAAACATGTATGACTTTCTTTCTTCAGTGGTACACACAAGGAGATGTTAGAGCCTTAAGATGTTGTAGATGTCTCTACAGATGTTGTAAACCCATAGTCACCATTCACTTTCATTGCATCTTTTTTCCATACAATGAAAGAGAATGGTGACTGAGGTTATGAGGGTAAGTAAGGATAGTTTTCCTTTTGGGTGAACTTTCCCTTTTAAGTGTGAGTGTTTAAGGCATACGGTATGTGGTTATGCAATGGGTACAAGTTGTGACTAGGGATGCACCGATCCGATACCTGGATCGGTATCAGCTGCAATACTGAAGCTTGTAGACGGATCGTGTATCGGTGTGACGAGCCCGATCCAAATCAATTATTGAGTGTTAGTCATGTCCGTTACTCTAAAGCTCCAAAAATGACATAAAAGAACCATAAAAACACCATTAAAGCAGTTTATATGACTCTGTGCGATAGCTCTGTGAATCACAAAAGGCTGTGTTTAATAACTACATATATAGTATATATAGCGCCAGTGCATTAGTGAATGGTGCTGCTCTGTTGACAAACTCACTATTTTTAGCCTTCACAGTTGTGTGCAATATTTGAACGCTACTCAAGAACAGCATCTCAGATGCAGATGCTCAACAGTTCGGTTCACTTATAATACGCATTTAGAACAGCACCGGAGGTGAATTTGACCAGAATTTGAATAAGAAGCAAATTAAACTACTGTGAACTTGCATACAAACAGACACATACAGGACTTCCTGGAGAGTTCAGAATGTCAAAATAAAAGCGCGAGGGTTTAAAAAGTGCACAATTTAAATATATTACTGTTGTATTTACAATTAAAATTAAGTCAATAATAATAATATTAATGACAATTTCTTATTATTGTCATCATTAGTATTTGTTTACAATTTATAACAATATAATAAGTTGAATGGGTTCCAAAAAATAACTGTGTGAATGAAAAGTGAGCTGATATCTTACATCTAAATTGGACAAAAAGGAGATCTGAATCCTTTAAAGTCCAGATGCAAGTTTAAACATTTTTGGAAATAAAAGAACAAAAAAAGGTGGTTTCTTTTCTACTGATGACTTGAAGACAAGAATTAATGTAAAATTTCCTGCTACATTATCCAGTATAATAGTTAATAATAAAGTGTTTCTTAATAAGCTATACATTTATATTGAAATAATGTGTAGTTGTTAGACTGTTGTGTTTCTCTATATATTAAAGAGTACTCCCAATTAGTTCCACACAACCAAAAAACAACACTGGTAACGGCTTGGGATCGTATCGGCGGATACTGAGATTTCTGATATTGGAATTGGATCAGAAGAGAACAAGTGGTATTGGTGCATCCCTAGTTGTGACCAAGGTCGCCTTGATTAAAATTTCACTTCTCATCAGTAGAAACAACTGTGTCCGTCTGAGTCATTGCAGCTGATGTCAGTGGTGTGACATTTCATGGCTAATGTCTTAAGGTGAGAAAAACTGTGTGCTGAAGCCTGCAGGTCTGCTCTTTTTATAGCATAATACTTGTAATATTTCTGCAGTATACAGCAGTGGCGTTTTCTCAAAGGAGGCAAAGAAGGCAAAATAAACTTGAGTGAGAAAAATAAACAACATATTACAAAATGTGAGCTCAAATAATGTGTATAGCAGTCATACAGTATTTCCAAAGTCACTGTCAAACAGCTACACCAGCGGATACAGTTTCAGAGGGATCTTAGGAAAGAAAACAATACAAAATCTAATAATAATGCTTTAATAGCATTTTCCAAACAAAGCCTTTCACGGTTTAAAGATTATTTGATTGGAAAGTAACTGCCTAAAGGTAAAAAATTTTTTAACAAAATGCATATAGATTTTTATGTTTTCTGTAAAAAGGTTAAACGTGAATGGTGCTTGCCCATGAAAAAGTCACCAAAATGATGCTAGGGTAGTTACTAACTCTCAAATGTGCCCATCCCCAAGTCTATTTGATATTTTAGTCTATCTAGTCCAAAGATATGCCTTGGGTCCCTCCTTAAAATTGAAGGTTATGGAATCGGCCCATTTTTTTCACCCGACAGGCAAGAACGTACAGTGGCATGAAAAAGTATGTGAACCCTTTAGAATTAACTGCATTTATGTCTAAATTTGGTTACAATTACAATAATGAACAAACACGATCTGTTTTAACTAATAACACACAAATTATTGTATTGGTCTTGTATATTCACAGAGTAGGTTGGGAAAAGTATGTGAACCCCTAGGCTAATGACATCACCAAAAGCTAATTAGAATCAGGAGGGAGCAAATCTGGCATCCAGCACTCAAAAATTCCATCTGACATGGATCATGGCTCGCAAAAAAGAGATCTTCAGAAGACCTACAATCAAGAATTGTTTGCATAAAGCTGGAAAGGGATAAGAAGCTATCTTGAAGAGCTTATATATTCATCTGTCCACAATCAGACAAATTGTCTTTAAATGGAGATGTTTTAGTACTGTGACTATTTTTCCTGAAAACGTGAATTGGGTAAAAAAGAACCCAAGAGTGACAGCTAAAGATTTGAAGGAATCACTGGAACTAGTTAACATCTCTGTTCACGAGTCTACTATTCATAAATCATTAGCCATGGTGTCTATGGCAGGACACCATGAAGGAAGTGACTGCTTTCCAACAAAAACATTGCTGCGTGCCTGAAATTTGCCAAAGACCACCTTGACACTCCACAACTCTAATGAGAAAATGTTTTGTGGACTGATGGTTGAAGGTTGAATTGTTTGGGAAAAACATGCAGCACTACGTAGGGCATATAAAAAGGTCACTGCATTCTGCTGGGTGATGCAGAAGGACAATGACCCTAAACATCAAAGTAAATCCACTACAGAATGGCTTATAAAAAAGAAAATCCAGCTTTTGCAGTGCCCCAGTCAAAGCCCAGAACTTAACCCAAATAGAGAGGCACTGGAATGACCCCAAGAGAGCAGTTCATACCAGACATCATAAGAATATGGCACATTTTAAGTTATAATTTATGGCTGTAGCACAAACTTTATGTGCCAGAGTTCAATATTTAAAATTTGGTAAAAAAAAACAAAAAAGAAAACACATATTTTAAAGAATCGCAGTGGCGACTCATCAGAGGATCAAACAAACATAATCACTGCACTCTCCCAGCAAGTTCAGGTGTCGAGGCCAAGGAACAATCACAAAAATATCTCTAGAAAAACAATATTTTATTAGCAGGGGATTTAAAGGAGGCAATGGAAGCTGAGCCTTCTCAAAATGTACGTAAAATCAAAAGTGATCAAGTGTAAAGTTGTTTTAATCAATTTACCTAACATAAATAACAGATGCCTTTAATGGATGCCTTTTTTATTTTTAGTTTATGCATGGTAGCCCAGGTGAGTATTAATCACTGTATGAATGCCAGAGGAGGCTGACGGCATAAAGTCTCCTCTCATTAGTAAACTGACCAATCTAAATGGATATTAGTATGACACAACATCATCAGCTTCTATCCAAAATGGGTCAGAAAAAGGCAAATCAGATGCAAAATGAAATTTGCCTTCCTCCACATTTACAACATGAAAGACTGAATGACAGGATCACATATACAATTGACTCAAAGCAGTGAAGGATAGAGTTCCTCTTCACATACTGTATCAGGTGAGATGTTACTGCATTAATTCACACTTGAATGGTGGAAAGCAAAAATTGGTGTCTCGGCATTGCAGACCATTAGCAGGAAATTTGATTTGCTTGTGGCAGTTCAACCAGACCTGTGAGAACATGTTTCACGTTGCCATGGAAAAGAAGATGCACAGATAGCCTCAGACTCTCAAAAAAGCACAATAGACTAAGTAGATTGCAATGGTGAACCAGCAAAATAATTTAAGTGAGTGATTATGAAGTGCTTGCATGAAGTGGACTCACTGATCACAACGATCTGAAACCAGTCTGTCAACGTGGCTGTCCCAACACAAGATTCACCATAAAGTGTACATTCATGTTATAGATAAGCTTTTTAAATGTACCAGAGTTGTCCAGAATCAATGCAATTACAAAGCTGCAAAGTTAAAAATATGCAGAAACTACAGTTCGACAAGATTTGAAGTTTTTTAAATTACCTTTTAAAAAGTAAGCTGTTGTTGCAGTTCCATGGTACAGTGATGGTATCAAAAGGAAATACCATGGTATTTTGATGTCTACCATGTGGTAATGAATAAAAACTGTATTCATGTATTTACATTGTATTCCAATGTACAATGTCCAAAAACGTTGTTCATGCAATAGTACTTTAGTCATTCAAAAGCTGATTGTGCAGGTGTTGACCTTAATAAAGGCCTTCTTCATGATTTAAATTGACTGTAGAGAGAAATTCACTTCATCTAGCACTCTTCAAGTGAAAAGGTACCAAAATGTTGAAACTCCAAAATCCACATAAATCCTGCATAAAAGTCATTCATATGATTCCAGTGGATTAAACCATATCTTCAGAAGTGAAACAATAGCTGTGGGCAGAGCTTGACATCACCGTTTTGATCACTGGCCACTGTGCGGTTCCAAAGTCACTAGCCACTCAGCATTTTCACTAGCCAAAATCCGCTATCCCACAAAAAGTTACTTTGATCTTTTTATTGATCTTATTTAAAGCTTAGCTGGCTGTATACATTGGCCATTCTGTTGGAACATGCCCGAGCATCAACCTGACGAATGGCTTCACAAGTGTAACGAGCACAGGCAACAGAGGATTCATTTAAACCATCATATTTCCAACATGTACTCATCCAATGCCCTTCAATTTGATTAATGTAATGTTATGTCTTTGTCAGTTTGCTGGATTTGTCTTTCACTGTGAGTTTGTCTCCGTTTTTATAGTGTTAAACGTAAACTACACATCAAGCATTTATGTAAGGTATCTCACATGAGCAATAATGGCTGTTATGTTGAATAAAAATTATTAATTCAAGAAATAAATTGTAAAAGGAAGTGAATAACTCCCTGCATAGTTTCCTCTCACACACTGCTGTAATGGCAGATTTGCGTGCAATTTCTGAAACACTCCCCCAGATGGCGCAATGTAACGGTGGATCTGACATTACAAAAAATAAATCTGATTAAGAAGAAATGCTTCAAATAATAATCCAATTATCGGTCGATCTCTAGTCTTATGGATTACTTTTGTGTTGCCTTTATGTGCATTTTGGAGCTTCAAAATTTTGGTACCTCAAAATTTTGGTACCATTCACTTGCATTGGAGGACCTATAGAATTGAAATATTCTACTACAATATTCTACTTGTTTTTGTTCAGCAAAAGAAAAAAGAATCATACACATCTAGGATGTCATGAGGGTGAGTAAATGATGAGAGAATTTAAATTTTCAACTATTCCTTTAAGGTCTTTTTTTTTTTTTACTGAGGCACAGCAGCAATGCACTGAGCCGTATTCGAAGCTGATGCCCAACTTTGACTGCAAATGTGCCAAGTTGCTAATGCGCTTGTCAACCGTAAACAGTCTTTAGTTACACAGCCGATAGGCTTATGAACTACAGTATATCACGTGGCAAAAGAAAAAATTCAATAATTAATTAATTGACTGATATCAAATGGATATAGTAAAATGAAATATATTCACCAATATAACACCAATAAAAAGCCAATGAGGCCGCAAAAGAGACCTATGTAACCACAATTATTCTTGGTGCAATATTGATATAGATAACACTAGTAAACAATGTTTGAGCCTACAAAAAAAAATAAAAAATCCCGCAATTATAAAACTTGATATAAATCTGACTTTGTACTCCCAAAAAATCTTTGAAACAATTAAAAAAATTATATGTACTATTACAGATTGGATCAGGGGTCAGCAACCTATGGCATGTGTGCTAGCATTGACACGCAGAGTGGTAACCATTGGCACAGCCATTGAACAGGAAAATAAAAAATGGCACTCCATGTCAAAAAGGTTGTCGACCCCTGGATTGGATTATTATTTTATATTTGCACAAAGATTTAATTCAAATGGGAAGTGTTTACTGCCAGTAACACAAGATATACCGATGAACCCAGCATTCCTTCTGAAATGTTACAATAACACATTAATGTTCTATGTTATTTATTTTTTAATGTTGCAGTAACAGCCTAATCGTTTAAAAGAAAAGTTTGCCCAAAATTACCCCCCCACCATAGCTCCTCCATAAAATAATTTGTATTGACCATTTTAATGGTACTTCATGGTGCTTTTTATTGTCACTGTATTTTGTAATTTGTATAAATAATGTTGTCAAATGTCAAACATCCATTATTCATTGATGGAATGAAAGAAATGTACAAATGTATATCCGCTTTTTCATGAAAAGTCACCCATCAGTTGGATTGCTAGCTCATTTCCCGCTGTTCCTGTTGGCCAGCCTGGGTGATTTTAGGTGTCAGAGTCTCTCTGCTACAGCCAGATGGTTACACTTCAGTGGATTTGATGGAAACGTTATGCCTGTTACTAAAAGTGTGAGTCTATTAAATGCAGACACCACTAGGTAAAACATTTTTTTTTGTGAAAGTAATTAAACAATAAGATAACAGATACAAGTTGGAGCTTTATTTCAGATGAACTAACATTATTGATACTTCATTAGTGGTGCTTGTTAAGGTAAGCATCATTATTACTATTGCTCATACTAGGGTAAGGGAATTGTTTATACATGGTTTGTGTACAAAAGCCCATTCAAATACATTGCCATTGGACGCATACCTGGTGCGATGGATTGTATCGTGATTTTGGATCCCCTTTGTTTTAACAAACTCCTAACTCTAAGTGACAAAGCCACTATGACATGTGACTCCTCCAGCATAGTTTGTGCTATGGACATTATACCACAAATCATGTGACTTATTGGGGAGAGGTTTGCTACTGATGAGATGATGAGAATATCATAGAGAGTTGGGGGTGGGATCCTTTGACTTGGGCAAAAAATGTATCAGCCAGAACACCCTAGCAACCAAATATCAACGCACACAGCAATGCCAAGGAAACCACAACGTCCTAGCATCATTAGCACCATGTAGTTTACATGATTAATTATTAAAATTCCTCAATAGTCGCTTTACCAAGAAGTCGCTTTCTTCTTGAGATAGATACCTTAAAACAGCCTCAGGAGATGATTACTGTATTTTCTTTAGATTTCATGATCAGCTGCCACTGCCCTGACAATAACACAAAGGTCATTCTTATTTGTGGAGACAAATTTAGAACATGGAGGCTGCAATAATTATTAAGGCTTTCTGTCAGGCCTGTGTGTGTGTGTGTGTGTGTGTGTGTGTGTGTGTGTGTGTGTGTGTGTGTGTGTGTGTGTGTGTGTGTGTGTGTGTGTGTGCGTGTGCGCGCGTGTGTGTGCGTGTGTGTGCGTGTGAAGTCAGAGGGGAGAATTCACTAAACAGTTGTGCTACTTCTGTATGCTGTGTTTCATCACAAAATTTTGCACATTCAAATACAAGTTTCACATGCAATCCAATTTAACTAGACGGTTGCATTTGAAGTAGTTCAGGTGTCTACATTGCAGTGGTGGAATGATGCTGTACAGTCTTAGTAAAGTATGCCAGATTGTGATAGTCTGCAAAAACTTTCACAACTTAGTGCTCAGAACCAGCCCACAAAAACATGAATTGCGTAGTGCAAATTTTTGGCTATGTATGCATCTTTACCTGATTTGCATAATTACTTAAACAATACAAAGAAATACTGAGTGCACCTTTATGTCATCTTAGACTTATACTGACACCTAGAGGAGTGGATGCAGCATCCTTTACCACTATCATTGTAAAAAAAAAAAAAAAAAAAATCACTATTCACAGTCAGTGATGATTAGTTTCCTCCATGAGTGAAAGTGTCAAATAACAGGGCGTTTACTGAGATTAAGCGAGTAGTATTTGGCTGGTCTTGTGATTCTAATATGGCAGCCCCCATGTACGGACCAGAGCATATGAGCGGAGCATTGATTGGAGCTCAATAATTCCACCGGAGCGGAGAGCAGCTCAGTGCCGCTCGCTCAACCGAGAGGGTACTTCGTGATACGCTGGTTTAGGAACCTGCAAAATATACAGTAGGCCTGAGGGAGTTCAAACATTGTTTTAGTGAAGTTGCAAACCTTATAGCCTACATATTGTAAATGCAAAGTTTAAATCAAAGATTTGAACAAAAGAGACCGTGAGAATGAGCAAATATTTCCTTTGAAATGTGTCACATTGCCAGAAAATGTGCACTACGTGAACATGGTAGTGCAGCAAAAGTTGAGATAGTAGGCAACTCTACCATTTGATAATAAATTAATAGATAAGTAGATAGTAATGTATCTTGTTGTTTTGCAATCATATCAGTATAGATGCAGGCTAAATGCAGGCCGGTTCTGCAGGGTTGTGAAGGTTAGAGTACCCTCAATTGAATACGTAAGCTTGATAATAATGTATATTGGTAAAGGATGTTTCCTTGAATCCCGGCGAACACACACAAAAATCCCTGCATCAAAACTAATAAACATGTGTGATCTTGCAGATCTGTGTGTCCTCATTTGCAGGTGCAGTATTCTGCTTTCATGCCTCCATTGTACAACTGAGAATTTAATTGGTAAAAATTGCCACTCTAGTATAGATAATTTTATAGTGGAATTATCTCACTTGATCGACCTAGGACTGTGCGGTATATCGATTTTCAAAGTTTGATGTTGCGTTACATAACAAGTTTCTTCCGTAAAGCCATGCCAGGGTTTGCATCTCTCCTCTCTCACACTCTTCACACAAACCCGGCCCCACTCGCTCACAATTTCTCCTGCGACATGGAGGGTGACGCAGCGCCGGTCCACACTGCAGAAAAAAACTCACCCTGTGTATCAATCAGCTCCCAGCTCCTAATGTCATGAATCAGTATATCGTGAACACGATTTTGGGCACTGGTAAGGGTACTGATCCACTGAACATTGGGACACTTATGACTCAATTACCCACGACATGTTAATGAGCTCGCACATTGAAGCGCAGCTGTTATTAATCAGCACCATCGCTGTATAAATGACACTATCATTAATTCTCATTGAAGATATTCAAACGTACATTGTTATAGACCAGTTTTAGATCACAGAAGTAAACATTTGAAGGGTAAACTTTGACAGCAGTGAATGGGAGATCACAGCAAATATTTATACTTACCCATTTGCACCAAGACCAAAAGAAAAAATTCACTATTACATTTGAATGACTTTTCAGAAGAGGAAAAAAATAGAGAGCGGTGGATTATTATTACATTACTATTATAATATATTATTATTATTATTATTTGATTACAAATTATAACAATATTTAAGTTGAATGGGTTCCAAAAAATAACTGTGTGAATGAAAAGTGAGCTGATATCTTACATCTAAATTGAACAAAAAAGAGATCTGAATCCTTTAAAGTCCAGATACAAGTTTGAAAAAAATAAAACGGCTTCTTTTCTACTGATGATGCTGGAATAATTGATAATTTTGCTGCTACATTATCCAATATACTAGTTAACAATACAGTTTTTCTTAATAAGCTATACATTTATATTGAAATAATGTGTAGTTAGGGGTTTGTGTTTCTTTACATATTAAAGAGTTCTCCCAATTAGTTCCACACAATAATGTAAAGATATTCAAAACTGATTATGCAAAAAAAAAAACACTGGTATTGGCCAGATCAGTATCAGCCAATAATGAGATTTCCGATATCGGATTCGGAAGAGAAAAAATGGTATTGTACATTCCTACCCAAAACAAAGCATGTTGCAAGCTTCATTTACACATGTGGCTTTGACTTACAAATGAACATGTAGCCCACTTTGTAGAACATAATGATATATATATAGCATATCGCCATTCAGTCTTAAAATACCGAGATATGATTTTTGGTCCATATCGCCCAGCCCTAAATCTGCCACCTGCTGCTTTTGATTTCTGCTTCATGATAAAGTGCACATAACAGCTGGTCAGTTTCCCAAAGCCAAATCCACATCTTAACGATTAGTGAAATATTAAAAACTGACTCTAGATCAGTGGTTGCGGATAACATCTTCCGACATTGTTTGCTGCGTTCATGCGCAGAGAAATAAAGCTATAAATGATTGTATATTAGAAAAAAAATATTTTTAATTGTTTTAGGATAATTAAACATGATTTCATTTAATATATACAGTATTGGATAAAATCTCACTTTATTCAGGGTGAATATTTTGTATTTGTTAAAATACATGGTTAAAACCTGCTGTACATATAAAGAGCATGCACAACATATGATCTTTTGATGCATATAAAGTCCTGATTCACTTTATGCTGCTTTAAAAATATCAAGAAAAAACAAAGGGGGCACATGGTATTTACAAAAATAATAATAATTAACCACAGTCTTTAGATTGCATACAATTTGTAAATATAAAATTGTAGGGAATATTAATTAAGCAACAATACTAAAAAAGAGAAAAAACATTCACAAAAATGCAAATTTTTGGATAAATTAATACTCCTTTTAAAACTGAACACAAAATTGAGAAATTGCTCATTTTAATTTACAGACCTAAACGCAGGTGCAGGTGCAGTTAATTCTTACTAAATTCCCACCAGAGTCTTATTTTATTTCTAGCTGTTTTCATATGTATTAATGCCCTTCATTAACACCAAAGAGTGAAGCTAGCTAGGACAGTCATAACAGGACTATAAACACACAAAGAAATAACCCATACTCAGACAACATAGGCTGTTAAAATTTCCCAAAAATGTACTCACACTCATTGTTTCAAAACTTAGAGTTTATTCTTCCATGGGACACATAAGGCAGAAGGATAGGGAATGACAGCCTCAATCACCATTAATTGCATAATTTTTGCCATGCAATGGAAGTGAATGGTGACTGAGGCTAACATCCAGCCTGACATCTCCTTTTGTGTTCCATGGAAGAAAGGAAATAGTACAGGTTAGGAACAAAATGAGGTTGAGTAAAAAATGACAGAATTTTCATTTTTGGGTGAACTTTCCCTTTAAAGAGAGAAGACCTCAAAGGACTATAGATTGATTAAGACCAATTTCTCTTTGTTAATAGAACAGGACTGTATTATAATTGTCTAAATATACTACACCATGTCAAATGTCTGATTAATAGCATCCGCTCTCAAATTGAAGCTAAACTACATTTCTATCAAAGTTATTAAAGTTATCTATCAGAGAAGGTATAGGTCTTGAATAAAATATGACACATTAGGGATGTAATACCTCACTTCTGCCAGTGCAAATATAGAGCTCTAATTGGAAAGCTCATATATTGTCATTGTAATCATGGATTTCATTGCTCAGTGACACCGTCGCCATGACTCAAATTCACATGACAAACTCTGGCTCTAGTCTATGCATCTGCCCAGCTTGATGGGCACAAATGAGCCAAGTTTGAAATCATAACAAAAAATCTATGTAAGCACTCCTTATACCCTATGAAACCTATAGGATACAGTATTAGTGTAAAGGATAAATAATTGAAGAATAAATGTTTAATTAAGAGGGACAGACAGATGGAAGGATGGATAGAAAAGAAAGCTGGCTGGCTGGCTGGCTGGATGGCTGGATGGCTGGATGGCTGGATGGATGGATGGATGGAAAAGAAAAAGTGATGACGGATGGATGGATGGAAAAGAAAAAGTGATGGATGGATGGATGGATGGATGGATGGATGGATGGATGGATGGATGGATGGATGGATGGATGGAAAAGAAAAAGTGATGATGGATGGATGGATGGAAAAGAAAAAGTGATGGATGGATGGATGGATGGAAAAGAAAAAGTGATGATGGATGGATGGATGGATGGATGGAAAAGAAAAAGTGATGATGGATGGATGGATGGATGGATGGAAAAGAAAAAGTGATGGATGGATGGATGGATGGAAAAGAAAAAGTGATGATGGATGGATGGACGGATGGAAAAGAAAGAGCGATGGATGAATGGATGGAAAAGAGAGTGTTTGATGGATGGATGGATGGAAAAGAGAGTGTTCGATGGATGGATGGATGGATGGATGGTCTCTAGTCAGGATACAGTATTAGTGTAAAGGACAAATAACTGAAGAATAAATGTTTAATTAAGAGGGACAGACAGATGGAAGGATGGATAGAAAAGAAAGATGGATGGATAAGAAAACGTGATGATAGATGGATGGATGGATGGAAAAGAAAAAGTGATGATAGATGATGATAGGAGTGATGATAGGTGATGATAGGAGTGGTGGTGGTGTAGTGGTCTAAGCACCATAACTGGTAATCTGGTAACCATGCTGGTTCGAGCCCCACAGCCACCACCATTGTGTCCTTGAGCAAGGCACTTAACTCCAGGTTGCACCGGGGGGATTGTCCCTGTAATAAGGGCTCTGTAAGTCGCTTTGGATAAAAGCGTCTGCCAAATGCATAAATGTAAATGTAATGTAAATGTGGATGGATGGATGGAAAAGAAAGTGTTCGATGGATGGATGGATGGATGGATGGATGGAAAGAAGCACTGCATAACAATTACATAAATATTTTTGCTTTTTCTGGCAAGACATTATTGTGACAAAATGCTTTAATGCTCACACACCTGTGACTAAACAATGAAACTACATAACTTATTTAGTAAACAACATTCTACTTGTTCCTACATTCTTCTAGCGGCAAAAGAAACATGTAAGTTTTGTACTCAAAAGACAATGTCTATACACTAATTTTCATCAATCCGAATAAATTCAATCCGATTGCTGATTCTGAATATACTGTTTATATGTCAACTAAACTTTGCAATCCAATAGAAATATTTGTTTACATGTGCATTGCATGCATTCTGAACCAAATTCTGTGCATGTGAAGAGCATCAGTCGTTACATTTTGAAGAAGTGGAGAAAGGCTGAGAAAGGGAGAATGGCACCAAAGTTCATAATTGCCATTTTTGCTTTGAGATATCTAAAAAAAAACAAGCCAGAAATGCTTTCTTCTTATGTTACTCTACTCTCTCTATTCAGCAAAAAAATTATTAGAAGCAGCGTCTAATACCCTGTCTGACTTTACCATATGTTTGCCTCATGCCCAATCCTCCTCCAATCTAACCACAGGCATATCTGGATGTGAGTACCAAGATAAGACAGGTGGGTGAGAATTGTCCTTAAAAGGAGTTTACAGATGTGGACTGGAAACAAAATAATAGGGACTTGAAGCAACAGCTGCGGATGGGACACTTCACAAAAATCACTAAGCAATAATGATGTTGGAATGGAACATTTAATAATTCAAGAAAAAGAAGGTAGGCTATTTAAAACAGCAAGAGAAGGGATGTTCGCAGTGTTAAATAACTGTCAGAAGAAGAGTTGTTTTATTAAATTTTTATACACAATTTACAATAATATTTAATCAAACTACACAATGTTCACACTAAGACTTTATAGATATTACAGATTCATTTTTTTAATGCATGATTTTCTGTAAAACTGCTTTGAAAAGAAGACAAATAAAAATGACTTCACTTTTACTCTTGTACGATATAAATAGCCTACGTCTATAATCTAGATATTGTAATTAATAGTCTATCAATACTTTTGAGTTTTTTATTCAAAGCCAATAAGTGTATATAATTTAACATTAGTTTTAAGGAGGATGTTTAAGTATGGTCACATTGCATCATAACTTGTAATCACATTGCATCATAACTTGTAATACATATCCTAACATTTGCTTTCCTAATCTGTCACGTACGCTCGACTGTCACTATGGCAAAGAAGAAATGCATTAGAAATGATGGTTTCGACGTCAGGAAGTGAGTGATGTCGAGTACACGCAATGGAGCACAGAACGCCATAAACGCACCTGCTGCTTAAAGACACTATTAAGAATGACACAACGTTCCTTTTTGCTTTATGTGATGTCGTGAAAGAACATATGTGCCCTGCAGAATATTCAGTGTGAGCCTGCATACCCTTAATAATGCATTTTGTCATTGCTTTGTAGGCTCACACAAAGAGTATTATGCATAAACATGCATACGCACTAAATCTCACATCTCCGCATCCCAAGGTATTTTGAATACAATTGAGAAAGTAGTCAGATTCAAACCTTTACATGGCTAATATTTTTATTTTTTGTCTGATTATTTTAGGCCAGCTCATTTGGATAATTTTTGTGTTTACATTAAGGCGTTTCAATCCGATTGAGCTATCAGTCTGATTCTAAACAGATTATTTGGTTGCATGTAAATGTGGCAACTGTTGTTTTTAACCTTGAATAACTGCAAATGACACCTGGCATTTGGAAACAGATATTAATAAATTCACAGAGTGTTCCATTACACCTCACTTGTTCATTGAGAAAATAAATCCGGATTTGCACACGCTATAATGAGTCAAATTTTCCCTTCCTAGAAGGATAAATCTTCCTCGTATGGATAGGCAGCCTTTGTGTTGTTGATTGGGCCTCACCTTGAGCTTCTTATCATTGCTGGTCATCTACTTAGCTATTAGTGAACTGATCAGACCTTTGCCTTAATCCTTTCTATGTACAAAAAAAAAAAAAGTACAATAAAAGGTCTTTAATCTTGTAGCATGTGACCTTTAAGTGTCCTGATATAACAAAAGAAAAGTTTAATGACTGCTTTATCAAGGATCAGCATAATTGGAATAGATGTTCCTCAGGGACAGTTCACCCAAAAATTTGAATTCTGTCATCAATTTCTCACACTGATGTCGATCTAACACAAATTATTTTCTTCTGTCAAACACAAAAAGAATTGTTGAAGAATGTTCATACTGTTCCCCTCCATACAATAAATGTGGATGGGGACTAGGGATGTCCCGACATCGGTATTGGAATAGGGTCTGATATCACGCTCATTATACTTGTACTCATGTAAATATGCTCAGATACCATCTGACGTACAAATGTCATTCTGTAAACATTCAGAGCACAAATTTAAATCATATTATGTCCTAGTGTGATTTTATGTGATAAATAGTTTGCATGTGCTGCGTACTTCAAATGTGAGAGCTTGTGAATGTGAGGAGCCGGTGTTGTGCCAACAGTGCCAGCTCATAACTTTTAGAGCTCCTTGGCTCATACACGGAAAGCATTTGATGCATATAAAGCATTGTGCGCTCTGTCTGTAACAGATGACAGCAAGCAGAGCGCTAATTCGCTTTGTAGCACGAAGCACATACAGACTTCATATTTATTTATTTTTCAAAGCAGACTTTTGGAGTTTAATAATCACATTGGGTCATTTAGCGAACTACTTTTCCAGAAGTGAGAAGCTACTGTCAAAAACACACAGAAACTGAAAAGGCTTCACTCCAAAATGAAAACTTCTGCCTAAATAAAAGCTCAATTTAAATGGAAAAAAGTATGACATAACTATATCACTATTGTATAGTTATATAATATTCACTGTAATACTACTAATTCTACTACTACTACTACTAATAATAATATTGATAAATAAAATGTAATTGTATTATATCAAAGTAATATCTCACATCTGTGATGCTCTGTTATTTAGCACTTTATTTGACAAATGTAACTCCATGTTGTATTTTGGATTGCGCTGTGAGGTTCTCTATAAAAGCACTTGCAATATCATAACGTAATACAATATAAAAATAATACAACATCATGTTCTTTTTTCATTTAATAAAGGTTTAATTAATTAACTTTAGACAACATTTTGATGATAAAATTTAAAGTGTTCAAATAAAAAATAAAACAAGTAACTGTATTGTTATTGTATCGGCGAGTATTAAAATGATGTATCTGTACTTGTACTCATTCTCAAAAACAAATTAACAGGACATCCCTAATGAGGACCATGGGCATTCAAGCTCTAAAAAAAGCCCCATAAATGCATTTTTAAAAGCAGTCCATTTGACTCTTGCACTATATTCCAAGTCCTCTGAAGCCATATGATAGCTTTGTGAGAGAAACAAACTATAAAATTAAAAATTACTTGTTAAAAATCTTGACAGCGGAGGTCACTCCCTATTGATTTCATTGTGTGGAAAAGAGCTGCTTGGACATTGTTATAAATAACTCATATTGTGTCACATGTTTCGAAAGACATGAGGTTGAGTACATGATGACCCCTTTAAAAAGCCCAAATATCAACACTATATTTTTTGCCATGATTCGTGAGTAATAATCACAGTTCCATCTTTAGAGCAATGAGAGAGTATAAACTGAGGAGAGGGGGATGGATCTGACCTGGCCTGAAGCCTAGAGCTGTTCTCATGTTTGGCAATAAATTCTGTGACAGATAAATATAGGGTTGGTTAGCTCAGCTATTGAATAATTCCTGTATTTTTCATATTTCCAGTTTGAACACCACGTTCATAAACATATTTAGTGTTATCACTATCTAGAATGTATTTAAAGGGATAATTCACAAAAAATTAAAACTTTTGTCTTCATTTACCCTCATGTTGTTCCAAATGCAGAATGTTAGCCTCAGTCACCATTCACTTTTATTGCATAGAAAAA
This sequence comes from Xyrauchen texanus, assembly GCF_025860055.1. Taxonomy (NCBI): domain Eukaryota; kingdom Metazoa; phylum Chordata; class Actinopteri; order Cypriniformes; family Catostomidae; genus Xyrauchen; species Xyrauchen texanus. Next base: position 45,016,885 of record NC_068289.1, on the reverse strand, counting down.
AGATGCAATGAAACGAAAGGTGACTGAGGCTAATATTCTGCCTAACATCTCTTTATGGAGATGTTCCATGGAGGAAAGATAGTCATACAGGTTAGGAACTATACTGTATAATATTTTATGTTTCCGTTGTGTCAAAGATATGTGGGAACACTCTTCAGAAAACACTAGCTTTCTACATAGGCTTGACTGTTAAAGCTTTTCAGGCATTGTATGGCATTTTTCTAAAAAGTGGGCTTTTAAGTCGTTCACTCGCTTAGGAATTCTGTGGTTAAAGGGAGCCCTCTGGTGACAGTTTTTCAACTTGCAAATATTAAGGATTATAAATGTTTTTCAGTTATGAGTGTAAGTGACCAAAGTCCAGAAATGGGTTGAGGTCAGAAATTTCCAGAATACATGATATTTTGAATAGGTCATTCAGTCGTGTAGGGCAGGGAGTTATAGCTAAAAAAATTACAAATTAAAAATAAAAATAAAAAATCAATATTTTGTCATACTTTCAACAATATGCAATATACAGTATCTCAATAATAATGTATTTGCTCGGAAACAGCTTAAAATTTTTTTTTTTTTCTTTTAGAAAACTATCACTGTAACCAAGTAGATTAAAAATGTTTAAAGCAATAAGTGTAATACAACAAAAATCAAGTAAAACATATTTATTATATTTATATATTTTATAATTTCTTTTTATTGATTATTATTCCATATATTTATATACACACCGATCAGCCACAATATTAAAACCACCTGCCTAATAGTCCAGGTCCCCCTCATGCTGCCAAATCATTGCCAACCCAAATCTCAGAATAGCATTCTGATGTGATATTCTTCTCACCTCAATTGTACAGAGCATGTTACCATAGACTTACAAGTCCTCGTGGTGGCGTAGTGACCCACCTCAATCCGGGAGGCGGAGGACGAATCTCAGTTGCCTCCGCGTCTGAGACCGTCAATCCATGCATCTTATCACGTGGCTTGTTGAGCGCGTTACCGCAGAGACATAGCACACGTGGAGGCTCATGCGCCCCACCGAGAGCGAACCCCACTATACGACCACGAGGAGGTTACCCCATGTGACTCTACCCTCCCTAGCAACTGGGCCAATTTGATTGCTTAGGAGACATAGACAGGTGGTTTTAATGTTGTGGCTGATCGGTGTATATATTTTGTTTTATTATTATTTTGTTACTAAAACAATGTAACATGACAAATGCCACACTGGAACTTTGGAAAATTTTTGAGTGATGAAGCAGATTAACTGAAGAATAGAACATAACTCATTTATTTCATTGTGAAATTTTTGCGCCACTCGTGTCACCAAACGAAATTGCTAAAATAATGACTGTTTTTCCACCATCTGCCATTGGTCAGTCAAAACCAAAAGTCCCGCCCCAAAGTCAAGCCATTGGTTGAGTTAATGTTGATGTGTCGGGCTGGTTGGAATGCTCAATCAAACAGAGCAATGTTTTGATCATCACAAATATATTATGCGATGAACTGCCCAGCCCTATTCAGCTGGAAATGTAAACTCAATTTAAAGCAACAGAAGGTACACAATTGAAAAGTCTAGCTCAGCACCTCTGTGTATCACTGCAAGGCTAAACAACAGAGCCATTAAATGCAACTACACAGTTTATTGTGTAAAAGGACACTTCTTTCCATAACAAAAGAGAAGGTTGATGATTTTTAGTAATATGATTTTCAATTTCCTCCCAGCCCATTTTGTTTCTAAAAAATAATGAGCATATTTATTAAAAGTGAACATGCAAATTAGTCTAATGAAACTGTCCTGGGCATTGTCAAGGCCATCTAATTATCAGCACAATGAACTGGAAGTAGGCTTTGCCTTCACACTAAATCAACACTCCTGTTCTTCAGTATTGACAGCACAGATAAGTCCTGCGTCACTTAATGCTGCTCACTGAAATTGTGTCTCCTACTGGTCCAGCCACAGCAATAAATCTAAAACAGATACGCAACCTTAAGCCTTGGGTCTCAAATGTACCGAAGGTATTTGGAAACCTTCTTGATTACTTAGGCTGACCGTGAGCAGAGGCTTTTACATGGCGAGGGCAAGTCATTATTGCGGGAACTCAAACGACTTAATGGTGGATGTTAAAATATAGATCACTACATCATTTAGCACAACCACTGCAGTAACTCAACCTCATTCCGTCCTACGCAGTCATGGAGGGGAACTTGTTTTGGCTAGCACATGCTGTTATATGAACTGTGGAAAATACTCTATGGAGCAGAGGTGCCCAAACTTTTTCCTATGAAGGGCCAAAAATCAAACTTGATTGGGCAGTGGGTCAAAAGTAAACGTTGCATATATCAAACTGTATTATTTTTAAATTAAACATTAATACTGCAAAACACACAGAATTAAAATCATCAAGTGTTCTATACTTGCACAATGCACATACTTGATTTCAATATAATTAGATTGTTTTTTTGTGTCTCTTTCTCATTTGTGAGTCACTTTGGATAAAATGTCTGCTAAACGACTAAATGTAAGCATCTCTTAAAACATGGTTACTGTCTCTTTAAGAACAGTGCATCTCCTCACATTAAACATAAGGTAGTTCTGAGCAGTTTTGCTGAGTTTTGGATAGATGAAGGCACAATGGCATGACGCAATACTATCAAATAGTATATTGTTTTGTTTTGTGACAAAGAAGATATAAAATATATTTCTTATCATAGACCTAGGCTACACATTGTCCTGGATTTCACTAAGTATTACCATATATTGGGACTGCCAAATGTAAAAGGATTATTTTATTAAACAATGCTGTAAAATGTTTTTGTGTAGTTAATGCATTTAGCCTACTTACTTTTATTTTACATTAAAACTGTTTTCCTGTTGTGAAATCAAAAATATGAATTATACATTTGTTTCTTTTCTTTTTTATTTAGTACTGATCTTCAGAATCTACATTACAGATATTTACTCAAAGTATAGTACGCACTGTTCCATGAGTCCACCTAATTACCTGTCATTTCTTGACACTGCTTCAGATCCCGCTCCATTTTAAACCAACTCTGTCTGGCAGTATTGAATGCCTACCTCTGACTTTGGAGCTGACCAGTCATAGTGAAGATTTTGGGGTAGCACCTGGGATGGACCAACACTCTCTCAAGTCAAAATCATCAGGATTCGTACAACGTTTCTAAATTTGGCTAATTGGTATGATATCGTGCGACTGCACTTGTTTGAATTCCTACGACATCGCTGGACATCATTTCCACTACACGACAAATACTTGCTTCAGTCACACACAACAGCTTCCTATCATGTTTACACACTCTACTGATTGGTTAAGTTTCAATAAGTATTTTGGGTAAGGGCATAATATTAATAAGTATGTCTGCGTGGAACTCAGGAATTGTGAAAAACTGAGTTTAAATGTATTTGGCTAAGGTGTATGTAAACTTCTGACTTCAACTGTATGTAAACACATTCAGCAGGAGACGGTGATGTAAATACAGAGTCGGTGCACAACGGCTAAACCAGTCCGTGTAGCACAAAGTCATACATTGACAACGTTCCGACTCCAACCCCCAAAATTAGAACAAAAATGCAAATAGGAGTGGTGGTGGTTTAGTGGGCTAAAGCACATAACTGGTAATCAGAAGGTTGCTGGTTCAATCCCCACAGCCACCACCATTGTGTCCTTGAGCAAGACACTTAACTCCAAATTGTTCTGGGGGGATTGTCCCTGTAATAAGTGCACTGTAAGTCACTTTGTATAAAAGCATCTGCCAAATGCATAAATGTAAATGTAAATTAATAAAAATGTGTTTTGTTTGGAACTGAGACCAGTTACTCTGAAACATGGAAAACATGTAGAGGCAGAGAGAATAAAGTTATTATTTAAATTTGTATAAAAAAGCAGAATCTGTCTAACTATCGGTTTCGGCAGATGTTGTTCTAAATAATCAAATAGCAAATACTTGTGGAAGTTACTAGGGGTCAAAGGCTGGAAAAACATGGGGAAAAGCACCCTGCCAGCACTTATGCTAATCTAACCTCTAACAGCTCTTCAGTGTGCTTGTGAAATAAAGAGGTTGAATTAATTCCTCTTAATTGCTCTTCATTTGGCTATAAGACAAAATCTTTAATTGCTTTCCTTGCAGCCATCCAGCATGGCTGGCAACCAAAACAGCGGCGAGCAAATTAGACCTCAATCTGCAGCTTCTCAATCAACAGCATGGAGAGGCCTCGTAATGAATTCCACCCGCTTTGTTCTGCCCACTCAACCCCTTTACGTCCAAGAGGCTTGAAATAAAATAGTAAGATTCAAATCATTATAATGCATTCTCTAAAGACACAAGACCTCCAATGACACTCTGTTTAATACTATACATGGGTTGCCATGACAAAGACAGCAGTTAAACACTAGCCATGTCATGTCATTCTTAAAAAAAGCTTGAATATTCATTGCACACAGTGCTTTGCCTGTGCAGCTCACGTGGCAAATATAGAGTACCTGTTGCTCAGATATGATGTTCGACATTTATCCATAACATTTAAAATCAACTTCTTGAACATTAGTGACACGGCTTCTGCAAGATCATACTATGCTTTGTTTACTAAACACTAGTGATAGACCAATAGAATGTTCCAGGCAATTAATTGGACAATAATCTAGCATTTTGAAAACCATGCCCAGTTGCCTTATTAAAAAAATAAAAAAATGTTAATCGCTTTCAAAATATGAAAGACTGTGGAAAATGAAAGTTGAGATTTATTGTAAAAAGGACTTAAATATGAATCTGTTTTTCACTCAGACCTATCATATCGATTCTGAAGATATGGATTTACATTGATTACAACACATATGTATGGTAAGTGTACATGGCATTGTTATGAACATGTGTTTGCATTGTAAACAGCTTTTGGGGAAGTAATACTTCGCAAAGTTGACGTACAAAGGAAAAAGTGCTTACCTGAGTTCTTCATATCTTGCTAAATATAGTCCCCATCCTGAAAACATACTCTATAACTAACCCATCGTATTCCCTAAATGAAAGGTTTATTGATGAATGTCATAACTTATGAATTAAACTCTTAGCCCTGCTGAAAATAACAGCTAAGCTTAATATGGTTGGCTGGTGTAAGATGGTTTTGCTGGGAGGCCCCAAAAAGTGTCCAAAACCACTCTAAAAAAAGTCAACTGACCAGCTTGACCAGGCTGGGAGACTAGCTAAGTATTTTTTTTTAAGAGGGAGCCTATAAAAATAACCACAATTTCGAATACAAATAAAGACATAGCTTTGATATAACTATGGCAGTGAAGTGAACTATAACGGATCGTCTGACATAATGTCACATGCATAGAGTTTGACTCTGAAGTTATTGGGATGCGCTCAATAAAACCATCACTGACCATGTCAAACTTTTTATCCAGCCCGGGGAGCGTTGAAAACCACCATAAAACTCTCATCACTTGCCTTTCTCGGTGATGACAGACACCCTCTGAACTTCCCGGCTGACCTTCTGAACTGCGTTTTTAATGACCCGGGATTGGCTCTCGGCCGGGTCCGGGTTCGCTCGGCTGTCATCGGAATCTTTGGGCTTCACGTTCACAATGTTTCTCCTGGAGAGCGTGGATGAGAGAGTGCCCATGTGGAAAACCCAAATCCCCGGGAATGTATCAGCAACATGAGAGATGGAGTTAACGTGACGACAATTGCCGAAAGAGTTTTCCTGTGTTTTCGAGACAGGTAATCTCAGTTCCCGCCATGAATAATATCCGAATTTAGGCAGTCAAGTAAAGCGCCATCGGCTAACTAGACGCGCGCGCTACGGTGTCAGTATTACAGTGTTCAATGTAATTTCTATCTCTAACACAGATGGCGCTATAACCATTCCTATTTTGACCAGTGGAGATTTTCTGTGATTTTAAAGGAATAATCCGGGTTCAATACAAGTTAAACTCAATCGACAGCATTTGTGGCATAATGTTGATTTCCACACCAAAATAATAATAATAATAATAATAATAATAATAATAATAATAATAAATTCGACTCGTTCCTACTTTTCGTTACATAAAGCAAAAATCGAGGTTACAGTGAAGCACTAACAATGGAAGTGAATGGGGCCAATTTTTGGGAGTTTAAAGGCAGAAATGTGAAGCTCAGAATTGTATAAAAGCACTTACATTGATATTTCTGTTTAAACTAGTGTGTTATTTAAGCTTTAAAGTTGTTTAAATCGTCATTTTGCAGGGTTACAGGGTTGGCAGCGTAATGTCATTATGGCAACAAAGTTTTAAAATGGGATAACTTTATACAGAACTGGTTAGTAAGCGATTTTATCACACTGAAATCATGTTAACACTCATACTGTGCACGTCTTGTGGCTATATTTTTGAAACATTGAGTATTTTAGCACATTGGCCCCATTCACTTCCATTGTAAGTGTCTCACTGGAACACAGATTTTTGCATTGATTAAAAAAAGGACGGAGGAGGGATGAGTCGAAATTCATTTTTGTGGTAATCAACATTAAGCCACAAACGCTGTCAATTGAGTTTAACTTGTATTAATCCTGGAATATTCCTTTAACAGCTTTTTAGAAGTTTAAATGTTTTGATATACTGCTAAAGTAAATGAAACAGTACATTTGCTACACATTCTCTTTGGATGTAGGCCTACTAAAGTTACATAAACCAAACAGTACAACAATTGACAATCCATAAGCAAATGACTGAGGATACATTAACAAATGTCTGGGGACCAAATGTAAAACAATAAGAAAAAAACTGGATAACTCAATCAATAATCTTAGTATTGGGGGGTGTCCTGTCCATACTAATGTTTTGGATGGTTAGGGGCTCTGTATTTAAGGTATAGTTATAGGGCCAAGCACACACACATATTAGGCAAACATATACAGTAGTGTGTTGTAAAAGGACAGTCATGTAACGTATCTTCTTTAATATATTTTTATTCAATAAAATCCATTCCACACATTCATACTTAAAAATCCAAAACAGATAATAATTTTATCTACATCTCAAAATCAAATCCCTAAAAGGAAAAAAAAAAAGCACATTTTGTTGAGATTACAAATAGAAAACATAATGCTTCTAAATGCCTTTTGTTTTTTTAAATATTCTCACAAGCATTTGATGACAGAACTGCCTTCAGAAAACACACATTTGGAAAAACACTTCAAAACACAGTGAGAAACAGGATTCAACTAAAATTTCTAAAAATGTAAAAAAGAATGACTATTTTACTATTTAATCTATGGACAAAAACATCAAAACCTCTAATGGAAATTACAAAATTACAAAAAGGAAATGAAATAAAATTTTATGTCATTTCTGTTTTAATATTTGAACACCTATTAACTACAGTACGTTCAGCTAGTTCTCCTAGTATGGTTGATATTTAAGTTACTATATTGTACAAATATAGTTTTAAGTACCATGCTGGGGGAATTGCTCAATGTGAGCTGTGACCACAAGGTGTCACTATCAAAACAAATAAGACAGGCTATGTCCAAAATGGCATACAAACCTACTTTGGGTCACCCAGGTTAATAACATATTGCTGCAACAAATTCTGCTATATATAGTATATATACTGTGCACAGTATGCACATTTTTCATAGAATGAATGGAATAGTGGATAACCTACAAGTGCAGTAAACTACAAACCACGTGGCATTTATCTACAATGCAAGGGGCTTGAATTAACCTTCCATTTCCAGTATAATAAATATATTCCAAGATGGTAATTGAATGCCACGTAAAATACATACAATGTGATGAGGTCATGTGACAACAATGTATACTATTGTTTGAAATGTTTATCATGGATTAAATAGTAGTAATAATTTACAGTGTATACTGCACAGTATTCAGTGAGCAGGGTTGGGGAGTAACAGATTACATGTGTTTAAATACTAAATATTAGCAACTGTATTCTACTACAGTCACAGTTGGTAATCAGACAACTGTTACATTCAAAAATTATTTTGATTACTGAAGAGATTACTTTGCCTTCTATTTTAATTTGTTTAATTTTTATATTTAGTCTATTCAGCTGGAAAACATTTATCCATATACATTATGTGACCCAAGGAGCTTTCAAACATTGGTAAAACACTTTCTCAAGATATGTTTTGTTCATATGAGCACTTTCACTCTGTTGTGAGTGAAATATGACATAATTTAAGAACTTTCCCCAGTGAGCTTAATTGAGTAGCTACATCATGTTTCTACAGATTAACAAAAACGGTTTGAAATGCTTTAACTGATGAAACATAAATCCAATAAATACACAATGACATGCCTTGTCAATGCTTTTATGTGGTTTGAGTATTTTTACAATAAATGCTAACCAATGTTGCCTTTAACATAATATAAAAAGCTACAAATAATATATTTTCTGCCTCATTTTATGAACAGAAAAGGATGTCATTGGGTACACTTTGTGGGGTTTTGAAGTTTGGAGCAGCAAAAATAGTTAACTTTGTGTAAATTGTCAAGTGAACAACATTTAGCTTTATGCTAAGCTAAAATGCTATTTCATGCCTTTACATGTATCTGTAACCAAGCGCGATTATATTTTAAAAATTAAGAAAATTGAAGAAAATTAATGTTAGAGCATAACTTTTTTCTCTAGTAAGACAGTCTTTGCTTGATATTAGGGCAAAGATGTACTGCAAAAATTGTATTCTTAATGAGAATTTAAATACTGTTTTCCTGTAAAAAATATCTTAAAATCCTTACAACAAGATACATTTACTTGAGTAGCAAAACTGCATGCGATATTTAGGCTTATTTTTTTTTTTTAAGAAAAAAAAACTTACTTGTTTATAGTAAAACAAAAAACAATCTGCCAGTTGTAAAGAAGTAATCCAAAAATAAAACAGTAAATAAACCATTATGTCATGGGGTGTAACAATGTAGATTACATTACTGGCCTAGAGTATTCTAATGGAATATGTTACAAATGACATTTAACAGCATGTATTCTGTAATCTGTAGTAAAAACTTTTTAAAAGTAACATTCCCAACCCCGTCAGTAGGTAGTAGCAAGTTAGTATGACATTGTGAACATTGCTGGTGACTTTAAAAAGATAAGCCTTTCTAAACTTAAGACATCTGATTAACTTAAATGCAATGGGAAGATAAATGCATCTTAAAATATACACTTTGGTTAGCCAATGTATTATGATGAGACCTTAAGGGTGATACCAAATGTATACCCCATAGCTACAGGATGTGTTGTTCTACCAATATTCTGCCACATTAGCACCTATTCCAAAATGTAAAATCAAAGCTATATAACAAACTGCAATGGAAGCACTGATGGCTTTAACAATGTGTGGGTGCAGAGGTAGAATAATGTTCATTTGTGATCCAAACCGTTTACTTGTGTAGTACTTTGTGGTTTGAAGTTCTTCAGTTGTTCCATGAAACCTGGGTTTGGACATGCAGCTGGTCGAGCTGATTTAACCAGCACAAACGCGTCACCAAATGCCTGCTTTTCCCTTAACATCAGATATCCGATGACAACTGAGACAGAACGTGAAACTCCTGAATTGCAGTGGACAAGCACGATTCCTTTCTGGAGAGAGAAAGTAATTGTTGAATCTTCTTATCTAGAATCTTTCTATGGGTGCATTTCGTTTCACATCATTATATACCTAATCATAATGCATGTAATTAATCCTACACTAATTGTGTGGAATTACACAATTGCAAGTTACGGGTGAGGGAACCACGCTCTGGTGCGTTGAGAAGAACATTAATTATTTGATTAAATGAGCTGTTGTTTCCTGTGCATCATAGACAACATTGCAAATTAGGTGACTGGAGGTGGTAAGCTCACTTTACAAAGGAATGGAAACTTATTTCTAGCAGCCATTGTAATCATAAACCTTAGTGAATTTGAATCATGAGGCAGTGTCAGGTTAAGGGTGACTTGCGACACTATTTAGTAAAGAGGCTGTATGACAAACAATGGCCTGTTAGTGATATGATCTTTCTACAACTCGCTAAATAATGCATTGTGAAAACTCAGCATTCATTATTCAGCGCACTGCATGGTTACCTAGAATAAGGGAGTAAGCCATTGGATGATTGTCCAGTATCACTTAGGTCAGGCGCTTAAGCCCAAAACTCAAGCCCAAAGAAATCCATTGAGCTAATGAAATATCACTCTTATAATGCTGAGAGACCATCCTGAGTTGGCCTATGTTTTGTCCTCCATTTTTTGGTCTTATATTATGCAAAATGCAAGGATCTGTGTGAAATCCTTCAGGTTCCTTTATTCTCATAAAACACTTGATATTTAATGAAACTGATCAACTCTACAACTTGAAACATAAGGCAACTGTTACCTCAGCTTTTGCCTGGTCTATAAACTGTGCACACTCCTGGATATATGATATGATATCAGTGTCAGGTAGATCCAGTATGCTCAGCGTCTTATAGATGAACAGGTCAGGGAAGGCATTTTCCACACCATATGCAACATTTAATATATGTGTGACCTGAAATCAACAAAAAAGCTTTAGAATTCTTAAAACAAGGTTATCATATATCAATATACTCTAATAATAATAATAATAATAACAACATTAAGTGAATTAAATAAAAAAATAATTATAACATAATAGTAAATAATAAAATACATTTAATATAATACATGTAATGACTATAAAATAAATATAATAATACATTTAATTAAATGGATGTCTACTAAATTAGCCATGCTTAAGTAGTAAGAAAGCAGTCATTAATTGCATTACCTTATATTTCCTCAAACTACCAAAGTCATGAGCAGCATCTTGTGAGCCTATAAAATAAATATAAAATCATAAATTGTCAAATTTACTACTTCCACAAAATTTGTATGTACATGATATTGTATTATTTATCATTTTAATTTAATTATAGGTATTTTACATCTAAAAATTTTATTATTATACAACTGGGTATACTTTTTAATCAACTTCAAGATTTTAGGCTAAAGTTATATCTACAAATGTATAAGGGAAAGCATATATCTTGTCACTCTTAGATTGTTTTCCTGTGTGATAAATACATTTTTAAAACTAAAAATATTCCATGACTATTGAAAATTATTGAAAAAATAAGCAAATTGCTGTTAAAAAGGTATATATATATATATATATATATATATATATATATATATATATATATATATATATATATCCCTGTACATTAATAAGTACAAATAGTTACATGATCTGTATATAATATATAACATAAATACTTATTTTCTTACATTAAAGTACATGGTTCTTTTCTAAACTGGCAAAACATACTTATGCTGGTATGTTTGACCATTTTGACTTCTTTTATTTTTTCAAGATTTACTACTCACCAAGCAATAGATATGGTTTAATATATCCAACCTGAAGATCCCAACTGTTATCCTGAACATATCCACATGCTGTTTCAGGCTGTACCGTCTCCTCAACCACCTGCACAGTGGAGCCTTTCCATGTCTCTATAATCCGCCTGCCGCTCAAAGTCGTCACCCTGGTGCATTGTTTCCGCAAATTATTTTTGGAAAATGCTTTTATTTCTTGTGCAAGCGACTGCATCACATCTGCGGCGGAGATGTCTAAGGCAGAAATGTAAATGCTTCAATTTGAAGTTTCTACTGTGAGACTGTTCGTCGCTTTCTCTCTAGTAATACCCTATACATTTCTCTGACCTTGATACTACCTGAAAATTGAGACGTTTCATTAGCGCACCTCAGAATAATTAACTGGAGAATATCAGAACAATACTGACACCCAAAGGCGACAAATATAACGGCATGTGTTAAAAAGAAAAGAAAAAACAGTCCTAGCTAAATCTCCGACTTTTTACATGATAAATATACATGATATAAACGTGATGAATTAAATCAGGTGCACTATCTGAAGTCATCAATGCAACTTAATGTTTAATTGGGGAGACGAAATCAAATAAGAAAAAAAATGAATCAAGCTTTCTGAAGCCACATATACAACTGAAATATGAAATGCAAGATATTTAAAGTTTTAACTTGGGTGTGTGTGTGTGTGTGGGGGTGCAGAAGCATACACGTATATACAATTATCAAAGGTTGTGTAGATAGTTCCAGTTATTCTAATTAACAATTAAACCAAAAACATTTAAATTATCTCAGAATTTACTCACCCTCATGCCATCATGTGAATGACTTTCTTTCTTCTGCTGAACACAAACAAAGATTTTTACAAGAATATCTCTCTATAGGTCCATACAATGCAAGTGAACAGTGGCCACAACTTTGAAGCTCCAAAAAGCACATAAAGGCAGCATAAAATTAATCCATAAGTCTCCAGTGCTTACATTTTTCACTTTCACATTCTTTCACATTTTGAAAGTGAAAGTGGAGATTTATAGTAAAAATGACTTAAATATTGATCTGTTTCTCATCCATACCTATCATAGCTGAAGATATGGGGTGTTTTCCAAACTACATTTTTGTGCCCTTGAAGGGCACCTCAGGAAGGGGATGCAACTCGAAGGGTCATTCCGAACAAAAGTTAGAATGTAAATTTTTCATAACCATTCCTTTCACCAGATATTTAGAGAAGGTTTTGTTCAAACTGTAATGCCATGCTCCCTTCAGAGTCCCTACATCAAGAGCTCTGTCTTTTGTAGTGAGTAGAGTATAAGGATGATCAAATTTGATTAGAATTCAGCCATGCATTTAACCACTGGAAGGCCTTTGTGGCCTTTATGTGCTTTTTGGAGCTTCAACTTCAAAGTTCTAGCCACATTTCACTTGCATTGTAAGGACCTACAAAGCTGAAATATTATTTTAAAAATCATTCCGCAGAAGACAGAAAGTCATGAGTCATGAGGGTGAGTAAATGAGGAGAGCATTTACATTTTTGGTTGAACTTTCCTTTTAAAGTTCTAGCTGCATAAAATAAAGGAAATGTTGTGAAATATGTTAAAATTACTAGTTATTGTGATATATATATATATATATATATATATATATATATATATATATATATATATATATATATAGTATAAATAGTACTAAGTATAAATAATAATAATTTAAATTAGTCAAATTTGCTTTCAGGTATACTAAATTCACCAAACTAAACCATAAGGCTTAAATAAATAAGGTCAGTTTCAACAATATGCGGAGGGGCGGCGGTCCTGCGGAGGGCTCCGGTCACATGACGAAGTGACGTCGTTTCCGGAAGCAGCCTCGTTCTGGCCGTCAGGGCAACACCTAGAAAAAAAAATACACATCCCCGACGACGCGCCCGAAGCCCGTAATATGGGCCCATTTTAACACTACAAACCTACGCGTGTCGCCACTTTTCCCTCTAATAATACACGAGAAACCTGTTAGGTTGTGATTTAGCTCGTTTTAACGGTCGTTTGAGCCATGTCGCGGAGCGCGCTGCAGCCGAGCCAGCAGAAGCTCGCGGAGAAACTGACGATCCTCAACGACCGAGGCGTCGGGATGCTCACGCGTATCTACAACATCAAGAAGGTGAGAATAAGCGCTTCATGCATGTGTGTTAAGGTGGGCTGCAATAATAGACACTAATACTCATATTCACAGATAAACATTCGCATTCGTTTGATTTAGGCCAGGCCCTGATTGAAAGTGTGTGTGTGTGTGTGTGTGTGTGTGTGTGTGTGTGTGTGTGTGTGTGTGTGTGTGTGTGTGTGTGTGTGTGTGTGTGTGTGTGTGTGTGTGTGAGAGTGAGTGAGTGAGTGAGTGAGTGAGATCCATGTTTAGGTTGATATAGCTCACTTGATTGATATGTAGTACAGGTTCGTGAATCGCCAGCCAAGACAGATATTATAGAGTCGATCAAGTCCACGATAATAATGCTTATGATGGCAGTAATGATGACGAGGAAGCCAAATGTCCTAGTTTTACCTCCTTCTGTGAGATTGAAGCAGATGTCATGTTACGGATGCATACAATTCGGGGTTAACTGCACAAAGCCATGATTGGGCCTCTGAACACCCTCATCGTGACCCAGCTTTTAAAAGCACTTTAATATCCCAATAATCGAAAAATATCCAATCCAGACATTACATAACACAATTTAATTGTGGGTAATCGGTAGCTGCTGTTGAAGACAGTCATGGATATAATGAATATTTTGTATATCTTAAATGGGATCCATGTTAAAATTGACATGTTTACATTCTCAGGGACCTTAGTCTTGGTTCTAAGCCCTTGCACTTGTTATACCTATAAAGTTAAGAGCACTTTTGACATATGTCAAATGTATAGGATGTTGGTTGTTTGTAACAGTTGTGCCTTGCAAAATTGTTTTTTTTATCAACCCCTTTAATTATTGCTGAGCTGTAATAATGTGATCAACTTTGGGACAGTACATCTATTATGGATTAAAGGATGTTTTAACATATCTGGGTGAATTTGAAGGAACCTGTCAAGTAGGGTTGCCCCCGACCAAAGATCTTCCTAGTCGACTAGTAGTCATTAATTTAAACCATTAGTCGACTAGTCGTCGCACGTTTATGATCTTAATTTAATTACTTATATATATGTTGGGGGGCATCAGAAAATGGTTTGAGTTCCAGGGCTGAGAAAGAATGTTATAAATAATATTGCTAACACTGTTCTACATTATAGAGAAATATTGAACCGTAATAATGAGCCTTTAAAATATAAATTTTACAAGCGTGCGCACGTACAAAGTGAGCCGCAGTGACACCGGCAAAAGTGGTAATGACCCTGAATGTGTCGAAAAATCCTGCATGAGACTGTATGAAAATTTTGTTAATTTATATACAGAGAAATGTACATTAGGGTTTTGCCAACAGGCGATGATCCCAGGAATCGACGATGGTCAGAGTGATCACCAATAGTTGTTGCCTTTGACGATGTCAAGTCGATATTTGGCTCGTTTCCCATTAATCTATTAAATGTATTATTATTATTAGACTATTAATATTACAATAATTTGCCCGTAGACACAAAGACATGCACTTTAAGAAACACTCTTTATTATATTAAGAACAGATAACAGAAAAGGTGCTGATACAGAGGCTTGCAGTCTCGTGGAACACATGCGTCTGAGGATGTCACTCTTTGTTTCTGCGTTCCAATTTTTTTTTTGTTTTGTTTTTTGCAAGAACAGTATCGTCTATGAGGTGCTGCAAATTACTTCAGACATCTCAGCTCAGGAGGTGTTTTGAGTTCAGTTCACTTTATTTCCACATAGCAGTTTATTGTGAGCGCAACTCCATAGCCTGTAAAATACAAAATGTATAAATAGTTTTTTTTATCACTTCAGTATTTTATTTGCTTATTGCTATATATATATATATATATTATAACAAAACAAAAAAAAAAAAGTATTCACACACGTGATCAATTTTCACGGATAAAGAAATACACGACTGGTAAAGAATGCACAGATGAGGTTCTTTGCCAAAGAGATGTTGTCAACTGTTGTAAAACCATCTGCACACATTTTAAATGCACTTTTTTTTTTTCCAGTTTCATTTTAACTTTTATTTAAAAAAATTAAAGTTCAAAGTTTGAAATCGAGGTGTCTTGATTTATTGTGTAGGCTTAACCCTAACCCTGCTTAATGAAAATTAGCCCATAGTAGCACCTAGCATCCAACCAGCGGTAATACCCGGTGTTTTTCATTTTCCTGCTGAGCTTTCTTTTTCTTTCCTTTTCTTTCTTTTTTTTTCAACCGGTTGACCAAGACTCTTCTCATCGACTAATGGATAGTCGACTATCAGGGGGCAGCCCTACTGTCAAGAACATGTGTGGTTCATATTTGACCTCAAACTTCAAATAAAAAAAACATATATTGCTTAAAGAATATGAAGCTTATTTTAAGACAGTTAGTTTAAGATTTTTGTGATAGTAAATTAATGACAAATAACCCTCAGATACCCATACAATCGTAATTTTTTAGGCACACTTTAGCAAGCTGTGCTTTATTCATACATTTTTTTCCCACTAAAACTTTTACAATTTAGAGCATTATCTACAGTTGTGTTTAACTTAGGCCTCTCCGCTGCATCCACGCACAACTCTCCACACACCCCACTGAGAGCGAGAACCACATTATAGCGACCGTGAGGGGGTTAACCCAACGTGACTCTACCCACCCTAGCAACTGGGACAATTGGTTGCTTAGGAAGCCTGACTGGATTCACTCAACACGCCCTGGATTCGAACTTGCAACTCCAGGTGTGGTAGTCAGCGTCTTTACTAGCTGAGCTACCCAGGCTCCCTTTCAAGCTCCTTAATGTTTCAGTTTAGGAGCCAATGGCTCCTAAGTATTTATTTATTTTTTTGTCTGGAGTCCTGCCTAGTTTTTCACAAATATAGCTGGTTATTTTTATTTTGTTATTGACGTTTTAATCAGTCTGCTTGTCCGGTCGGGCAAGTAAAATTCTCTTTCACTTGCCCCTAAAAAAAAGTCCACTTGTTAAGGGTTAAGCATTTTTTCCCCAATTATCATTACTGTAATGCAAAAAAATTTAAAATAATGAAATGAAAATAATGTCATAATGCACAATAATAGTAATAATAATCTGAATGATCCTAAAACCGTCTTCATTTTCTTGTTGCAAAATATAACTTGAAATAGATGCTCATAAATTATTGACTTTCAGGGGTTTGAAGTTATAGGAAAATGAGAGCCTCGCACACAAAGTGCATCCAGATCACAGAAGACAGTGGGCTAGTGGAGGACCATCACTGTTAGCTTTGGATGTTCCAATCAGGATTTTTTACAGCTGATTATCGATTTTCTTTTAATTAGATTGGCCGATCTCGATCATAAACTTTTATCAGGAGCTCTGTCACAATTGGTTATAAGCTTTCTGCTTACTGTCAGTATTATCTGAATTTCCCTGTTGGTAATACAGTAGTTGTTGCCTAGTTTATGCTGACAAAAATACTGTAGGCTGGTTAATTGACAATCAAACACAAAATTTAATTATCTTTAATAAGCCTTGAAAACGTGTAGGCTTACTCAAAATATTCTCTATATTAGGATAGATAGCCCTATATTAAAGAATGAGTCTTAGTGTCAAACTGATAACTGAACTGATAACCCAATTGAACTTAATTTAAAATTTTTAGTATTTATTCATTTGCACTATTTCATTAAATTATTGTTATTTAGTATTTTATTACATCTTAGCATTGTATCAATTTTGTGTATAAAATGAATATATTTAATAATGTCTTCACTGTCTCCTCATTTTGTTGCATGTTGGTAATATTAGTTCTGCTGGAGCTTTAATGATGAAGTTTGATGTCTTAAAAAACATTGGCCTGTATCACAAAGCAGTCATGGTGCACATGCGTTGAATGCTTTCATATTCGCTAACAGTGTAAAGGGTATACTTTGAAGTACTTAGTGCTCAACTGTCTGCAAAGTACAGTGCCCTCCATAAGTATTTAGACATTGAGAAACTTATCATAATTTTGGATCTGTACAACACAAAAATGAATTTGAATCAATATGTACAGACTGTCAGTTTTCATGTAAAGTTATTTACATCTAAATTGGGTGAACTATTCAGGAATTAAAGCACAAGATATACACAGACCCCCTGTTTTCAGTGGCTCAAAAGTAATTGGACAAACTAACATAATCATAAATAAAAAAATCATTCTTATTTCTTTGTTGAAAATCATTAGCAGTGAATGACTGACTGATCCCATTGATATCACCAAATTATGGGTGTCCTCCCTAGTGATGCTTTGCAGGCCTTTACTGCAGCTGTCTTAAGTTGCTTCTTGTTTGTGGGTATTTCTGCTTTCAGTCTTTGTCTCCAGCAACTGAAATGCATGTTCTATTAGGTTGAGGCCAGGTGATTGACACATCCATTGAAGAATATTCCACTACTTTGCCTTGAAAAGCTCTTTGGTTGCTTTCACAGTATTTTATGGGTCACTGTCCATCAATACTATAAAGTACCGTCATCTCAGTTTTGCAGCATTTGGCTAAATCTGAGCTGAAAATACAGCCTTAAACACTTTAGAATTCATACTGCTGCCTCTGTCAGCAGTTATATCATCAAAAAACACTAGTGAACCAGTTTCATTGGCAGCCATGGTGTAACACTGCATCCACCATGTTTCGCAGGTGATGTGGTATGCTGCGTTCCTTGCCTTCTCCATACTCTTCCCATATTTCTGGTACAGGTTCATCTTTGTTTCATCCATTCAAAGAAATGTGTTTTAGGACTTGGCTGGCTTTTTTTATATTCTTCCTGGCAGTCTAATCTGGCCTTTCTATTCTTGAGGCTTACAAGAGGTTTTCACCTTCTGGTAAACCTCTGTATTTAATTTCATGAAGTCTTCTCTTGATTGTAGACTTTGACAACGATATGCCTACCTCCTGGAAATTGTTCTTGACATGGCTTGATGTTCTGAAGTGTTTTTCTTCACAAAGGAAAGAATTTTGTGATCCTCTACCACTGTCGTCTTCTGTGGTTGTCCAGGACTTTGGCTGTTGCTGAGTTTTATTGAAAGTTTACAGCGGCAGCTTCCAAATGCAAATTCCACATTTGGAATCAGCTCCAGACCTTGTAACTGCTTCATTTTTAATGAAATAACCTGGTAACAGCCCATACCTGGCCATAAAACGGCTTCTTAGTCGATTGTCCAATTACATTTGAGCCTCTGAAAATGGGAGATCTATGTATGTGAAATGCTTGAATTCCTGAACCGTTCACCCAATTTGGATGTAAATACTTCCAAATTTAATCACATGTTGATATCTTCATTTCCAATACGTTCTGATGGCGTACAGAAAAAATTATGAAAAGTGTTTCACAGACCAAAAACTTATTGAGGGCACTGCCTTTAGTCCCCATTTCCACCTGGTATTAAGATAAGTCTCGGGAGATGTAACATGAACAAGAAATGTGCCTATATTACTGATGAATACTGATTTGAATTAGAAATAAATGAAAATACACTTGCATAAAATGTATGGTGCCCATTTATATGTTTACGGTAATCCTGATGACTTGATATCGCTAACAGAGAGAGAAAAATTTACTTCAAACATCGTGTGAAATGAAAAATAAACAACAAAACGCACAATACAAACCCTAATCTCTGTAAACATGGTGTAATATTTATGCTAGCAGCTAGACTGCGAGTGCACCAGTGGTTTTTGTGATTGTGTGTGTGTTTGAATGCACTTATGAAATGTGAACAAAACAGTCATAATGTGAATAGGTAATATCATACAGACTTGAATGGTCATGAGTCATAACGTTAGAACATTCTCAACTTGTAAAATTCAATAAGCAGATTAATTTCACTCACAAACGAGTTTTTAGCCATCTTGAGTCAATCTTGGGGCTTGTTTTAATCGCAATGCTGTGCTGCAAATAACAACGTGCAATTTCCCACATTCTGTTTATGTTTCATGATGTAATAAGTGAAACTGATAGCCCCCAAGTACAAATACATGTTTTTGTCACGTTTTCATTTATTGCCTCATGAAACAAACAGAATATGGGAAATGGCAAATTGTTACTTACAGCAGATGATCCCGAATTAAAACCAGACCCAAAACAACATAAGGTGCAGAGATGTTAAAATAATCCTCAGAGAGCAACGTAAGCTTAGCGTTCATTCACACAGACACGCGGTGTGGGTGTGTGTGTGCTTGCTCACTGTCACTTGAAGCTGCCTGTATTAAAGGAGTTCCAGGTGTTCGTGCTTGTCATCTTTGTTGAAATCAGGCACGATAAAGAAGATCTGTGCTCTTGTGATTGTGTATGTATCCGCTTTTTAAAATGTTCAGATCGGACAGTTATTTAATTTGAAACCTGCTCGTAAACGGCAAAGTTTAAACTCTTGTTTTAGCCCCGCGGTTGATTGACCGGTGAGGGGCGTCGTTTCACTGCTTCCGGTATGCCGACAGGACGGATTGGCATTTACACTTCAAATGCGATCTGGTCACATTCGTTTTTGACCACATTCGTATGTAGTTTTGTGATCCGATCACAAAACGTTTTAGACCTGCATTTAAGGCTGACCACATGTGATCGGATCACTCGAAATGCATCTTAATACCAGGTGGAATCGGTGTCATAAATTGCAAGAAGGTCTCTTGAGTGCCGTCTGTCTCCATGCTGTTCACTTCTCTATATGTCTGACCTCACTCTTTGGAACAAGCATAGAAGGTAAACACAGCTATACCATCTATCCACAATATTAGTCATATTCTTTCATTCTTGTTAACTTCTATTGGCATTTTACATTCAGAATACATTGTAGAGCACACTCTGTTCATTTTCACTGAAAGTATTATAATCATGTACATCGGTTTCACATGAACCAATTAAGTTACATCAACAGTAAGTTGTCTTGGTTTTGTTTATTAATTATTTGTCAGAAATTTTTACTTAAGAAATTTCAAAATAATAGTTATTTTTAATGACCCAATAAAGTCTCAGAGTGATTTATATATGTCCCTGACATTTTTGTGTTATATACCTGAAACATTTACTTAATACGTTTATGCTAGTTAGCAACATAGGCCTACAGCGTGTTCTTTGCGTACCCATCCTCAGCCTAAGCAAAATCTCCACTCTTCACCCCATGGGTAAACCACTTTAACAGAATCTGTTCTAAATCCCAAAATAACTGAACATTAAACACTATCATGTCTACCCCTTTTCTTATCTTGCTCAAAAAGCACATACAGTAACACATAATTTCAACATTTTTACTCTCCCCATCTATTCCACCCAACGCATGCTGGGAACTACAAATTCCCTGCTCAGTTTCAGTTGTCAACAAAAATGATTAATGTAGTCCCAACACAAATGGAGTTAGTAAAATTTAGTAATTTTTTTTTTTAAGTAGGCCTAGATTAAATGCAGTGTAATTGCAAAATATTCAAAAGAATTGTTGTATTAGCTAATTTTAATAAAGTAAATTGAATGAGATTAAAATAATTTTGCACTGTTGTTGAACATACTTGATTGGTTCACAATCACCCTATATCATTTAATGTAGTAGAGTTCACAGTTTAGAGAATTATTTTAATCGAAAGCAAGGAGCACAATGTGCTATATAGATCACAAATAATAAGAATTAGTAAATCAGACAACCTGTGTTTTCCAATTGTTTTCAGTGTTGACTGAACAAGTCGAGTGTGACTGGCCATTATTTAATTTTTTCTGTCTAATTTAGTTGAGAGATTGCTCTTCCACAGGACTAGAAATTGGAATACATGCTTTTGGTAGTCCTGTTGCCTAGCAACTGGCAGGCATTGCATTGAGTGTTCTAAGATCTGTGTGCGTTGTGTTGGATATGGACAGGGAGTTTAGATTTCATTTGATAGTGAATTCCAGAAGTTTTTGCTGATTTGTAATGCTTGATTACTTGATTACAACCCAAAATAATTTGACACTTGCTGTTCATATACTGAAGCAGTGACATGCACAGACCTTAGCAGGGGCGAAAGGACATTGACAATGTGAAGAGAAATCTGTCGTCAACAGTTGTTGGGGGTGTTAGGGTTTGTGCTGCAGTAAAGACACCTCCGCTTAAATCTCTGTGCTCTTAAAGGCTCCTCTGCTTAAAAGGGCACCTTTACATTTGTGAAGGCCACCTTTAGATTTGTGAACAAAAGGGGCAGGTGCTTGTGCCCCTGTTACCCCGTTCTGTGCATGTCAGTGTACTGTATCACTAGTAGACATATTGTACATTCAGCTCTTTAGCTTCTCTTATCTTGCTTGTGCAGTTTAAGCCCAAACTCATTGCTCTTACTGGTTTTGTTTTAAGCTCAAGTTGTGTTATGCCTTCAGCATAAATGTTGGTAGCAATATTTTGCCAGAGGAAATGACAGTAGAACACTTCCCTGGAAACCACCTCAGGAAGTGTGCTCTTATCTTACATGATGTTTAGCTAGATCAGTGGTTGCATCCTATGGCATGCGTGCCAGCATTGGCACATGGAGGATTAATCAGTGGTGCAACGGCACAGCCATTTACCAGTATCATAAGAAATTGCACTCCACGTCAAAGAGGTTGCCAACCTGTGCCCTAGGTACCACTTTTCCACTGGAATGGAGATGTTGCCTGCTCCGATTCCCAATCTAGAATACTTCTGTGTTGTTCTGTGCTGGAAAAATTAAGAAATCTCCATTAAATCTGCTGGTCTCAAACAAGAATGCGCTAATAACAGCTCTCATTAGCTAATACCGCTGCTCATCGATAGTCTCAGTTATCTGTAAATCTAGAAGCAAGATAATGGCAATGTTCAGGAGCGTTCATGCGATCAGGGTGAAGGGAAGACCATTTTCGTATTTCCAGTGGATGTGCGAGTAACCCACCACCACACATACAGATTCTCTGGTAATGATTGCATTATAATACAGGAACTGAATTATTTTCGTGACATTCAGTTTTGTTAACGGTTCTTGAACAAGTATTCTCCCGTCAGTGCTGACAGGAAACCGTAATAAAATTCTCACAGTGTTTCCTGTACTCTCATTAAGCACCCCAGCAACCTTCACTGCTTTGTGTTTCTTCTTGAGACTTAAAGCTCTACCAGAGTAGACCGATTCCCAATCAAATGACCCCTTTAAGCCGGGTCTTTTGAATCTACAGTGCAAGACATAACATGCGACAGTGTAGTCTGATTCTCAAGTATTCTTTTGAGCCGGTTCTTTTTAGTGAATTGACAAATACAGCGCTACCAGTGTTGTCCAATTCCCAAATGAACGACTGCATAAGCCAGCTCTTTTTAAAGAATCAATTGGATCTGACTGAATTAACTCACTCCAAATTAACCAAGAACTGTTGTTCATTTGACAGCAATTAGTTTAAAATACAACTTTAGTTTTGTTGTAATTAGGAAATAATCTGAAAAATAACTCTATATGGACCATCTGGCAATTAAATATTTAATAAATAATCAAATAAAACAAAGCAATACATTAAAAAAGCAGTTTAATTATAAACATGCTTATAATATTGTTTATTTGTCTCTCATGTCTGTAAAATCCACATGTAAAATGCAATAAAACATAATAATAATAATAAAAAAAAATTGCTGGTAGGAAATCTGACTAGCTGGATTTCTTTTTTTTTTTTCATCTATCAGCCACTTAAAAAGTACATTTCAGACCCTGTGTGAATTGATAGCAATTTTTAAAGGAATATTCTGGGTTCGATTAGGGATGCACCGAAATTTCGGCCGCCGAAAATTTTCGGCCGAAAATGGCACTTTCGGCACTTTCGGTTTTCGGCCGAAAGAGAAAAAAGGCCGAAAATATGAGCCGAAAATATATACCTCCTCGCCCCGCCCCTCAGTGCTCAGATTTCACTCTGGATCGATGTAGCCCTTATCACAGCGCTACCAAACAAAGGCCGATCATGTCATCGGTGTGGAAATTCTTCAAAGTTTCTGATAAGGACATCAAATTTGCGATCTGCAGTGTTTGTTCAGCAGAACTTTCAAGATATATATATACAGAATACAGCAAGAGATTCTACAGGAAAATGTCACAACTAGCGCAGCTACACCACAACTTGAGACGTATTTATCTGAACTACGCCAGAAGCGGCAATCTCCTTGACTACGGTCGCATAAACAAAGACCGCTTTCCTTTGCTTGCGCGGATTGCGCACAGGTATTTATCTGCCCAAGCACCAGCACAGAGAGTGAGAGACTGTTCAGTGCAGCATCTCATGTTCTTGATGAGCTTTCTGACAGGAGAGACTGTCAGAAAATTTAGCAACTTTTGTTCTTGAAGAGAAACCTGTCACTTGTACTTAAATAGAAAGCGGTCCAATATGATGTGTAAAGCAATTACATTACACTTGTTCTTCACTTGAGGATACATCTGTCGTTTACAGTTGCCTTTGGATTTAGTTCAATTACTGCTGTTTTGCACAATAATGTTCACTTAAAGTGTGCATACATTTACATAAACAGAATAGAGCACTGATCTATATATATAATTATATATTATAGTATATAGATCAGTGGAATAGAGGCCCTCTGCCATTCTGTGTTCTGCCTGTTGTTTTAATTAAAATTACTGTTGCATATTTAAACTTTTTGAAAGATGCTAGCTAAGTTCATTACTTGACTGTTGTTTTGCATATAATAGTTTTCTAAAACTTTACATTATTTGGATAATTGTTAATAAAATCTGTAAAATTTGATTTTTACAGAACTGAAAGAATAATATTTAATATAGTTTTAATATATTTTTTGTCCAATTTTGGTGTTACTTTCAATAAAAGTGTGATTATTTTATTGGTTTGTAGTTTTTCAATTCAGATTAATTAAGTTTTATTGATTAATTTTTTTTTTTTAAATAGGTAAAAGTTTCGGTTTCGGTTTTCGGCCAAGTGCATCCTGGATTTTCGGTTTCGGTTTCGACCCAGAATTTTCATTTCGGTGCATCCCTAGGTTCGATACAAGTTAAGCTCAATCGACAGCATTTGTGGCATAAATGTTGATTACCACAAATAAAAAATGTGGACCCCTCATTTTCTTGAAATAAAACAAAACAAATATCGATGTTACTGTGAGGCACTTGCTATGGACATGAATGGGGCCAATTTTTAGAGGGTTTAAAGGCAGAAATGTCAAGCGTATAATTTTATAAAAGTACTTGCATTAATTATTATGTTAAACGCATATATTATTTGAGCTGTAAAGTTGTTTAAATCACAATTTTTACAGTAATTTTAGGGTTTGTTGACATCACATCATAATGCAACAAAGTTGTAAAATTTGCTAAAGTTTACACAGAAAAGGTTTGTAAGTGATTTTATCACACTAAAATCATGTAAACCCATTGTTTATGTCTTGTGGCTAAACCTTTGATACTGTGAGTATTTTTACATAAAAAAAAATTGGAGGTACAACTCAAAATAATTTTTTGTGGTAGTCAATATTATGCCACACTTGTTGTTGATAGAGCTTAACTTGTATTGAACCCAGAATATTCCTTTTAAATAACTTCTGGCTGTTACATCAAAAGCTTGTGATTGCATAAAGGCATTACAAAGGCCATGATGCAGCTGGTTTGTTTGTGGGAAATTATGTAATTATGTGGTCAATTATGTCATCGTCCACCACTCACTTGATGGTGAAAATGCAACATTTCGGTGGAAAACGGGTAAGATACTATATAGAGAATCCAGACAGATATGTGGTGGAAAAAAAATAAATGCTTGTACTTTTTCAAGAGGTAGGCCTGTACTATCAGGGTAGTTTTAAGCACAGTTAATCCAAGTTCAAATGATCAAGCATATTTAGCATTCTCATCTGCATTGCTTGATATGGTTTTAGTACCTTCATTTATTTCACTTCTGATTGGTCACTGCAGGTATGTATTGGTAAAAACATTTATGGTAGAAACAGTAACAAAATGTTGCACATTTGTACCTTTAGCATTCTTTTAAACCATACAACCACATTGAATTATATTTCCTGTTTGACGTTTGTGGAACTATGGAGAAAACGATTTGGTTAATAATTTACAGTTTGTATTGAGTGATTGAAATGACATGGATAGGCCAAGACGAGTTCGTCATTGTGTTGTGAATGGATTTGTAACAGTCTGAAATCACTCTTGGTCAGGAGTAATTCTGTGCATGAGATAATTTGATGCATTTAACCAGATAATAATGACATTTTTCTTTGTTTCTTTGTTTGTTTTGTTTGTTTGCCTGCTAGCTCTATTTTTGCAGTGTATGTGTTTCTGTTTGTTATACTTTTATAAGTTCAGATTAGGGTTGCAGCGGTATACCGGTTTCACGGTATACCACAGTATGAAAATTGATGGTTTTCATACCATGTACATTTGCTTATCTACGGTATTGAAAAAAAAAAATGCAACCGGATGGACAATCTCACCTGCACATGCGCATTTCTTTTCCTCGTCATCTTGCGCCACACACACATGCAGCGGAGAAAATGTCAGCGAATCGAGGTGAGGGGGTCTGACATAAGTGAGTGTTTGTGTGAGTTAAAGCAGTGTTTCTTAACTCGCAGGTCTATTCAGACTGGGTCGCTCGCAGACAGCAGGAAAAGAACAATGCTGTGGTTTTCCCATTGAAGATATTTTGGCTGCCGTCAAATGATAGCCTATTTAGGACTGCCGATGCAGATTTAACGACAATCTCGCAATCAGCTAAATGCTTCTCATCAGCTCTTTCACACGAGTGTAACAGAACCAGCTTGTGATCATGATCTGCTCTTCTCTCTGGTGCCCACGTGCAACAACTGGGCTTATCTCGATATTAACCTCAAAACTGATGTGAGCAATTTCAATTCTAGAAAGACTTTTCTAGTTTAAAGTGTTACGGGGGAAATCAAGTCAAATATCTCAAACAGTAGGGCAGCCCTGACATGCCAAACCGCACTGAGGAGGAAAACAGCAACATTATGCTACGTGCTAAAAAAACAAAAATTAGTATAGACATCATCACCTTTACAAAATTATTTCACGATTTTCATGAGTAAAAGTAACAATGTTATATTTTCATATGAAATTATCTAAAGGGTAGAATCTATTAGACCTAATTTTATATCAACAGTGGCAGTTGTAGTTAAAGTTTCAAGATTTGTTTCAGCTTGTACTTATTTTTCATAAATACTATAATTTGTAATTATTATGACTATTATTCAAGACTAGCTACACTGACCTAACCATGGTAATGAGAAGCCTTTCCTCCTGTGTAATATGTAATTAGGAAACAAACGGGATAATAATGGGTTCATATAAGTAAATATGCTCTTCAATTTTTAAAAGAGGGGAGAGAAACTTCCTGTCCCTTTGTGGTTGTCGACAACAAAAATAATGTCACTTGATGCATGTCCTTGTACTTGAAAATCATGAACAAATCTATGCAACATAAAAAGAAATGCGGCCCAGGATACATTAAATACAGGTTATGTTTAATCTATGGCAGGTCGATATTTGATTTCCAATGTTTCCTGAAGCAAAACCAGTTGAGAACCACCGAGTTAAAGGTACAGACAGGAGCAGTCTGGCTGTGCTGTTACGCACCTACATACATGTTAATTGTTAATAATCAAAGGACATTACTTTAAAAGCTCACACAGCTGATGTTATTTTTCATTTAGTAGTCAATTTAACATGCTTTAGTTTTTTATGTTTATAATTTGGTTTATTATTATAATTCTGTTAGCTTTATTAATTCTATTTATTTTATTTTTAAAAAGGAGACTTTATTTACACATACTTCCATAAAAAAAAAATGGTTTCAATTATAATAAAGCATTTCTTCAACCAAAAAAAAACAAAAAAACCATTGTTTTCACTCCTTTAAGAGTAATTGTAACTGATAATAATAATTGTGTAATACTGTATACCGTGAAAACCGTGATATTTTCTGAGACGGTTATTGTGCCATGAAAATCTCATACCGTTGCAACCCTAGTTCAGATCTGTTTTGGGTCATTTTGTGAACATGTTGGCCTTGGTTTCCTTTTACTTGCATGTATTATGTTTCGTTGACTAATCACAAACTTCCTGGTCTTATCTTGAACATGGACTTGAATTCTGAGCCCACAGTGTTCCTGCTACCGGAGGAGTGAATTCTGCATGGTGTCAATGTTAGCTCTGGGAACAACTGCCTCTCAATGCACTATGTGACCCAACTGACCCCTTGCGTCCCTCCTTAGGATCCAAACCAACACACTAACCAGAACGACTTACAATTAGTTCCCAAAGCTAATTTGTTTTGAAGTGAACATGCATGGTAGACGTTGGAACCTGTGTTTATGTGTAATTTTCTCTCTTTCTGTTACAATGCTTCCCCCAGCAAGGACAAGTTTGGAAGGTTTGCACAGCTTTTCACCTTCCTAAAATCTCAGCCCCCCCCTCCCTCCCCCCTTCCCCTTACCCCCGCTCTCCTACCAGTCTCATGTCCCATGACTTTTCTGTACACAACTCACAAAAAGGCCCTTCCCAAACTGTAGCACCAGCAGGACTCTTCCATTTAATCTGTTTTTAAATGTATTTATTTATTTAAATTTATGTTTGTTGGTAATTACTAGAGTTTTGTTTTGTTTTTATTGTTGCTTTACGAACTTTATCTTATGCCAGCCTTACAGATAAAGAGTTGTGTATGTAACTAGGGCTGGGCGATATTGCTAAAACAATATATTTTTCATTATACATATATACACTCACCAACCACATTTTTAGGTACACCTACTTACTCATGCTATTATCTAATCAGCCAATCATATGGCAGCAGTGCATAAAATCACATAGATACGAGTCAGGACCTTTAGTTAATGTTCACATCAACCATCAGAATGGAGAACATATTTGATCTCCGTGATTTGGACCGTGGCATGATTGTTGGTGCCAGACAGGCTGGTTTGAGTATTTCTGTAACTGCTGATCTCCTGGGATTTTACGCTCAACAGTCTCTAGAATTTACTAATAATAGTGCCAAAAAAACAAAAAACATCCAGTGAGCGGCAGTACAGTGGACGGAAACGCCTTAAATGGAGAATGGCTAGATTGGTTCAAACTGACAGAAAGGCTACGGTAACTGTGTACAATTGTAGTGAGCAGAATAGCATCTCAGAAAGCACAACAAGTTGAACCTTGAGGTTAATGGGCTACAACATCAGAAGACCATGTCTGGTTCCACTTCTGACAGCCAAGGACAGAAGGCTGAGGCTGCAGTGAGCACAGGCTCACAAAAACTGGACAGTTAAAGACTGGAAAAACATAGAAAGGTCTGATGAATCTCAATTTCTGCTGAGGTACAAAGATGGTATGCACACTGCAGCCTCCGCTTTCTGTTCTTGTCTGACGTAACTGAAATCCAACGTAGTCTTCTGCTGTTGTAGCCCATCTGCCTCAATGTTTGATGTGTTGTGCATTCTGAGATGTTATTCTGCTCACTATAATTGTACAGAGTGTTTATCTGAGTTACCGTAGCCTTTCAGCTCGAACCAGTCGGGCCATTCTCTGTTGAAGGCATTGCCATCTGCAGAACTGCCATTCACTGGATGTTTTTTGTTTTTTGCAGCAGTTCTGAGTAAACTCTAGAGACTATTGTGCGTGAAAATCCCAGGAGATCAGCAGTTACAGAAACATTCAAACCAGCCCATCTTGCACCAACAATCATGCCATGCTTGAAATCACTGAGATCAATAATTTTTTCCCATTCCGATTGTTTAAGAAAACATTAACTGTAGGTCCTGACTCATATGCATGACTTTATGCATTACACTGCTGCCAAACGATTGGATGATTAGATAATTGCATGAATAAGTAGGTGTACAGGTGTTCCTAATAAAGTGGTCGGTGAGTGTATATGAGTGCACTTTGTTTTACTGTTACAAAGTAGATTAAAAATATTTAATGCAAGAAGTAAAATACATGAAAAATCTAGTTGGCAATAAGACATGTTTTCCACACTGTTCTTCATTAAAAGAATGCAAGGAAAATTAGATTTAAACATTTGAATTTATATGCACCAATATAACAATACATAGGAATATAAATTCTTATCCACATATATATATATATATATATATATATATATATATATATATTTTACAAAAACATTTTAAGATGTAAAAAAATGGCACACAGAAGCAGAACATTTTTAAGTCAATTATTTTTATAATTTTTGTTAATCTGTTATGAATCAATTCATTTAAATGGCTGTTTGAACGGTTTCATAGAAATGAATGGACACTTTTAGAACATCTCTGCCTCTGTTCCATACTTGAAAGGAAGAATCACAAAACCATTTAAATTATGCCGTTTTTAGGGTCAAATGGGTAAATAAAAAGCATCTCAAAATTGAGATATTCAATTGTTGCTTAATTTATATCGCCAGAAAATCTTCATGGATGTATTATAAATATGTAATATATCGCCCAGCACTATGTGTAACTACAAACTTTTGCTTAGCCCATATTTAGTTTGAGTTATATTATTATTATTAATGCTTGAGGCTTATTTTTCTTTAATTTTCAATTTTTTCCTTATTTGTTTTATTTTTGCCATCCTCTTTATGTTGCTGCAAGTTTGCTTTAAACTGCAAAACAGTTCAGCACCTTTGGATGTCAGTAGTACAATAAACAAAGGCAACAATATAGGCAGCAATAGTTTAAGATTTCAGAGGCATAGACTAGTATAGATTTTCTATGGGTTTATTTATTTACTTTGCTGCGATTGGCTGTGTAAATCATTATCAGTGGGTAAGGGAGTAATTTAGCTAAAGTTAGCTGGTTGTGTTTTTGTTACTTTGGGCAGTTTGTCTCATTAGCGCAAAAGGAAAGTGAATTTTGAGTGCCGATTTGAGTGCTCGTTAACCCAGTCAGTTTGCCAGCCATGCGGTGTCTTTTTTTTGGGAATGACCTAATGAGCTTCTTAAAAATCTCATGTTGTCTTGCTACACCCAGAGCCTCTGTGTTGTGTCGCGCACACTGAAAAGGTGTTGAGGTTGCGTTAGATGTAGGTGCATGTTAAGCATCATTTAAATTGTCATGTGACCATACACGCTGCCCTGCCTCAGCTGCACGTCCACTGACACGTTATAGCTCCCGTCTGTAAGACATTCACCTCTTACAGAAAAATCAGACACACTTTCCAGCAAACCCACCATCTCTCTGTTTTCCTAGGACTGTTTCTGATCATACACTGCTGTCCTTGTTTCACTAACTACTCTCCAACTTCTCACAAAGCACCTTTGAAGAACATTCTTAAAATTCTTTCCCTCCTCTCTTCTGCCTTTACCTGTCCATCTATCTTTTCTTTCCTTCATTCACTTTCAGTAGGCCTGTCGCAATTATTACATAATCGGAACCTAGTGATAATTTGATCGAATCATGTTTTGTTGCTAAAAGCACAATCTTGATGTACTTTTCAATTACATCGAATAGAAATCTTTAGAATAGAAAGGGGATCCTTCTTGTGAAATGATGGCTTGAGGGTTCAAACAGACAACTGTAACATGCCACATGAAAGTGATGCAATTACCAAAGAAATATTAGACTATTGCATAACAATATTCTTATTCAATATAAAAATAATACATCATTCTTTCTTCCAAAAAACTGAGACCCTATCACAACTAAAATGGACCAAAAAGAGAGGCGTTTAATTAAGGTATATTTATTATTAATATGAATATTGTTTTAGGGATTGGCATTTTTGAGTAATTTTGTTGACCTCTAACCCATAAAAAACTAGTAATCAATTACTCATGAATTAATATGCAAGTTAAAAAATAACAAGTATGACACATACATGAAATTTATGTATTATTTATGTATATTATATTTAGTTTTATTCACTAATGTTTCCAAGAGCGGTTTCAAAATAAGATAACTTCAACAAACTTGCTTTTCTTTTGGGAGGGAAAATGAAATGAACAATATGCATGAATAAAAATGGTATTAAATAAAGTAAAAAATTTACATTGAAATCAATACTGAAGGCATTAGTGTAATCAAATAAAAACTTTTGTGTCTACTTTCTATATGCTATCACATTTGTATTATTTCACATGTTAATATTCATTAAAACAAGTGGTGAAAGTTGGCTTGTTATAAAATGCGCTTATTGTTTGTTGTGAGACTTAACCTCCTGCGACACGTTGAGTGGACGTTAGACACTGCCTGGCCAAAAAAAAAAGAAAAAAAGTTACTCTTTGGATTTCAATAAACAGATACTTAAGAGCCTATTATTGGATCATTATTGCAGTGAATAATATGTTTCAGCTGGCAACAATTATTTTAACCCTTACTGATGCAGTGTAACTTCTAATTTCTTTAACAACCATGTCGGAAGATGGATCCCGTGATTGTGGAAAATATGTTACTGTGTTTCAGAAGGGTAAAATGATTGGCCTGCATCATGCAAAGAAAACAAGGAGGTTTCAGAAATCACTGGAATTGGGTTAAGAAATGTCCAATGCTTTATTAAAACCTGGAAGGAAAGTGGTGAACAGTCAGCTTCGCAGAATAAATGAGGACGGGAAAAAATCTTGAATGATTGTGATCAGAGATCAATAAAAGGCTTGGAAGTCACATCATAAAAAATTGTCAGTATTACTGATGGCTATGTTTAATAATGATGGCTATGTTTAATAGTGAAAAAGATAAGAGCATTTCCACATACACAATGCAATGAGAACTTACAGTATTGGGACTAAACAGCTGTGTGGCCACAAGAGAGCCACTTGTTAGTGAGGCTAATCAGAATAAACAACAAATATTTCTAGGGAGCATAAAGATTGGACTCTGGAGCAATGGAAAAATGTCACGTGGTTTGTTGAGTCCAGATTTACCCTATACCAAAGCGATGGGCGTGTCATACATAGTGCCCACTGTACAAGCCTCTGGAGGCAGTGTTATGATCTGGGGTTGCTTCATTTGGTCAGATCTGGCTCAGCAATGTTATGCGGCAATACAATTAAGTCCACCGACTACCTGAATGTACTGAATGACCTGGTTATCCCATCAATTGGTTATGTATTCTTTTTTTTTTTTTGTCCAGGCAGTGTATTTTGGCTTTGCTAAACGCAATACATAATTTAAATTAATTTGAATTCCGTTCACAACACTCTAGACTGTTATTTAAGGATTAAACTTCTTGCATACAGAGTCACATGATGCAACAACATGACATCGACCACTCAACATGTTTGGCAGACATG
Organism: Xyrauchen texanus; assembly: GCF_025860055.1. Classification (NCBI taxonomy): domain Eukaryota; kingdom Metazoa; phylum Chordata; class Actinopteri; order Cypriniformes; family Catostomidae; genus Xyrauchen; species Xyrauchen texanus. The sequence continues at coordinate 44,984,171 of NC_068289.1, read as the reverse complement.
GGACAATAGTAATGAGTAAATAGATTCAGAATTTATAATGTATCATTTAATTTTAACACTGTTGGCAGTGATTGCATGTTGCTGGCCATAACATTGAATCAGTATTCATTATTCTAATTTCTGACGTAATGTCTGTATCATCTCAAAAACATGAATAACCAACCCTCCTGGAAACATAATAAACAATTTGAAAAAAAAACCTGTGGCTTGATTATTCTAAATTTCACACCTTAGACCTGTTGCCCACGTATGTGGACATACATTTTTAGGAAAAACATTTGCTCTAGACATATTTTTTCTCAGAATTTTTAAAAAATTGATGTCCACATATGTGGGCAACAGGTCTAAGTTGTGAATATATATATATATATATATATATATATATATATATATATATATATATATATATATATATATATATATATATATAATATTTATTATTATTTTTTTTTGTGCCACAAGTTATAAATCAAAAAGAGAAATGGAAAATGAACACTGCAATCACGCTCTGGTCTCAGGGGGTTAACACAAATACACACATACTGGTCTGATAAGCTTCACACACCACTTAATATGTTTTCTACTATAAAAGTAGATCACGTCCATTGATTTGTATGTCTCCAATAAGAACCGAATGTCAAGAATCAAAATATTTCAAGTATTGCCACACTTGGTTTGCTTGAAAGCGCACATTCCATCATATCTTCTCTCATTGAACACCTCAACAACATATCCACAGCATCTCTCAGTGTACTCAGTTGTAACTGCAAGATGGGGTGTGAGATTCAGAGGGAACAGTGTAATTCAGATAATTCAAAATTAATTTATGAGTAGGGTTTTTAATATTCAAATGATCAGTCAATTACTCGTGCACATCCCTAATTGTTTACAAGCCTTTAAGAAATCATACCTTTTATTTATACTTCAATATAACTAAATTACAGTGTATTTAGCTTACACTGCAAGTGATATAAACAAATAAAACATTTAAAATGAAATTGTATTTTGGGATATTTTGAATGACAATTTATAGTTATTAAAAATGCTATGATCGTGACAGCGCAATCTTTCACTCTCCTTAACATTCTGGCTCTTTCTTCTTCATTTCGCCCACTGCATCTTCTAACTGTAACCAAATCCCTGCACTGTACCTCACTGTTCATCCTCTCTGATCTGTCTCAAATGGTTTGATTCTTTGTTTCATGATCAATGGAATATCAGTCAGTTTTGTGCACATGTTCATTGTGGTCCTGTTCAAGCTATTGCACGTTTAGCAGTGATGTTTTTCCCTGTTTGTTGTAGGCCTGTGGAGATCCCAAGGCAAAACCCTCCTACCTGATTGATAAAAACTTGGAGTCAGCCGTGAAATTCATTGTCAGAAAATTTCCCGCTGTCGAGACACGCAACAACAACGTAAGTTTCATATGATGAATCAAGAATGTTTAAGTTCTAATGACCCTGCTGATGGCATGGCTTGATGTTAATAATAGTAGAGTGTTTTATGAATATTATTTTTACATTATATAGAAAATTATAACTTCAACCTTTTTTATTGTATTAAATGTGCTGTAACTATTTTGTATTCTTTTTTACCACAGATAAAATGTGTGTCCTTATTTCCTTTTTGCCCAGAGAATTAGTCCAAGTATTGCATGTTTAACCAGGGATGTCATGAAAAACTTGATCAATTCTTCCCACAATGATCTTCTTAATGCTATAGAGTATTATTTGCAGTAGAAATGTGGCTAAAAGCTTGAAGGCACAATGGAATACAGTTGTCCTTATTTAAACGCAGTGCCGTGACCCACATTACATCATCTAATGCACATCCTTATCTCGGTTGTTGGGAAAATGAGGAAAGCTGAAAGGGGCTCTACAGCATCTATATAATAGCATTAAACTCTGTAAGAAAAGTGCCACTGGATATGTTTTTTCCTAGTTCAATATTGGAGTACATATGTTTAATGCTGTATCTGACATGCCATTATTGGTCGTTCAACAGCAAACTTGGAGAACAACAGTTTTATATTATGATAACTATAACATTTTTAGCAGACATAAAACTTTGTATACATCCTCTGTGCTTATTTTAGGTGGAGATGGTGACTTTGTACTGATGGGGGTTGACCTAATTGCTGTAGTAGTGGCATAAATTTAAAATAAAATCTGTTTTGTGTTTCAGCAGTTTTAGTCTCCTATCCGATTACAATCATAACCCCTCCAACACCACAATTACCAAGCCCAGTCCTTGCTGTAATTATTTTTCCTCCATTACCACAGCCCTGAACATCATGCCGCCCATGCTTTGACCATCAAAGTGATTCTAACTTCACTGCTAAAGTTTTAATTTTGAGGTCATCATTTCCATTTTAAAAGCACAATATTCTGTCCTGCTGCCGAACTGATACTTTTGAAATGTTTGACGTTGTGTGTGCTTTTTTTAAGTCATAGAATACAAGGTGGTGTCCCCACATCTGTCTTTCTTTCCAGGAACCTCAACCACAACACTACAATTAATGTTTATTCTTAATGTGGATTAGTGTTTTAGTCTTATTTAAAGACCCCCATGAAATCACTTTAAATTAAATGTCTTTACTGTATCGTGTTTCCAAATGAAATGAGAATTTTGGGCAGGAAATATCAAAAGGCTTGTCCCTTTTTAAAAAATAGTCTTTAGATTACATCAGAACCATGACTTGCTACTTGTTATTGCTAGTCAGAAGATGATGTTGGGGAAGTGCCATATTCTCATTATAGAAAATATTTTGACTGTATAAGAGTGTTCGCCCACTTTTTCAAGTGTCTTGATTCCAGAAGTTTTTTTCCTATAAAATTCATAAGAGTTCCAAGCCATGAACCAAACCAACCAGTTCTTAGGTGAATCACATTACAAACTTTAATTGGTAACACTTTACAAGAAGATTAAATTAATTAACATTAGTAAACAACATTACTTAACACAAACTAACATTAAACAACACTTTTACAGCATTAAGTAATCTTAGTTAATGATCATTTCAACATATAGTAATATCATTTTAAAATCAAAAGTTGTATATCTTAATTTTAGTTGTAACACTTTGCAATAAGGTTCCCTTTGTTGGCATTAGTTAAAAGCATTAGTTAACATGTAATAACAATGAACAATACTTTTCAAGCATTTATTAATCTTAGTTTTATACATTTCAACATAGAGTAATACATTTTTAAAACCAAAGATTATATGCTTTAACATTAGTTAATGCACTATGAACTAACAAAGAACAGTTGTTTATTAACTAAGATTAATAAATGCTGTAAAATTATATTGTTCATTGTTAGTTCATGATACCTAATGCATTATCTAATGTTAACAAATGGAACCTTATTGTAAATTGTTACACTTTAAAGCAAAAAAATATAAGAAATCAGTCAAAAAGACAAAGGTACATGTCCATGTACTTAACGTCTTTAATGAGGGAATGAATTACAATTCTGTGAAGCAATGCAAATGATGTAATTGGGTTAAAAATAAAAATATATATATATTTTAAGTTGTTAGAAGTGTAGAAGTATTATTTTAATTATATTGCAAAATATTGGTGTGTATGTATATATATATATACCAAACCAAATACATCAAAACCATACTATCAAGTTACAAAATCGGAGCTCACGGTAGGCCTGTCATTATATAGGTTTTGAAGTTATTTGTAATAATCAATTCCCCTATGGAAAAAGATAATGGGATTTTTGCTTTTGGAACCAGACTGTTGCACTATATGGAAATTTTGCCCATGGTGTTAGTGCAAGATGCGTCACCAGTATTTTAAGTCCATATTTCCAGAAGAAAAAGGGTAATTAAATGCGTAAATCTGCTAAAAGGTTATTTTGTAATAACATTTTATAACTTTTAGGAGGACACAAGCACATAGATGGCCTCAAAGCTGACACAGACTTAAAGACATAAAACATGTTTTTTTTATTGCATGGGGTCTTTATATACTTGATGTGGTATATTTTTTGTGGTTTAACAAAAGGACAATCCATATTATATGGATAGAAGACACAGTTACCCTTTATTTCAGAATCTGTGGAGATCAGGTCTCAGTTGTCAAGCCTGGGGAAATGACATCAGTTCATCCTGTGTTGCTTTAGGAATGTAGGAGTGTCACGTTCCCACACCTCTACTGGTTTTTATTGTGCCATTCAAGGTTGATCTCTGTGCACTCCAATGCTTTTAGTATGGGCATTTTTTTTAAAAGTGAAAACGTGAAATTTAAATTTATATATGAAGTACTTGTTGTCATCATATCAAACTATTTTTATGTATAATCATAGACCCTTACAGATAAAGTTCAGACATCAGAAAGTTTCAGTCTAGACAAGTATTTTTCCAGTTTAGATTGAGAGAGGAGCTTGCGTTACGAACGTTACAAATATGGACATTGATATAGATAAATAAGATAAATAGATGATTGGATGGTTTTTGGGAGATGACACACTTTGTAAAAACTCTGAATTGAAATACTCAATCCAGATCACTTAAGAACATGTAATATTACATTTTAATTAAGTGTCAAAGAAATTGGGAAAAATTGGCATTACGGTTGTGACATCTCTATATTGTGAAAGCAGCACTAACATCATGAGAGGAAACAGTCCAAAAAATATTGAAGCCTGCAGACTTCAACCTTAGAGACATTATGATATCCATCAAGGCTATATGAAGGATGCAGCTGCTCAGTTTGGCCCCTTTGCATGCTTTCACCAAAGAAAAGGTGGTTTGGGCTCTGCACTGGCCCATTAAACCAGGAACCACTAACGTTAGAGTGTGGGTAGGATATTGTCCGCACCAAGTACAGTTTTGAAAATGCAAAACAAAACTAAATCACAGCCTGTATAATCAACAATGGTGTCTACACTGGGTGTACAATGCACACGTCAATGCACATCCACTTAATGGCCAATCCATTCCTATTTGTGTTGCACTGCAAAGCTACTCAAGCCTCTATCCTCCACGTCTGTTTGAAATAAAATTTTGTTTAATGCCATAAATTTGAGTTGATTGCATTAATTTTTATTTGTTATTTCTTTACCTAACTCCTGAACATTAATTGAAGCTTATATATAAATATGAAATACTTACAAAACTATGAGTATGAATAATAAACAAAGACTGCTGTGTGCTGCTGTGAACCAGCACAATTTTGGTGGAAAAGGGCTGAGTTGAGGACATTTAGGCTAAATGACCATCCGGCTGGATTTCTGTTTATAAGCTACAAAAAGTGAGGATTTATTTACAGAGTCTGTCTCATAACAAATTAACCAAACAGTTTATATATATATATACATTGCTGTTCAAAAGTTTGGGGTCACTTGACTTAAATGTTCTCATGATCTTTAAAATCTTTTGATCTGAAGGCATATGCTTAAATGTTTTAAATTAGTTTTGAAGGCAAAAATATAATTATAATATAAATTATATATATTATATAAATATAATTGTGTGTAAAATAATAGTTTTTGAAATGGGTGACTTGGACCATATAATTAAGAAAAGCAGCCAATAAGTGCCCAGCACATAGATGGGATCTCCTTCAATATGGTTTAAAAAGCATCCCAAGGTGATACCTCAAGAACTTGGTTGAGAAAATGTCAAAATTCTAGGCAAAGGCTGGCAACTTTGAAGATGCTAAAATATAACAGCTTTGATGAATTTTTTTAGTCACAACACAATTCCTATAGTTCAATTTCTGTTCTTCCATAGTATTGATGACTTTACTATTATCCTTAAATGTGAAAAATAATAAAGATTGAGTAAGTGACCCTAAACTTTTGAGCGGTAGTATGTGTATATGTATATATGTATATATATATATATATATATATATATATATATATATATATATATATATATACATACACACCCATCAGCCACATCATTAAAACCACCTGCCTAATATTGTGTAGGTTCCTCTTGTGCTGCCAAAAACCCACAACCCACATCTCAGAATAGCATTCTTAGATAATATTCTTCTCACCACAATTGTACAGAGCAGTTATCTGAGTTACCGTAGACTTTGTTAGTTTGAACCAGTCTGGCCATTCTCTGACCTCTCTCATCAACAAGGCATTTTCATCCACAGAACTGTCCCTCACTGGATATTTTTTTTTTTTGTGGTACATTTCAGAGTAAATTCTTGAGACTGTTGTGGATGAAAATCCTAGAAGATCAGCAGTTACAGAAATACTCAAACCAGCCCATCTGGCACCAACAACCATGCCATGGTCCAAATCACTGAGATCACTTTTTTCCCCTTTCTGATGGATGATGTGAACATAAACTGAAGCTCCTGACCTGTATCTGCATGATTTTATGCACTGCACTGATTAGATAATCGCATGGATGATTGTTGGTACCATATGGGCTGGTTTGAATATTTCTGTAACTACTGATCGCCTTGGATTTTCACACACAACAGTCCCTAGAATTTACTCTGAATGGTAAAAAAAAAAAATTTAAAAAAAAACTCTGATTCGGATAACCGCTCTGTACAATTGTGGTGAGAAGAATATAATCTCAGAATAATATTCTGATATGCGGAGTGGCACTGTTTTGGTGGCACGAGAGGGGACCTACAGAATATTAGGCAGGTGGTTTTAATGTTGTTGCTGATCGGTGTGTATATATACAATTTCATATGTGCTATTAAACATGCATTCCATGTCTTAAGTATGTGTTCTGTGTTTGTTTTCATTTTGGGTTCTCTGTAGTAACAAACCACCATTTTTGTCCTTTTGAAGTGTTTCAGATGCTTCTTTGCCTTAAACTTTGTGTTCAAATGTTTAGATGTTTATATGCTTCTCACAGTGATGTGGAGCTGTGTCATGTTTAACTGTGTTTGAGTTGCCTTTTAGTGTTGTTTTATATTTCCTTTTTTGTTCTTTTGCATTTTTTGCATGCTTAACATGGCTATTTTCTGGATTATTCTTTTGGTAAGTTTGGACTCCAAGTGGAGTCCCATTTGATTTATTTAGTTCCTATAACATTTCAGTTGTACTCACATATATACATGTTAGTATTCAAGTCAACTACATGGACAAAAGGAATCTCAGATGCCTTCTTTCTTTTGAACAAAACCTGTGAATTGCATTTATTCGGCACAGCTAAGATCTAATCTTTTACGATTATTGCGATGTGCTCTGAGCTTCCTTTCAAGTCTGTTATTGCATGGATACATGCTTTCTTCAATATATATATTCACTGTATATCTGGTATATTCAAAGCAAGTATCTAATGAGGTTTAGTCTGGTGTGCACAGCATCACATAGTTTTTGGCTCAACACACACTTTACTTGAAAAGAGCAGAGATGGAGATCAGTACATTTTTAGAACTTTAAACTATGACAGATTAGAAGACATGGTCTGTGATTCACAATTTCATTGCCTTTGTGGGTGAATTTCATGAAACCTGCTTAATTGTCATGATGATAATGTCAGTGCTAAAAACAAAAATGTAATAGTCCTGGAACAGGGTTCATTTTCTTAAAACATTTGATTGTTACAGTGAAATGTGTTGTAGACATGTTTTCATAGGATACACCTTATAGTCCCCAATCTACAGTATATACTGGATCACCATTTTATCTCCCTCTCTGCTGTTTGACTTCTTGACATCATCTCTGCTTCTGAATATTTACGTATATATCAGATTTACATTAAACCTCTTGGTCTAGTGAAATTACATAACTCTGTAGGAAGTGAATATATTATCTACAGTAAAAGTCTGCAGGGTGGGGATGGGGTGTGGTTTGATGGTATTTGGGTCTTTTTGTTAAACTTAGATTCTCTGATATTGGGCTTTATGGGGTATCTGCAATGCATCATTAACTTTTAGCTCTAACCTGGTTTTCTGGAAATCCTGATAAGGGCTTTCTGTCACTAACTTTATTCTAGAGCATTTTTGCACTATCATTGACTTAAGAGAAACCATGCTGTTTTAAAAACATACTGTAATTGAATGAATTGAATTAGCTTGCAATCTTACCCAAACATAGATTTGGATGTCTGAAATGTGGCCAAAACGGTTATGCTATATTTATGTTTTCACTGAATATCTTTCTAGGTGTGGTGGTAATGCATTTTTGCTCTAGAGTCACAAATATTGCAAAGGCAACCAAAGGGGTCAATTCGTGTCAGGACTTGATGCAGGGTTCATTCACTGATTCGGCTGTCAAAAAGAAAGTCTGAAAGTCTCTCTGTCAGGACTCAACAATAAGGATTTAATGTGTAGTGTTTCAGATTTTTACTTGCCCTGCCAACATTTTCACTCATCTGCTATAAATATAATAAATGCATAGTTTTAGCTAGTTTTATTTACATAAATAGCTGTAATGTAACTCTATGACATACTTTTGCTGGGAAACAATGGCATATGTTGCAAAACAATACTAATTTGTTTATAATTTTCAACATATATGACTTAAATGTCTTAAAACAAAATCAAACAAAAAAGTAATTCACGCAATTCCAACAAATTTTCTTCTAAAGCATTCAAACTTGTTTTTCCTGAGGTAAGGGAAATTTCTCAGATGTACTTTGTGTTTTTTAAACCTGTCCAAATCTGACAAGTCTGTTTTTCTCGCACAACCTTTGTAAAAATGTTCGGCTAACTCAAAGGTCCTCTGAGAAATACAGCCGGAGGTGGGTGCTGAACCTGAATTCTGAAATGGATTCATTATGTGCTCCACCAAGGTGGATACAGGCAGAATGTTGTTATGGACCACGCGCGACACAGTAAGGTTAAGCCGTTGCGCACCGTAATTTTTAGGTTACCCTTCTGGCCCCACCCCTGCTCCCACCTCTGTCGTTTGACGATAATAATTGTAACAAACATTGTTTCGAAAACTAATCCTGTCCGAATAGGACTTAAATTATTGTCATGCCCACTCAGACAACACCTTCCCCTAACAATTCCACCACTCACCAGCAGAGGGCTCCATCACCTGAATTCAGAAATGGACTCGTTATGTGCTGCACCTGTGCCTCTTGTGTTGTAAACTGTGTATATTCAGTAAACATGCTCACTGATCCTTGCGATGTCTTGTTTAGCTCTGTATTGCAATTCTGAGCGCTGTATCTTCTAGTCTCTTCTGTTAGTTTAGATCTCTGGATTACTCACCTTGCTTACTGTTTTTGAATTGTTTGACTGCATTGTTGCCTCTATGGTTTTGACCCTACCTGTTCAAATTACTTTGTGTTTGGATTTTCCCTTCATTAGAACTCTGCTCATGTATCCTAACCCTTTGCCTGAGCCTCCTCCCTCACAGTTAGCCGGTTAGATAATATTATATCTTATTTTAATCTGCACAATTCACAACAATGTTCAATCCTCAACAAAACTGTTAAAAAATATGTATCTTAAAAATGGTTTGTTGGCAAGGCTTAAAAATACATGTAGGCTACATGATCAATAATCATAAGCTGTAGTGAAAACTCTAAACTAGCTTTCTGGTGTCAAATGGCCAGAAATACCCTTAGGCCATGTTTTCCTTTTCTAAAATTCTTCCATTACCTAATGCTTGGGTAAAACGATGACATTAGGAAACTAAAAAGAAAAACAGATTAGAGTGGATGTGGCTTTACACTAGCCCTGGACAATCCTTATTGCTGAGCCCTGATTTGTTTTATCTGAATTTGACAGTTTAATACTTGCATTACAGGCTGTGTTCACCGATAAAATAGCATAAACTTGATTCAAAACTCATTTACATGCCTGTTACTGAGGTTATTTGAATTAATATAAAAGTACAATACATTTATACTGATGAAACTAGCCAAATAGCATATATTTAGAAGACTTTTATCAGGCATAAATCATGTTGAAGTGAACCCTGCTGATAAGTTTCTTCGTCTAACATTACTATTATGTGAACTAGTTTAATGTGACCGTGTTTAACTAATGTCCTTATTTTACGTTACAGCAACAGCTTGCACAACTACAAAAAGAAAAGTCAGAAATACTGAAGAATTTAGCCCTATATTACTTCACCTTCGTGGATGTTATGGAATTTAAGGTATGGATATAGTCCCACTCTGTGGACCTCATTCATTAAACAAGAGCAGAACAAAGTTTGGAAATGCATTATGGGAGTCATCACATTAAATGGTTTTGCAAACATTTTACACATTCGTTCTGCTTATGTTTTGTGAATTAAGCTATGCATTTGCATTATTTTAATTAAGGATTTTTGCTGAATGACCACTTTCAAAATGGATATTTATACACTTTGTTGTTGTTTGTTTACAGGACCACGTTAGTGAATTGCTGAACACTATTGATGTTTGCCAAGTTTTCTTTGACATTGTGAGTTGAATGTATTTTAATTATTAGATAATTTTCTTGAAATGGTGATTTCTTTCTAATGACATGGCAAATGTATAACAAAATGTATTTTTTTTTGCAGACTGTAAATTTTGATCTCACAAAGAACTACCTGGACTTGGTGGTGACGTACACTAATCTGATGATGTTGCTTTCTCGAATCGAGGAGCGCAAAGCGATAATTGGCCTCTATAACTATGCACATGAAATGACGCACGGTTCAAGGTAATAAAACTGCAGCATCTTATCTGGACATCTGCATTTAAATGAGGGAGTAAATCCCCTAAATTATTTTTTGTGTAAACTACACTGTATAAAGCTGTGTATGTCATATTTTCACAACTGCTGTTTTCTGGAATTTTGTTTGTCTTCTAAACATTTTTGGAAAGATTTTTATTAGAGCTGTCAATGTATAAAAAAATTTAATCGAATGAATTACATGGTGTCCCGATTAATTAATTGCATGTACAAATATTTGCTGAGAAAGCCCCTCTATAACAATAATTCAATATATAATGATTATACATATTTATATCAATATATAATTATACATAGTTATCATATATATATATATATATATATATATATATATATATATATATATATATATATATAATAAAAAATATTCAGATAATTAAAATGCATTAGATTCTTATAGCAGAAGACATTACAAAATTGATCATAAGTCAGATTCAAGCATTCAAATTATTATACAAATCTACAAACGTACACGGTATAAAAGAAAAGGAGGAGATGATTACATCTGGTTACAATCATCCGTGCGATTATCTAATCAGCCAGACGTGTGGCTGCAGTACATAAAATCAAGCAGATACGGGTCAGGAACTAATGTTCACATCAACCAACAGAAAGGGGAAAAAGTTGGTGATTTGGACCATGGCATGATTTTTGGTGCCAGATGGGCTGGTTTGATTATTTCTGTAACTACTGATATCCTGGGATTTTCACGCACAACAGTCTAAAACGTTTATTTAGAATGCTGCCAAAAACAAAAAACATACAGTGAGCGGCAGTTCTGTGGATGGAAATGCCTTGTTGATGAGAGAGGTCAACAGAGAATGGCCAGACTGGTTCAAACTGACAAAGTCTACAGTAACTCAGATAAAGCGCTCCGTACATTTGTGGTGAGAAGAATAGAATCTCCGAATCTTATTGTTTAGTTCTTTTTTTTTCTTTTTTCAATTTGGAATGCCCAATTTCCAATGCTCTCTAAGTCCTCATGGTGGCATAGTGACTGTCAGTTGCCTCAATGTCTGAGAACGTCAATCCGTGCATCTTATCACGTGGCTTGTTGAGCGCGTTACCATGGAGACATAGCGCTTGTGGAGGCTTCACACCATTTTCCACTGCATCCATGCATGACTCGCCACGGGCCCCACTGAGAGCGAACCACATTATAGAGACCATGAGGAGGTTACACCATGTGGCTGGAGTAGGAGACCTGGCTGGAGTCACTCAGCATGCCCTTTATTCGAACTCCAGGGGTGGTAGTCAGCATCTTTACATGCTGAGCTACCCAGGCCCCACTTATTGTGTATTTCTATAAATACTTTTTTCTATTTGCTTTTATATTTATTCTAGTTTTTATTATCTCTGGATTGCTGTTGTATTGTTTGTGCACTGGAAGCTTCTGTCACGAAGACAAATTCCTGTGTAAGCATACTTGGCAATAAAGTTCATTCATATTCTGATAATAGTGCTAAGGTCATGATTTCTTTGATGTTTTTGTGCCCAGTGATCGAGAATACCCCAGGCTTGGACAGATGATTGTGGATTATGAGAACCCACTGAAAAAGATGATGGAGGAGTTTGTCCCTCATGGAAAAGTAAAATTTGCATGATGCAATAAGAAAGAAAAATCGTATTACTCATGTGGCAACATGGTTTAATCTGAGATCTCTGACCTTTGTTTTCTTCTCACTCTGCTTGTATATGTTTGACAGTCGCTGTCAGATGCACTGGTCTCTCTGCAGATGGTGTACCCCCGCCGGAATCTGTCTGCTGATCAATGGAGGAATGCTCAGCTGCTCAGTTTGATTAGCGCTCCTAGTACAATGCTCAACCCGGCTCAGTCCGATACGGTCAGGCTGCAGTCCTTTACTATTTTTGTAAACAATGTAAATCTAAAATCTATTGAACTGTCTTTATGTACACTGCTTACTGCCTACATGTTAAATTTAAACAATGGCATGTAGCCATATCTCAATTAACCTTCCTTTGGTATTCACGGTCATTTTTGATCGGGAGGTTTAGCAGTGTAACCCCTTTTTTGATGATGATAATGATAAAAAAAATTCTGCCCTTAAGAACAATAAAATTATGCATTTCTTTTGCGTTATTATGCCATTTTTATATTATTTGCATGTAAATTAAAAAAAATTAATTTGCATATACAAATAAGCACGTTTTTGGAAGGAAAAAAGAAACATGAAGAAAATATGAGAATGTGACAAATTGGAAGCAGATTGCTGCCATCTGGTGAACAAAATATAAATAACATGACTTAAAAACCATGTCATGCCAGTAACAGCCAGTAGATTTTATTACAAGATATGCATTTGGAGATATATTTAGTAGGGATGTTCTGATATCATTTTTCTGAGAATGAGTACGAGTACCGATATGTTTTTTTTTTTTAACTCAATATCAGCAGTTTATTTCAATTTTATCTTTAAAATTGGATTTAAATAAATTAATTAAAACTTGAATCAGATGAAAGTATAACAATTATTTTTCAACATTATTTTTTAATCAAATGAAGTGCTTATATACAGTACAGAACCTCACAGCACAATCCAAAATACAACATTGGAGTTATTTTGTTAAATTGCTGCATAATAGAGTACCACAGATGTGAGATATTGCTTAAATATAATACAGTTACTACTGATTTATTATTATTAATAGTTGTAGTAGTATAGCAGTGAATATTACATAACTATATAGTAGTGATCTATTTTTTCATTTAAATTGAGCTTTTATTTTGGCGAAGCTTTTATTTTTAAGCGTTTCTGTGTTGTTAGACCAAGTAACTCTGTCGTAATAACGGCAGATTCCCAGTCCTGAAAAGCAGGTCACTACGTGAATCACAATAATTATTAAAAGGATATCGCTCGTGCTAAAAAGTGAAGTGGCGCTCTGCTTGCTGTCATCAGCTACAAACAGAGCTACAAAAATTTTTATAATAAAAATCTATTTTGTCATTATGCATGTTATCAAACCTGACCATGGCGTTACAAAGAGAAGACACAGAATAAGCATTTTTCTACCAATAATTTTTTTCAAACATAACATTTTTATAACTTGGGTATATGCATAATAATTTCAAGAAAATGAACATCAAGAAACAGAAATTAACTGCAAAATTCAGAAAATTCTCTAGGATAGTAAGAGTAAAAAAATGGAAGAACAGAGTCAACATTTTTAAATTTCAAACTTGTTATAATACATATGTATTTTGCATGCACGCGGGTGTGTGTCAGATTACTAAAATCGGCTGGAAAACAACAGATGACTTGTAATACCAACAATGACCAAAAAGATGGCTGTAGAGCTCCACTTATCGATGCCCTATGTATGTGTGTGTGTGTCTGTGTGTTCTACATTGAGTGTGTTATCATCTCAACCCTTCATTTCTGAGTCTGTATGTTTAGCATTGTGGTGGATTTATTGGTTTTATTTGACAAAGGTAAAAAAATGTGTTGTGTTAAAGTCTCACCAGTTCATTCTTGTGTGTGTTCTGCACTGAGGATGTTTTAGTGCCACACTGTAATTTCTGTCTGTATTTTGTCTGATTTATTGATTTGTATTTGACAGATCAAAAAAATTGCTTTCCTATTCATTTTCAATGGCAGGTCCATTTTGACCATTTTTTTAGACTCAAGCCCAATTTTTTTGTTTTACAAAAAATAACTGTTGCATTTGCATGTGAACATGTGTTTGATCAAATGTGTTTCAGATGCCCTGTGAATACCTGTCTCTGGATGCCATGGAGAAATGGATCGTCTGTAAGTGTTATTAAAGATGACATGAAATCAAAATTGACCCTACTTACTCTCTTACTGTCCCTGATTCATGAGTGCACATTGTTTAAAAATATGTTTCTTTTCTTAATCTTTCATTATAATTATTTACATTTGTTTGGGCCAAGCTGAAAAACCATTGCTGTTCGTTTAATATAACAGTCAAATTTGTCAAATGTGGTTTAGGCTTATCAGATACAGATTGAATCTGATGATAAACTTAAAAAAGAGAAGATGTGCAGAAAGGATTTGCATACACTGTTTTAATTTAAAGCTGAGGGAACTACACTCTTATTGGTAGCTGAATTAGCCAATTAATATAATAAATAAATAGATGTTTTGTAAATGCTGGTTTCAGTTCTGTGTAAATCTGCCACACTTTCTGCAGAGCTCCATATGCACAGATTCTGTGTGTACCTAGTTTTAAGGAACAATACATATTCAGTGGCAAGGCAGGTTTGAGGGGTATGTAACCATGGCTCTCCTTTCTCTGTTATGTTGTAGTCGGGTTCATCTTGTGTCATGCGGCTCTGAACAGTGACCCTGCTGCCCTCAGTCTGTGGAAGTTGGCCCTTCAGAGCAGTTCCTGTCTCTGTTTGTTCAGAGATGAGGTCTTCCACATCCACAAAGCTGCTGAGGACCTCTTTGTAAACATTCGCGGGTCAGCGATTTATTCTCGCACACATATTCTTAAAGTAATATTACAATGTGTTTCATTAATATAACATATTAATTGCCATAATCTGGGTCACACACGGGTCACATTTTATATAAAGCTGTTTATTATTACACTTTTATGTATTATTACACATACTATTTATTATTACACTTTTTTTTTAAACATTTTTTTTATTGTGATTTTTAAATTTTAGTTACAACAAACGTGTCAATGACATCCGTGAATGCAAAGAATCAGCTCTGTCACATGCGTAAGTGTCTCTTTGTATTTCTCAACATAAACTTAATTATTTGTTACTCCATATAATGGTTAATATTTCTTTATAAATTCGTCCAGGGGCTCCATGCACCGAGAACGGCGCAAGTTCTTGCGATCTGCCCTAAAAGAGCTTGCCACCGTGCTGGCTGATCAGCCCGGCTTACTGGGTCCCAAGGCTCTGTTTGTGTTTATGGCTCTCTCTTTTGCCCGCGATGAGATCATCTGGCTGCTCAGACACGCTGACAATATCCAGAAGAAAAGCACAGATGACTTCATTGACAAGTAAATCTTGTTTCTTGAAAGCTACTTGCACCAAATTGTATTCCTTAAAAATTTGTTTTTCAATTCGTGCTTGTTTGCTTAGGCACATTGCAGAACTAATCTTCTACATGGAGGAGTTGAGGGCACATGTGAGGAAGTACGGCCCTGTGATGCAGAGGTACTACGTGCAGTACCTGTCCGGCTTTGACGCTGTGGTTCTCAATGAGCTAGTGCAGGTGAGACTGTACATACTGGAGCTCCAGCTAACCTTCCTACCACCACAACAAACCTACACCACAGCCTTTCCACAGTTATGGAAATCAGATATCAGGGAAACTTTTTTGGCCTGATGAAATCATGGAAATTCATTGGTAAAAAGGAGTGTGAACTTCCACTGACACCAGCTGCATAAATAAAATAACTTAGAAGAGCATTCTTTTGAAGAGCAATTATTATATGAAGTGCTCTCATGATACAAAGTCAGACTTGAATGTGTCATTTGGTGTTATTCTGACAATAATGTGCGGTTGGGTGGATCTGGCTTGAGCAGTAATCACATTATCAATCCTTGGCAGTATCTCGCAGAGGGTGTTTAGAAGAACAGGAGGTGACATGAATGAACTTGACCACTAGATGGAGAACTAGTTTTATTATTCAGATCTGAGACCAAAACTCCAGTTGGGAGGGAGGCAAGTGCGTCATGGTGTGATGGACCACATTGTTGAAAATGAATGGTAAAATAATCATGCCTTTCTCTTTTGTAGAACCTGTCTGTCTGCCCAGAGGACGAGTCCATTATAATGTCATCCTTCGTAAACACTATGACCTCTCTCAGTGTTAAACAAGGTAGTGAACCTATTCTATATTTTAAAGGACATGACACTTTAATCATCTTCAAGTGTGCATTAAAGGGAAAGTTCACCCAAAAATGAAAATTATTTTCATTTACTCACATTCATGCCATCCCAGATGTGTATGACTTTTTTCTGCTGAACATAAATGAAGAATTTTAGCTCTGTAGGTACATACAATGCAAGTGAACTGTGGCCAGAACTTTAAAGGTTCAAAAAGCATATATAGGCAGCTTAAAAGGGATCCATCTTTCTCCAGTGGTCGATCCATATCTTCAGAATCAATTCGATTGGTGTGGGTGAGAAAAAGATCAATATTTAAGTCCAATATTTAATACAATAATTTTTTTTTTCCTATAAATCTCCACTTTCACTTTCATGTTCTTCTTTTGTTTTTGGCAATTTGCATTCTTTTTGCATATTGCCAACTACTGGGCATGGAGGATAATTTATAGCAAAAAAGTACTGAAATATTGATCTTTTTCTCACCCACTCCTATCATATCACTTCAGAAGACATGGATGTTTATGCTACCATTATGTGCTATTTTGACCTTCAAAGTTCTGTCATCCATTTGCTTGCATTTTATGGTCCTACAGAGCTGAGGTATTTGTCTAAGATTGTTTGTGTTCAGCAGAAGAAAGAAAGTCATACACATATATTTCTTAATACTGTAGCGTGTCATTGGACCTGTTTTACTTATTGCTTTACTTTTATTTTGTGATATACCATCGCATTTAGTCTCTTTCCTGTTGTTTGTACCCTGTCACATAATAACTATGTGTTTGTTTTGCAGTGGAAGATGGTGAGGTGTTTGATTTCAGAGGCATGAGATTGGACTGGTTTAGACTGCAGGTAACATGAGCCCAGCCGTCTGAATGGAGCTTAGTCAATACATGGTGTTTGCTTTTATGATCCTAATCAGACATAATTAACAGCTATTATCTCTGCATCTATCTTACTAATTAGTAGATGCAGGACTGTAACTACTGTAGACATTGAGGGACACCCCCCACATATTCTGAATAGTGCCCAGTCAATATGGGTTTTTCAGTTTGGTCCCCCTCAATCCTGAATATGGGTTTACATCCTTTGCATAAAGCATCTAAAACATAAAAAGAAAGAAATTAAAATTGGATGCTAAGCTTCACACTGGCAAATGGTTGTTTAACAGAAATGACACTTTTCAATAAGGCTTCATTAATTAACATTAGATAATGTATTAGATAGCATGAACTAACAATGAACAATATATTTTTTACTGCATTTATTAATCTTTGTTAATGTTGGTTAATAAAATACTATTGTTCAGTGTTACTTCATGGTAGTTCAAAGTGCATTATGTAATGTTAAAAAATACAACTTTTTATTTTTTAAATGCATTGCTGTATGTTGAATTTAGCATGAGCTACTCTGATTACTAAATTCTGATTACTAAATTCTGTAAATGTATTGTTCATGTTAACAAATGCATTAACTAATGTTAACAAATGGATCCTTATTGTAAAGTGTTACCAAAACCTTTTTCTTTGTTATTCAATGAAAAGCATCATTTTTGGAAAATGACTTGATTCGTAAGATTTGGAACATGTCCGTCTTTTTGGAAATTACTAAAAAATGAACCACATTGCATGCTGTTCTTTTGAAGCTCTGATTATTCAATAGAAACTCGTGCCTTTTATCCCTGCTCAAATAAATCAGACTTCATCCCTGTGGAATATGGAATGTTTTTTGTACATCAAGTAACTGTGTGGGTGGGAATAGAAGCAGAGATGGAGAGACAAGGGTGTTCATGTGTTTTTGAGATTCTGTGTGAGTGTGTGCTGACCCCAAAAGCCCAACAGTCAAGTCCAGTCAGGGATGGTCCAGCATGGGTTTCCTGTGTTGACTAGCCCAGTCCCAGAGCAGAGAAGCCAATGACCTCATCCTTAAAGGAATAGTTCTCCTAAATATAAAGTTTCTTTCATAATTTACTCACCATTATGACATTCCATACTCATGTGTCTATCTTTCTTATGCAGAGCATATTTTTTTATGAATATCACAGGCTGTCTCTTAAATAGAGTGGTCATGGACAATATAATAAAGGACCCAAAAATGTCATAAAAGTATTCCATGCAACAAATTCCAAGTCTTCTGAAGGCATACAATTTAACAGTTTTAGTGAGAAACAACCTGAATTGTTTTTTTGTTTCTCAAATCACTTAAATTTCATGAGAGAAGCTGTTGCAGCTTGCCGTTTAGTCTCTTTCACGCACATGATGGGTGTCTCTCGTGTGTTTCTCTTTTGACATTGACTGGTATAAATGACAGTGAGAGAGCCTTTTCAGGTGATGCGAAGAGAAACGGCAGCTTGCCCGTTTCTCTCCCACACCTGGGTCACCGCTTGTTGGTTAAGTCTCCATTCCTCGTCCAGTAAATCCGCATTTATTATGCCCGGGAAATGCGCCATGTGTAATGAATAAGCATGCACAGCTCCACACAATCGGTTTCTGTGGATGTGCATTCGAGTCGAGTGTTTACCACCTGGAAATTTATATGTGCCAATTTTAGCCACAGACAGTGGAGAAAACATTTGTGAGAAAAAAAAAACATACTGGATTAATTGTGTAAATTAGTCAACTATTAATTGCAGAAATGAACGGCTAAATTTTCCCAGCCCTACTTTATTTACATACAACCTAATGTAAAAAAAACAAAAAAACAATCTCCACTTTCCATTACATGTTTTGGACATGTCCCGTTGTGTATGTTTGTATCTTCATAGCTATTAGGTGTAAATGACAGAAAAGCAGTCCTGCCCACTGATGGCTTTGCAAATAAATCTACCTCTATATAAACATTATAACAGAATATCTACTGGTTGACACATTTCTACCATCACAAGGTATACCAACATACCACCCAGTGCTAAAATCAATGCCAGCAACCGTGTGTAATTCACAAGTTGGCCAATTGTTCGGTCAATTGCATATAGAAGTTTTAAAGGTACTAAAAAGGGTATAAAACGGGGTAGAAAATGGTGATGCAAGAAACCAAGTCAAATAATAAAGTGCATCAAATGTGCATAATATGTCCTCTTTTGGCACTGGAATCAGTTAGTTCTCGTTCATGTTTGATTGCAGCTCATTGCTCTTAAGAGCTGCCCATACTCTACTTTTTGAGCAGGGATGCCCTCTTCTCCATCAATTCAGCAGGCTTTCTTCTTGTTTAATGGACCAGTTGTTGAGATTGCACTTGCCAGTATATAATAGCTAACAGTTCACTCAGTTCATGTCTGTTCCTCTGCTTTTGGCCTCAGTGTTTCCAAAGGTGCGGTCCTTTTTATCGCTATGGCCAATTAAACTACCAGCAGCAGTCTGTAAATGTAGATCTATAAATAAGCCTAGTTTTTCAATACTTTTCCTACTCTGCAGTGGACTTCTATGCTATACAATGTTTATTGTTATACGCAGACTCCATAACCACAAGCTTTGTAAGTTTATCACCTGCTGAATGTCCTGTGGCATCATCCTGGCATGCTATGCTCTTTGAATTGGCTGAGCTTGAGATAATGAAAGCCAGTGCAGGGTGTGTCGAATACATGTTTTGGTTGTATTTTCTCACTCTTGTGTATTGAAGGAACTTCAACTTCTTCACACTGGCTAGCACAGCTGTTTCTCTGGTTTCCCTAAAAAAAAAAAATAGTTTTGGACTTGAAGACCAAAGGCAATCTGTTTTGCATACTGTCTTCATTTGATCATGTATGCTAGGGAGGAAATTGTGATGGTTGGACATTTGTCTGGTTCAACAGTATCGAGTTAAGAAAAATATTTCCCAGAAAGCCGCCTCAGAAGTTAACGATATGGTAAAACATCAAACCACACTGAGTTCAGACTCTGCCGTTGGTCCAGTTTCCAATCTGATTCGTTACTCTTCATTTGCTTGAGGGTTCAGTCATGGAAATCAAGACCACCAAGCTCAGCCTTTGAGGAACGATTGCTAAAAGTTGTCAGGATAATTCAAGTTGAAGTGTGTAATTTTTGTGCCACTAGCATCACCAAAAAGGATTTCCAAAAACTCCCCCCATCTGTCATTGGTCATACAAACAGATAACACCCTAAACTCACGGCATTGGTTCCGTGTTGTTACCTCAAAGAAACCAAGCAATGTTTTGATAGCACCACAGTATTTTTACTTTTGGGGGAAATCAGCCAGTGAATGGCAAGCTTTCATATGGGTCTTGAGACTAATATTGATGTCTATCTTCTTGTTCAGGCTTACACCAGCGTGTCCAAGGCGTCGCTTGGACTGGCAGATCACAGGGAGCTGGGCAAGATGATGAACACCATCATCTTCCACACTAAGATGGTGGACTCTCTGGTAGAGATGCTTGTGGAGACTTCAGATCTGTCCATTTTCTGGTAAGACTTTACGAGTTTCCTAGAGAACTCTGTTTTTGTAAGAACCCCCCACTCCCCACACAATTGGTCTTAATTAGTATTAACTACATACTAAACAAAACAATACTGTTTTGTGATATGATTTGATGTTTTTTTTATTATTATTATTTAAATGCTGTGTGGAATATATTTATTTTTTGTAACTTTAACAAGGTTAACTGCATATGAACATAAACCGTTAAGTACACTTAAAAACAGTTCCCGGTTCATTTCAAATTGCGAATAAAAATTTGTTTATGATGACCTGCTGTTCAGTAAGTGAGTCAAATATTAATACTGTAACCTTAGAATGATTCAAACAGATAACTTGGGAGTTTGCCCATCTGGTACCAACAATTATCTATGCGATTATCTAATCAGTGAATCATGTGGCAGCAGTGGAATGCATAAATTAGATACAGGTCATAAGCTTCAGTTAGATTTCACATCAACCATCAGAATGGGGAATTTTTTTTATCAGTTATTTGGACCATGGCATGATTGTTGGTGCCAGATGGGCTCGTTTGAGTATTTCTGTAACTGCTGATCTCCTGGGATTTTCATGCACAACAGTCTCTAGAATTTACTCTGAATGGTGCCAAAAACATCCAGTGATCGGCAATTCTGTGGACGGAAATGTCTTGTTGATGAGAGAGGTCAACAGAGAATGGCTAGATTGTTTCGAATTGACAGAGTCAATACGGTAAATCCGATAACCACTCTGTTGTGGTGAGAAGAATAACATCTCAGAATGCTATTCTGAGATACAGGTTGGTGTTGTTTTGGCGGCACAAGGGGGAACTACACAATATTAGGCAGGTGGTTTTAATATTATGGCTGATCAGTGTATAGTAACATTTGCTCACATGCCATAGTGGTTGTTTTCAATAAATAGTTTGAAAACCCAATCTCAAATCAGTCTGGATGTTTAATTCTTAAATCGGTCTGAATCCAAATTATACTCAAGAGTCCTCACAAGCTAGTGGAGAAGTCACAGTATCCTGTAAAGTGATCATGCTGTTTATTTTTGCTTGCTGTCAGTGAAGACAGCACAATACAAAGAAATGCCACCTTAGCTTGTTTTTAACTTCCTTGAACTCTGAGTTCAAGCTCACAACTTGGTTAAAATAAGAGTCCTCTTGCCTCAGCACTGTAGATTTAGCAGCGGCGCAACACCACTGCAGAATAGGCAACCCTTGGAAAAAGCTGTACAATTGGCTGAAGACATATCTGTTCTCAGATTGCCATAGCAACTGTCTGTTTAGTCTCGTTTTTTGATATTTCTCTTTCATGCTGGTTGGAGAACAGACAGGGGTGTTTGAACTGATTAGATATGACTGTACCAGACGGAGATGGTAACAGGCTTCTCATTTCCTCTCTCCCTCTGATAGCTTTTACAGCCGCGCCTTTGAGAAGATGTTCCAACAGTGTCTTGAGCTGCCTTCCCAGTCGCGGTACTCCATCTCCTTCCCTCTGCTCTGTACCCACTTTATGAGCTGCACTCATGAGCTCTGCCCTGAAGAGGTGAGTCACTGACATTAAAATGTATCCAGTAGGCCCACCGAAGAGCATGTATGTCAGGTTCTCTGCCTGATCTGAGAATGCTGTTTGTCATCTTGCTCACATATTCATGATACTATATTTAAAAAAGTGTTCTGAAGTTGAAAAGGCTTTAATTATGTTATGTTTTTATTCTGTGAGTATTCTGATATTCTGTACTAGGGCTGGACTCTAGAGCTAAACATTTCTATCAAGATATTTTCAGCCTTTATATTCAATACATAGATCAACATTTATGCATTTGCTCTGAAATGTATTTATTTTTTTCAATCAGAGGAACCTTGTTTCAACCAAACAGCCATTGTAGATTCAAAAGGTTTAATGTAACTAAAACAGAGTACAAATCTATTTAAAATTAATCAAGGCCTGTTTTCGACCAAATGAACACAAGGAAGAATTTTTATATAACTTATTTTTATTTATATGCACCAATATGGTAGGTGGTTTTAATTTTGTGGCTGATCATGTATATCACCCAGTCATAGACTGTATTGGAATAAATTATGTATTTTTTGCCTCATGTAACCGTTTGCTTTCTAATTTTTTTAATTTGTATTCATATGCTTTTTACCTTGTCCTAAAACCTCCTGTTTAGTTTCCACGGAGGCTCTATGTTTGTGGAAAAAACTGTTTTATGTGTCTGTGAATGTCCCCCAGTGAATATAACCAATGTTGCATTACTTTTGAGAAGAGAGGTTTCGGAAGATCTTTTCTCTTCTCGATTGGGTCCCGCCACAACTTAGCTGCTTAGCTGCGACCCATACGAGGGTTCAGGATGGAGTCTTACTGTGAGTCCGGAAAGCTTCTTGAGTTTAACTAGAGCTGGAATGTCCCAACATGCAGCATTGAGCACTGTGGTCCATGTATCAGGATGTGTGCAGAAAACCAAATGCTGAAAAGCATGATTTATTAAATCTGTAATTGAACCATACACCAGTGCAGCTACCCAGGCTCCCTGAGGGCCTATGGAAGCACCTTCACACACACACAAGGAGCACAGCAGATTCCTTTTCCCCCCATGCTGAAATACGGCCAGCACATTTACTGAGTATTTGTTCCTGCCAAACATCCTGCCCTCCAATATCCCATTTAATTTGGTAAATAAACCTGCATTTGCGCTCCTAATTGATGGACAAATGCCACCGACACAAGCAGCACAATGAGAGTTCTCATGTCATTATGAACATTGAGCTGTCTGAGAGCACTTAGAAGAATAAAAGAGATTTATTGAGCTATAGAAGGCTTGGGTTTCCCTTATTTAAACATGAAACTCCCTCTCTCAGCAGGTCTCTGAAATGGTCTTCCTCCTATGTCCACTCCGCACAACTTTGGACAGCTGCAGGCTTTATTTATGTTGGAAAAGCACTAAAAGTTTCCAAGAATATTTCCATCCTCGCACAAAAAACTTTTTACAGCGCTTTAGAGTAACAATAAAAGATCATGGAGCTTCAGCAAAGGTTAGTTTTTGGCATCATGTCGCATAGATGTGTTATTTCCAATCTGCACCCATCTCAGAAGTTGCCCTCCGATGCCCACAGTGATCCTTGTGTGAGTAAGGCAAGTTTGGCCTTTGCTCTGTTCCATCTGCCATCGGCTTTTGTCCATCTTGTTGTGCAAGATTTGATTGAGGGTTCAGCACTACACGGGCCAAAGTTGTTTTGCATTTGTAATTTAGAGAGTATGCACTGTTTGCACTAGGGAGTGAGTTCAGGCGACGAGACGAGACCAGCTGGGCCATAACAAAGAGCCTCACTTAGACATGGATGACGGGTCAAAAACAGAACCTCAGTGTAAGCAAAGTTCACCTGAGCTGTTTACACTGGAGTAATCCCAGACGAAAACGACAAGTACTAGTTGAAACCACCAGCAGCCTTCTACGCAATCTCCGCCAGTCAGTGCAGACTGTTGGTAAACATAGTTGTCTTTACAATGTACTGGGCTGCTACAATAAGGAAGAACTTGTCACTGGATTTGCCAATGTTTGTGTGGTGCATGGCAATGAATATTTAATAAATAATGAATTTTGTTTTGTTTTAATCCATGTCTTCAGAAGTGATATCAATATTTGAAATTTGTTTTGTTTTTACTTTAAATAGTCCTCATTGATCAATAGGTGGTGCAAAGAATGCAAATCCCCAAATGAAGATTTTTGAGTGAACTATACCTTTAAGACACTGTTTTTGTTTACACTACAAACACATCCCTGACCACCTCTGAATGCAGCCATCGGGCGGCTATCTATCTACCTAGCAGCTATTTAGCACTGTCCAATTGTAATTGGACTACCTGAAACATTAATATGATGTTAATACCAGCCGTAATAGGGACCAGATTTGTGCAAAATGGACCAGACTCTATGGCAATAGTCAAGTCTAACTAAAACCAGAGTTATTCTAAGGGAATTCTCCACTAATGTCTCCCATGTTTATCTGTCCTTGCAGAGGCACCACATTGGAGACCGCAGCCTGTCCCTTTGCAACATGTTTCTGGATGAGATGGCCAAGCAAGCCCGCAACCTCATTACAGACATATGCACAGAGCAGTGCACCCTGAGTGACCAGGTCAGTGACGCACACACACATTCACCACTGCCAAAAGCTGAGAGGGTCTCTTTGGGAGTTTTGAAATTTTCCATTTCATTTCTGGGATTTTAACAAATTTCACTGGGTTTACCAGGAGTTGTGTGAATTCACCAGGAATGTTCAGTTCCTTTGCAATATGATCACAATGAAATAAAACCGTGATTGATTGACTCACTGAACAGAACTGGCAGCACTCACAACCGCACTGATTAGAACACAACCTGTCGGCTTTACTTAATAAACCACTGGCACTTACTCCCATTTCCCTCTGCTGAGTAAAACAATCATCTTGTAAGCAAACATTCTCCTCACAGCTGCTCTTTTTCGGGTGGTTGAGGGTGCATATGTCTTACCCTCTCCATTTATTTATTACAGTGATTCTCAGCAGAGAAAAATATATAATTGTGCATAGTAAAAATAGCTAAATAAAGGAAGCTTCAAAGGTCATGCATCTAGCCAAACTTTACAATATTTTGGAACAAATCCATCTTTCTATTGGTAGAAGCTAGCCAAATTAAGCAGATTCCAACATGGACAGGTTGCAGAGATATTGTAAGACAGGGTTCCCCAATTAGTTTTCACCAAGGGCCAAAGTCAAGGGTCACGGCCCTCGATGTAATGACAAAGTGTTTGTGCTGCAGCTATTATTATTATTATTACTATTACTATTGTTGTTTTTATTTTTAAAAGTGTCATGCATAAATATTCAGATTTTTGTATTAGTGTTCAACGTATTAATCTCTAGCACTGACAGCTGGGCAGGGCAGGAGAGTATAAATGTTTGTAGAACAGCAACAGCACCACCTACTGTACAGGGGTGAAATTGTTTTTTGTGCCCTCTGTGTGTATAGACCTTTTGTCGGAAGTTTGTCTCGCTAAATTGTCACAGATTTGGTGTGAACAAGACAAATGTTTGTCTCTCTTGGGCTGGATGTGGCCCATGGGCTGCCTATTGAGGAACCCTGTTGTAAGATATTTATCAATGATATTTACAATATCATAATTATATATATGATAACCATTCCCCGCAACTTTGTACGAGTTACCAACTATATATCTGTTTTAGAGAGCGGTTCCACCAACTATAACACATTTACATAACTAAAACAGATATAAATAAAATGCAAAAGTAAGGCATCATGAGTCAAATAAATGGGTTTATGTAGTTTTATGTAAAAGAAGTGTGGAATACAGCATCACAAACAGCAATGATAAACATACACAAACACTGATTTAATTACTGTGAGATACACAGAACAGATGAAGTTGGTATGGCTAGAAAATTAACAGTCATTGAACCCATGGATATTTACACCATTGTATAATGAGGAAGTTGAACAACAGTAACTGATAAAAACGTATCTGAAATTGTCAGTTGAAAGAGGAGAAAATACGTTAATGGAGGTGTAAAAATGTAAATCCGTGAATTTAAAGTGATTCAGTAGCATTAATCCAAAGTAATCCAAATGAACAGTTACATCAATATAATCTGCATGCTTGTGATTGAAAACAATTCATAAGGTAATGTAGCACAAATGTTCTTGTATGAAGGTCCACTTTGAGAATTTCAGACAGTTGGGCATAAAGCTGAAGAATAAAGGTAGAAATAAAGAGTCCTTATTGATTGAGCATGGAACCAAGATTTCCCAATCAGGACTCTGAGATAGTTACAAACAATAGGTAAGCCATGCTTCCTTTGCCAAACACATCTCTCTTCTTCTAACACTCACCTGATAATATTATTAACACCAAATAATAGTGCGCTGTAAAGTGGTAGAATTACATTTGGAGTAACCTAGCAACAGGTTGTGACTTTTACAATATATATATATATATAACAGTCAGAAGTTTACATACACTTGAATTCAAAACTTATTTTTTAACCTCTCCACAGATTTCATATTAGAAAACAAGTTTTTGCAAATCGTTTAATGTATTATACTAAAATGTATTGGCAACTGGCTGGTAAATGTTTAGACTTTACTCACCAGTAATTGTGTAGTGTATTGGAGTATTCAGCAGCAAGAACTTTCCACTGCATGTTGAGAGTAAAAGTTGTTTTGGATAATGTGTGTGTATGTGTCCAAAGACGAGATCCACACAACTCATTTGTCATTAAATAATGTCTCTTTTAATTCCATTTCTGTTCTGTACTGTCAGTCAACATAAAAAAATAAACATTTAATTCTAATCATGCATGTCACAGATGGGTAAAGCCATTTGACTTTCTTTCGTTAACATGCAATCATTTAAAGAAGCTTTTTACAGAAATGCTGGTTTTCTTAAAGAGACAGTACAATTTTTAGCATATGTTCAACAAATCAGTACTTGTAAATAGTACAAATTATGCAATTTAAACAAAACAATTATTCATGCAATAAAATATAATATTTTAAAATATAATTCATGGATTTCTTCATTTTTAAAAAGGTTAATGTGGCCAAAATAATAAAAAACTAATCAAATCTAATTAGTAAATTTTTTGTATGTATCAAGTTAGAAGTTCCCCTGTATAATTTACAGCTTTGGAAATATGTAAGCAAAAGGAATATTATAACTGAAATAAACCCATATATGAATCACATCGGAATCTAATCGAAAGCTTGTGAATCGGAATCAAATTGAATAAGGAAATCTGTATCAGTACCCATAGCATGCTGACTTGATTTAATTTTTTGTGATGCAAATTCAAATAGTCAGTGACTTAATATTGTTTTCTTTATTTTTTTAATGAGTGAGCATGTTTACGTGAACCACAATATTCCGATACATCACACTTAATCGATAAATCTTGTTTTGATAACTGGCCTACATTTCATCCTTCAGCATTTTTAGCTGCTGTTATTGAGGACACAAATAAAAACGAATGATTTAACTAAAATATTGAAATGCAGTGTAATCAGTGGCAAGAGCGAGCAGAAGAGAATAGCAAGAAAATAAAATGCATGTAGTTTATACACGATTGCCATGTAGACGATGCATTTTTCTTTATATTTTAAAAGAGCATGTAAAACTCTTTATTAGCAAGAATATGAACATCAGTTAAAGATTGGGGTGGATGGTACAGTAAACATGGTCAATGGAAGGATGTATTATTGATAATGAAAGTTAATAACTGATGATGGGTTGTTGAATAGGCTACATTATATGGGCAGAAACAGGAAGTTGCACTCACTTTTTTAGAAAACCTTGCCAAACGCATAAGAACATTGCTTATAAAAAAATGAATGAACGAATGAATAAATTGTGCATGCACTTTAATTGCATTCTGTCTTACAATATTAGGAAATTTGTGGGTGTTCTGTAGGCGGAGTCCATGCCCTCGTTCAAGTGTGCATGATTTTAAGATTAATTTCGATTTAATAAAGTGGGCTGCATTTAGGAAATGTTTTCATCCGTACAGACGTTTTTAAATCGTTCATTAAGGAAATTGTCTCACATTCACTTTTAAGGTAATTCTTCAAACGTCTTCATAAATGAGGCCCACTTTAAGCATTTGGTTTTAAGCACATTTTTATCATTGTTTTCTACTTTTGTACAAAAAAAACAATTGTAGTAGGCTACTGTTTAGTCACCATCTTACGTTTAATGTAAACTCTTGAGTCCTGAAGCAAAACCAGTAGAGAATCACTGGTTTAAGAGTCTTAAAAGGGGGCTTTTCCTGTTGTTCCTCTGCACAGCTACTGCCAAAACATTGTGCCAAAACCATCAGTCAGGCCGTGAACAAGAAGTCGAAAAAGCAGACCGGGAAGAAAGGCGAACCAGAGAGAGAGAAACCTGGCGTGGAGAGCATGAGGAAGAACAGGCTTCTTGTCACCAAGTAAAGACAATGCTTACTCATCCTCTGTATCTCTCTCTCTTTATCTCTCATCACACCAAAGCACACATCTTAAACCCAGTGACCCTCACACACTTGCCTCCCACAGATACATTAAAAATAACTTTGCTGTAGGTATTTACCATATTATTCTCCTATACCGACACACACTCAAACAGATCATCCATATAATATAAAAGGGATTTATCCTAAAGCCTGATATTGACTTACTACCTAACCCTGCGGTGGTTAAGCCATGCCTGTTTGACTGTGTAATCTGAAGGAAATTATATTTTAATGCCGGATGATGTTGTCTGTTTGTTACAGTCTGGACAAACTGCACACTGCTCTGTCAGAGCTCTGCTTCTCCATTAACTACGTACCCAACATGATGGTTTGGGAGCACACCTTCACCCCACGAGAGTACCTGACCTCCCACCTGGAGATCCGCTTCACCAAGTGAGTCTGATTACTAAAACTCCCAAGGGTTGAGACAGCACAGTACTATAATCAAAACAACACCCTAAACTGAACTAGGTTTGGGCTGTATGACCAAAATATTATATTGTGATATGAGTAATTGTTTATCACTGTAAAGACGTACACTCACTGAGCACATTATTAGTAATAGCTGTACACCTACTTATTCATGTGATTCTCTAATCAGCAAATTGTGTGACTGCAGTCCAATGCATAAAACCATGCAGATACATGTCGGGAGCTTCAGTTAATGTTCACATAAATCATCAGAATGGAGGAAAATGTGACCTCAATGATTTCAACCGTGGCGTGATTGTTGGTGTCAGATGGGCTGGTTTGAGTATTTCTGTAACTGCTGATCTCCTGAGATTTTCATGCACAAGAACAAAAAACATCCAGTGAATGGTCGACAAAAATGCCTTGTTGATGAGAGAGGTCAACAGAGAATGGCCTGACTGGTTTGAGCTGTCAGAAAGGCTATGGTAACTCAGATAACCACTCTGTACAGTTGTAGTGAGTAGAATAGAATTTCGACACAACATGTATAACACGTCGAAACCTTGAGGCAGATGGGCTACAACAGCTGAAGACCCCGTCGGGAACTTTTTTAGGACCATAGTGTTCCTAATAAAGTTCTTGGTGAGTGTATATTATGTTTAGAGCTGTCAAAGTACCGCATACGATTAAAAAAGTGTTAACATGTTAATTTTTCTTAATCGCGACTGATGTTTTTTCTGTTAATAAAGCATAAACTAGCATAAACACTGGTTGGAATAGGGTGAAATGTTTTGTGATGTGTCCACCTGGAGTTATTTCACAGACGCACATGCCACAAACACACACGCACAACAGCCATGTCAGTGATCAAATGATGGGGAAAAGACACCTCAGTGCTTTTTGTTATACAAAACATGCCCAGATGGAACATGTGACAGAAATTAAGTACTTTGCAGCCTCTGTAAGGCAAAATTGAAATACCACTGAAACATGTCAAGTCTTAACTATCACCAAAACGCAGAATGAGCCATTGTTTCCGTGCGCTTTTCATGTGCAGTTTAAAGTAAGTGCAAGTACTTAATCTTATTAGATAATTCGATTTTTAATTGGAACTTAATGGACACATACCAAAGGATAGGAATATTCCTAACAAATAAGAATGACACCAGTGCACAAACTGAAACATTTGAGTTAACTAATGTAAAATTGATAATTTAGGCTCTAAAATGAAGCTTTTGTGAAATAGCTGATATACACAGAACCAACTCATTTCTAAGCACAGTTTTGGAAAGACTTTAAACCAAATGGGGTCAAGGTGATTTTTAGTGGATATATGAAGTCCGCTCCCCTCAACCGCTCCACAGATGACCTAGCAGAGTAACCACAGGTGTAGTACATCACATAAAATTTAGGATGTTGTCCTAATTTTGAACAGTATATGTTTTGCATTTATCATTTTAAACCTAACAAACCTAACAAAAAAGAGTTTTGCTTTTGGAAAATATATGCTATCCATCTTTAAAATAAATGGCATGTGGTTTAATACATTGTTACCTAATGCAATGGCATACATTTTTAAGTGTGGCTTAAGTGTCCAAATACATTCTGGGGCCACTGTGAATACATTTCTGCCCATTATATCTGTTATAGTACCCACAGTCCTCATTCCTGATGAGGTCCATCTGCGCTCTTCCAAACTACCATCAATCATATTGATTTGCCTCATAGGGGAGAGTTATTGTTGCATTTTATGTCAGGGAAAATTGTCATCCAGCTCTCTCTTATTAATTAAGCTGAGAACTCAATGGCGTTAAGGGCCTCTTGGGTTTATTGTTCGATTTGTGTAATTTATTGTGCTAGTAGAGAGAGTTTGGGTTTAGTGTTATTTTTGACACTGTTCCAGAACAGCGCTTGTCCAACTAAATAAACATGGGGCAGAGGAATAACAGGTATTTTCCACTGTGGGATTCAAAACTCTGACGTGGGTGCATTGGCTGGCCCCTCTCTCCCAGGCTGTGAACTCCTAATGTGGCTGTGCTTTTCAGCAATGAGAGGCCCTGTTAACCCATTTCACCATGCGACCCATGTGCTGTTATTACCTGCTTTTATTTAATGAGTGTAGAAGCAGTCTATTGTTTGCATACACCATTACAGTATATCAAACTATTTTGTATCTGTTGATGGGAGCTCCCTCTTCTCTCCTGGCCTGGAAAAGTCCTGGATATTTTTATTGCTTAATATTTTTTCTCCCTGGCCATTACATCTGTTACATCAGCAGAAAAGAAAAGTGGTTTCAGTGTCCAAGGAATGTATTAGGTTTTGATTACTTTTTTGAAAAACGTACACTGAAATCGTGCACAATAAAGCCAGGGACATTTATTAAGAAAGTCAATTGGGACATTTATTAAGAAAGTCAATTGGGACATTTTTCTTAAAGTCCCATGAAATGCCTTTATGAGTGCCGTTTGATTTGGTCTTTTGACGCATTTCCTACTAAAACAGGAAGTGGGGCGAGACGTGTAAAATGACTTGTCCCATTTTTTTTACAGCCACACACTAATGTCAGATCACTTACCGGGGAAACTTGAGAAACAATCTCAATAGTGGCCAGCTTTCCCAAATACTTGAGAACCAGACAGTCTTACTGACAACATTAATCCATAAACACCCCACAAACACGCAGCACATCGCAGTCTTTTCTTATGACGAGGCTGAAGCTGTTGTGCAAGTCCAATGCAGATTAATGAAAAACAAGTGAATAAAAGATAATATATCCATGTTTTGAATAACAAAACACTAACCATAAAGAACACTCGTTCAAGTTGTACATCCCAAGAAACCTCTGGCTGCACAAATGCACTGGTGCAACCTATTCAGTTAAGTTATCATCCCTATGCCATATTCCCTTAGAAGACAATTACCCTCCACTGTGAGAGCTTCAGATGACTAAAAGGCGATAACGGTCAGTCAGAACTAACGTTTTAAGTGATTCTTATTGGTAATTCTGTTTGAAATGACACTACAGCATGGTTTGTGTTCCCTTCGAAGTGCCCTGCGAAGGTATGATCAGCGGCAGTTAGAACACAGCCTGAAGTGCTGAACAGATGTTGGTGGAGGATGCGTTCTCATTCTAGAAAGCATTTGGATTTAAAGCAGCAAAACATTCATTTAGATTTTATGAGGTCTTTAATCCTATTAGTCTTTCAGAAAATGTAATTGTTTCTGTAACTGTTACTCAGGTCCATTGTCGGGATGACCATGTACAACCAGGCCACACAGGAGATCGCCAAACCATCAGAGTTGCTGACCAGCGTGCGAGCCTACATGACAGTGCTGCAATCCATTGAGAATTATGTGCAGATCGACATCACCAGAGTGTTCAACAACGTGCTGCTGCAGCAGACCCAACACCTGGACAGTCATGGAGAACCAACCATCACCAGCCTCTATACAAATTGGTGAGACTTCAAATATACTTACTGTAAAAGGCTGCATCATCATTTCAGAGGCTAATTTAAAATACATTGGATGACTTAATTCCAAAATCTAGTAAGCCGCCTTGCTGTCTACCGCATAGACAGCAACTCTGTGGGTCATTCAAGTAGTGCTCCTCATTCAAAGTGCTAGGGGAGGCTCAACTCCCAATTGATTTCAGCAGAGTATGATACTTTAATAAGCATTATAATACATTGTGTGCAATTACTGGGTAAAATAGTCAAGGTTTAACTATTTTATCATATTTATATATTGTATATGTAGTATATTTGTTATCAACAATTTTCTCGCTTCATCCACCATCTTAGAGTTTTCACTCAGCTCGTTGCAATACAATACACTGACAAAAATGACTTGTATGATTTACTTAATTTTTATTTAGTAAAATATACTTTATGACATAATATTGATTAAAGTGAGTAAATATTAACTTAAAGCTACACTATGTAACTATATGCTATTTAGCAGCATCAAACATTATTTGCGGAAGAATACGCAGTTTTGACACTGCTCTTCTGGCAAATTAATCTCATGATTTCAGCTTTCTTGGACATCTCCTGTGTGAGATCATGACTGGGAGATATTTAGAACTGGAGCAATAACGTGCTTTTTTCATGTTTATGTTACACAATTAAACATTTAAAACTGAAATATTACTTGATTTGATAAAGATAAAAAACACTCCTATTTACATAGTTTGAATTAATTCATTTTACACTTACTGCACTTTTCTGACTCTACGCTCAGTGCGCTTTTACATAGAGAACAGGGGGCTCAACCACTTCAATCACTACCAGTATATTTTAATATGTTTTTTTTCAAGTGTTTTATCTACTATTAATGTTTGTATTGTACTACACTTATCAATTTAAGGGGTAAAACTCTCGACATGGTTGATACGAGTTCAATTGTAGACTTTATTATTGTTATGCTATATTGTACAGCCTCCGTTGATAATGCAAGTGAACCGTAATTCTATAGTAGTATATCTGTTCAATGCACACAATAACACCGTAACCTAAAAACATAAAACAAGGATTCAATAATGATGGGGATAAAATATAATTTATTAAACAAAAATATTTTACTTAAATATGCCATATAACAATTACAAGAAGTCAGTTTCAGAAGTCTTAAATATTAGTAAATATGTCACAGTTACTTCCCCCAACAATGTAGAAACATTGTGATCGATTAACACACGATTAACTACCAGACAACTTATCCAAGCATTATAGCAGGTAAACAACTTTGCCAAATGGATAACAGATAAACATCCATCCAGATTACCGCAATGCTATCCTGAATTGTGTGAGTGACTAAACTGAACTTTGTTTCTCCATTCGGAACATGAGACAGCCGGTACTATTTTTCTGTGTTTACGGACATGACGTAAAGATGCAAGGATACACTACATAAGCCAAGGATTTTGTGCTAAATCCAACCCGACAGCTCAAAATACATATAATTTTATAGTGAATCGGGGTATGACAAGGACATTGTTTGAACACTGATTGTTTATGTACTCAGTCAACAATGAAAATGATAACATTTTTAGCATAAAGTCTTCCGTAGTGCATCTTTAAAAATTTCAGCTAATAATGTTGGCTAAAAAAGTTATCTTAGAAGCTATGTTTGATTTTGGAACAATCTTTGTGTTGGGAGCGCAACTACGGTGCCTTAAATGCCGACTACATAGGCAGCTCACTAGAATTGGAAACAGAGCCTATTTTAACTGTTTGCTTCTTTGTACAGGTATCTGGAGACTCTACTGCGGCAGGTGAGCAATGGTCACATTGCTTACTTTCCAGCTATGAAGGCCTTTGTCAACCTGCCTACTGAAAATGAGCTCACCTTCAATGCTGAGGAGTATTCCGACATATCTGGTGAGGACAGCATTTTTTGTTGTTGTATTTTTTATTAAAGGTTTTTCATGCCAATTTGAGTTTTATCCTTGTTTAGAAACATTTCAGGTGTATGTCTGAGAGCTATTGCTAAAGCTGTTGCTTTCTTTAGCTGGACATGATATCTAAATGAAATTGTCTTGATCCCCCAGAAATGCGTTCCCTGTCTGAGCTTCTAGGTCCTTATGGGATGAAGTTCCTCAGTGAGAGCCTCATGTGGCACATCTCTTCACAGGTGGCCGAACTCAAGGTGAGGATTTTGGAATTTTGTATTTAATGACCCTTGGACTGAAACAGCAAGTTTGTGGCAGTACATATCAAAGAACTTGTTTGTTACTGTCATGACAGGTGGTATTAGGGGAAGGTACATTTCTCATTCTAGAGAGCATTTTATTGGACACAAATTTTGATAAGCCTGTGACTGCAAGATGAGTCATCAATATTTTTGATCTCTTTTCCTGGATGAGAAGGACTTTTTTTATCTGCATTACTGAGTACAGTAGTATAAAGATGGCCTCATGTGATAGATAGTTACTAAAAGTCACTCAGAAATGTTTTTTAATTGGGTCTTTAACATTGTAAAATGTGTTAAGTGGAGCGGAGAGGACTTACCTCTCAAAGATGATTAAATTCACAATCAAATTAGTCAAAATATTTAACATATACGCAAGCAGTGTGGGATGATGAGAATTTGTAAATGATGGGAGTTCTTCAGAAATTAAAGATACTGACAGAGATGAGGTTGCATTTCCCATCACTTTGGATAACACTTAGAAAAGACAAATGAGAAGTGTCAAGCAGTGATGGATTAATGGGCAACAATGATCATTAAATGTGAACCAAGGAACAGTTTGATTACATTGAAGGCAAAACGTTATTCACCAGGTATAAATTGTTCCTTGTTTGCTCTGCCTGATGCAGTGATTTTTTTACTTTTTTGGGTCATGTATGTGCATGGAAAGCCCTTCATTCTTTCTTTAAATATGTTTTATTCAATCCAGCAAGTGCACAAATGCATAATTTATGAAACTGAAATGGCCCTCTGCATAATAAAAGTTTTTTTTTTTGCCAACCGAAGTGTGTGAACATAGCCTTGGCACATGTCAGCGATGTACCAACATGCAAACCTCTCTCCCTCAGCTGAAAGTAATTTAGGGGAAGAAGGAACCAAGTTTCCTATCTGACCCACAATCAGCTGTGGAGTAAGTGTTTTATTTTGCATTTCTATCTGCACCATGTTCACCCAAAAACTTAACGTGGAACATGTTTTCTCAAAAGCGCTCAAATTACGCAAATCATTCATAGTCATGCAAGCTTGAGCTTTTGCATTTCTTCCAAGTAGTTCTCACTTAATTGTCTCAGTTTCGGGGGATTTCTTGTCTTTAATCGGCTTCTGTAATAGATTGTTCAACTTAGGTGTTAGAAGAACTGTTCGGGTTCAATACAAGTTAAGCTTAATCAACTGCATTTATGGCATAATGTTGATGACCACAGAAAAAAATTAAATAAAAATATATATATATATATATAAAGTAAAAACCTGGCAATAAATATTAAAATACGCACTGTTTGAAAGGTATAGTCACAAGAGTTAAACATTATTCTTGATGGTATGAGACTAGTGTAGTAGAAAAACTTACTGATGCTGTCTGTGTAAAATGATATGCAAACTTTCAACTTCAATGTCATGACCACAAAACGCCACTGACATTTAAAGGGTTCATGACATACTTTTTTTTTTTTTTTATAATTTTAGTATCTTCCCTGTGGTACACTGATAATGCTAGTAAAGTTGTTTTGAACCAAAACAGTCATAATTTAGTAATATATGATCATTATCCACCCTGTCTCTGGCCCTTTGTCTGAAAGGATCAGTTTTGGCCTAAGTATCTCCTTAAAACTTCAATTTAAACACCCACTGTTATGATTAGCTAACATCGTACAGCCCCTCAAATACAGCCATATATGAACCCAATCAGAAGACAATGAACAAGCTCCAGGCTGTATACTTATGTATAATTTGTTTTTCTTCAAACTTTAAGACAATTTACGATTCTCAATTCGATTTTCCTACATTTAAAGGTATTTTAAAAAGAAACTACAACATGATTCAAATAACATGTTCCTTATTAGAATGCAAGGCAACCTGGTTAGAAAAATATATTTTTTTCATTATAGAAAACAAAGGTGAGTATGAGAAATGCACAAAAAAAAGCGCAATACACAGAATCAATCAACCGCGTAAAAGTAAAATAAATTCAAATCTCATTTATTTAAAATAACATTGATGTTCAGGAATAATAGTATCAAATAAGAAAACTACAAAATACCTCAAAGCCAATTTAGGTATTATTTTTATCTAAATCCAGTCCAAGTATATTGTGAAGTATCAATATCTAGAAATAGTCATGTTTATCTAGAAAGTATTTTTAGTATATCAATCAATATGTATGTAGAACTAGGCTATAAACACCTGCAGATAGAGTCCAAATATCAGAAACATTTATATGTAGTTGAAAATGCAATAAGCAAAAAGCTCAGTTTAAAATAATGACAACATATGGGGCCCTCTAGCGGTACACGCAGAGCAGCTAAATGAAATTATATCGTTGTTTGTCAAAATGACTGCTTCGCTTCCTAAATTTTGGCTACAAATGCAGTACATTCAAAACACGTCACAGAACAAAGCAATAATTAGCGATCTATCTGAATCATCATGGTAAAAGGAGATCTGGTTGATTCTCCTATTTATAGTCTATCCATTATATGATTTGATATGAAGCACTCATAACTGTCACGTATGTTCTAACACTTTATTATAAACACATACATTTCCATTGACATCTTAGAAAATGAAGCTTAGTGCTAACTACAGTGTATGCTGATATTTTATGCAAACCTTGATTCCACGATTAAAAAAAAAAAGAGTAAATCGCGTTAAAAGCGTAAATTCAGATTAATCGAAATATCTCCTAGCTCTAGTCCAAAGCATGGTGAAACAAGACGTAAACACATAGACTATCATAATGCACTGAGGTGCACGTTGCCAAAAATGCATCAAAACGGTCAAAGACGTACATCTAGTTCATGTTTATGTACACCAACAATTAAAAATAGCGCAGATGGTCGCAAGAGGGCGTCCAGGACTGTGCTCAAACAGTAAGATGCAGCTCAGCTGAATGAAACCGATGGGCTCTCCTTTTCAGTGTTGTAACTTGACACTGTGTCTTTTAAAAGTGGCGTGAGATACATGACAACGGTCAAAGATGTTTGTCTAGTGCATGTTTATATGCAAAAATAATTCAAAATAGACCAGATGTGTCCCCTTTGGTGTTCAGAAATAGATATTAGGCCACACTAGACCTGTCTCTCCTGCTCTCTCTGTTTACGAACTGATCTCCTGTGGGCGGAGGCCAAGAGTTCGATGATTTAAGTAGGCGTTGTTGTTGTTGTTGCTGCTGCTCTAGAGACAGTCATTAATTAACGGGCCCCCAAGAGTAGGAAATCGCAGAAGTAGAGAACGGGGCATTTTTGCAGCTTGGTTTCATTAAATGTTTTTATTGCATTGGAGGTTAAGCTTTGAGTTCTGAAATTTACAGAGTGCATTACAGTAAGTAGAAAGATTTATTATATGTCAAAATATCAAGGAAAATGTTATTCCTTATGATTGGACCCCTTTAACCTTTTCACATCAATTCTTTCCTTCTCACTCATCCTAACATCTCTTGTCATATTTACAGAAACTTGTGGTGGACAACGTGGAGGTTCTGACCCAGATGAGAACCAGCTTTGACAAACCGGATCATATGGCAGCACTCTTTAAGCGACTCACATGTGGGTACCCATCTTGGGGCAAATTGATCAAACCTTAGAAGTCATGGAAATGTATATAGTAAATATAAATGTTTCTAGTTGTCCTCTGCCTAACAATATCTTATCAGCTAGGTATTGTTCCTGTGTAAAGTAAAACTTACCCATAAGACAAAGTGATTTGTACGTCAGTGAATAGGTCCAACGGTTTCACAAAAATCTTCATCTGAAGCACGTAGTCTATCCTCAGCGGTTCCCTATAACGTTTCTAATGATAAATGGCAAATATCAATAAAACTTGTATGATTTGCAAATATGCAGATATCTTGTTTAAACAGATGTCATTCAAGAACCTCATGAAAATCCAGCGTTTTCTTACCGTCGAGCGCTCATCTAATATCTTCCTCTGAAGCGCGTATTCCATCAGACAGAATCAAAAACTTCAGGATCAAAAGTTCCTCTTATTCACAAATCATGATGACAATCCAAGCAAGCGATCCAGGCTGTTTAAATTGTCAGGAGATTGAGGCTCATGCTGTATTCGCACAAGCGCATGAGTGCAACTTCAAGGCTGCATCCGAAACTAGAAAAATGCTGCCGCAGGAGCTGTATACAGAGGTATGATGAAAATAAGGTGCTTTTTAAACTGTTTTGAGACCAGTTTCCTTAAGAGTTCCATTCATTCAAAACAGATGTCATTAACTGATTAGGCAGCAAGGTAGCAAGTCAGGTGCCTACATTTTCGGATGCAGCCCAAGGTAAAAGTGCTTCACGTGCATGTCTTATTCACTATGCACAAGTATAATTGGGTTGATTATTTATTTATGTATTTATTTATTTATATATATATATTTTTTTGTGTGTGTGTTTTTTTTTTTTATATATAAATGCGATTGCTAACGTGGACCATGGTTTGCTGGACTACTGTGTGCACTATTATTTCCTTATTTCTAATATATTAACAATTTCTTTGTACAAATAAATTACAAAAAGAAATCTGAAGAAACTGCCATCTACCATTTAAAATAAAATTATTTGTTTTAGTTTTCTGTGAACTTGAGTAATTATATTGCTAAGTAAGAGTTTATTATTATTTTTTAAATACATTTTTTAGCAATTTTATGTTTGTTATTTGCTATATTAAAGTGTGTGATATGTGGCCTTATGGCCACCCTGCTCTCTGGAAAAAACCCATACTAGTTATTTATATGACTTCTATATCTTCTATTTCTGTAGCGGTTGACAGCGTGCTAAAACGGATGACCATCATTGGCGTGATTCTGTCATTCCGATCTCTGGCTCAGGAAGCTCTCCGAGATGTGAGTTTGTTATTCAGACATTTTGCTTCTCTCATGACTCGCCCCATTCTCACTGTCTGTGCATGGACAGCATTTGCTGCACGTGTCATAGCTGCCATTGTATAGGAATAGTTCATCCAAAAAATGTGCATTTTTTTATACATAAAACAAATAAGGTGATGTTAGACAGGATGTCCGAGCCACTCTTTTTCCATACAAGGATATTAGATGGTGACTTATACTGTCAAACTCCAAAAAAGACTATATTCCAATCTTCTACAGCCATATGGTAGCTTTGTTTGAGGAACTATTTACAGTTGAAGTCAGAAGTTTACATACACTTTGGTTGAAGTCATTAAAACTTTTTGAACCACTAAAAACCACTCCACAGATTTCATATTAGCAAACCTCTTATAACTAGTTTACTTATCTATGTTGTGTATGACACAAGTAATTTTTCCAACAATTGTTACATTTGGATTGTTTCACTTTTAATTACCTATATCACAATTCTAGTGTTTCAGAACTTTACATACACTAATTTAACTGTGCCTATATGCCAGAAAATTAAGTCAAGCCTTTAGACAATTAGCCAATTAGATAGGCTAATTGGAGTCAATTGGAAGTGTACCTGTGGTTGTATTTTAAGGCCCACCTTCAAACTTAGTGCCTCTTTGCTTGACATCATGGGGAAATAAAAATAAATCAGCCAAACCTCATAAAAAAAATTGTGGACCTCCACAAGTCTGGATCATCATTGGGAGCAATTTCCAAACACCTGAAGGCATCACATTAATCTGTACAAACAATAGTACAGTATCAACATCATGGGACCACATAACCATCATACCGCTCAGGAAGGAGACACATTTTGTCTCCTAGAAATGAGCATAGTTTGGTGTGAAAAGTGCAAATCAACAGCAAAGGACCTTTTGAAGATGATGAAGGAAACAGGTAGAGTATTTATAAGTATCTATATCCACAGGAAAACGAGTCCTATATTGACATAACCTGAAAGGCAGCTCAGCAAGGAAGAAGCCACTGCTCCAAAACAAAGCCAGACGACAGTTTGTTGTTAAAAAAGTGTATGTAAACTTCTTTACCACTGGGAATGTGATGAAAGTAATAAAAGCTGCAATAAATTATTCTCTTTACTATTATCCTGACATTTCAAATTCTTAAAATAAAGTAGTGATCCTAACTGACCTAGAACAGGCAATGTTGTCTACGAATAAATGTCAGGACTTGAGTTTAAACTGAGTTTAAATGTATTTGGCTAAGGTAAATTTAAACTTCTGGCTTCAACTGCAAGTCATTATTCACCGATAATCTTCTCTTCTGCTGAGGCTCTCAAATCTCATTCGAATAAATTTAAATGGCACATGGAGACCTGTCACACCAGGTTTGACATCAGCGATCCTGAATGACATTCATAATCACAACATTTTGAATATGCGATAGGTTTGAATATGTACAAGTGCGAATCAGATTTAAGAGCTTACGATTATCAGTGAATAATGACTCAAATTTAGTCTTCCACAAAGATATTGCATTGCTTCAGAAGACTTTTATGAGACTTAATTGTGCCTTTTTGTCCTTTTTTGAGCTTGATGGTACAAATCACCATCCACTTTCATTCTGTGGAACAAAGTTGCTCAGACTTTGTCTAACATCTCCTTTTGTGTTTCACAGAAGATAGAAAACATTAGGGCGTTGTAATGACATGGAAGAGTTACCACTTTTTACGTTTGAAAGCATTGTTTCTTAAATGAGCTTTAACCACAGATGTGTCCTTATCTTCAGGTGCTATCCTGCCACATTCCCTTCCTGGTGAGCTCTGTGGAAGACTTCAAAGACCACATTCCTCGTGAAACTGACATGAAGGTATGTTACGTTTAGATTTTCTGGTACCAGTAATACTTTGTCACTGCACCTGAAATGGACAAACATTTCCTCTCCTATTTCTCAGGTCGCCATGAACGTGTATGAGCTTTCTTCTGCTGCAGGCCTGCCCTGTGAGATCGACCCTGCTCTGGTTGTGGCTCTTTCTTCCCAGAAGTCTGGTAAGTTGTTTGAGATATTATTCAGTAATTGTCACTAGGACTGTGTGTAGGGAGGGAGAATGAATACACAATGAATGAGTACACTTTTCAAGTTCAGGTACAATGTGAATGCAAAGAGAAGTGGGGGTTTTTTCCACTCTGTTCAATTTTGGGTCAACTGAAAGAGGTCTGAATTGAATTATTTCAAAGAGAATGGAGTGAACACACTTAAAATTTATATTTCTACTGACAGAGGAGCATGGGCAAAATGTGACTTCATTTAGAGACAAAAGGCATCGCTTGCTAGGTAGTAATTTCTGTATACCCTGGCCATCATGAGAGCAGCTGTTTCAATGTAATTTTATGCCTTTGTTAGCTATGGAAGTTTTTGTCCAGGAAATATTCAAAAGAAATTACAAATTGTTTTTGAACTGCTATTTTCAATTTGTGGACAAAAACATTATGACAATTCAAATGCAATCGCAAATTGTATATGTGCATCGTAAACACAATGTTGGCCAAAATTGAAATGATAACGAAAAATGTATTTACCTTTCTATTCAAATATTATAATAGGTTTAATGCTTTACATCAGTGTATCATTGCCATTACTATTTGCAGTTTGCTCCAAATAGAAAAATTTACAATTGCATTTGATTTGTTTGACTTTGTATAGAAAATGTAATTACAAATGCAATTTGCAATTCCTTTAGAAAATTGTACGAAATAAATTTCCATTGTTAGCCTTGGTATCAAAGCAGCAACAAAATGAGAGATTAAATGCTTAACCTATTGCAGTATGTTAAAATCCACCATTTCAACCCAGATGTGCAAGAGTTAAATCCCTGTTGGCATCGAAACATAAATGGACTCATTTTTCCCCAATCAGAGGAAAATAAAATGCACTAACTGGATCTTCTGTGGAACATTTGAGTTGGCCTCTGAAGAACATGATATGCATCAGGAGTTTTCGCTCTAGATTTGAGCAACCAAAATTTGGAATGCTGCTTTCATCAGCGTTTGCCGCAAAATAGGCTTTTACCAAAGTGTGACGTTGGTTCATACACACTTGAAAGAACTGTTGAACAGCAATTCTTTTTCCAAAAAGCTATTTGCTGCTCAAATTTTCACTCTTAAATATACAAAGACAGGAAAGACCATCTTATGCCAAATTATTTTTCCAGAAAATCTCTGTATTAAGACCTTGGATGCAAGCTAATTTGCTGTAAAGTAAAAAAAGAATAAAAGAACGTTTCGGTTGTGGGTAGAAAAGTTAAATTGCATGACATTGTTTGTATCAGATCTAATCTAGTGAAGTACCACAACATTATAGCACTGAGCCCTGGGGTACCCCAGTAAGTAGCTGATGTGACTTGGACACCTCACCTCACCAGGCTACCTTGAATGACCTACCTGAGAGACAGGAGTTAAACCAGTCAAGCACAGTTCCTGTGATGCCCAGAGTAGAGAGGGTTGAGAGTAGGAT
This sequence comes from Xyrauchen texanus, assembly GCF_025860055.1. NCBI lineage: Eukaryota > Metazoa > Chordata > Actinopteri > Cypriniformes > Catostomidae > Xyrauchen > Xyrauchen texanus. The sequence goes on along the minus strand of NC_068289.1, from coordinate 44,940,820 downwards.
CTGATGGTTAACTGTGTCAAAGGCTGCACAAAGGTCCAGTAGAATCCGAATGGATGATCTGGATCCAGCTTTCGCCTGCCTCAGTGACTCAGTGACAGACAGGGCAGACTCAATGGAGTGTCCACTTTTGAAGCCTGACTGATTGTCATCCAGAAGCTTGTTCTGTGAGAGATAGGAAGAGATCTGATTGAAAACTGCCCTTTCAAGTGTTTTTGGGATGAGAGAGACTAGTCTGTGTGGGGTTAAGTGCAGGTTTTTTCAGCAGGGGGTTACTCAAGCCTGTTTAAATGTAGTGGGAAAAATGCCTGTAAATAAAGTTTTTGTTTTTGCAGTATACCAAGTGAAGCCGGTTTGTGATGACAGCTTCACCCCTCTGGAAGTGCTGGTCGTTAGGTTACCCAGTGTGATTTTAAACCACAAAAAGGCTGGGATTTCATTAACTAAATATTAGGGATGTGCCCAAAGCAGAATACCCTATTTGGAAAGGCACGAATAATGACTTCAAAACGAATAACGCAATCATCCAAATAATATAGAAAATATTTGTTTGACTGACAATCCAAGAAACACAAGTAGAAAGCGACATTAAAAAATGTACATATTCTAAATGACAACAAATGTATGAATCTGTGCAGCCAATATTTCTAAAGTGTTTCTAAAGCACAATGTGATTTCTGATTGGTTGGCCGTGGTCTTGACTCCTTTTGCGGTCTCTGTAAATTGTTCGCATCTGGACCTTGTCAAGTGTAATATTAACTAAGATATGACATCATATACACTTTCCCCTTCTTGAAATGTCTATATTAATGTATCACATGATTCTGATGTATTTATTTATAGCCTAAACCTGAGCGCATGTGTTAAATTCCTGACCTGAAGTGATGATTTCACGTCGGAGCTCGTCAAGCCGCCTCTTAATGTTGACCACATTTATATTCACATCAGCGATTAAGGTAGTCTGGATAACTTTATTAAAAAAAAAAGTTAAGATGTTCCATAAAGGTTTAAATGCTCCATATAGTATTCATCTCTTCAGAATATTCCTGCTAATATAAAACAAAGAAACTGAAACTTGCTCTGTCTTTTTTCTTGTTCTTCTTTAAACTGTTCTAAATTTTAGAATGTTAAGTGTTATTGAGCTCTGAAAAGGTGCTGTATAAGTTTAACATTATTATTATTTATATTGTTATTATTGTTATTGTTATTAAACTAAATAATGGTGTCCTATTGTAAAAATCCCTGATAGATTTACAGGACTTTAACCTGTTTGTAGGCTATATTGATTTATTATATTTCTTTTAATGCTTGAATTTGTATTTATTATTCACTGCAAAATGTGTGCTTAACATTTCACATTTTGCTTGACACCACCTGCCTCCAGAATAATTTTGTTATGCATGAACAGGTGAACTAAAATTTATGTTTCGGTAGATAATAATCAGAAATACCAGGAGAAACCAAAGTTAACGATATATTCCACAGTAAATGTGGCCAAAAAATTCAGCTTCATCTGTTAAGAAAAAAAATTATATAAGTAAATAATAATAATTATTATTATTAGGCTATTATTATGAAAAGGCATACATACACAAGGCATATTTTATTAATAGAAACTATAAATGTAAGAGTAACGTTTAATAATGGGCTTTTCATTTTGTTTATTTTTAACGCACTTCCAGTTTAAGCCTCACCCACACCTGGTTCTAGCCAAATACAGAGACAGATATAGATAATTTTGTCATATGACAAATACAGATAATGGCTTCGCTACACAACCCTATTAAATATGTTGTCTGCATGGGCACATGCAGGAATATACATATATTTATTTAATTAAGTTGCAGCCTTTGCAGTTTAATAACCACACTAGGAAAATCGTGGATTTAATTTGTGCACTGAGTGTTTACCTTATGACATTTGTATGTCAGATGATATCGGTTTTTGGTATCAGTACGAGTACGTGAGCATAGCATTGGAACCAAATTCCGATACCAGTATCATACCGGGACATCACTCTATTACACTAACATGATGAGGAGGAAGGCCGGGCCGTGATGGAGCACATGGAGCTACAAGTTAAGCTCAATCGACAGCATTTGTGGTATAAAATGTATTGCCACAAATATTAATTTTGACTTGTCCCTCCTTTTCTTTGAAAAAAGGCAAACATCTTGGTTACAGTGAGGCACTTACAATGGATGTTAATGGGGCCAATCCTTAAATGTTAAAATACTCCAACATATTGCCACAAAACATAGACAGTATGTGTGTTAATATAATTTTAGTGTTATAAAATCTTCTTCTAACCTTTTTTGGTTAGAAGAACCTTTTAAACTTCATTGCCATAGCGATTTAAAGCCACAAACCCTAAAACGACTTTAGAAACGATAATTTAAACAACTTTACAGCTCAAATAATACACAAGTTTAACAGAAGAATTCATTTTTGTGCTTTTATTAAATTATTAGCTTCACATTTCTGCCTTTCAACCCTCCAAAAATTGGCCCCATTCACTCCCATTGGAAGTGCCTCACTGTAACCACTGTAAAAAAATATATATATTTTAAATAACCCTAACTTGTAATGGACCCCGCATATTTCTTTAAAGTAGCCATTCCAGAGTACCTTCCCCAACACTGCTGTTTTCATCATGCATTAGAACCAGTCTGAGGAATAAGCTTTCCCGAGAAGAGCCTTAAATATAGCTCCTGCCTCATACCTCAGGCATAGTTCTCCAGAATTTAGCAAAGCTCTCCGGTGAACAGCTTTCACTTTCTCAGAGCAGCTACCAGACCTTCCAGTGCTTCTTGGCCAGCACCAATGTTTTTGTTCTATTCCCCTAATGGTTCAATCCAAACCTCTTCTGTTTACTATCTAAATAACGAGTCAACTCAAACTAATAATTAAACTTAATTGAATCACTCCCAAATGCTGCTGCCTTAATAACATAAACCAGACTTAATTTTTGGACATTAGTGCTGTTTTTCTTGGCTCTTTGCTTAGATTTTAGGACACTGTCCAGAGAGAGAAATGCAATCCTTGCAATATTCTTGCCTTGCACAATGGCAACATGTGAGTGTTTACTGTGTTACCAAAAGCACAAATCATGAACCTAATTCTCTGTGTTTGCAACAGAGAATATCAGCCCTGAGGAAGAGTATAAGATCGCCTGCCTGTTGATGGTCTTCGTGGCCGTTTCCATGCCGACCCTGGCCAGCAACGTGATGTCACAGTACAGTCCCGCAATAGAAGGTACCAATTTTTACATTTCAGACTCTCACTGAACCACTGCGAATGAAATCAGATTATATCTGTGCTGTTTGAACTGCAGTCCGCTGGAACAACGAAACCACATAGTTTTAATGCATGTGACATTATCATGTGTTTGTTAACTCTCTATAATCTTTTAAGGTCATTGCAACAACATTCACTGTCTGGCTAAAGCGATAAACCAGATTGCCGCAGCGCTCTTCACTATCCACAAGGGCAGCATAGAGGATCGGCTGAAAGAGTTCCTTGCAGTAAGTTAAAATGCTGGTCATAATCATTAAAATTCATGGGTTAAAGGGGTAGTTTGCCTAAAAATAGTGTTGTTTATTCTTGTTTTTGAGACGTTACAGATTTTACTTCAGAAATTAGCATAATTAATTCTGGTTCAAAATAATCGCCAGCCTCATCCAATCACTGACAACCATGTTAAAATACAATTATAAATAATAAATTCTGAATCTATGTATTGATTACCATTGTCCCATGTCTGCCAAACATGTTGTGTGGTCCAAACATCATCTGTAGCACGAAACTGAACTTTTGCTAAGAAGTTTGGATTGGATGACCTTAGCAGCATAAAGAGCTATAGGATGCTCCCAGTTTAGTGAATGACTTAACCTCCAGTGTGCTGTCTATGTGCACTGGTCTCAGAACAGTTTTAATTGCACATAAGTTTGAGAATGCACAATAAATATAGTACAATGGAAAATGGTCATGTGGTCTGATGAGTCCAGATTTACCCTATTACAAAGCGATGGGCATGTCAGGGTAAGAAGGGAAGCGCATGAAGCGATGCACCCTTCATACATAGTGCCCACTGTACAAGCCTCTGGAGGCAGTGTTATGATCTGGGGTTGCTTCATTTGGTCAGGTCTAGTCTCAGCATCATTATGCAGCAATAAAACTAAGTCAGCTGATTTCCTGAATGTACTGAATGACCAGGTTCTCCCATCATTGGATTTGTTCTACCCTGACGGCATGGGCATATTCCAGAATGACATTGCCAAGATTCATCTGGCTCAAATAGTGATTCACTGAAACCACACAAAAAGTTGTTCAGAGAGCATGAGGAATCATTTTCACACATGAATTTGCCACCACAGAGTCCTGACCTTAACCCCATAAAATGTCTTTGGGATGTGCTGGAGAAGACTTTATGGAGTGGTTCGACTCTCCCGTCATCAGTAAAAGATCTCGGCCAAAAAATTAATTCAACTCAGGATGGAAATAAATGTTGTGACGTTGCATAAGGTTGTCGAAACATTGCCATGACGAATGCACGCCGTAATCTAAGCTAAGTGCGGTCCAACAAAATATTCGATTATGCTACTTTTTCAGTGTAAGTTTTCCAAGGAAAAAATGCACTAAAGAGCACATTAGTGTACATTGTGCTTAACAGTGTGGTGTTTCGCTATAAATGGCTTGTATTTTAAAAATGGCATATCGGATGAATCTAGAGACTACTCTTTTGACTCAAACATGTTTCAATGTAAACCGTAATTAAATTTCTTATCAGATGTAGTTTTGTTGGCGTTTCTCCCAAAGACAAACTGTGCTGTGGTCAGCGCCATGTTGTTTTTTCATATGACTCATTGCGTTGAATGTTTAACCCTTTACTGACAGCTTAGAGTCTCCTGAACTGAGATCATTTGGTTTAAATGAATTTAAATGATGGGTTGCATATAAGGAAGCCAAAACACAACATCCACACATGTGTACGCGTGGACGCATAAGGTTAAAGTATACACTGGAATTTGTACTTGCTTTTTCTATACATTGTGCAATTACAACAGCATATCAGTAAGAAACATTGTATTTATTTTACTCTGCAGTGGAAGTATCACAGTGGGACTTTGCTACTTAATAAAATCCTGTAATTCTCTACTCCTCAGCTTGCCTCCTCCAGTCTGCTGAAGATTGGACAGGAGACAGATAAAACCACTACACGAAACAGAGAGTCTGTTTACCTGCTTCTGGACATGGTGAGTAAATCCACACTGCCGTTATAAGACTAAACACAGTTTTCCATATTTCCACATTCATCTTTAGTACTTAGTTTAGCGTGCTTTGAGGCAAAAGTGCCACTGAAAATCACTAAATGCCTCAGATATGTACAAGGGTCTTCGTGGTCATGGGAATCCGTGGATAGGTTGTTTCCCAAGCCTGGAAAAGTCGTGGAATTTATTAACTGAATATTAAATTTTCTTATGTTCTGCTCTAAAATTGTTTTAATATCTTTTGTTGAACTTTTGTAGTCAAAATTGTTCCCCAACCATAGTAATGTTTTATTTGTGAGTAGATTGTTCTTTCGAATCATTTCTTTTCAATGAATCAGTCAAATGGGCTTAGAAAAATCAGTCTCAATGATTAGTTAGCTAATCAGTCTGAATCAAAAAGGTAGCCAGATCTCTTAAGCAACCAAATTGGCCCGTTTGCTAGGGAGGGTAGAGTCACATGGGGTAACCTCCTCGTGGTCGTGATTAGTGGTTCTCGCTCTCAATGGGGTATTTTGTGCGTGGATCGCGGAGAGTTGCATGAGCTTCCACATGCGGAGTCTCCGTGGTTTAATGCACAACGAGCCACGTGATTGCGAATTGACAGTCTCAGAAGTGGAGGCAACTGAGACTTGTCCTCCGCCACCCGGATTGAGGCGAGTAACCGCACCACCATGAGGACCTTCTAAGTAGTGGGAATTGGGCATTCCAAATTGTTTAAAACATCCTTAGCCACTAACCACAAATAACTGGAAAGATCGTTAAAAAGTCATGAGAACTAGTGTCTTGAGATGCGTTTTTAATTTTTTATTGAAGTTCTTTTTAACTTGATTCGGCTCTTCTGCACGAGATGCTGAAAAAACAGTGGCGTAACAATCAAAGACGAATACCAAGTGCATGTTTACATAAAAGAAAAAAACTATTGACAGACAGATGCAAAAGGCGCGTACGGTATGAATGGCCTCGAAGGCTTGTGGGAGATTGGACTGGGAGATTTCCGCTTTTTCAAGCATATTCTGCAAAGTTTGTTGTATTTGAGTGTAATGGAAAGCGAGAAGGGTGTTTATCATGCTTTTCCAAAATGTAATTGATTTTGTCTATTTGTGTATAAATACTAGATCGTTCAAGAATCACCATTCCTCACCATGGATCTCTTGGAATCCTGCTTCCCGTACGTCCTGCTCCGGAATGCCTACCATGCTGTGTACAAGCAGTCTGTGTCCTCTTCTGCATAAGAACTCCTGTGCACCTGAGGAGCGGAGATATCAGCCCTCATTCCATACTACTCCGTAGGATTCACCAACATTATAGTCTTACCAGTATGAGACTTTTAATGGGATCAAAACTTTTATGACACTAAATAGAGGGGGGGAGGAAGAAAACAAAATGTATTGACCACTTACAATAGTTTGATCCCATGGACTAGTGACACTAAATATAATTTTTGACCTTTTCTTTTGGTTGTGTTTTAATTTTGCAATGGTTAAAAACATGGAAATAAACACATAAAATAGTTAATTGTGTGTGTGTGTTGGGAAGTGGGAGGGGGGGTTAGGGTGAATTATTAAAAAAAAAAATACATCACGCTAAATGCTTGTTAAGATGACAGATGCTTCTATGAAACAGTGATTCTTCTTTTGATGTTGTTCTAGATCTAATATTTGTGGGTTACTGCGTGCTTTTTTTCTTTCTCACCTTCCCTGTGAATTTGCTTTTTTTGTTTTTTTTTTGCCATTACACTTTTGTGTTCCTTTTGACATATTTTCCAAATTAATGGATGTAACACCGTCTCATTTGGATTGAATCGGCAGAATTGTGCATAACTACGTTATAAAAGCAACCCAGTGTTGTTTGTACAAAGCATAGTATAATTTTTTAACTAACTTTCATGATGCCTTGTGGCATTGACACTCCATTGTACCTGTCTGTGTGCTATAATAAACATTCTTAAATATTTATTGAATGTTTATTAATTGTTTCTCCCCTCCTCTCCCGTAACCAGTTTTATATGTTTTTGAAATGACAGTGTATCTTCTGTAACATGAATAAACATCAGGTCATATGCCGTTTTACTGTCCACTTTATGCTGTTCAGTGCTGTAAAAATAATGAATGCTTACTGAATTTTTATGGTCATTCTTTACATAACAGCAGTGTTTCACGGTCATGGCAAACCTGGAAATATCAGGAAATCTTAGGTTTGAGTTTTTCTGAAAAAGTTAATATATTATTCTTTAGATTTTTTCTAGTGATTCTCATTTCTAATATATTCTATCAGCAAGATATTGAGAGGAAAACTTCCTTTCGAACCATAGTGATGTTCTACTTTTGTTGAGCAGTTTGTGCTCTTTGTCGATTCTTTTCAATGAATCAGTCGAATTGGTTCACAGGTTGGTCTGAATGATTCATTAGCGAATCGGTCTGAGTTTTTGAGCTTTTTCTATTCGAGAAATCACAAAGATCTAGAAACATCATAAATATTTGTTGGTCAAAAATAGTGGTAACACTGTAACAGGTTGCATCTGTGATTTGTACTATTCTGTCCAAGCTGACATGAGCACTATTCAAACTCTTTGATCTGAAGTTACTGAGCTAAATCTTTTAAAAGGCCAAAGTGCGTGCACAGTTTGTGCAGATGCTACTTTTATGGAGCAAAAGCAAAAATACACTCACTGCCCAATATTAGGAACACATGTACACCTACATATTCATGCTATTATCTAATCAGCCAATCGTGTGGCAGCAGTGCAATGCATAAAATCATGCAGATGTGTCGGAAGCTTCAGTTAATGTTCATATAAACCAACAGAATGGGGGAAAAATGTGATCTCAGTGATTTTGACTGTGGCATTATTGTTGGTACCATATGGGCTGGTTTGAGTATTTCTGTAACTGCTGATCTCCTGGGATTTTCACCCACAACAGTCTCTAGAATTTATTCAAAATGGTGCCAAAAACATACAGTGAATGGCAGTTCTGTGAATGGAAATGCCTTGTTGATGAGAGAGGCCAGAGGAGAATGGCCAGACTGGTTCGAACTGACAGAAAGGATACGGTAACTCGGATAACCGCTCTGTACAATTGTAGTGAGCAAAACATCACATCAACACACAACACATCAAACCTTGAGGTGGATGGGCTACAACAGCAGATCACGTCAGGCACTTTATTAGGACCACAATGTTCCTAATAAAGTGCTCAGTGAGTGTATGTTTTTTCTTTTGTTTGCTTGTCCTTTTTGTTTTCACATTTTAGTTGTTTATGAGCTATTTTAGATAGACCCTGTGTTAAACCATGTGAGGAATTGCATTACCATACATGCTAAATAATGAAGTATTGATTTAATTGAGGTTGATACATTGATTACGTTGATTAACTGAAAAGTTTTGATTAAGAATTTGCTTTATTAGTGTGAGAAGAGACCATAAATATATAGGAACATTTACAACGTTTTATTGTACAGTTTAACGGTCAGTATACAAAAATATTTTACCACAGAATGCCAAGATTCACAAATCAGATTCAAGTACTCCAGGCTGAAAGTTCAGGTCTTTGGCTGTCTCGTTTGGAAGGATGCGTCCTCCGGAGGTCGCATTTGTCGGCCTCATGCGTCATCGAGGCTGTCTCGCTTCAGAAAAAGGAGTGGGACATTTCGAATGCAGCTTTCTTTCACGGGAATTTGGAGGATGCACGAGTCGTATCGTTCGTGGGCACTCACAACCCACAATTCTTGGCTTCAACGGAAATGTCTAAATATGATGTTCAAACGCAAGTAATGCTAATTCCAAAGTTGAAGTACCTCAGTAGATGGGTGCAGAGTATATAATATGTATAATTATATTAATATATAATTAAAATAAAGTATTAGACTAAAAGTACACCTGTAAAATCTATTTTATTTTCTCTTTACATCATTCTAACTCTCCTAAAATGTACCTCATACATTCCCTTCTAAGGGACGTAGTTCCCTTCTTACTCAAAGCCCTCACGCATGTTAAAATGTGGCGTGCTACCATAGCAACAATGATACTTCCGTTTCCGTGTTTCCTACAAAGGCAATCTTGTTTAAGAGAGGATTGTTTAAAATAGGACGTTCAGTAAGTATACTGCAGCCTTCAAAGGACGTTTCCTACCTAACTCGCAGCCTTCGAAAGGAGACACAGCTGCTGATTACACTTCCTAGCGCCATCTAGAGCTCTGCGCATGCGTCAAGCACTAGGAAGTGTAGTCGAGCTTGAAATCATGATCGCCAAGGAGATGTGCTGCATTTTGCTTTTAGTTTTGGTCACCATTAACTTGCATTGTATGGACCTACCGAGTTCACCCAACAATTTAAATTCTCTCATCATTTACTCACCCTCATGCCATTTCAGATGTGTATGACTTTCTTTCTTCTGCAGAACACAAACGAAGATATTTTTGAAATGTTTAGAAAAAGGTATATTTTGGTTTGTTCTCACCCAAATCCGAGTGGATCGCTTCAAAAGTTATGGAGTAAACAACTGGAGTCTTATTTTGTTACTTTTAAGCTGACTTTATATGTTTTTTGGAGCTTCAAAGTTTGGGCCACCATTTACTTTCATTGTATGGACCTACAGAGCTGAAATATTCTTCTAAACATCTTCGTTTGGTGGCCCAAACTTTGAAGCTCCAAAAAACATGGGATGACACGAGAGTCAGTAAATGATGAGAGAATTTTATTTTGGGGTGAACTATCCTTTTAAGCCTACGCTGTTAATTACGCAGTGCGTAGCCTACGTATATAGTAAGTAAATAAAATTAACCAGAACATGGTTTTACCTCATTTTGAAGTCCCCTAATCAACACAAACAGATGCAGATTAGTGCGTCTACCTTTAAATTAACTCACCCTGTAGGTCTACAAAACAATGTATGTACTATTCTCCTTATTCAAACACGGCTTTTGTCTTAGTTAAAGTCATTTATGTCAGGAGTAAGTCAGCAGTCTAGCGCCTGTAGGAGCGTGTGTTTGAGAACGCAGCAGGAGACGGGAGCGATGTATAGTGAGGAGGAGGTGGGCTGGGGATATAAAGCAGCGGGTCCCGGGTCCACAGCCCACCTCTTCCTTCTCTATCTCCTCCTTCACTTCGCCGTCTCCTCCGGCTGCTTCAAGCTGCTTTCTTTCAGCCGGAGCTGGAGGAGAGAACACTTATCCAACGCGCCTCTGGAGCGAGGAACGTCACCATTTTTATGAGAGAAGCTCTTCATTCGTTCCTCATTTTCATCGGTAATTTTAAAAGATGAGCTCTTTTTCTCCGAGTGTGACGCAAGACATCGGTATGGTGAAGTTGGTTTGAGGAACTTTTCTTGGCACCGGCGGGGACCACTGAGGTTTTGCGCGCAAGAGTAGATCTCCATGGTGAATTATAAATAGCTTCTCTATCGCTTACTCCTCTCAGTTTTGTGCATTTATTAACAAACGAAGATGTTTTCCTTCGAGTTGTTCATCTGCGTCCTGACCATCGCCTGTCTCTTGGAGATCCCCAGGGGCACCACGGCGGCGTCGTGCGAGCCTACCCGCATCCCCATGTGCCGGTCCATGCCGTGGAACATGACCAAGATGCCAAACCATCTTCACCACAGCACGCAGGCCAACGCCGTGCTCGCTATTGAGCAGTTCGAGGGGCTCCTGGGCACCCAGTGCAGCCCAGATCTGCTGTTCTTCCTGTGCGCCATGTATGCGCCCATCTGCACCATCGACTTCCAGCACGACCCCATCAAGCCGTGCAAGTCCGTGTGCGAGCGGGCCAAGTGCGGCTGCGAGCCAGTCATGAAAAGGTACAACCACACGTGGCCGGAGAGCCTGGCCTGCGAGGAGCTGCCCGTGTATGACCGAGGAGTGTGCATCTCACCTGAGGCTATAGTCAAGGCGGAGGGGCCAGGTTATTATTATTATTATTATTACAGCGTACATGTAAACTGTGCACTTATACAAGTACAGAATCATTACTATAGGGAATATTTTTATTTATATAAAATGTAATATGTGTAACATGCATGGACACTATAATGTAAAGTGTTATTATTATTAGTAGTAGTAGTATATAATATATATTATTCATATTGTACATGTAAACTGTATTTCTATAAGTACAGAGTATATTATTACAGTGATTCATTTGAATATTTACAATATTTAATATGTGTAATGTGGACACTGTAATGTAAAGTGTCACTCACTATTATTATTATTATTATTATAGTGTACATGTAAACTGTGCACTTATACAAGTACAGAATCATTACTATAGTGGATAATTTGTATATCTATATAATATTAAATATGTGTAACAAGGACAATAAAGTGTTACTCATTATTATTATTATTGATTATTTATTTTATTATTATTACTACTACTAACTGGATTTATATAAATGTAGAGTATATTATTACAGTTATTAATTTAAATATTTACAATATTTAATATGTGTTATCTGGACACTGTAATGTAAAGTGTCACTAATTATTATTATTACAGTGTACATGTAAACTGTGCACATATATAAATACAGAGATATTATTATAGTGGATAATTTTAATAAGTATATATAATAAAAAATATGTGTAACATGGACGCTATAATGTAATGTGTTACTCATTATAATAATATATATTATATTATTAACATAGTACACGTAAACTGGATTTATATAAGTACAGAGTATATTATTATAGTGATTAATTGTAATATTTACAATATTTAATGTTTAATATGGATACCATAATGTAAAGTGTTACTTTTATTATTATTATTATTATTTTTATTATTATATTAAATGTAAACTGGATTTATATAAATACAGAGTATATTAATTTTAAAATTTACTATATTTAATATGTGTAATGTGGACACTGTAATGTAAAGTGTCACTCACTATTATTATTATTATTATTATTATTATTAGTGACATTCTGTGTAAATAATCCTTGAACATTTTTCCCCTAAAGATAATCCTTATCAGGACCCTTCAAAAGGTAATCCTGGTAAGATAATTATTGAAATCTTGATTTTAAATCAGTTTTCACATTTATTCTCGCCTATTTTGATCATTTGTCTATTAAATATTGCAGATTTAAACAGGTTTATTTCAGTATCTAGGCTAGTTAAGATCCAGAGGGTCGAACATTAATCTCAGTTCTGGTTCTCAAAAGGAAATCCAGACTTCCCAATGGATTCAGACAATGGCAACTGCAAAGGAGCTAATGGTACTATTTATGCATAATAATTATAATGTAAATTTATATTTAGTATTTTTTAACTATTTATATTATACAAAAATATTTAATATTTGTATAAAACTCTGATAGTCATTGTGAAATAGGCCTAGATTATATGCAAATATGTTGCTAAATAACCTGGCAAAATGTTAGATTCTTTAAAAGGTTTACAATATAGATTCACTATTGCTTTACTTAAAAATTCTGAAACAGAATACTTTTACCTTTTCAGATCGATGCAAATGCAAGTCTGTGCGACTTGGTCAAAAGGCATATTTAAAGAACAATTACAATTACGGTAAGTCATGAATGATATTGTGCAAATACTGTACAATGTGTGAAGTTCTTAACTGTCTCAAACCACTGTGCTTAGCTTGCTTTATATTTCTAACACAATCTCTTTCATTCCAAAGCATAAAAAAGTCAAACTAAAACTGGTTTTGCAATATTAAAGACTAGACACACTTTCTTCACAGTCATCCGGGCAAGGGTGAAAGAGATAAAGACTCGGAATCATGATCTTAGCGCCATTGTCGAGGTCAAAGAAGTCCTGAAATCTTCTCTGGTCAACATCCCTCGAGACATCGTCACCCTTTATTACAACTCTGGCTGTCCATGTCCTCCCCTGGCAGCCAATGAGGAATACATGATCATGGGTTATGAGAATGAGGAACGGTCAAGGTAATGCCCGATTCATTGCATAATGATGATATTTGTGGATTATATTTCTGTTCTCATAAAACATAATTCTCTCTCAAAGACTGTTGCTCATTGATGGATCCATTGCACAGAAGTGGAAGGACAAAATGGGACGCAAAGTGAAGGTATGAATCTCTAGACTAGAATGATTCTGCCCTGAAAAAGAACAATTCCCTGCATTCACAGTGGCCCCAAAAATTATTTGTATGATTATCATTGCTTGAGAAAGCAAGTGGCATCTATGTTACAAACAAATGCTGCTAGACCTGCAGAACTAACTTCATTTTTCTGAGCCGTTTGTGCAATTACCTAGAATTTTAAACCTTAATATTTTGGGGGCCGGTGTATATGTAGCATCATGTAGCACATTTTTGTGTCCTATGGCCTGTCCTGCTGACATGGCAGTGTGCCATTAACCTGACTAATGTTTTTATTTGTGCCAGCGTTGGGACCAGAATTTGCGCGAACAGTCCAGACCAAACTCAGGCAGGACCAACACGAGACGGAGTCGCCACTAACTTTCAGACAAACCAAAGGAGGAGAGGAGGTTCTTAAAACGGAAAAATTGCACTATTGTATTTTTGTTATTCATTTTTGGCTGAGACTGTCTTTTTAATTGTTGCTTTTTGTTTTATGTCATTATATTTGCCTAAAACATGTTGCCTTTGCACAAACAAAATGTTCATTTGACATTGCTGTGTATACTTTTTTGGGAAGGGTGTCGAGTGTCGGGCAGTGTTTGCCGATCAAAATGGAATGTATGAGGAAGGGATATTTTCTAGCACCGTTGAATTGGAGAACCTCAGAGATGCCAGTGCGCTTTGACATGTTGCAGTGCTCCATTAAGCTCTGTGCGTACAACAGACACAAACAAGGAGCTGCAGCTGTGCTGAATTTTCCCCTCTGGAAAATTAAACATTCTTCAGATAAAGAACGATGCAGCGTGGGGAAGAGAATCCTTTGACAAAAATCCCACAGAGACATCAAGATGATCCAAGACTAGGAGCATAACTTTAACGTGGATGAAGAAAACAAGCTGTTGGGCTTTCTGTATGATGTTCATAATAAAAAAAACATTTTAGATGACATTTCTGTAGTTCTCTCTTATGCTTAGATGTGCATTAGATATGCTTGATCCTAAATGTCATTCCTATAGGAAGACGTTGAATTTAAAGCCATGCAATGTTGAAATATTGAAACAGCTATTATTGTAAAAACAAATGTTCAGTGGGTCTGGTATCACATACTGTGCATAACTCTAACTTGAGTCCATTATTCAGTCTATAACTCCATTTACAGTCCTTATTAAACACATCTGGCTGGTGACATGTCCATGTTATGTTTGTATGCAATGACATCAAATTTGATAATCAGCATTTTGTCTTTCAAGACGAATCATAGAAAATGTCTTCTGTATTTCAGTTAAAGTAAAGATTTGTAAGCTTATTTCAGTCTGTATGCGTCCGTATTTCAGGGGTTGCACCTAAGGCCTGTTTCACAGCACATGTGTAAGAGAAGTGAAGCTGCAATTAGAGTTTTGCCACCTATAGCATGCTGAATATGTTTAAAATGCACTTTAAATCTATTTATCTACATAATATTTTGCATAATAGGCTATGCTAAAGAAACATAAAATAATGGCGCTAACTAATCAAATGATTTTTGGAAAACAAAATGCAGTGCTAGGCATGAAAACACATCTGACCAAGAACAGACAATTTAATACGTTTGTAATTAACGCTTTGGTGTCTGGGGTTGCTTGTAGATTAATTACTATTTAGATCACACTCATTTAACCCGAGAACGATTGCTGTGTGCATGTTCCATTTCCCTTTTTGATTTGTAAATAGTAGCACCTAATTAACATAAAAAATAAAAATATTCTAGAGCAAATTGTTTTCCTAAAATTGATGACAACATACACTACCGTTCAAAAGTTTGGGGTTACTTACTCATTCTTTATTATAATTTTTTCTTCACATTTTAGAATAACAGTAAATTCATCAAAACTATGGAATAACATAAATGGAACTATGGGAATTGTGTTGTGACTAATCAAAACTATGTTATATTTTAGCATCTTCAAAGTAGTCACACTTTGTTTAGAAATTTGCAGAAATGTACTCTTTGACATTTTCTCAACCAACTTGTTGAGGTATCACCCTGTGATGCTTTTAAACAGTATAGAAAGAGTTCCCATCTATGCTGGGCACTTATTGGCTGGTTTTCTTAATTATTCGGTCCAAGTCATCAATTTCAAAACCTTTTTTTTTTTTCAACAAAATTTTAGTTTTGTAATGAAACAAATTAATATGTTGGCACAATTATATTTTTGTCTACAAACCTAATTTCAAACATTTAAGCATACGGCTTCAGATCAAAAGATTTTTAAGATCGCGAGAAACATTTCAGTCAAGTGACCCCAAATTTTGAACGGCAGTGTATGTGGACAGCATGACTGTCACCCAACACATTGTTTACAGGAGTGTTGGGTATTCATGTTTTTGAGATGTTACAGACATTACATCAGAAATTTGCATAATTCATTCTGATTCAATTAAAGGCCAGTATCATCCAATCTCTGCCAATCATGTTCAGATTAATTTATACATTATAAATTCTGAATCTATGTACCGATTACGATTGTACCATGTCTGCAACATGTTGAGTGGTCCAAACATATTTTGCAGCCTGAAACTGAACATTTGGTCGGATTTTAGGGGTGAATGCACTTAGCTGCATAGATAGCTGTAAGATGCACCCTTGCTCCCTATTTAGTGAATGACTTAACCTCCAGTGTGCTATCTGTCTGCACTGGTCTCAAAACAGTTCGAAATGCACCTTATTTTCATCTTGTCTCTATATAAAGCCCTTTCAGCTTTTGGATCAACCCATTTATTCTCAGTGTGATAATGCATTGTAAATATAGCGTTTCTAAGGAAAAGCGCTGAAGTACACGTTAGTGTGTTTAGCAGTGTGCCGTTTCATGCTAAATTGCTCAATATTAATAAAATGGCATATCGGATGAAACTAGAGACTCTACTCTTTTGACTCAAACAGGCTTCAATGTAAAAACTTAATTAGGTTTCTTACCAGATGTAGTTTTGTTAGTGTTTCTCCAAAGACATACTCCGCTGTGGTCAGCGCTATGTTGTTTTGTCACATGACTCGAAAGTTTAACCCTTTACTGACGGCACAGAGTCTCCTGCACGTGAGATTAGACAGATTAAATTCATTTAAATTCTGCTTTGCATATAGTGTTATTTTAATTGCTCACTCCCAATAACCTTTTTATTTAACCTTGTCTCAAAGAATCACATTAATATACCTACATTTTTTCATCATAAAATGATTTTTACATGGCTCATAGCAGTTCCCATTTGAGGCACTACAACAACAATGACTTTTATTCACATTCACACAAATCATGAGTAAAATGGCAGATTGTCAGTTTATAAACACTTACATTTGCATTTCTTAACTAACTACATTTACAAGCTTAATAGAATGTGATAAATTTGCGTGGAAGCTCAACTGAAAGAGTGTTACAACTGCAATGCAAAGGACCAGGGTATGAGTCTAGAAGAGCTCGCAATCTTCATGTCACATTTGCTTTTATGACACTATCGTTTAGTTTTAGGTAAAGGTTTTGTTGATTTAAAACTCAATAGAGCATTCAACTTCAGAAACGTATCTGTTTTGGGAGAACTTTCTTTTAGTGCCACATAATGGACATTTCACCTCTGAATGCGATGTCAATTTGCAAAAATGTCACTACGGTCACATCATTTTCAGGCTGATTTTTATCATTTGAAAGAAATACCAAAATTGAATTTACCAAAAAGTTCTGTTAAGCAGCAGAAACTTTATTAGTGTGAAAGCACTGTTATATCCTTTACTGTGCTGCTACGCTTACACACTGCTTAAGCGTGCAGTGTGAAACAGGTCTAACTCAATGCATGAGTGTATAAAATCAGAGAGCAAACCTGGAGCCAGTCCAAACTAGTGTCCTGTTGAAGTGTTTTGCAAAAGCATTCCTGCTCTCAGGAAAAAGAGAGTCTCTGTTTATGCTTCTCAATACTGGGGGTCAGTGTTGGGCCTGGCACTACAGCAATCTACAGTAATAGAGCTATATATAGTGGCTTTAAGTAAACAAACTGTGCTTGGGAGTTATTGCAATGACAGCTGCTGACAGCGGCAACAGTGAGCATTTATGAGACCCACAAATACCACTCCAACACATGTGATCATTTTATAATTTTTCTTTAGCACCTTTGATCACCAATTTTATAACCCAGAACAGTCAAAGCAAAATGACTAACATGTACTTTCAGAGTCTAGCTAAAACAGAACAAACAAGATATTTGAAAAAAAAAAAATGAGGTGTGATTACCGGAGTCAACAACTTTTCTCAAAGAACACCAAACATTTACCTGAAGTGACTTATCCAGACTTATCTGTGTTGTTAATACTAAGCGTGTCTATGCGAGTGAGGCGATGAAAGTGTACCGTAATTTTGATGCTCACAATTATTTCAACAGCGGCAAGGTCGGAATAATAGATAGCTCCCATTGGAGCATCCAGCCACCGATCAGCACGGTCCAAATTTAAATAATGACATTATTATGCAAGTAAAGACGCTGACTACCACACCTGGAGTCGCAAGTTCGAATCCAGGGGCGTGCTGAGTGATGCCAGTCAGGCTTCCTAAGCAACCAATTGGCCTGGTTGGTAAGGTTGGGTAGAGTCAAGTTGGGTTAACCTCCTCATGGTCACCATAATGTTTCTTGCTCTCTGTGGGATGCGTGGTGAGTTATGCGTGGATGTCGCGGAGAATAGCATCCACATGCGCTAGGTCTCCGTGGTAACGTGCTCAACAAGCCACATGATAAGATGTGTGGATTTATGGTCTCAGACGTGGAGGAGATTTGGAGAACTGAGATTCGTCCTCTGAACCAGGATTGAGGCACTACGCCACCACGAGGACTTAGAGTGCATTGGGAATTGGGCATTCGAAATTGGGGAGAATAAAATTTAAGGCAACCGTGTTAACATTACTAACGTTAATCGGGTTAAAGTCGCTATGAATGAAGCGTCTCCCGCTGTTGTTGTGAATACGTTTGACAATTAACTACAAATGTACAAGGAACACTGATGTCACTTTTTTCCTGAGCACACAATAGTGTTCACACAAACAATGATGAGCGGGATTCGGAGGTTGCATTTTCCTTCAAAGATTATATTTGTACTCTGACGTGGCTAGGGTGTAGGGTTAATAAAATATGCATTCCTGTTGACTCTATTGCATCATTTACAACTATACAACTCGCATTACAACTCGCTTTTAATGCCACTCTGAGTCTGAAGCTCACAATTGCCTATACGTACAACAACACTTCCATCTTTGACCACTGGGGGCAGTAGTTCGAATTTCAGTAAGCACAGACCGATTTCAGCAAAATAACTTTAAAGTTAGTCATTTAAGTTCAACATGCAATCAAAATTTATGCTATTTATATTTTGTATGTATGCTGCCGGTCTTACTGTGCAATTTATTGGTGCATATTTTTCGAAAGCAAAAAAGTTTGTAATTTTTTATTAAAATGTGCCCTCCCTCTAATCACCTGTCTGCATTCCAGTTAGTAACATCCACTTTTCTGGATCCAATCAATTCCTGATTGTCCTGAGTCATTGAATATCCTGATTCATTTGTAAATACATAGGCTATCTACAGTATACAGTGGCAAGAAAAAGTATGCGAACCCTTTGAAATTAGCTGGTCTTCTGCATTAATTAGTCATACAATGTGATCTCATCTTCATCAAAGTCACAAGTATAGACAAAAACAATGTGCATAAGCTAACAACACACAAACAATTATAATCTTTCATGTCTTTTTTGAATAAAGAAAAAGTAAGTAAACCCTTGAATTCAATAACTGGTTGATCCTTCTTTGGCAGCAATAACATCAACCAAGTGTTTTCGGTAGCTGCAGATTAGAAGACATTTTGAACCATTCATACTTACAGAACTGGTTCTGCTCAGCCATAGTCTTAGGATGTCTGGTGTGAACGGCTCTCTAGAGGTCATTCCACAGCATCTCTTTTGGGTCAAGATCTGGGTTCTAACTGGGACACTCCAAAAGGTGGATTTGTTTTTTAAGCCATTCAGTTGTGGATTTTGTTTCAAAGAGTAACTGTCCAGCAGCATCACCAACTTCTACTGAGCCTCAGCTGGCACACAGCAGCCTTGACATTATCATTCATTTTATCAATTAATGTTTTCCTCAATGATGGCAAGTGGTCCAGGCCCGTAGCAGCCCCAAATCATGATGCTCCCTCCACCGTACTTCATCATTGGGATGATGTTTTCATGTTGGTATGTGATGATGCCCTTTTTACACCTTAAGTAGTGCTGCATGTTCTTCCCAAACAACTCTAGGGAGACTAGCCACAGTACTAAATAGTCTCCATTTCCAAACTGTGGAAAGATAAATATCAAAGCATCTTGAGATAACTTTGTAACCCTTTCAAGCTTTATGCAGAGCAACAATCCTTGATTCCATGTCTTCTGAAATCTCTTTTTTTTTTTTGCAAGGCATGGTTCACGTCAACAGATGTTTCACCTTCAATCTTGTTTCATTAACCGAATGCCAGGTTTGCCAACTCTTAACTCTGATTAGCTTTTGTTAAAGTCATTAGTTTAGGGGTTCACTTACTTTTTCTGACCAACACTGTTATTGTTTGAATGATGTATTCAGTATGTACAAGAGCAATACAATAATTTGTGTGTTATTAATTAAAACAAGATTGCATTTGTTCATTGTAACTTAGATGAAGATCAAACTAGATTTTAAGACAAATTTAGACATAAATGCAGGTAATTCCAAAGGATCACAGACTTTATCTTGCCACTGTATGCTAGTGTAGTATTAGTCTCGTGTAGCCAGACGTTTGACTAAAATGGCAAAGATCTGGACCGTAGAACAGTTGAAATTGTCTGAGAAAAGCCAAATTAGACTGGAAAAGCCCTCTAATTGACGTGCTAAGCGATCAATCACAGTTGGATTTGTCACTACGTGCTATTTAGGGGCAGGTTTCTCTGAGATGTGTCATACCATAATAAAATACAGAAATGGGTAAAGAAATTATTTATATAATTGTACTGCAGTTTTGCGAGTGACTGCACAGAAAACACACTGGAAAATAGCGGAAAATGGCAATTTCACAAGTAAACAGAGAATATGCAGTTATGCTCGTGGATATCTGCTTTACTTTCAGATACATCCCTCAAACGAAACTCAGAATAACTTTGTCAACTAACCTGGCAAACTTGGACAAACCTTGTAAACACGACTGATGAATGTCTAGGTGGACTGTTAATAAGTTCTGTGTGCTTCTACTTGTGGAAGTTCCATCAAATCAGCCAATAAAATTTGAGCTCAGTGGCAGTGGCGGAGCTAGGGGCAGTGTTGCCAACTATTTTCAATGGAAAGTAGCTAAAGCCTGCTCGAAAAGTAGCTAAATGTCGCCAGATGACGTCATGCGTCATTAGCATATTAATGACGTCATCGCATCGTATTTGCATTCTGCCTAATTTGTCGGTACTGTAGCCTACTTCAGTTTATAATAACGGTTATCTCCCCTAAACCGTGCTCATACTGTTTTTATATAAGTATATAGCCGAATGTCCAGTAAAACGGTTCTCAATTACATATTTTCTGTTAGACAACGGAACGGAACTTAGCTAACGTTACATGTTTATGAGTTTGAAGAAGGTTTATTGTTGTGTTTGG
Source organism: Xyrauchen texanus (assembly GCF_025860055.1). Taxonomy (NCBI): domain Eukaryota; kingdom Metazoa; phylum Chordata; class Actinopteri; order Cypriniformes; family Catostomidae; genus Xyrauchen; species Xyrauchen texanus. The sequence goes on along the minus strand of NC_068289.1, from coordinate 44,919,824 downwards.
ATAAGTAAAATGTATAGAGTCTGTAAATATACGATCTGAAGTCGGAGAGTTCAGAAACCGAACCGGAATGAACTAAAACTCTGATTAGTAGTGAATATAAGCGCATGCCAAGAAAAAACGGTCAAATTAAATGTTTTGAATTAAAACAAAGGAGAAGGCAGCTGCTATGTGATCACTGATTGGTTCCTGCTAACACAGCGTGCACATGCGCAGCTCATTCATGTCTATGTCCGCTGGCGTGCAGTCAACGGAATGTGCTGCTCCTCTCAGCCGCTCACTGAACAGAGCAGACGCAGCGGGGAAGACCTCACGCTTGCAGTACTGGCGATATTTGGAATTTGGAAAGTTGCTAAGGTTTGTCCAAAAAGTCGCTAGATTTGTCACTAGTCGCTTTTTTGAAAAAATGTCGCTAAAGGGGTCTGAAAAGTCGCTAAAAATAGCGACAAAGTCGCTAAGTTGGCAACAATGGCTAGGGGGTGGCCAGGGGTGGCCGTGGCCACCATTGACCGAAGCATGGCCACACCATTGGCCACCCCACTTGCAATTGCTGTTTTAGTCATCTTTTTCTTTTTCTTTTTTTTGGGGGGGGCACAATTGAGTTCTTTACAGGTGAAATCTCTCTGTTCAAATGTACAAACTTAACTTGTGCGCACACCAAGGTCACCAAACCTCTCCGTCCTGGGTTTCATTGTATCCACTGGTTGAAATGGTGGAAGTTGGCTCAACAGCTGATATAGCTTAGAGCACCTGTAATTTGCAAAATGTTAGATGGTTTTACATTTTTTGAGAATGTCTTTGCATAGAATGGCACAGCTAACATTGATATGTTTCTAGCTCATGTGGTACTCAAGTTTGTGCTGAATAGAAATAGTTTGTGCTGAGCAAAAACAAATATTATAGGGAACATTGCTGAGCAGGACATCTTTTTTTGTGCCTCTCTTAAACTTTATTTACTTCAAATCTGATGTGGACAGTGGGCAGTTTCCAGAACTGCTGACAATAAGAACAGCCCCAGACTCTTCAGGTCCTCCTTGCACTTCTGAATTGTGAGAAAGTACAAAAGAATTACTGACCTCTATATATTACACCATAAAGAAATGCTTTTTTCTTTCCATTTTTAGACATTTCCTGTCACTCTGTAGGGTCTACGGTCATGAACATCGGCAATGATCAGAAACACATGCTGAAATGTGTTTGGAAAATCTGGGAAATGTTTCAAATTCAGTGGAATCCAAGCTGCAATTACAGGGTGAAAATATTGCAAGGTTAAAGTCATTCATATATAACAATTATTTTCTGGTTTCAACAGGGTATCCTTTTCCATTTATTTTGGTCAGTGGAATAATACGTTATTGGCATACTATTTATCTCAATATTTTTTTTTCCTTTACAGTAAACCAAATGAAATAATTGACAGACATATTGTTATTTTCATAAAAAAAACCATTTCAGCCATTGCTTGTGATCCTTTTTTTTTACCTTTCTTTAAAAATGAGGAGTGTAATTGTGTTGAAATTAGAGCTAACAATCGAATCAATTTATTTACACGATGAGCCAATTAATTAAAATAATTTATTGAAATTAATCACATATATCAATATTTGCTGAGAATGCTCCCTTTCAATTGAAATAATTATAATATAATAAATCAGATATTTCAAATACATTAAATTATTGTAATAATATGCTGTATAATTAAACATAAACCTATTATTGGCCTATTCTTGACAACTTGAACTCAGATTTTCACAGTGGTGGACAAAGTACACTAATCCTGTACTCGAGTTAAAGTACAGATACCCTGGTGAAATTTTACTCATGGAAAACTAGAAGTACACGTCTTAAATTTTGACTTGAGTGAAAAATGTACTTAAAGTATCAATAGTAAAAGTACAATTATACAAGATACAACATCATAAAATCAATTGACAGACAGTAAGTAACTGATTTGTAACGCTCTACAAGGCAGCAGGTCTGTTAATGGTTACACAAATAGCTTGCCACAAAAATGCAAGAAAAGCTGACTTATACTCCATCCTCCTTCTCAAAAGACCTATTTAAGGGTATAATGTCCCAGAGACTGAAAGTCAGAGCTTAAACAGGTTAGAGGATTTTGTCTCTGTGTGTCAATATTATTAACAATCAACTAGCCAGAAACAGTCAATTAGTGAGATTTGATTAAATGTAAACTTTAAATATTATATCTAAATTAGCCAACTTTCCCCTTTAAAAAACAAATGTCCATCATTTCAATTAAAGTGCACTACAAGTTTTTTTTTTTGGTTAAAAAATTACAAAATTGTATTATTGATTACATTCATTATTCATGTTGAAAACAGTGTCCTTGCCTTACCTTGATTCACTATGATATACCTACAATAGTGATTTACATTTTGTTGCCGCAAGCTTTAACATGTAAGCCAACCTCAGTCCCACATTTATGTCTCAAATAATACACATATTCACACAGTGTGGGGTGATGACAACGCATTAAAAAAATATTTAACTCTTGCGCTTTACTGTAAAAGAAATTCAGCTCCACGAAATGTCGAGGTGAGTTCCAAAGCGCACACTTCTGCACTATTCTATGCAATTTTGTAGTTTGAGTAGTGTGAGTTTACAAGGAAAATGCAACAAAAAGAAGTGTTCTACAAGTACCCGGATGATGTACTTCTTCAAACGAAAAAGCGATGGACATTTCATGCACTCAATGGCCATACGCCAGATGCTGCCTGACAAAACAATTGTAATTAATGGAAACATCTGTGAAGGCACCTTCAAAATGTGACTTGAATGCTTTACCATCACCCTACGCTTTGAATAAGTGCAGGATTTAAAATATATTTGTTCAACTAAGTATGGCTAACATGCTAAAGCTAATGGCAATGTATTGAGGGTGTTTGAAATGTCACTTTGAAAATTCAAACACTACATGGCTGAGTGCATAGTGTTTATTGTGAGTGTATAGTGTGTCATTTGGGGCACAGCTGGTTTCTGTTTCTTCAGTAAGTGTTGACATGGAAACAAATATTCCAAGAGATGCTAATTAACATTTGCGCGCAAAGGAAACGAATGGACATAGCAAAGCCAAAGAGTCAGTTAGCAGTAACCTTTCTCAAACAAGGCAACAGTTATGCTAAAACATGATTTGGGCTTTTACAGGGGAAGAAACTCATATTATTTATTTAACGCATTATGTGAGTCAAGATGGGGTCATGCAGCCTGTCATTCTCCTCTGGATAAGTTATCCCTAGTCAAAAATTTGGAATTCATAATTTGGAACCAACCCAAATGAGAATTTTCTTATAGAATATCAGAAGGAATTGAATGGGATAATAAGACCAAAAATTTTAATTCACTTATAATTTACTCACCCTCATGCCATCCCAGATGTGTATGAATTTCTTCTGCAGAACACAAATTAAGATTTTTAGAAGAATATTTCAGCTCTGTAGGTCCTCAGAATCAAATTGAACGACTACCAACATTTTGGAGCTCCAAAAAGCACAAAAAGGCAGTATAAAAGTAATCCATAAGACTCCAGTGGTTTAATCCATGTCTTCAGAAGCAATATGATAGGTGTGGATATGCTTTTGAAGCTTCATAGATCTGGTCACCATTCACTTGCATTGTATGGACCTATAGAGCTAAGATATTATTCTAGAAGTCTTAGTATGTGTTCAGCAGAGAAAAGAAAGTCATACACATCCGGGATGGCATGAGGGTGTGTAAATGATGAGAGACTTTTCATTTCTGGCTGAACTATCCCTTTAAGATGATTTTTTTTTTTTAACTATAGCTCCCTCTGTGATTACCTTTAACTTCCCAGTAGAAAGACATTACACCAATACTATATAAGTGGAGTTCTGATGAACAAGAGGACACTAAGAATGTATGTTTTCTATGCTCATTTTTAAAATTGGAAAATCTGTGGAATTTTGCTAAATGTGTTTAAAGATAGCATGAAATCAAACTTAGACTTTTATAGCTTTTAATCTTTGTCTGTTAGCTTTGAGGCCATTTATACACTAGTTTACTCCTAAAAGTGACAAAATTTACTTTTAGCAGATATCTCCTTTTAAAATGTACTGTTTTTTGCTTCCAGGAAAACAGACCAAATATATTGATGACTCACCCTGCACACTGGCAGACTGATCTCACAGTGAAATCGGAAACACTGCCCCTAGTGGCCAAAGTGGAAAGTGTTGTTGGGCATTTGGGCACTGGGTGAGCTAAATTTTCAGGGTGAAAAAAGTGAGTTGTTTTCAGTTGTTCAGGCTGTAATACAGTGAAGAGGAATGCATATTTTATAAACTGTAATCCCAAACCTAAACCTAACTATCAGGGGATTATAAATGTAATGTTAGAGTAAAAAATACACTCTCTGAATCACACTCATTACTGATTATTTAAACGTGATTACGTCCTGGTTTTAATGCGGCATCGGAACCCAAATCGCCCATGTTGCTACGCACTTCCGGTCGTACCACGGGGGAAGGCAAACACTTTGACGCTTATGCTCAAATGTCTGAAATGAGATGCCACTTGTCAGTGTGTCAGCATAATGTGGCCAATCCTAGGGTACCAGAACTCTCGAAAACAACATGCCATCTTCCAGTGTGATCATGTTGACTCCGGTGTATCAAATACACATTTTTGTCCAATAAAAAGGCTCTTTGGAATGACAATGCCACTCCCCCTCATCCCACCTGCCACCAAATAGCAATAGCTTCTGGGTAAGTATCATGGTTCATGTGACATTTACTAAACCCTATTGGCTATTTAATGGATATCTCTCTCCAGGTATTATAGACTTCCATGGTCAACACAGGAAAGATAACTGCCTTGTCAAACCATTTCATGGGGTCTTTAAACATAATAAAATGTTGAGCTACCCTATTACTGCGCTGAAAGCACAATCAACTTAGTCATAAATTTAATAAACTAACACACAAGGAGCAATGTACGTGTTGAACTTTGACAAGTATTCCAATTCTGCAGAAATTTGTGGAGCTTTCTGTGAAGTCCTGTGGGCGCAGAGTTCCAAGTGGAGTCCAACTAACTGTAAGTACTTTCATATGAGCCTAGAGCTCTGCTGTGATGTAACACTTACTGCCACCCGCGATCTGATCACCGAACCCTTGTTGCAGGAACCTGAATATTGCACAATGCAGCACAGAGCAACGCTGGGCTTTTTTTTTTTGCCAAAAACAAGCCTGTCATTTCCAAATTAGCATCAAAATAAATCAACGTCACCAAATCTGCAACACACTGTGTGTAACTGTTTATAATATGTTAACACAGGGCTGTCTATATATGAATGTGTCTCATTCACAGGTGCAATGTGGTGCATGATGAAGAGTTGCCCTGACTGTAGATCTCCAGCTAAAATTTGTTACAGATGTTTGATGGAGTCTGCCTCGTTGCTTCATTTATGGACCAGTTTCTTTGCCCTCTGCACAGATAAACAACCCTGCACTTTAATGAGGTCAGTGACAAGTGGAAGCTTCCTGACCTGAACCCGGTGAGCACGTCTGAGAGACTAACCTACTAGTTAGTCTTAAAAGGTTAGTCCACCCAGAAATGAAAATTGTGCCATAATTTACTCAACTCCTCATGACTCTCTCCTTCTCTTGCTGAACACAAATAAGAAAATGTCAAGAATCTCAGAGCCTCTGTTTTCCATACAGTGAAAGTGGATGGTAATTTTTATGGTGGGGAAACTCGAAAAAGGACATAGAAGCACCATCAAATCTCATATAAAAGTTATTTGCAAACATCCCTCAGTTGCCCATTAGAATTAGTTTCACGACACGTCAGGTTTGAATAGCCAGATGTGCGATTGAGATCTGACCAAATGTGCAATCCATAAAATCATGCAGACAGGGGACAGGAGCTTCAGTTAATGTTCATATCAACCATAAGATTGGGGATAAAATGTGATCTCAGTGATTTTGACCATGGCATGATTGTTGGTGTCAGACGGGCTGGTTTGAGTATTTCTGTAACTGCTGATCTCCTGGGATTTTCATGCACAACATCTCTAGAATTTACTCTGAATGGTGCCAAAAACAAAAAACATCCAGTGAACGGCAGTTCTGCAGATGGAAACGCCTTGTTGATGAGAGAGGTCAACAGAGAATGGCCAGGCTGGTTCAAGCTGAAAGAAAGGCTACAGTAACTCAGATAATCACTCTGTACAATTGTAGTGAGCAGAATAGCATCTCAGAATGCACAACACGTCGAACCTTGAGGCGGATGGGCTACAACAGAAGAAGACCACGTTGGGCACTTTATTAGGACCAAAGTGTTCCTTATAAAATGCTCAGTGAGTATAAATAATGGCCAAAAATGTATCTAATATAGCAAATAAGTTGTATTAACTACTTTATGAGACTTATTCCTTTAACCCAGATCAAAGCCCAGACATTGGAGGACCAGCCAGTTGAGAGTGGGTTCCAGCTCCCATTTTGAAGGGATTTGCCATGGTCCTTGCAGCAGTGTTCCAGATTTGATTTGAGCAACACACTTTCCTAGACTCTCCCACAGTTCCGTTCTTTAGAATTACTTGTTTACTAAGTGTTTTGCTTTGTATACTTATTAGCTCTATTAGCTTATTAGCTAATTAGCTCTTTCCTCTCAGGTGAAAAGCCAATGCTAATTGCTTAAGTACAACCTGCTGTGAGGTTTCGAGGACTGTGTATGCATACAGACAAACTTGTTATGATAAGATCTCTATGATAAGCAGCCACAAGCTGTAAATGTAAATCTTATCAAAGAGGACAGACTTACCGTAGAGCTGTTCACCAAGCCCCAGTTATCACATTTACATTGACTGCTTGCCGTCATATTTACCTAATCATTAACGCCCTGTGCTTTTACGCATCAAACATGATCAAACATAAAGTTGATTGATCAGACTTAATGGATAAAGAGTACTTGTTTAATTTAATGGGGCAGAAATATTTTACATGTAGGTCAAAGACAAATAAGGATGTTTGAGATGATATACTGTAACTAGGTAAACAAAAACCTTACCACCGCCTTGTGCCTCGTGAAATTAAAAAAGTCTTGGTTTGTGTTCCACAGAAGACAGTAAGTCACATGAGGGTGAGTAAATAATTAGATAATTTTCATTTTGAGGTGGGGTCGGGTAGGGTAGGGTAGGGTAGGGTAGGGTAGGGTAGGGTAGGGGCAGGTGTAGGGGTTCTGACTGTGGGACTCCAAATAAACCCAATAATCAAAACCAGGTATAACCAACATTCAGAAAGCCATTCCGTTGTCATGTACCTTTCTATGACATGGCAAGGTTGAGATTACCAGAAGTTATATTTATACACGAAAACACAAAAAATGTGTCACGTCATTGACCTATGTAGACTTTTCCTTACCCAGTAGCCATTGGCATCTAAATGAACAGTCATCAGGGAGCTTTATCGTCCTTTTATTTGACTTGTGCACCTGATGGAGAAAAATCGTTAAGGTTGATGGAGGGAATAGTCTTATGGGCTCCATAAACTCTTTAACCTGTGTACCTCTCGGATTCCCTCATGTGTGTGAACGTGGCACTTTCCATGAACTGCAGCAAAATAAAATACTAAATGAGCTGGCACAATTAAAATTACAAAAAGTATTATTTTAGTGTGAAATGTAATTAAACAAAGTATAAATCACAATATACATATCAAAACACATTTTTATGATTGTCCAAAATGACGTTCGTTTTCAAAGGCATATAGTTGTGTTTTCCGTGAACTCTAGTGTTCCTCTCGTAAAAAACACATTGTGGTTACAAGGTGCTACAACTCGCTGACGCCATGCAGAACTAAGGAAAAGTGCTGCCAGTGGAGAGAGCCTGTCCAGCATTCCCAGGTGGAAATTTTCCACCTCGGAATGAAAGAAAATAAACTTGTAGCGATCCCGCAGATTTGCCCAGTTTCCCCAGGCATCACCAGGGCAAACAGAGCTCTGGGAACGCTGCCTCACCTGGGCAGAACTTTCACACGCGCATACACATACACAAAACACACACTCCCCCCTTCTTCCAATGTTCTCTAATGGTCAAAATGACCCAAAACAATTACCAGTGAACCATGCTTTAATTTGGGGTGTGCTGTTTTTTTATGGCTTTTTCTCCACAGCCTTGCGTGTTCCCCATGATTGCATAAGTGCTGGATGTGCTGGTGAAGCGGTCGGACCTGGCGGTCTGTCACGGTTAAGGGGGTACAGTGGGGTCACACCGCTGAGGCCGGGATTTTGTTCCAGTGTGTGTATGGGTGTGTATGTGAGAGAGAGGGCCGTGCGAGCTTTCATCCAAGGTAAGCAGCGTGTCCTTGGTGTCAGCGCTGTGGCCACGGGGATGAGCCCTTTTCCAGTGCTGATGCCAGGACACACACTGTGCACTATGAAGAGAATTCCTGACGGACGAAATAGAACGCGAGGGAAAAGAGTTTGATGTGTTGCCGTGGACATTTCATCCTCCGAACATCTGCATACTGGGCCAATGAGGGCTTTGAACAACCCCGCCTTTCTCGTCTCCTCTCTTTTCCCTTGCTAAAATGGAGAGTTTATTTAATTATTTAAATAAATAAATATAAATATGTACGTCCTTTTTTTAAACCATAAATCTCCACTTTCACTAACAAAATGCGAAAGAATGTTAAAGTGAAAGTGGAGATTTATAGTATAACACGGACCTAACCCTCATGTGGTTTTCCGGTCATTTTTTACCCATTTTGATTTTTTTTATAAAATTGTCATCCATCTGAAGGGTAAGGGTGAATTCAGTTTCAGAAGTTGGGCTTTGGTTGCATGTTTCAGCCTCATATGAGTTTTTTTTTTATGTATATGTTAATGGTAGGGCATTGAATGAGCAACTACACACAGGTCACACACACACACACACACACACACACACACACACACACACACACACACACACACACACACACACACACACACACACACATGTTGTGTTTCCATGTTTTATGGGGACTTTCCATAGACATAATGGATTTTATACTGTACAAACTTTATATTCTATCCCTAAACCTAACCCTACCCCTAAACCTAACCCTCACAGAAAACTTTCTGCATTTTTACATTTTCAAAAACATAATTTAGTATGATTTATAAGCTGTTTTTCCTCATGGGGACCGACAAAATGTCCCCACAAGGTCAAAAATTTCGTGTTTTACTATCCTTATGGGGACATTTGGTCCCCACAAAGTGATAAATACACGCTCACACACACACACACACACACACACACACACACACACACACACACACACACACACACACACACACACACACAAACTAAACAAACATCTAACTAAAACTTACAGTGCTGTATTTATATGTCACAGTATATTAATATACAAGTACGATATAAGTATTATATACTTGTAGTATTTCTAGTATTTTAAAGATTCAGGTATTGCAAATTAAATGTAAAATTTTGCTAAATTAGCTGCAAAAATAAAGGGCATCTATTGGAGCACTTGCTTCTGTTTCACACATGACAATAAAAGACTGATCACAACCTGGTCCTTCAATAAATTATTTAATCAATGACAATAATGACAATTGTACATGTGCACAACTCATTTTTTTGTGCTTGTATATTGTGGGATTTAAATGCATCCAAGTGGCTCAAGTGTTTTGACTATGTTCACCAAAATTCATTCAGCTCCATTTAATGATTAGTTCAGTGACCATTTCTTGTGATGTCACCTGGTGATGTCTTGTGTGAAATGAGTAAGTCACTGAATCAATGACTCTGTCTTTTCCTTGTAACATAGTCAGGTTTGACAGCATATTGGAGCATCATTGCAAAATCTGACACTTAACCCCAGTGATTTAGGAAAAATGCTACAATTTGTCAAATATATATATTTTTTATACACTCACCTAAAGGATTATTAGGAACACCTGTTCAATTTCTCATTAATGCAATTATCTAATCAACCAATCACATGGCAGTTGCTTCAATGCATTTAGGGGTGTGGTCCTGGTCAAGACAATCTCCTGAACTCCAAACTGAATGTCAGAATGGGAAAGAAAGGTGATTTAAGCAATTTTGAGCATGGCATGGTTGTTGGTGCCAGACGGGCGGTCTGAGTATTTCACAATCTGCTCAGTTACTGGGATTTTCACACACAACCATTTCTAGGGTTTACAAAGAATGGTGTGAAAAGGAAAAACATCCAGTATGCGGCAGTCCTGTGGCGAAAATGCCTTGTTGATGCTAGAGGTCAGAGGAGAATGGGCCGACTGATTCAAGCTGATAGAAGACCAACTTTGCCTGAAATAACCACTCGTTACAACCGAGGTATGCAGCAAAGCATTTGTGAAGCCACAACACGCACAACCTTGAGGCGGATGGGCTACAACAGCAGAAGACCCCACCGGGTACCACTCATCTCCACTACAAATAGGAAAAAGAGGCTACAATTTGCAAGAGCTCACCAAAATTGGACAGTTGAAGACTGGAAAAATGTTGCCTGGTCTGATGAGTCTCGATTTCTGTTGAGACATTCAGATGGTAGAGTCAGAATTTGGCGTAAACAGAATGAGAACATGGATCCATCATGCCTTGTTACCACTTTGCAGGCTGGTGGTGGTGGTGTAATGGTGTGGGGGATGTTTTATTGGCACACTTTAGGCACCTTAGTGCCAACTGGGCATCGTTTAAATGCCACGGCCTACCTGAGCATTGTTTCTGACCATGTCCATCCCTTTATGGCCACCATATACCCATCCTCTGATGGCTACTTCCAGCAGGATAATGCACCATGTCACAAAGCTCGAATCATTTCAAATTGGTTTCTTGAACATGACAATGAGTTCACTGTACTAAAATGGCCCCCACAGTCACCAGATCTCAACCCAATAGAGCATCTTTGGGATGTGGTGGAACAGGAGCTTCGTGCCCTGGATGTGCATCCCACAAATCTCCATCAACTGCAAGATGCTATCCTATCAATATGGGCCAACATTTCTAAAGAATGCTTTCAGCACCTTGTTGAATCAATGCCACGTAGAATTAAGGCAGTTCTGAAGGCGAAAGGGGGTCAAACACAGTATTAGTATGGTGTTCCTAATAATCCTTTAGGTGAGTGTGTATATATAATGTCTAAATATATATCCAACGTGTAACCTGTTATGACATCTAGAATTTAAGTTTGCTACAACATTGGCTACGTAGTCTTACAGAGCATAGAGCAATGAAGTCATTTACTGGACAGAGTTGTTATTTCATGCAATTGTTTATTATTATTATTGTTATTCCTACAGATGTCACCAGAGACCCAAAATGCATGACAATCTGTGATGTTATGACACTCTTTAAATGTACTGAAATGAAGGGTTTTATTGAAGTGAAGATAACATAAAATGTGCGTATTTTATATGGAAATGAATTATGTAATATCATCTGTTTCTCACCCAAACCCATCATATCACTTCTGAAGATATGGATTTAACCACTGGAGTCATATGGTATATTTTTAAGCTGACTTTTATGTGCTTTTTAGACCTTTAAAGTTTTGGAGGGCATTCACTTGCATTGTATGGACCTACATAGCTGAGATATTCTTCAAAAAATCTTTTCTTGTGTTCAGCAGAAGAAATAAATTCATACACATCTGGGATAGTACAAGGGTGAATAAATAATGAGTGAATTTTTATTTTTGGGTGAACTTTTAAGAAAAAATCACTTATTACAAGATCACATATAATATTAAACTATGTTGTCATAAGAACAAACAGTAATTTGTTACAAAGATTTAATTCTCACGAGCCTGTGCACATACACAATTTACAGTTCTTGAATCATCTGGATTTATACATGACAAAAGTAATGGCGTTTCATTGAGTCATATTAATTTCATTACCTCCCCTACTGATTCGTGAATGTTTTGACAAAGTGACAGTGTTGCATTCATAAAATAAACATTCTTGCAGATAGTTTCTACTGTTATTTAACTCGACATTGTGTAATATTTAGCTGTACTGTCTATATCAAATTAATGGGGAAGGTTTCTTACCACCAATGTCTAGTGGTGTGCATTAGGTCTGAAGCCATTAACATTGCCTCACTGACTCCTAGTGGCCTCCTTTAAAATTACACAGTCATGGGCCCTGTTTCGACTTGGTATTAAGATGTGTTTTCGGTGATCCGATCACAAGTGGATGAATTGCTCTTCCTCTTTGGTATTACCATGCTTGCCTGTGAAGACTTTTGTTCAGATTTCGAGGGGAAGATCTTTGATTTCATAAAGACATACATCAATCACAATGTCCAGTCAGCAGGTTATTATCGCAAAATAAATTGATCAGGAGGTGTCTTGTATCACTTGTATATATGTTTATTTGGCAAAAACAACCGGCTAACTGTGTATTATCCCACTTATGACATGACTGCTAACCAAATGAATAAAAAAAGGACATGAAAAATTTATTTGCATTGAACTTTTTATTATGTGAGATTAAGAAGAAATAAGGAGAGTTCTGTTGGTGTCTATTCTGCGAATATTACGATGTGACACCTCATTATCCAGTTTATTACAATACCACATGCCAAATAAACAAAATAAATGAACATGAAATTTTGATTTGTATTATAATTGTAGAGATTGCACAGCGATCTGACAAAGTAGGCATGATGACTGGCACTACCAGGATAATCGATCTGATATGACTTAAAAGTAACATTATCACCCAAAAATGAAAACTCTCATCATATACTCACACTAATATCATCCCAGATGTGAATGTCTTTCTTCTGTGGAACACAAATAACATTTTTAGAAGAATATCTCTGCTCTGCTGGTCCATACAATGCAAGTGAATGGTGATCAGGCCTTTGAAGCTCCAACAAGGAGAAAAAGTCAACATAAAAGTAATCCATACAACCCCAGCGGTTCAATTAATGTCTTCTGTAGCGATCCAATCAGTTTTAGGTGTGAACAGACCAAAATATAACTCCTTTTCACTGTACATCTTGCCATTGCAGTCTCTAGACATAATCATGATTTCAAGCTTGATTACGATTTAAAAACCCGTTCACCTGTCAAGATGTACAGTGAAAAAGGAGTTATATTTTGGTCTGTTCTCACCCAAAACCAACTGGATCGCTTCAGAAGACATTGATTAAACCACTAGCCATATGAATTTCTTTGTGGTTTTTGGAGCATCAAAGTTTGGTCACCATTTTCAGTTATTTTAGTGGAGTACCTATTTTAACCTGAGCTTCACATGTATGTGCTTGCCATCTGTGTCTTTGTATGTTGATCTGAGACACACTAAAGAAGTGCTGTGAAGTATTTGTGCTTGTGTATCCGCTCTTACAAATTTTCCAACCAGCAAAGTTTAAAGTGCACATAACCAGCAAAGTTTAAACTCTTGTTTTAGCCTTTTAGCGCAGTGGTTGATTGACAGGTGAGGGGTGGTGCGTCGCTGCTGTCTGGTACGCAAAGAGGACATATTGCATTTTAAGCCTCAAATGTGATGTGGTCACGTGTTTTTGACTACCTTTGTAAGTGGTATCAGTGTTCCGATCACAAAATGCTTTGGACCCCATTTCTACCTGTATTTAGCCCTGATCACTTGTGATTGGATCAATAAAAATGCATCTTCATACCAGGTAGAAACCGGGACTAGGGATATTCAAACGCCCTCTCAATACCAAAATAACAGTAAACAATTTTGGGGGGAAATTTAAAGTAAAGAGGTTTATTCTACAACGGATCTCTCCAAACAAAAATAAATGCTGGGAACCCCAATGCTAAAGCAAATAAAATACAAAATTGTGCAGAAAAAAAGTAATCAAACTACAGAAAGCCTTCAAGAATCCACTATAACCAGTGTAGATTTATGCTATGCTAGGACTCCATGATTTGGCAAATTTGACAGAATGAGAACTAGAATGTATTGTAGAAACACACAAAATAAAAACCTTCTCAAGTTGAACAGAAATGTAATTCTGAATTGCATTTTGCCAAGTAAAATTCAACAAAACTCTATTTTCCCTCGTTTATAACAGAGCATGTAAGAGTAGTGTAATTATTCACAGAAATCCAATAATACACTCTTCAAAAGGTACAGAAAAATACATCTACTGTTACTGTCATAAATACAGGAAAAGAAGATACAGTCATTTTTAACAGTACATTCATATATAATGGACAGTCATAAAGAATTGCACTGTGGTAACCTCGTCTTGCATCAGTAACGCATCTGGAGGTTCTTGTTGAGTCCTGCTGTGATTTCCTCTTCGAACCATCTTTGAAATAGCGGAGTTGAAGTCACTCCTCTCTACAGTCTGTTGGGCAGTAAACAAACTCAAACAAATATTTCTCTCAACAAAGGAGTCCTTCCTTTTGCATGTGCATTTTCCCCTTTCTCACTGCTCCACAGGCAAGAGTTTCTGTGGATCTCAAGGTGGTTGATATCCTATAGTTCATCCTGTATGAAAGCAAAGGGAATATATTGGCATAAATATGAGTGACAGATTGCCTTGCCAGACCTTAATTCGGTTTAGGCTTTAGAAGTGTGTTAAATGTGTGATCATGTGTATTCATCAACCTCACATGTCTGAAAATCACACAGGCATATTGTGTTAAAAAATGGTTTTGGTTAAAAACTTTCAATAGTTCAGAGAGAACCAGCATTTATTTCTTCACCATAAACCATAGATATCCATTAATAATAACTTTTATTAACATTAACAAATATTACATTATATAATACTTAAAAGCTGCTGCTCTAAAGAACCCGGAAAACAATGTTGAATATACTGTAGTGTGACATCACAGTAATTTGTGGCAACATATTAGCTGGCAAAATAAATTAAGCAACATCATGAATATCACAACGATTTTAACCTGCTATTTATTTGGCCATCAAGTTACCTGAAGACAATGTCATTGAATTAGTTTTGTTTTCCCTATATGTCTCATGACCTGTAAGTATGAGAGCATTAAGACCGAAGTATTATTTGAGCTTTAAAGTTGTTTAAATTGTCAGTTTTATGGATTTAGTGGTTGAGGCTTAACATTGTCATGCTATAGTAAAATTGGCTATAATTTTACACAGAAAAGGTTTGTAAGCGATTTTATCACACTAAAATCATGTTAACACACATATTGTTTACGTCTTGTGGTTACAGTTTTGAAACTGAGTATTTTAACATTTACAGATTGGCCTCTTTCACTGTAACCCAGATGTTAGTTTTTTTTTGTATAGAAAAGAATGGACCAGACGCAAATGGTGTAAATAGCATTAGAGTTGGTAAGTTTTTCATTTCTGTGAACCTGTTCAAAATTTTTAGTAAATCAATTCAACGATTCTTTGCATCATCACTCAAACATGTTCACGAAAAGACTCTGCTCGGCTTTTTATCAAGTTCATTAAAATGTAAAAATAGATATATGGTATATGTATTACTAAATACTATTCACAGCACGTTTTTGGCATCACAACAATTAAAATTTTTTTTTTTAATTTGACCTCTGAATAAAAAGATGGATCATTGTAGTATCAATTTTCAGTCTCGGCATGTAGTATTTGATGCCTTATTTCTAGTGCTGTCAGTCAACTTAAATTTATAATGGCAATTAGTCTCACAATTTTGTGTAGTTAATCGGAATTAATCACAGATTTGGTAAATGCTGAAATTTGATACCATATATACTTAATATAAAAATGTATCTATTTATTTCCATCTTAGGAATTAAAACAATATGTAACAATACAATGCATTTTGCAAACAAAGCCTTCCACAGTATAAAGAGAGAAATGCACTAAAAGTGGGAGTTTGAATAATTGAAAGAACTAGTCACCCTATAGATTGAATATTATTTGCAATGGGCATTAAATCTCTTAAACTATCATCCTCCACAATATTAATCATCCGGCAGACTGTGGCTATCCACTTAATTACAACAATCGTGAAGCTGTGTTCATGATTTACATCTGAGTGTCAACAGCAGCATCAAGCAGCGCTTGGAACTCCACATGAAAAGTGCTTGCAGATAAAAACGTCTCATTCTGAATTTGTCACAGCTTTTAATTTTTTTTATTTTCTCCCCAATTTGGAATGCCCAATTCCCAATGCACTCAAAGTCCTTGTGGTGGCGTAGTGACTCGCCTCAATCTGGGTGGCGGAGGACGAATCTCAGTTACCTCCGTGTCTGAGACAGTCAATCCATGCATCTTTTCATGTTGTTTGTTACCGCTGAGACGTAGTGCGTGTGAAGGCCCACACTATTCTCAGCGGCATCCACGCACAACTCACCACGCGCCCCATTGAGAGCACGAACCACACATTATAACAACCACAAGGTGGTTAACCCATGTGACACTACCCTTCCTAGCAACCGGGCCAATTTCGTTGCTTCGAAGACCTGGCTGGAGTCACTCAGCACACCCTGGATTTGAACTTGCGACTCCAGGGGTGGTAGTCAGCGTCAATACTCACTGAGCTACCCATGCCCCAACGTTTTGGTGATAGTTAAGGCTTGTACTTCTGTGGTAATTCAAATGCACCTTTCATAGGCACCTTTCATAGGGTCATCTGGGCTTGTTTTGTACATCAAATAGCCTTAAGAGCTCCTTTCTGCATCATTTTATCACTGACAGGGAAGTGCTGTGTGTGTGTGTGTGTGTGTGATTGTTTGTGATGTACAGTGCATCCGGAAAGTATTCACAGTGCTTCACTTTTTCCACATTTTGTTATGTTACAGCCTTATTCTAAAATTGATTAAATTCATTATTTTCCTCAAAATTCTACAAACAATACCCCATAATGACAACGTGAAAGAAGTTTGTTTGAAATCTTTGCAAATTTATTACAAATAAAAAACAAAAAAATTAAATGTACATATGTATTCACAGTCTTTGCTCAATACTTTGTTGAAGTACCTTTGGCACCAATTAAAGCCTCAATTCCTTTGTGTATGCTGCTACAAGCTTGGCACACCTATTTTTGGGCAGTTTCTCCCATTCTGCTTTACAGGACCTCTCAAGCTCCAACAGGTTTGATGGGGAGCATTGGTGCACAGGCATTTTCAGATCTCTCCAGAGATGTTAAATCGGGTTCAAGTCTGGACTCTGGCTGGGCCACTCAAGGACATTCACAGAGTTGTCCCATAGCCACTCCTTTGTTATCTTGGCTGTGTGCTTAGGGTCATTGTCATGTTGGAAGATGAACCTTCACCCCAGTCTGAGGTCCTGAGCGCTCTAGAGCAGGTGTTCATCAAGGATGTCTCTGTACATTACTGCATTCATCTTTCCCTCGATCCTGACTAGTCTCCCAGTTCCTGCCACTGAAAAACATCCCGACAGCATGATGCTGCCACCACCATGCTTCACTGTATGGATGTATTGGCCAGGTGATGAGCAGTGCCTGGTTTCCTCCAGACACGATGCTTGCCATTCAGGCCAAAGTGTTCAATCTTTCTTTCATCGGACCAGAGAATTTTGTTTCTCATGGTCTGAGAGTCCGTCAGGTGCCTTTTGGCAAACTCCATGTGGGCTCTCATGTGCCTTTTACTGAGGAGTGGTTTCCGTCTGGCCACTCTACCATACAGGCCTGATTGGAGGAGTGTTGCAGAGATGGTTGGTATTCTGGAAGGTTCTCCTCTCTCCACAGAGAAAAGCTGGAGCTCTGTCAGAGTGACCATTGGGTTCTTGGTCACCTACCTGACTAAGGCCCTTCTCCCCAGATTGCTCAGTTTGGCCGGGCAGCCAGCTCTAGGAAGAGTCCTAGTGGTTCCAAACTTCTTCCATTTACTGATGGAGGCCACTGTGCTCATTGGAACCTTCAATGCTGCAGAAATTTTTCTGTAACCTTCCCCAGATCTGTGCCTAAATACAATCCTGTCTCAGAGGTCTACAGACAATTCCTTGGACTTCATGGCTTGGTTTGTGCTCTGACATGCACTGTTAACTGTGGGACCCTATATAGACAGGTGTGTGCCTTTCCAAATCATGTCCAATCAACTGAATTTACCACAGGTGGACTCCAATCAAGTTGTGGAAACATCTCAAGGATGATCAGTGGATACAGGATGCACCTGAGCTCAATTTTGAGTGTCATGGCAAAGGCTGTGAATACTTATGTACATGTGAATTAAAAAAACAAAATTATTGAAAATTATTAAAAATATTGCAAATATTTCAAACAAACTTTGTTCATGTTGTCATTATAGGGAATTGTTTGTAGAATTTTGAGGAAAATAATGAATTTAATACATTTTGGATTAAGGCTGTAACATAACAAAATGTGGAAAAAGTGAAGAGCTGGGAATACTTTCCGGATGCACTGTATGCATCAGTTTAATGACTCCGGGCAGACAAGTGTTTATGCTGTATTAAATGCAAACGCGTTTATCGCGCTTAAGAAAAATGTACACGTTAATTCTGACAGTTTTACTTATTTTATTTGACATCTTTGTCCCATGCATTTTCCATGCCAAAAATGTATACTTAAATTCGGACCTCTAGTACAGAGCATACCAAATATATGATCTAAAACCCAAACGCAGGCAGAATCTTACTTTGAGTTTGGAGGATTTTCCCTGTGTGGCTAGCTGCTGGAGTCGCTGTCGCAGAATGTCTGCAATGACATTGGAGTCTCTGCTGTTAATGGGTTCTCCACCCTGATCTCGCTGTAAGAGTGAGAGACGAACAGGAAATACTCAATAAAAAGACAACACAGAGAACACCTGGAATAAAAAGTTACCCCGCCGTCTTCTGTCTTACCCGTGGAGTGCCCAAGTGCGGATAAAACCTGACACTTGGGTAAGCCTTGATGCCAGCACTCTGACAGGTCTGGTAGTGTGCCTGACAGTCGACTTTGCCAGCTCTCACAGTACCCTTCATCATCTGCAAGGAGTGTGAACATATAACTGATTGAGGACATATAAAACTACATATAGTGGCCTCAAAACGTATTTGGACATATTTGGATACCTATGTATCCATAAAAGCCTATATAAAATGTTTAAAGCAATAGTTCACCCAATAATTTCTCTCATTATGTACTCACCCTTGTGACATCTTAAACTCATATGACTTTCTTCTGCGGAACACAAACAAAGTCATTTTGATGGAGATATGATGTGAATATATACTTACAATGAAAGTTGTAAGGACACAAAACTGTCCATCTGCAGTCTCTTAGGCACAATCATGATTTGAAGCTCAATTACACTTTCTCGGCTAGACGCATGTGGAGAGCACGAACAGTGTGTGTACACGGGCAGAATCAAACTTTAAATCATGATTGTGGCTAGAGACTGCAAATGGCATTTATATTATTTATAGTGAAAAAGGAGTTACACTTTTTGGTCAGTTCTCACCCAAAACTGATCGGATCGCTTCAAAAGACAAGGATTAAACCACTTGAGTCGTATTGATAACATTTATGCTGCCTTTATGTCCTTTCATTGTATGGATATATTCACAACATATGGCCATCAAAATATCTTTGTGTTTCGCAAATGAAAGAAAGTCATACAAGTTTGAGATGGCAAAATGGTGAGTATATGATGAGAGAAATATCATTTTTGGGTGAACATTTTAAATAAAAACTGATTCTGGACTGAAACTGTGTCAAGGGTGTCATCAGAATAAAACTAATTTCTCTGTGGTCTATGAAATACCACAGTCCAATAAAATATATCTGACAGATAATTTGGACACTTAAACTGTCTGTCTGTCTGTCGTCTGTCTGTCACTCACTCACTACGTGAGAGGTAGTGGCACGGGCATGCAGAAAACAATGACAATGTAATGTCAACAAACCCCAAAATTACTATAAATATGATGATTTTAACAACTTTACAGCTCAAATATTTTACAGCTTAAAACAAAAAAAGTTTTAACAGAAGAATTTATGTAAGTGCTTTTATAAAATTATACGCTTCACATTTCTGCCTTTAAACCTTCCATTGTAAGTGCCTCACTGTAACTTCGATTTTTGCTTTTTAAGAAATATTTTTTTGCGGTAATCAATATTATGCCACAAATGCTGTCGATTGAGCTTGTATTGAACCTAGGGCTGAAACGATTAGTCGACATATATACACAAATTTTCATTGTCGAATAGTCGTTTGATCTCTTTTAACATAAAATGAGATCACATTAAACTCTAATGATGATGCACGAGAGCAGCACTGCAGTTCGTGCATGACAGAGGAGAGGAAGAATTACACAGCTCAGATGCACTCTAAACTTTCCAAACAGCTTCAGCTTATGTAGATCGCAAGGTACCAAATAAGTATATTCAGAAGCAATCTTGTTGTGGAATAAGCGTAGCCGGAGCTCTTTAAAGGAAACACCCAGGCATTACAACTTAAATTCAGTTATATTTCATGCGTTATAGCTTTATTAAAGTTCAAATAAAACGGAAGCAGATCATGTAAATAATTAAAAACTCAGAAACTGGCATTTCTCTGTGTGGTAAGCGCCTCTTCTATGAGTTGCACAAATGTCCCGATCTAAAGGGAAGAGATTGAAACTGCACCCAGATGATGCACACTCTGTTGCGGGGACTCGCCTCACTCAAGTGGTGGTGGTGTAGTGGTCTAAAGCACATAACTGGTAATCTGGTAACCAGAATGTCCCTGGTTCGATCCCCACAGTCACCAGCATTGTGTCCTTGAGCAAGGAACTTAACTCCAGGTTGCTCCGGGGGGATTGTCCCTGTAATAAGTGCACTGTAAGTCGCTTTGGATAAATGTAAATGTCAAGTGTGGACGCTTGCTGCAGCTACTGTAGATTATAACATGATGGCTTGCGACTTATTGAATCATAATATATCACTGTGCATTTCTTATTGTTAAGAAAATTGGCAATATGCAGCTTTATTAATAAATTAATGATTTTTTTTTTTAATTAGTTAAAGATGGATTGAAGTGAACAGAAAGGTGAGAGAGGATAGTCTTCAACCTATTATATACTGCAATAAAAACATTTTTGATTTGATTTTGTTTTGGCTTGTTTTCCCATATAAACATTTAATACTCCTTTAAAACAACAAACACTTTCTTTAGCAGCTATACTGCAGAATAAAAAAAAAACTTCTGAGAATGTTGAATATAATACTAAAACTGCAAATATTTAAAAATATCTAAAAATCCTTTTAAAAAAAGATGCATTCACCTGAAAAGCAGCATAGAAAATATTTAGCTTTTACAGAATAGATCTTGAAATATATATATATATATATTTCATATATGTCTTTACTGCATTCACAGAAGTATAAAGAAGTGAAAAAATACACTTATTGTATATTTAAGATACATTCTCTTAAAGCAAATCTAAATATCTTATATGTTGCTTCTCAAGTAAATGTATCTTGTTTTAAAGATTTTTAGACATTTTTAAATGGAAAACAAGATGAAAACACTTGATAACAATAGGATGTTTTGCAGTGAATTTCTTTACTGAATTAAACTTAATAAAAAAATGTTTTACCTTTAATTCAGTGAATGTCATTTAGAAATATTTTTAAAAGATGATTTTCTCCTCTTTATTGTTAGTAATCATGTTTAATACAACCTTTTAAGTCGAGGCACAAGCTGAATAATCGGGTAAGAGTTAAAGTTCTAATAATCGATAGATTAATCGATTATCAAAACAACCGTTTGTTGCAGCCCTAATTGAACACGGAATATTCCTTTAAACAGAAGCCAAAGAAGGTTTTTATTATGAGAAATACTAAATGCAGTCAAGTGCATCCAAACCTTTGAGTGGTAATTTACAAACATGCAAAACTGCATGGAACAGCACAAGCCACCCCTTGGTACTGCCAAGTGCAAATGCATTTGCAACTATATTTGCATTTCCTGAAGGAAGCACTGTACTGTAATCACTTTAAGTGTTTTACATATTCCAGGTGTCCAGATCAGATTTAGGACAGGGAATGGTCTTACCCTGGCAAGAACTTCAAACTCTGGAGCAAAGTGCTGACATGGGCCACACCATGGAGCGTAGAAATCCAACACCCAGTGATCCTTTCCACCCAAAACCTTTCTCTTAAAGTCTTCAGGTGACAGATCTACTGAGGCATGTGGCAGCGAGCTACAGATAGAAGAATCCATGCAATAGAATTTTAAAGGAATAGCTCACCCAAAATTGTTAACATTTTCTCATAATTTATTCACCCTTATGCCATCCCAGATGTTTATGACTTTCTTTCTTCTGCAGAACACAAACATTTTTTTAGAAGAATATCTCAGCTCTATAGGTCCATACAATGCAAGTCAATGGGGTCCAACACTTTCAAGCTCCAAAATGCACATGAAGGCAGCATAAAAGTAATCCATAAACCTCCAGTGGTTTAATCCATATCTTCTGAAGCATTCCAATCTATTTCGGGTAAGAGCAGACCAAAATGAAAATATTTGTTTTACTGAACATCTTGCCATTGCACTCTCAAGGCAAGATCCTGATTTTAAGCTTGATTACAATTCCGAGTGCTTGATATCATGATCATGCATAGAGACTGCAATGGCAAGATATAAAACTCTCACCCAAAATTGATTGGATTGCATCAGAGTCTTATGGATTACTTGTATGCTGCTTTTATGTTCTTTTTGGAGCTAAAAATATTCATTTGTGTTCTGCATAAAGAAAGTCATACATATCCGGGATGGCATGAGGGTGAATAAATGATGAGAGGATTATCATTTTTGGGTGAACTACCCCTTAAAGACAGATGTTTTAAACAGCATTTACACATTAGTGGCAACAATGACGTTAGAGTTGCTCAATTTGATTTATTTCAGTGAATCAGTTCAAACTGTCAATTTAAATGAAATGATACAAAACCGATTGGTTTGCGATGCATTGCAACAAAACGTTTCACCATCCATAATTTTTCATGTATTATTAAAATATATTAATGTAATGTCTCAGTTAAAATATATGCAGGAAAATATAGCCATTGATTAACATGACAGAAACATGAATAGCATTCTTTCTAGTGAAAAACATGCCTTGATTATTATCAACTAAATGTTTACAGTATTTTACTTCTTCCATTACTCATTTTAAATTTACATGGCTATCATGGCTGTTCGGTAAAAGTTATAAAAAATATTGTAAAAGGAATTTCTGAGCAAATACATAAAAATGGATATACTGTATTTATTGAATATCATCAAAATATTTAGATATACATTTTTATAGCTATATCGTCCAATCCTAACCACACCTATAATGTTTTGAATAAAAGCAAGTGATAGTGATCCTGCTCACCTCAATGCCCAAGTCTTGAGTGAAAAGGCATCTCGATGCCATCCATTGTAACTTCTGTTCACAATCAGAGAGAAAAACAGAACTTGTTGAGCCAATGTGCAATTGTGTACGAGGTACTGAACATAACACCTATGAGTGAGAAAGACACACACTGGTATTGGTCTCGGCGGTTGCTTTTCTGAGGGAAGAGGCGTATCTCTGGGTAAGCTTGCACTTTCTCACTCTGACAGAACGAGTGGTGTATCTGACAGTCGACTGTGCCCACATTTACAACACCACTCAGCATCTAGAAACATTTGAAAGATTATATACCAAAAAAACAGCATATACACTCAAGATTATAAACTTGTAATAATAATAATAATAATAATAATAACAGAGAAGATAAGTAATGCATGGGTCATCAATGGAATAAATGGGAGCAGATACCCGTGCCATTCTCCTCCACTCTGGCAGCAGGGCCTGGCAGGGTCCACACCACGGGGCGTAGAAATCAACCATCCATGTTTCTGTGGACTTGCGTCTCTTCACCAAATCCTGGAAAGATTCTGGGCTCAAAGTCACCACCACAGGATTTACCAGATCCTAAAATTAATCAGAGGAACATCATTTAAACCAAAACAGCCAAGTAGATTTGACAAGTTTACTGTCAGAACTAAAAAATAAACGGACGGTGCATATGGAGGAGAGCCTCATTGCTCTTTGGAAGCAACATGCCTGTTGTATGACAAATTATATTATAATTTATATAGTAGATGTAGCATTTCTAAAAAAAAAAGTCTAAGGCAGTTGTTTAGTGTGACACCTATCCTCTGGATATTATCGGCGAATGTGACAGGACCACCGACTAAGGACGGCAAGATCAGCAACAACAGTTGCTAAGTGTGACGCTCCCCACCCAAATCGAGTTATTCCGAGTCTGCTAGTGTGGCGCCGGATTTAGAGACATCAAATCATGCAATGATTTGCAGTTTAATTTAAGTGGATATCGACGAGCAGAATTTTATTGTCTGCTTTGTTTTCTTAGTTATGTCTGTGAAATTGTCTGTACTTCAGACTCTACACATTTTCTAAAGCAGGACTTTTATTATAGAGTGGTGGTGGCATAGTGGTCTAAAGAATAGAACCGGTAAGCAGAAGGTTGCCGGTACGATCCCCACAGCCACCACCACTGTGTCCTTGAGCAAGGCACTTAACCCCAGGTTGCTCTGGGGGGATTGTACCTGTAACAAGTGCACTGTACACTGCTCTGGATAAAAGCATCTGACAAATGCATAAATGTAAATGTAATTATGGTATAATATATCACAAATAACACCTTCGCCATATGACATGAAAGGACAAGGACCAACTGCAATTGCGAGACAATTATTAATGTATTCAATATTCGATATACACTGGCAGCCAAAATTTGGAATAATGTACAGATTTTGCTCTTATGGAAAGAAAGTTCAGAACTTCCGAAACCATTTCAAAGATTTCTCATCAAAAAATGCTCCACGTGCAGCAATGACAGCTTTGCAGATTCTTGGCATTCTAGCTGTCAGTTTGTCCAAATACTCAGATGACATTTCACCCCACACTTCCTGTAGCACTTGCCATAGATGTGACTGTCTTGTTGGGCACTTCTCATGCAACTTGATGATGTCTAGCTGATCCCACAAAAGCTCAATGGGTTAAGATCCATAACACTCTTTTCCAATTATCTGTTGTCCAATGTCTGTGTTTCTTTGCCACTCTAACCTTTTCTTTTTGTTTTTCTGTTTCAAAAGTGTCTTTTTTTCTTGGCAATTCTGCCCATAAGGCCTGCACCCTGAGTCTTCTGTTTACTGTTGAACATGACACTGGTGTTGAGCGGGTAGAATTCAATGAAGCTGTCAGCTGAGAACATGCAAGGCATCTATTTCTCAAACTAGAGACTCTGATGTACTTATCCTCTTGTTTAGTTGTACATCTGGCCTTCCACATCTCTTTCTGCCCTTGTTAGAGCCAGTTCTGCTTTGTCTTTGAAGACTGTAGTGTACAACTTTGTATGAAATCTTCTGTTTTTTGGCAATTTCAAGCATTGTATAGCCTTCATTCCTCAAAATAATGATTGACTGATGAGTTTCTAGGAAAGCTGTTTCTTTTTTGCCATTTTTGACCTAATATTGACCTTAAGACATGCCAGTCTATTGCATACTGTGGCAACTCAAAAACAAACACATTGTCATGCATCATTAATTAACCAAATAGCTTTCAGCAGTGATTGATATAATGACAAGTGATTTTCTAGTACCAAATTAGCAATTTAGCATGATTACTCATGGAGTGATGGCTGCTGGAAATGGGGCATGTCTAGATTTGATCAAAATTACTTTTCAAATATTAATGGTGCTGTTTTTTTTTATATCAGTAATGTCCTGACAATATATTGTGATCAGCAGAATGCCACTTTGGTGAATTAAAGTACAAGTTTCCATATGAAACAGCAAAATCTGTACATTATTGGCTGCCAGTGTATATCACCCAGTCCCTATTGTGTATGAATGAATGCAAATGTGACCAGTGTGTTCAGGCGCTTTTCTCACCTCTATAAACTCCAGGATGCCTTCCGCAGAGTGATGGCCCTCATACTCATGGATACTGGACTTGTTGAAGATCACAGTTGTTGGATACGCATTAATGTTGTACTGAAGAAGGGAAAGATGCAAGTGAGCTAAAATACGATATTCAGCTAAAATACGATAATGAAAACGAAGAGGTCTAAAATAATCCTACATGAAACCCAAACATCTGAAGTCATATGCAATATAAAGACAATTATTTAGACCCTTAAACATTTATCAATGTTGTTGCAGTAGTTAACAAAACATCAAACTAAAAATATCAAATAAATGAAAGAGCCATCTTTTCTGAGGCATTTTTGCTATTATTTTTAACTGTGGTTTAACAGGTGTCAATATGATTTTTAGTGAATGCATTCACAGTAAGTAAATTCCCCTCAAGTTCTCACAGGTGTCCTAGCAGAGTACACACAGGTGTAGTTCAGCACATTAACAGGACAACTTCCACTAATGTTTGACAAAGAAAAAGTGTCCAAATGCGTTGTCTTCATTTGGGACAAACTTCTTTTTATTAAACTGTTTGCATGAACTGTTTGCTTTTGCAGTCTCTCTTTACATAAATACCACTTTTTATATTTTGTAATCTAATGAAAAGACACCAAACTTTTTTCTGTCAGTAATGCTGTGGTTTCAGAACATGTTATGCTATTTATTGCATCTCAACAGATAAACACAGGAAGCTAAAGAGGATCTGAATCCATATTAACTACATGCTTTGCATCACAGATGACAGGAAACCACATTAAAAAGCTAGAAATAGACGCTGTAGAGCACCATTAACCAAACACATGATGCCATCAGTTTCAAAACAACACAACATGCCAGATTAACTGCCAAATGTGTGGGTGAATATATCTGTGGTGTGTGCAGTTATGAGAATCTTACCGTACTGCAGAGCCCCCCATGCACAGTACAGTCCAAAGTACCAAATTTCAACTGTCCAAAGAGCTGAATGGAGGCTTTCCGCAGTTCAGGGAGAGCAGCTCGACATGGTGGACACCACTGTAGGACACAATTACATTACCTGCAGTAGCTCTCATTCCCAAATATACCCAGAACCAATCACCCAAAAACACATAAGTGCATGGAATTAGGACTAATGAGGAAAGTACATTTTATACTGTAGGTTTGGAACTCTAGAAAATATGACACAATTTAATTTTTGAAAATGAATCGCAAGATGTGGCTAAAATGTTTCCTGTGCTTGCCTCTGCAGATTATTTCCCACCCTTATGAGCTTGATGAATCAACCATGGACAGGAAGTTGCCATGGTAATGTGTTTACATGCTTGGCAGATTTTCTTTAGAGTTCAAATAGAGGCTTCCAGTGGAGGTTTAACAGAGAGGTTCAGATGTAATGATAACTCACAGGTGCAAAGAAATCAACCAACCAGGGCTCTTTCACATGACTGGGAAAGTTCTCAGGCCTCAGTGTGGTGACATGGGCATTTACACTCTCTTTCGCAAAGGCCACAATGTTATACAGGGCACCCTTACCTGGAGAATTAACACAAGAAGGTGCATTGACAATATAAACTACAACTGGGTGATATAGCGAAAACAACTATATTTCTATATTTATCTGGCTTTTTGATTAAATATATCATGAAATGTATGCATATGGTTTGAAATTACAACTCTTATTGTATATTTTCATTTTACAACACACTACATTTTACACTGGTTATCCCACAAAGTGTTTTAAAAGGTTGATTAGATGCAGAATAACTAGTCCTAATATAACTTACCATGGTGAATCTCAAAATCATGAATTCCAACCCCTTTAAAAACAGCCACACAGGGCCTCTGAATATACAAAGAAGCACACAGCTCAGAATCTGAGATACAGTCCACCTTTCCCACCTGTGCAGACAGATAAACACGATGAATCCAAAACAAGAACACCATTTAGCAGAAATAATGAGACTTAAAAGTAATAATTCACCACAAAATGACAATTATATAATCATTTACACACACACTCATGTTGTTCCAAACCCTGTTAACTGATTTTCTGCTGTGGAACACAAAAAGAGATTCTCTTTTCCAAAAAAATATTTTAACAGGAAATGTATCATGGTCACTGGTATGCTTAATGTATGCTTCCATTGTATGGAAAAGACCACTGTAAAAAATCTTCAAAACGTCTTCTAAACGTTTTTAAAAATTTTTAAAAGTGTAGTATGGTCCCAAATGGAACAATTAACATTTTGTTACAACACGGAAGCATTCTGCGTAAAACAGCTGACAGAAGTGACGTTTATGTGATGTGTTGCTGCTAGCTTTAGCGTGTTAGCCAACCTCAGTCCAACACCTGTATCTCAAACTATGTACATATTCACAAAGTGTGGGGTGATGATAAAGCATTCAACTTACATTTGTATGGTGCTGTCTTCACTGAAGTTTCACTAGTTGATACATTCTCCATTATTTACAATTGTTTTTTCAGACCAGCAATGGAGTCAGGTAACTCCGTACCTTCCGCTACGTATGGCAAGCCATGTACGCTAAGTGCATGAAGTATCCAACATCCAACACTCCATTTTGATGGCTGAAGAGGTGTATCTTCCGTGTACCGTTCTTTTTTGTTAAAGCAGAAGTATGTAACTTTTTCTGTGTTATAATACTTTCACTTATCCCCAGAGGTGTAGTGGTAAAAAAAGAGGTGGGTAAACTATAAATTCTGGTGGACCACGATGTGGTCACCCGGTAAGGTGGGCCACTGCCTACCGGTGTATGTGTATCCTGATGACATCGCTATAGGCTATCATTTGATGGTACTACCAAGGGTATCACTGGCTGTTCCCTCATCATAGGTCACACAATCACTATTCAATTCACACATTAATCTAAGTTCTTGTTAAAGAGACCCAAGAAGGAATAATATGGTTGAAATCTATAAAGTTTACTAAAAGACAAAACAGAGAGAACAAAAATATTTAAGAGAGATAGAGAGGGAGGCTTATATCCAGGGCTTCCAATGCAATGCGCTTGTACATAATGATTAGGGATTTGGGATTATTTTCATAGTCGATTAATCTGTTGAATATTTTCAATTAGTTGTTTGGTCTATAATATGTCAGAACAATGTGGATCAGTGTTTCCCAAAAGCCCAGGAGGATGACGTCCTCAAATGTCTCGTTTTGTCCACAACTCAAAGATATTCAGTTTACTGTCACAGAGGAGAGAAGACACTAGAACATATTCACATTTAACAAGCTGGAATCAAAGAATTTTTTACTTTTGTCTTAAAAAATGACTCAACCCGACTAATTGATTATCAAAATAGATTAGATAGTAAAATGAATCTGAAGAAGAATGAATCTGGTGCCACATATTTTAATTTTAAGAAAACTCAGTTTCTGTAATTAACAGAAGACAATATAAGTTCCATTTTGAACACAAAATAATATACAGTGGTTCTACATGAGACGTTTGGGCTAGTGAGTGACGGATGAATCTTGATGCAGTCTGCTGCTTCCTGCTGATTGGTCAACACTGACAGTAATGCAGCCAGGGTTTCCCATACGTTCATTTATTTGTGGCGGCCCGCCACAATATCAACGCTGACCGCCACACATTGATTTTCGATTTATTTTTAATTTTTTACTAAGCCTATTTAAAATCATATTTGATTGCAGAGAGCAGTAGCGCATTCGCACAGCACTAGGCTACCTCTCGCTCGTCCCTCTCTCTCTCTGTCTCTCTCTGTCTCTCTCTCTGTCTCTCTCTCTGTCTCTCTCTCTGTCTCTCTCTGTCTCACCCGTACCTCTCGCGCTCTCTCTCCGTCATGGAACACCGCTGCATAAATCTGTCCAACACAGCACTGTCAGTTATTACTTATTAGCCAGCATGCAAGGAGCCTAGCTAATAAGGAGAGCTAAGTTATTGTTAGAATACAGCTGGATTTTTGAGGTCAGCACGCTGTATATAGCTGGTAGTAGTCAATATCGATGCACACGCATGGGAAACACTGGCAGCAGCGCATTATGAAAGACTTCGTCTTAGGTTTAACAACCTATGAAACTAATAATGAACAATATGAAACTAAAACGACATAAGCTTAATTTAAAATGGCTTAGGAACTATATATTTAGAGGTGGATAAACGCAATTTAGAGGTGGATAAACCCACTTTGGAGGTGGGTAAACGCTATTTCCGAATTTTGGGAGGTGCGTAAACGGCGTTTACGTGCGTTCAGCCTCCACTACATCCCTGCTTATCCCAGTTTAATATGCAGAGACAACTATTAGTAGCCATTCACAGGTTAATTTCCTTTGAGCGACCCGCTTAGACCAAGGGACTTTTACTTTGTTTGACAAACGGCAGACAGTGTTATATAGACAGGGGGTGTTATTCAGCAAGCTGTTTCGAAGTTTACTTTTGCAAATGGCGCAGAAATGACATACATCAGCTTTAACATACTACTAACACTACTTACACTACAAATTGACTTAGAATAGTGCAGAAGTGTGCAGATGTCACACAGAAGAAAGTAAGTCATATGGGTTTGGAACAACATGACATGAAACATGAAAATGAGGACAACTTTCATATTTAGGTGACCTACCGGTAATCAGAGAAGCTTGACAGACACTATTTTAATGGTGACAAAGACAAAAAGACAAAATCATGCACCTGTATATGAGAGTCTTTCAGAAGAGCTTTGAGTTTTTTATACTCCTGTGATGCCAAATCATTTTGTCCAAAGGAGAAGCAAATGAGCCACCGGTGATGAGCCAATTTATGCTGAAATGACAAAAAACATAGATAATCATTAAAAATAAAAAGGTTACCAAATAAACTTTCCAGATGGCCAGTCTCTTTATTAAGACTGCAACATAACATGCTTCAAGTTATGGGCCTGATATAAATTATGTGTGCCATTCGAATTAAAAGGCAAAAAATAAATAAATGTCCACTTCTTCTAAATGTAAAAATTCAAGCCAGCGGTATGGAACAGGGTTTTTGGGAGGGAAACAACGAAAAATACACCTCTTCACTATCTCTGCACCAGGTTAGTGTACAATTACAGGCTCATGAAGGTACAGGGTTAAACCTGACTAAAAACTTTTGACTATTGGCTGCGGTCTCACTTATGTCAGCAAAGTCAGTAATTTTATGCAAGTACATTTTTATGAGAAAAAAAAAAAGCAAACAAAAACAAAACAAAAAAACATGAATTGTTCACAATAAGACCAGTAGGGCTGCAACGATCGATTATTTAGATAATCGATTAATTAACAATTATTAAAACGATTATGCAACAATTTTTTGGCAGATTATTGCAAAGATTAATCATTAGCTCTTAGCCAATTATTCTGGTTGTGTCCCGACTTAAAAGGTTGTAATAAAATGCTAACTAACAATAGAGGAACAAAATCATCTCTAAAAATACCTCAAAATGACATTCACTGAATTAAAGGGGGGGATCTGTTTGTATCGTTTTCCATTTAAAATGGTCTAAAAATCCTTAAAACAAGATACATTTACTTGAGAAGCAACATATAAGATATTTAGACTTGCTTTAAGAGAATGTATCTTAAATAAGTGTATTTTTTCACTTGGTTATACTCTGAGTGCAGTAAATACAAATATACTTCTATTCAAGATCTATTCTCTAAAAGCAAGTCTAAATATCGTATATGCTGCTTCTCAGGTGAATGCATCTTTTTTTAAAGGATTTTTTGATATTTTAAAATATTTGAATTTTTTATATTATATTCAACATTCTCAGATAACAAGTTTTTCTTCAGCAGTATAGCTGCTAAAAAGATGTATGTTGTTTTAAAAGAGTTTTACATATTTATATTGGAAAACAAGCCAAAACAAAAACATTTCTGTTGCACTGTATAATGGAGCAAAGACTACCCTCTCTCAACTTTGTTCACTTCAATTCATCTTTACCTCACAAAAAAACAAACTCTCTCGTATTAATAATGCTGCATATTGCCAAAATTGACAGTGACACATATATTATGTATATAAGTCACGTTATGTTATAATCTAGCTGCATTAAGCATGTGTGCTTTAGGGACGAGCGTCCCCGCAACAGTGCGCATCAGCCGGGTGCAGTTTCAATCTCTCCCCCTTAGATCGGGACAATCGCACAACTCAGAAGAGGCGCTGACTGCACAGAAAAATGCCAGTTTCGGAGATTGTAGTTATTTACATGATCTGCTTCAGTTTTATTTGAACTTTAATAAAGCTATAACGCATGAAATATAACTGGATTTAAGATGTAACACCGAGTTGTTTCCTTTAAAGATGCTCGACACACAAGTTTTGCTTCAGCGGAGCGGAGCAGCAGCTCCACTTATTCTACAATGAGAGTGCTTCTGTATTTACTTACATACTTTGCGATCTACATCACTTGAAGCTGTTTGGAAATTTTAGAGTACATCTGTACTGTGATCTGTGTAATTCTTTCTCTCCTCAGTCAGGCGCGAGCTGCAGTGCTGCTCTCATCATTAGAGTTTAAAGTGATCTCATGTTACATTAAATTAGATCAAATATAACTATTCGACAATGAACATTTTTGTCGACAATGTTTTATTGTTTAAGTTGTCGATAACGACTAATCGTTTCAGCCCTAAAGACCAGTAACATACATTAAGAAAATACATAAGGTCAATTTTGATTTCATGCTGACTTTAAGATAACATTGCAACATTTACCATCCTAAGTTTGTTTATTTAGGATGCCTTAAATTTAAAAAAAAATTAAAAATTAAAAAAATTATTCCATTGTCTATCTATAGGGACAAAAATGCATTTTGGAATAAAATTCATACAAAATACTGTTTCATTGACAGTAAGAAATATTTATGTTAATTATGTAAAAATATCAGAGTGTCAGTTTCTTCTTGTTACTGTGTAAACAATGATACAGCAGGTAGTACTGGGTGCGGTACAGGAATATGTTCAGTTCAGTGCAAACAAACTCTTTTAGATACGTGTTCGTAAAATTCACTTGAGCACTTACCTCAAAGCTGTCCTTTGTAAGGATCTCAAGGTCAGGCAGATCCTTCAATACTTGTGCATATATTTCTTTAGTATCCAAACTCTGGATAAACTGCAAGGTAGGATAGATTCATATAAATCAAAATAAAAACCAGACCATTAAATTGGCTCCATTATGAACGACTAATACCAGATGCATGATCTTTAGAAAGATGATCCCACCAATACACTGCCTTTCTGAGCAAGGGAACTGCCAGGGGGGAAGAGGGCTGTCGTGCTAGTGGTGATCTCAAAGCTGTCACACAGATCAGCCTGTTTGGAGCAATCCATCCATCCTACATTTACCAGACCATCCTGTAGACAGAAGCAAAGACAAAGTTCAACTGTGAGAAAAACCATTCTTATGCTTTCCGTTTATGATAATGGTTCACTGGAATTTAATTTTATGAAACACAAAGACTCAGTGCTTACCAACATCCCAGCGAGCTTCCGTCTTGTCTGAGCCTCCAGACAATCTATGAAAAATGTGGCTATTTTAGTGACTTTTCAGCAAAAACAAGTCATTCTGGAGTAATTCTACGCTTTCATTTTATGCATTTGGCAGTCAATCTAAAATTGTATCAGTTTGTGTGTTTCCAGGGAATCGAACCTGTGACCTTGGCATTACTAATGCCATGCCCGAACCAGTTGAGCTACAGGAACTATTAGCTCCATTATGAAGGGTTAGTAGTTGCCTTACCCCCAGTGTCTGCACAGAATGTTATCAGCCAGCCAACTCTTTCAGCAAATGCTCTGTCGATCTCGGTGAAGATATTCCCTGAAAATACAAGTCAATTTTATAGATACAACTTTTAACTTTCAACACCTACTAACACTTCCAAAAAAATATTTAAATTTCTTACACCAAACTGTTCAACTTAAAATAGGGCTGCACAATTGACAAATTGTGATTGTTTACCTTGATATTGTAACTGCGATTAATTTTGATTAATAGAATTTACTTTAAAGCTGATGTAACTTTTTCCCTGTTAAAAAACTTTCTTCTATCCCAGCTTAATAGGCAGAGAAAACTATTAGTAACCCATTCTTAGGTTAATTCATGAAAACTGTAAACACTGTGTTTCTCTTGCGCTATTAAAATTGCTCTGTTTGTTTTGAGTGACCTGCTCAGTCCCCACCCAAACATTGTTACTCAACCAATGGCATGAGTTGGGGTGGGACTCTCTCTTTATTTGACAAATGGCAGATGATGGACGTATTCAGAAAGTTGTTTTAAAACAATGTTTATTTTTGCAGTTCCATTTTGGGTGGTGCTAGTGGCGCAGACATTACATACTTCAGCTTTAAATTACTTATTTCGAGTGGAACAACTGCATGCCGTATGCTTTATGTTGGCTACGCATCCAAAACAAGCAGAGAGCGATGTTCCTGAATGACTTTATTGCAGATTTATACATCAGTAATAGTGCGTTCAAGTTCTCCAGGGAAGTTCATATGTACGAAGTCATAAAATGCTGCAAATCTTGGATATTACAGCACTTTTCATGTTACTATCTCCTTAAGATGAATCGCTTATGCTGTATCTTTCCTCACTTTGTAAGTCGCTTTGGATAAATATGCCTGCTAAATGAATACATTTAAATTGTAAATACAATGTGATGTTTGTTCAAGTGATTTTAGTCGGAAAGAACAGACCCGTTTAGACCATGCAAAAGCCATGCATTAAGTGTGCAATTAAAGTCTTTTCTATTGTATCACTCTAGTCCACATATAATGATGGGAAAATGATTTTGTTGTAAACGCCTGTCGCTACATAAACCAGCTAAATGGGTCTTATTTTCTGGCAAGTTTTATTGTTTTTCTTCATTAAGAGTACAAAAATTACATACGAACTTAACTGCTGAGTCAAAATCCTTAAAGGAATAGTTCTTCCAAAAATGATAATGCCATACTTTCTTCAACAGAACACAAATTAAGATTTTTAGAAGAAGATAGAGCTCTGTCAGGTCCTTAAAATGGAAGTACTCAGGTGCCAGCACTTTGACGGTCCAAAAGTCACATTTAGGCATGATAAAAGTAATCCATGCGACTCCAGTCGATCAATGAATGTCTTCTAAAGTAAATCGATACGTTTGTGTAAACAATTAATCAATAAATAAAAGGTTATTAACTTTTAAAAAGCACTTCCTGCCAGCAAATGACACGAAGTGTGACTTAAGTGTGTCGACGAGCTCATGCGAGAATTCGGAAGCGTTGCTTATTTACAACACATGAATGAACGTCATGCCCTGAATGGGAAAAAAAAAAACGGCGATTTAAAGTTAAAAACGTTTTATTTATCTAATTGTTTCTTACATAAACCTATCGATTCACTTCAGAAGATATTCACTGATTGACTGGAGTCACATGGATAACTTTATTGCTGCCTAAATGTGACATTTGGACCGCTGGCACCCATGTTCTTCCATTATAAGGACCTGACAGAGCTCTATCTTCTTAAAATCTTAATTTATGTTCTGCTGAAGAAAGACTGTCATACACATCTGGGAAGGCATCAGGGTAAGTGAATTTTTGGTTGAACTATTCCTTTAAGTAAACTGAATTATTACAAATTATTTGCTTCTGGCATGACCCTTAATTCAACAAGCCCCCAACAGTCTTGATAAATGATTTGATTAATTGTGCCGACCTTACTTAAAAACTTCTTATTTCCTAATATTTGATAAGTGACCGAGAAATAATCCATTTTAAATATTTTAGATAATTTTTTCAAAATCTTAAAACATTATTTATTTCCAGGTTTAAATGAAAAAAAAAAAAAAACTGTTTGTCATTGTGGTCTCCTTTAGTACTGTATATGGCAAAACGGCAGTGATTTGAAATGTAATCGAATACCTTGCCACAGTTCCGTCACTTTGCTCTGCACATAATGCATTGCAAATGTGGTTAGGCTTGCTTTTGATCGGTCGCCGTTGAATTTCTCTGGATTCTGTTGGTATAAATGCATTTATAATTTAGTGTGACCGTAGACATTAAACGTATACATACAATTATGCACACAGATGCTGACAAAGCGAAGGTAAAATGTTCTCACCATTCCAGTTCTGAACACATAGAGGCTGGGGTAGCTGCTAATTCCTTTGCTACGGCACAATCTGCCATTATCGCCACAGTTCACGGCGCCAATCCGAATCACACCGTCCATCTCCTTAGCAAACTCCCGCCACTGAAGGGTCAGTTAAATTCACATGTCAGTTAAATACACTACATTAATTATACCAATCCAAAAATATGGAAGGAAGAGACTAAGAGAGAAGTTACGTACAGTTGGAGCAAGGTCATGACAGTGCGAGCAGCGCGGGAAATAGAAATTCACAAACCAGACTTCCCCAGAATTTACTGCTGCATCTGTGAAAAGACCAAACCTGTGTCAAAACACTCCATTTGCAAAAACAGGTTCTATTTGAATACTTCAAGATCAGCTAAAAGCAATGGATGAATTTCACAAAACCTGTCTAGAGCATGCAAGGCTCTACGCTAACATTTTTGTTTAGGAGTGCTCGAGCCCCTAAGAGAACATTTTTAGGGGCAGTCGAAAAACTTTTTTTTTTTTTTTCAAAGACTGTAAACTTTATGTGTCACAAGACAATATACACATGCACAACAGGCATTAAGAATTACTAAAGAATTAAGAAACAATCGGATATACTTGATACAGAACATGACAGAAGACGTTAGACACCTCAATAAACCTTTTTCCAAGTTCACTTTTTTCAGTTAACCATCAAATCATATGTAAACATGAGCTAGGTGACCATCTTTGATCGTTGTACCGTCGCTACTTTTTCAGAGACTTGCTCATGAGTATTTTAAAGACATCAGTCATTTATGGGGGCCTGGGTAGCTCAGCAAGTAAAGACGCTGACTACCACCCCTGGAGACGCAAGTTCGAATCCAGGGCGTGCTGAGTGAATCCAGTCAGGCTTCCTAAGCAACCAAATTGGCCCAGTTGCTAGGGAGTGTAGAGTCACATGGGGTAACCTCCTCTTGGTTGCTATAATGTGGTTCTCGTTCTAGGTGGGACACGTGGTGAGTTGTGCGTGGATGCCGCGGAGAATAGTGTGAACCCCCACACGCTATGTCTCCGCGGTAACAAGCCACGTGATAAGATTTGTGGATTGACAGAGTCAGACACTGAGGCAACTGAGATTCGTCCTCCGCCTCCCGGATTGAGGCGCAAATTGTATGTTTGCATAAAGTAAATTAAGCCTTTATTTAGGATGACTGTTTTTTTCCATCGTGGATCTTTTCATGATAGTTAAGCACAATCAGTAATAGTAATCTGATTACAAGAATTTTACATTTGTGCCTAAAAGTAACTGGATTACATTAGATAATTACCTTGTAATCCAAATACACCCAACACTGCTCAGGACACCTTTTCAGTCTGTTTAGAAATGTAACCTACTCCTTGATCAGGGTCGAATAAGCTCATTACTTACCAAAGTCCCCTCTGTCAAGTGTAGTAATTTCTTGATCATCGTCATATATTCCTGAAAAACACATACACATTTTTTTTCTCTAGAATAAATTAATATGGAATATCTTAAACAACTTTAAACATACATTCGACACAACAATAAAATCCATACAGAACATGACTTAGAGAAATGAATAACCAAAATCATATCTGTAGTAGTTCCAGCTTTCATATCTTCCTCCCTGTTGTTCATCTTGCAGGCCCTTCTCTCCATACTTGTCATATTTCTTCCTAAGGTCCTCATCCTTCAACACCTCATAGGCCCGATTGATCTTCAAGAAATTGTCGTGGGCTGTTTCATCGTTCTAAAAAGACAGAATCACAGCGTTATAACATTTACATTATGCATTTGGCAGACGCTTTTATCCAAAGTGACATACAGTGCACTTATTACAGGGACACTTCCCCTGGAGCAATCTGGAGTTAAGTGCCTTTCTCAAGCACACAATGTTGGTGGCTGTGGGGACAGAACCAGCAACCCTCTGATTACCAGTTATGTGATTTAGCCCACTATGCCACCAAAGGAATAAATGCAAATTTTTTAGATGACATGCCATATAAAAGCTACTCACAGGATTTTTGTCTGGATGCATTGTTAGTGCGAGCTTTTTGAAGGCCTGCCGAATCTCACGTGTGCCAGCCTCTCTCGAAATACCCAACAACTTGTAGTAATCTTCATCGGAGGAAATGGCAACGAACAGCAAAACTGCGATGAAGGCAAAGAGGGAAGTTCTTCTTGAAGGTTTTAAATGACTCTGGAACATCTTCATTGTTTGAGGCTGTTGTTGGTGCAGATCTTTGGTGGAGGGATTGTTACGGGAATCTGATGATCATCATCAACAAAGGCACCCTGTGAGCAATATGTGTGAGAGAGAGAGAGAGAGAGAAGGGAGATCTCAACTGCCTTGCTACGGAAATATGACACGTAGGCTAAGTGTTTACAGAGGGCGGAGCAACTTTATACTTTCTCTTCAGATCTCTGACATAATACACACCACATATTCTCTTTATTTGATATGTGCTTCCTCCTAAACATTGGATTGCAGCCCAAAAATGAGTCGCAGGTCTGTACCGACAGGGTCAAAGAGGAGAAAGAGCAGGAGAAAAACAATGCTACATGCAAATAACTATATAATCGTGCATAGTTAGAACAGTAAATAAATATGCTAATCTACCTTCAACAGGGAGAAGAAAACGTTTTGGCTAATCATTTTGCACGTTGTCGGGCCTGTGCAGTTCATGGTATTTTTAATACATTTCAATGCTTGGTTTGGTGCTGCATTGGACCAACCAGTTGAGACTCACTGATTTAGATCACGTCATTTAACATTCCATGTATTTATGATACCTAGTAACACATTACTAAATATGAAGCTCGAAATTTAATATTATAGTTCTGTTCACATTTAAATCAAATTTTACTGCAATTTCGTGTTCTAATACATGTTGATACGAGAAGATTACAGACTTAAACTCAAGCCGAATTCCGGAGCAAAACTTTTGACCTAAACCAAATCAAGTCATTGCCAGAGATAAATGAAGTAGAATTAGCGCCAGTATTTCGATGGAATGTGCATATGGTCTCACCTTTTTTGAATACTCTGCTCTAATTCATGCTTTTACAGGACACAACACCGGTGTCTGTCAGTAGCAGCGTGAAGCACGCAGTGGAAGGGACACACGCCACCGGAAGGGAGTTTGTCTAAGTCAAAATAAAAGTCAGCAGTCTGTGAAAATCGAAATGTTTTTGTGTGTGTGTGTGTGTGTGTGTGTGTGTGTGTGTGTGTGTGTGTGTGTGTGTGTGTGTGTGTGTGTGTGTGTGTGTGTGTGTGTGTGTGTGTTTATGATCAGAAAAGGTTAATTTGTAGTCATGAAAGCGTCTTATTTATGGATATTGGGAAATTTGTTCCTTGGTTGTATTAAAAAAAATATTTATTCATCGTATCATAATTTTGGCAAAATACCATACATAAATGCTTATGTTAAGTAGAAAACTTAAATATTTCCGTCTGTGAGCTTTGCAGACTATTTATCTGATTTATGTACTTTATTGTTCTTTTTTCTTTTTTTACATGTTTATTTTAAACTCCCTCCATGCTTGTTTTTATTTTCCACTATTTCAATTAGACGCTATCATTACAGACCAAAAGACCTCCACATTTTATAGAGACCAAATGTTTTCTATCTTTAATTATGGCCATTTTAGAATTGCATTACTTTCAAAAGTAGGCCTTAATAAAGAAAACAAGAAACAAGAAGGAAAAAAAAAACAAAAAAACAAGCAAAATGTGGTTAATGAGTCAACTCTTATGTTAAATAGTTGTATTTATAAATAATAAGATTTAATGATAACACACACACACACACACACACACACACACACACACACATATATATATATATATATATATATATATATATATATATATATATATACATACATACATACATACATACATACATACATACATACATACACACACATACATACATATATATATATATATATATACACACAGGTGAAACTCGAAAAATTAGAATATCGTGCAAAAGTTCATTAATTTCAGTAATTCAACTTAAAAGGTGAAACTAATATATTATATAGACTCATTACAAGCAAAGTAAGATATTTCAAGCCTTTATTTGATATAATTTTGATGATTATGGCTTACAGCTTATGAAAACCCCAAATTCAGAGTCTCAGAAAATTAGAATATTACATGAAATCAATAAAAAAAAAAAGGATTTTAAATACAGAAATGTCGGCCCTCTGAAAAGTATAATCATGCATATGTACTCAGTACTTGGTTTGGGCCCCTTTTGCATTAATCACTGCCTCAATGCGGCGTGGCATGGATGCTATCAGCCTGTGGCACTGCTGAGGCGTTATGGAAGACCAAGATGCTTCAATAGCGGCCTTCAGCTCTTCTGCATTGTTTGGTCTCATGTCTCTCATCTTTCTCTTGGCAATGCCCCATAGATTCTCTATGGGGTTCAGGTCAGGCGAGTTTGCTGGCCAATCAAGCACAGTAATACCATGGTCATTGAACCAGGTTTTGGTACTTTTGGCAGTGTGGGCAGGTGCCAAGTCCTGCTGGAAAATGAAGTCAGCATCTCCATAAAGCTTGTCTGCTGAAGGAAGCATGAAGTGCTCTAAAATGTCCCGGTAGACGGCTGCGTTGACTCTGGACTTAATAAAGCACAGTGGACCAACACCAGCCGATGACATGGCTCCCCAAACCAACACAGACTGTGGAAACTTCACACTGGACTTCAAGCATCTTGGATTGTGTGCCTCTCCATTCTTCCTCCAGACTCTGGGACCTTGGTTTCCAAATGAGATGCAAAATTTGCTCTCATCAGAAAAGAGGACTTTGGACCACTGAGCAACAGACCAGTTCTTTTTTTCTTTAGCCCAGGTAAGACATTTGACATTTGAAGCCCATGTCCAGGACCCGTCTGTGTGTGGTGGCTCTTGATGCAGTAACTCCAGCCTCAGTCCACTCCTTGTGAAGCTCCCCACACATTTGAATGGCCTTTTCCTGACAATCCTGTCCAGGCTACGGTCATCCCTGCTGCTTGTGCACCTTTTTCTTCCACACTTTTCCCTTCCACTTAACTTTCTATTAATGTGCTTTGATACAGCACTTTGAGAACATCCAACTTCTTTTGCAATTACCTTTTGAGGCTTTCCCTCCTTGTGGAGGGTGTCAATGATGGTTTTCTGCACAACGGTCAGGTCAGCAGTCTTCCCCATGATTGTGAATTCAACTGAACCAGACTGAGAGACCATTTAAAGGCTCAGGAACCCTTTGCAGGTGTTTAGCTGATTAGAGTGTGACACTTTGAGCCTACAATACTGAACCTTTTCACAATATTCTAATTTTCTGAGATTCTGAATTTGGGGTTTTCATAAGCTGTAAGCCATAATCATCAAAATTATATCAAATAAAGGCTTGAAATATCTTACTTTGCTTGTAATGAGTCTATATAATATATTAGTTTCACCTTTTAAGTTGAATTACTGAAATTAATGAACTTTTGCACGATATTCTAATTTTTCGAGTTTCACCTGTATATATATATATATATATATATATATATATATATATATATATATATATATATATACATTTTTGATGGAAATAAGATAATTTTCCTGTAATCCGATTATCTGATCAGTTCGGATGAATTTGAACTCGACATTGTTGACACCATTTAATAAAACTGCAGTCATTGAAAAATTAATTCTTATTTATTTAAGGAATTAAAATAATATTCAACATTGCTTAAGACTCAGAGAGAATATTTTTTCATCAGGACTTCAAAAACAACACATAGCTGAGGATATGATTAACAATTAACATGATGGAAATTTGCATTGTACAGTTGAATGTAAGCATTTATGTAGTTTTACAGGTAGCAATAATCGTATAAATGATAAACTTGTGTAAGTCAATAGCGTGTAAGAGCAAGTCTACAAAATGTAATACACTTATAAAATGTTATATTCATGAAACCAAAGTATATATTCTCCTGTTCAACTAGAGTAATGGCTTATGAGTCTTTGCGCTTCTCTGACCCCGGTGAGGTAAGCTCCATGAGTAGTGGTGTAGAAGTTCACATGTGTAGCTTCACCAGCAAACAACACCTGTAGATGCTTCAGAAAGAGACAACACAGAGAGTATCCTTTTACCATTGCTTGACCTTGGAAATTTTACTTAGCTAATTATCTAATACAATGTTATTTAACTTCAATAAGAATATTAGGATATGCGACTGTAATAATCAAGGGATATAAAAGACTAAAGGACCTTGCATCTTTTTTTAGTACAAGATACTGTACTAAGATTCTCTCTAAAATAAAATGAATTCATTGATTTAAAAGAAGTTGAGATGTTACCTTCCTCCCTCTGCTTTTAGCTTTAGGGGGAAGAGGTGACGCCAATGCTTTGTGTGCTTTCACTCCATCAACACCATGAGGAATAAATGTATAGGAGCCAGCGACATGGGAATCATGACCCCATCTGCTGATCAGCGTCTTTGAGACTTCTGAAACCGACCAGCCTGTGAAAGACCTGAGCAACCTTTAAAGACATAAACAGAGCTTTTCAGCAACAAAAGATGCAAAAAACAACACATGCAATATAGCCTGTTTTGCAAATTAGATTGATATTTTCTGTTTCATGTAACGTCAATGTATGACCACGCTGCCATGTTTTCAAACCATTGAGATTCCCTACTTTCATTGGTTAGTTTAGAAATGCCCATCCTGTTTGCAAACGCCTACTGAGTTCTACACTGAGATTCCCTAGTTTCATTGGATAGTTTAGAAACGGCCATCCCGGTTTGAAAAATGCCCATAGATTTGAAAACACCCATTACTGTTCTCCAGAGACCTATACACCGAACAGTTCATCATTACCTGCATCGGTCAACAATCAGACTGTTTGGCCTATTACCAGAAGTGTAATCTAGAAGTGTACCAGAAGTCCAAAATCTAACAAAGGAATTGGAAATGGATAATAAAAAATGTCTGTTTTATTTTTTATTTATTTTTGTTAAATGTAATTTATTGAGAATTTTTTATTTTATTTTAAAGGGATAGTTCACCTCAAAAAGGACAATTATCTCACTATTTACTCAATTTCATTAATCATCTTTCTTCTGCTGAACACAAACGAAGATTTTTAGAAGAATATCTCAGCTCTGTAGGTCCATTCAAAGAAAGTGAATGGTGGCCAGACCTTTCAAACTCCAAATATCACATAAAGGCAGCATAAAAGTAATACATAAGTTTCCAGTGGTTTAATATGTGTTTTTTTTTAAGCCATGCAATCACTTTGGGTAAGAAAAAGATCAATATTTCAATTATTTTTTCCAATAAATATCCACTATCAACTTCACTTCAAAGTTGAGATTTATAGTAAAAAAAAAATACATAAATATTGATCTGTTTCCCACCCACAACTATCATTGCTTCTGAAGATTTAACCACTGGAGTCATATGGATTACTTTTATGCTGCCTTTATGTCCATTTTGGAGATTGAAAGGTCTGGTCACCATTCACTTGCATTGTATAGACCTACAGAGATTAAATATTCTTCTAAAAATCTTTGTTTGTGTTCAACAGAAGAAAGTCATACACATCTTGGATGGCATGAGAGTGAGTAATGAGAGAATATTCATTTTTGGGTGACCTATCTCTTTAATAAATGTTGGATCTTATTTGCTGTCATCAGCCACCCTGCTTTCTTGAAAACTTAGAATGGTCTATATTACAAATACTTCTGAATGAAATTAATGTAATTGTCTGGCATTTTGCAATAGAATGATATTAATTTTATACCTCACACAGATTGCTCCAACTTCACTGTCCTGAAGCGTCTCCATATATAATGCTTCTCTACCAGTGATCCAGCCACAAAGAGCTGTGGGGTGACGTGCCACAATATCAAATCCTGTGATCTTCTTGAACCACAACTTTTTCCAGGCTTCTCCTTCTTGCAGAGACTGATAAATGTCTTTATCTTCAGGGCCCTCATCCCACACCAGCTGAACCCCAGTACAGTCTTCTGGCCAAAACCTTTCCTCGAAATACAGGAAGATTTTGTCCACTATCCCAAAGCCGAGATTCTGAATTGCAGCAAGTTTGGTTTTTGGTAGAGATGGCTCAAACATGGTTGTTGCTTTGTCTTTGAGGACCCCCAAAGATACAGTGACAATCACATGGTCTGCTTCAAAGCTCTGTCCGTTTTCACAGATGATCCGAACAGGATAATTCTGGCCTTCGTGCTTCCCTTTTTTAATCAAATCCCACTGGATGCTCTTCACCGGTGCACTACACTTGACCGATCCTGCAGGAAGATCTTTTAGGAGAACATCTAAGATTGCTTGATAGCCACCCGGTCCCAAACAGTTAAAGAAACCTCCCTCTAAGGCAGTGTAATAACTAATCTGCGAAGCAGACACCTCATATAGAGAAGAGCAAGCTTCATCTGTACATTCAGTTCTT
Organism: Xyrauchen texanus; assembly: GCF_025860055.1. NCBI lineage: Eukaryota > Metazoa > Chordata > Actinopteri > Cypriniformes > Catostomidae > Xyrauchen > Xyrauchen texanus. The sequence goes on along the minus strand of NC_068289.1, from coordinate 44,875,429 downwards.
TTGCACCATTCAAAAACTATTTGGCAATCCTTTGTCGCTGCTAAAGCCGACTCACCAAAGGCATCGTCCAGATAACCTCCTAGAGTTAGCTCTCTGTGCCTGCATTCAAGAGCATCATCAAAAGCTTTGGCGGTGAGCTTGCTGAACTGCGAACAGACTGGATCTACAATCACTGTGGAAACCTGCTTTCCATCTTCTTTAAAAAAGTAATCTCGAGGGGTTACCGAACTAGGCAGGCACATGAACTTGCTTGCGGATGGCCCCTCCGAGAGCAGGTTCTGTTCTTTTGCAAGTTGGAAAAGGGGGTTTCCTTTCTGTCCATGAATCCAGTTAGCACCAACTTCAATTATATTCTTAGTGAACGGTTTAGTGGTGTGCACTCGCCCTCCAATTCTTTCCTTTGCCTCAACAACCAGGACATTATGAAATCCTGCCTTGACCAACGTTGCTGCAGCAGCCAAACCTGCAAAGCCTGAACCTATCACTATGACCTTGGTACTTTTGAGTACTTCAGAAGTGCTCATCCCTGCAGCTTTGTTCGGCTGTTTGGAGAGAAAAGCCGAAATTTAATATAGAAATTTGAAAAAGTCTAAAGTCCTAAGAGCAAACAGCAACCAGCAATAAGGAGGAACTGAACAAAGAGTACAGGTGATAAGAGTACTGTTGCAACCTCTACACTAAATGAGTATGTTTTACGTGTCAGCCAGGTCAATACTTATACACCTATAACTTGACGTTAGTGAACTTTATTCTATATGTCATTGTTAACAGAGATCAGGCGGTCACGGACTATCCAATGGTGGATGAATGTTCAAATACTGTTATATGCAGATAGCTAGTACCTCCCCTCATGTAAAATGATCTGCAACGCACTCGAAGTACCTTTCACAAGAATGTATGCAGGGGCTATCAGTTAGTCGCTCCCACAGACCTAACACTTAGAGCAGTGTTTCCCAACCACTGTGCCGTGGCACACAAGTGTGCCGTGAAAGGTTACTAGGTGTGCGTGGAAAATTATAAAATTCCACAAAATAAATAAATGCATGAAAATAATAATAATTTCAGGGATCAAAACTCCTCACCTTTCGGAGAAATTCGCCATTTTGAAACCATAATCGGTCACTTTTGTGATAGTGAAGAGCAATGATTGATGTGCAAAAGTGAGTGACATTTATACATGTTAAGGGTCTTTCACATGACATTCGAATCAGCGCTGCAGAATACATTGAAGTCTATGAAGTGACGTCACAGCAAACAGTTTTTCACACGTTTTTGCTTCACCAATAATGTCTTCGAGAGAACAAAGCAACAAGAAATATTTTAAAACTGTCCAAATTTGTGGAGACACTGAATGTCTCAAAATTGCTTTTAATTAAATATTACCTTATCGTTTACGAATATCAGAGACCCCAGTTATTGATCTAATTTAAATTCACTAAGAAAACACTTAGACCTAAATGAGTCCTTTTATTACGTTCTGCTATCAAAGCAACTGCACGCGTTTTCTCTCTTCCAAATACATGTTTTCAATGTTTATTGTGCACACCTTCCACTTTTTATGTGGCAAACTCGTAAAATCGCCCCTCTGTGACGCTTTCTGCAACTCTTGTTATGTGGAGGGCAATGTGGCAATTGACGTTGGGTTCAGCCTCCAGAACCAAATTAAAACTGCCACGAGAAGTCATCTGTCCGAGGCAAAGACACAAAATCTATGACAATTGCCTCAGCATTAGTCTCTGTATGCGTTTGATTACGCACAGGCGAGCACCCAGTTTAAGACAATGCGAAACAGGAGGAAGTTTTGAGTTGTTGATTGAGTTCTGTTCAGTAAATGTTTTACATGTTTTGCTCATATTTTAAACGTATGTGTTTTTTGTAATATTGCGTAGTTCATATGTCGTGTTTTAGTGGCCTCTGCTGTTACTGCGGGTGGGGGGTGGGGGGTGGGGGGGTTGTATTAATCTGCTTCGTGTGGTGTCTCTGTTGTTCATCTGTTCTCTTCATAAATAAATAAGTGCATAATCTGCTATATGCTCATCCTGATTAAACATTTCAATGTGAACGAAAATAAAAGCTATTAAATGTCTTATAATCATTAAAATATGAACATTTAAATGGCAGAGGGTTGAGGTGGAGCTGGAGACTAAGAAAACCAGAGCAGATCAGGTGGATGGCCAGGAGACCAAGGGGACCAGAAGAGATCAGGCGGGCGGCCAGGAAACCAAGGAGACCAGAGCAGATCAGGCGGATGCCCAGAAGACCAGAGCAGATCAGGCGGACAGCCAGGAGACCATGGAGACCACCTCTAGGTAGGAACTGGGTCAGGAGTCCTGGTAGGTGGCCACAGGGCCTAGACAGGGTCAAGAGGTCTGGGAGGTGGCTGCAGGGCCAAGACAGGGTCAGGAGGCTTGGGAGGCAGTCACAGGGCTGAGACAAGGTCAGGAGGCCTGGGAAGCGGCCACAGGGCCGAGACAGGGTCAGGACACCTGGGAGGCGGCCAAAGGACAGGGACTGGGTTAAGCGGCTGAGACGCTTGAGGAGGGGTGGGAAGAGCCACTGTAAGAGGATTCTCTTGTAAGGCGGACGGAACCGCTGGAGGAAGAGTCTCTGGGGGAGTGTGCGGGGCCGCTGGTGTAGGAGTTTCTGGAGGAGTAGGCTGAGCCGCTGAAGGAGGAGTCTCTGGAGGAGTGGGCAGCAATGCTGGAGGAAGAGTCTCTGGAGGAGCGGGCGGAGCCACTGCAGGAGGAAACTCAGGGGTGCAGGCGGAGCCGTGGATGAGGCTCGACGAATTCAGGCGGAGCCATGGAAGGCGAAGCTGTGGGAGGCTCGAAGGGCGAAGCCGTGGAAGGTGGAGCCGTGAGAGGCTCGAGGGACGGAGCCGTGGGAGACTCGACGAGAGCTGGCAATGACTGGGAACAGACCTCAGAGATCATGAGCACTGGCAGCATCTCTGGAATGACCTCAGGGAAAACCGATCATTAAAAGAAACTACAAAGGACTACAAAACTAACAGGAAACAGGAACAGGGAACTAAACAAGGATTTCAAAATAAATGTCTAAGCATAGAAACAGAGATTCCTTGACAGAAATAAAAGTCTAAGCAAAGAAACAAGGAATATGTGACAGGTATCTGCAGTTGATTCTGTTTCACATATGACAATAAAAGACTAAGTACAAGCCTTGAATACATTATTTAATCAATTACAATAATGCCAATTGTGCATGTGCACAATTTTATTTTTTACTCTGTGCTTGTGTATTGTGGGATTTTAATTTATCCAAGTGACTTGAGTGTTTGGATTATGTTTACCAAAATTAGTTCAGATCCATTTAATAATTTGTTTCTGGTGATGCCACCTGGTGATATCTTGTGTGAAATTAGTTAGTCACTGAATCAACGATCGAAAGAAAAAAATAATCCTTTAAATTTGTATGTCTACAGACCTACAAAGAGACTTAAGTAGAGGTTTTATGCATTATAAGAACAATGCAAATCTATAATTTCCCTACAGTTTGTGAGCTGCTGAGCATGACTTTTTACCAAAAGACAACAATAATAGTCTAATATTATTGTGAGTTTCAATAACATCCATATGTTTTCATGTATAAAAAAAGTGTCTACATATCTACTGACTTCAGTAAAGTGTTCTACGAACAAAGCCAATCTATTTTCTTACAGTTTGTCGACAGCACACATAGTTAAAAAAACAGGAGCTGATATTAAAAATAGTTTTACATATTCAACACTATATAAACTAAATATAAAATATAAATATAAACTCCATTTACAACGTGTGCTTAAAAGAAGGATTGTCCTTTGTTTGTTTATTTTTTCCTGCAGTGCATTTTAATGTAATGAAATTGGCAAGGTGCCAATCAAAAATGATATACTGATAAATAACTCTCCTTTGTGTGTTCCTCAACTCTACATTATTCATTTAGATCAACATCAATACCGTTAAAAAACATTGATATATTAGCACTGTTGTAAGCAACTTGTAAGGTTTCAGGTCATGAACCCAACCCCACATCAAGAGCTGTCTTTCGTAGTTAGTAGGGCATAGGGATGATCACTTTCGTTTGGAATTCGCCCTATATTATATTACATTGATCCAGAAAGCTTTTAGAACTTGAAAATATGAACTAGTATTTATATTAATTTTTTTTCAGCGGAGCACCACCTGAGTCTTCTCCCATCTACCAGTGATGCTTGATTCAACTTCCCGCGTCTACTACCTGCGCAGATATCAACAGCGCAACTGGGTTGTAGGTTGCCAGGTTGAGGTCACAAATGGGTTGAAATGTGTGTGATGTATCGATTGTGGGAGTAGGATGCGTTTCATACAAGATTTGGCAAATGGACAACCATGGAATAATATATTGATGTGATTATTCATATAATGAGGTTTGGGCCATACAAATTACGGAACTTTCCTGGGAGAATTAACAAAACGGGAGGGGGGCGGGAGATGGGTGTGAAGTACGGGAGACTCCCGGGAAAAACGGGAGTGTTGACATGTATGAACTTTGTACCATTTTACACGGTCAGAGAGATGGACCGATACTTGCTTTTCAAAATTCAAAATTGATAGTTTTGAATTGAGTTTGTTGTTTAGGCCTATATGTTAAATTAATTATGTTTTAGAGATTACATAACCTGACTTGTCAGCCATATGAATATCATTGCATTTGAATGGATAACTTTACAACTAAAGCCTATTAAGACACTCATCACTTTGCCAAAAGGCATTAAACAACCTATTCCTTCTGTGGTAAGATACAGATTAATGTGCCAAATGTGCAAAATTCTCATTTAATTTCTTTGTATTTTTATTCTTTTGTCATTGTGTTTTATAAAATACTTGTTCTTAATGCTCCTTTGATTGTCGACTCAGTCCAGTGTCAGGAGAGCGAGGATCATTTGGAAACAGAAAAAGATATATTTTCGGCATGTTTTAATCTTTTATTTTATTTTTCTGGCAGTTATCGTTCATAGGACACTATCCCGTGGTCACTTGTGCGTTTAGAGGTAAAAGTGAACACACAACTTGACGAAGTGCAATGAATAACGACCACAGACCAGCGAAAACTATCTTTACAGACAAAGGGTGAGAAAAACAGACCTTTAAACAACTAGACAATAGACATTAAACAATTAGACAACTAAATTAGGACAGGAAAACACTTATATGGCCTATTTACGACATAAATGTCGCCATCTACAGCGTCCTGAAGGGATTACAACCGGCTCAAGTTTACGTTAGCCTCATTTTGTTTTTGTGTGTTTCTCAAGAATACATGGCTTATTTTTCAGATATTTAGCTGGATTTGTTTTAGTAATTGATCTACGAGGTATTTTAGGTGTACATGTCTAAATGGGCATGTTTTGAAAAATGCCCTGATTGGTTTTTACGTCCTTGACTAAACACTTTTTCTGTGTTATTCTGTATGAACCATCACACAATGTATGTTAGCTTGCCTTAGTGACATTTGTGTATACTTTCAATCTTTTAATTACCATTCCTTATGCTATAAAACGAGAACTGACTTTGCAACAAGAATGTTTTCTGTTTTGTTACATACAAGAGAAAAAAAACAGCCTTGATAAGGGCCACAAAAGAGTTGTACAATGCAGCATTGCATTTGTGCTTAAGTTAATGTATAATTTTTGCATTATCAAATAGGTGGCAAAAGAATTTCGTTACACTGAGTATTTTTCCCTTCTGTTTATTGACTTTCCGTTAGACAGGTGACGTGCCTCTTGCATACAGTGAAAGATTGACAATGTGGAAGTTAGAAAAGAGAATGCATAGTCTCCAAGATTTGTTTATAATTAATACTATTTATACATTAATTTAACTCACATAAAACCTTTATCTTAGTAAACATATTCAATTGTACTGTAATGCTTAAGCCACTGAAGAAAAGCAGCTTTTGGTAAGTGCTTGAATCTGTCCACTTGACAACCAAAACAAATACCTGTGTAAAAAAATACAGATCTGCAAACTTAATTTCCCCATATATTCCATATCCTCTGTTCAGTTGAAATTATACATTAAGGCAATTAATTCAGCTCCATAACATTTCATATTTAATAAACAGTTTCTCTTTTATACTACCAATTTGCTTCCTTTTCCAAAATATATATATTTAAATAAAGTAATTATATGTTAACATGTAAATCTAAATCTAAAAAGGAAAGGATCCTGACTGTAGTGTTTTTGCATAGCACCACTACTGGCATTTAGAGAGTTAAGATTTTTGCCCTTTTGTGCCCTTCCTAAAACAGGCCCTTTGCTTTCTTCAGGTTCAGTTGCTTCCAGGTTGGCATGGCATAGAAATCCAACCTAGAAATTCCCATAACCAGTGCAAAGTCGTCATTTGAGAGATAATCCTGCACAGACAATAGAGGTAAGGCGTTAGGTTTATAAATAGTTGACTTTTGTAAAAACACATCCAAGTCACATTTGAACCCAAAATCAAAAGGAAAAAATATATATATACACATTAAGCCTTTGTGGACCATTACTGTGTTTCTTTTTTTAACATAGTGAGATTAATGCCATTACCATTATTCCATGTACAATTTAGATTTTTTTTTGCATTGCATGGATGAGAATTTAGAGAGAAATGTGCTTAATTTTCATACAACTAATGTCACAACGCATAAAATCCAAATGGTCCTAAAACAGCTTTATTTTATGGTAGGTTGATGCTATTTACACCCTAATGCAAATAGTGTAAAATATTATTTCAACCCAACCCTGGTACAAATAATGGCAAATATTATTTGAAACCCAGCCCTGGTACAAATAGTGGCTGATACTATTCGCACACCTAATTATAGGGGCATCACTGCGGCATGTTTATTTAGAGTCCCACAGACACCCTACCCCTAACCTTCCCTTTCAAAAATTAACATTGGTTCTACAGTAACCATAGTATCACCATGGCATTTTGTAGTAAAATCATATTAACAGCAAAATTAAACATGGTTACTATATAAACACCATATTACTGTAGTAACACCATTGTTAATTGCATCAACAATTGCATGCAACATGGTTACTATAATATTACTAAAGTACAACTACTTTTATATTTATTTTTATGTATTATTATAAGTAGTATCAAAGAAAATATAAGAGAAAATAAGAGAAGAGACAGAAAACAGAACGGGAAAAAGAGTGTGACAAACGTGCAATCAGGGTTATTATCGTTAACGAAAACAAAAATGAATAAAAAGCATTTTCATGAACTAAAATAAAATAAGATATGAATATCAGATAATAAGAAAAAAAACTAAACGAAAATGAAAAATCTTGCCTTGACAACTAACTAAAATATAAAACACACAAAAACTATATTTAGTTTCCGTATTTGTACTTTGTTTAATTTTTTGCCCCAAATTATGTGAATATCAAGATGCAATAGGAACTAGTCTGCAGTTTTGAACGGTCAGATCTAGCACCACAACAATAGGTGTTAAGTGCCACGCCTACTATGTGTCTTCAAAATGTGCGAGGTGTGTTTAACGGGGTATAATGTTTTGATGGCGTTTGGCAGAAAGTAAACGAGTGCTGTGTGTGGGAGTACTTTGAATGCAACACAGTGACTCTTAAAAGCAAATGCATCATTGTGTCACACAATATTATCTGTACACCAAATAAATTGAAAAATAATAATAATAATAACACATTTATTTCTGTATTTTTAACCGTATCAACAGGATCATAAAAAGTATTTGCAAATCGAACATAAAAACAAAAGGTACAAGACTGTGTACTTTCGTCTTTCATGAGAGCAAAAACTACAATCCCATGAAGCATTTTGAAAAATATCATGAAAATGATGGGAATATATAAAACTATTGATTTTAGTTGTTAATTATAAGTATAGAAACAATATATTTTAAGTTTATTGCGAAATGTTCCGATATGTACAAATATACAAGTAGTTTATAGACAGAGGTGGGTAGAGTAGCCAAAAACTGTACTCAAGTAAAAGTACAATTACTTTAAAAAAATTATTACTCAAGTAGGATTAAAAGTACTAACATAAATAATTACTATATTAATTCCCCTATATTCCATTACATAATACACATTTAACATGTATTACAGAATTATTATTATTATTAATGTAAATTCTGTCATCATTCACTATCATGGTGTTTCAAACCCGAATGACTTTCTTCCATGCAACACAATAAGGAGATATTAGACAGAATATTTGCCTGAGTCACTATTTACTTTCAATAAATGTTTTTTTTCTCCATATTTTGAAAGTGAACAGTAACAGAGACCGCAGTCCCTAATATTCTGTCTAACATATTTTGTATTCCACATAATACAAAGGGTCACCCGGGTTTGGAACAACATAAGGGTAGGGAAATGATGACAAAATATTAAATTATGGCTGAGCTATCACTTTAAATGTATACTTATCATTTACTTATCCCCATGCATCCCAGATGTGTATGACTTCCTTTCTTCAGAACACAAATTAAGATTTTTAGAAGAATATTTTAGCTCTGTAGGCCAAAATGTGAAGATGATCTGTTTCTCTGTTTCTCATCCACACATTCTCATATCACATCGCTTCTGAAGATACTGATTTAACCATTGGAGTCTTACGGATTACGTTTATGCTGACTTATGTGATTTTGTTTAGCTTTAAAATGTTGCCTCCATGCACTTGCAATGTATGGACCTACAGAGCTGAGAAATTGTTCAAAAAATCTTCATTTGAGTTCAGGAGATGAAAGAAAGTCATACATCTGGGATGGCATGAGGGCTAACTATCCCTTTAAGGGCTCTTGTCAGACCTGGATGAATTTGTCAAGAAGAAGAGAGGTTTGGAAACATTTCTAGTAATTATTATGGTGAAAATGTGAAAATGTCTCACAAGGACATTATATATATATATAATGCTGAAATATAAATCAAAGCAAGATCATGCTTTATTAATGCATACTTTCACTATTACATAGCTTTTAAAGTCCTGTGTGGATTCTAATTTCAGAGTAGTTACAGTTTTCAGTGTCGAAAAATTTAGATAATTAGATATGTACAGCAGTACCGCCTGACTCTGTACATTTGATGTACATTACACTCGACAACGGTTATGTTATGTTTACCTTGTCTTGTTTCACTGTTGCCCTTTTTGTTTACCATTTTTGTCACTTTTGCACTCCATAGGTTCACTTTTGTCCCTTGTTTAGCTCCACTGTCTCACTAGTCTGTTGTTAAAAGAACTACACTTCCCAGTATCCACCTGTCATCATCACTGCCATTTTGTTCATTGTTCTCACCTGTGTCCCATTTAGTCATCACTCCCTGTGTATTTAAGCCCTGCTTCTTGTTCTCTCCTTGTCTGTCGTTGAGTGTTGTTAGCCTGGTGTGTTTTCCCTGCCCGAGTTCTCTGTATTTTAGTTTCCTGTTTCCCCATTGTGGGTTTTTCTTTTGTGTTTATTTGTTTATTTGATCTTTCAATAAAGTCAACTGCGTTTGGATCCGCACCTCCTCGTCTGCCTCGCTGCTCATTCATAACAGGTTAATTGCCCACAATCCGCCACGGAGAAGATGTACAAGCTGGGAGTTAACTGCTTCCTTCACTCCTGCAATGTTTTATTTCAAGCTGGATGTATTAAACTTTTTTGACAAATCATTACTTACATACTAAAATAACATAATAACATATAAAGAGGCAAAACATACAGATACGTTTTTAAAATGTACTCTTTATTTGATAAAATTGTGTTTACTCTTTATATTAACATACAGTATATATTAAAAATGACAAACAGAATGAAGATTTATTGTATTAATAACATTTTCATTCACTCACTACTGAGATATAGTGCACTAACTACCATTCACTATATAGGAAATAGTGAATGAGTTAACGAGTGAACAAATTTGGACACAGCCACTCTCTTTGCCAAACGATCGCCTCACACCTGCACATCTCTCATGCTGTCTGTTCGCGCTCCAGTTGTCAATCACGCAATCGGCAGAGCAAAAGGCATTTACACTTAACTTGGATGTTTACATGGATTCATACAGTTAATCCACCCAAAGTAGCTGCAATAGTTTCCAAGTAAATGTGTAAATACTGCTCATGACATAGTGCACTGATATATTGCTGCACTGATTTAAAAATGTACACTTAAAAACTGATGTCATAAGAGCTCAGCTAGAGAATCACCCTGAAAATTATCATCTCATTACACAGAAAAGCCTGGATGTAAATGTAAAGACAGGAATGCCGGCCATTGTAAAAAAGTAATAGTAAAAAAAAATAATTAGAAATGTACTTGAGTGAGAGTAAAAATTACCCACTTTTAAACCTACTCTAAAAGTAAATCTTTTTTCAAAAACGTAATCAAGTAAATGTAATGGAGTAAATTTAGCACGTGACCACCCAACTTTGTTTAAGGGAGTGGGTGGTCGCTCTGATTCCGTTTTGTGGGTTTCCTTGGCTGCAGTTCTCTGATTGGTGGATCTTTTACTGCTGTATCATGGGTAATGTAGTTGTTTACCTTAAATTATGTAATCAAACACGATTTTTAAACAATGAAGTTGATATAATGCAGACGGATGGCTTCAATGGAAGCATATACCATTGATGAACAACCTCGTAGCTCATGGTAGGTCTGTCTTTAAAGGTTTATACCTTTTAATTGAAAATCAATTAGTCTATTGGATGAATTAATGTTTTGCACTCTATAGCTGGGCTTTTTGGCAGGTGTTATGTACACCTGGTTGCGAATAGGTACTCTGTTATAATATGGAAAAATTCAGATTTTGTTAGATTTACCTAATAATAATTACATTAGTATTCTTTAAAAAAAGTAAGCTTTATTTGTTTGGAAAAAAACATGTTTTGTGCTGAATAATATGAATAAGCTTACTAAAAGTAAAATGATATTGAATTTGGAATGTGATTTTGGAATTCATTCCATTTCAGTAGTTAGTACCGGTAGGTTAGAATTTGCTATGATCTCTGAGAAAGACAGACAGGTTTACCTCTTTTCTTGTGGGATCGACTCCATCAGGTAGGTCCTCCTGCTGGCTGTTCACCAGCTTGTCAGGAGGAAAGGTTTGCGTGACAGGTCGGGGCATCGTGCCTCCAGAGCCCTTTGAGTTAGTTTGGTTTGTAATAGGCTGGGTCAAATCCTGTGCACAAGTTTTTATATCATGTTGCATCAAAAAATGCATCAGCAGAACTTGCCTTGTTAAGTAAACTGATAACCTACCACAGTTATTTTGATAAGATCAGTTGCATCTCCAAGCTCCGATTTGAGCTGTTCATAGGATTTCCCACCCTAAAAGAGAATGAAAATATTCCTGACTTTTACCATGTGCTCATGCTTTGAGGTAAGTTTTTAGGCTAAAAGGCTCAGAAGGGAAACTCATTTAAGATCTACTTACACTCCATTTTTGAGGGTCCCAGGCATGGAACCAGCCTGTAAAGGTAGGTGGCTCAAACCCTTGCTTCACCACCAAGATAGGTGTATCCAGGTCACGTCCTGCAGGATGGCTCTTCAGATATTCCTGTGCTGTAAGCACTGCGTCCTTCTTCTCCTTATCATTGGCACCTTTACCGATCCACAGGAGCACCTGAACGAACATACATGTGCTATGGTCTTTATTGTGATCTATAAAGGAGAAGAATAATAGCAAAGAATGACAACTTCCTAAACATTCACCTGATCCCAGATGTCCAACAACATGACGTCATCTTCATCCAGGTCATCTTGGTTGAAATGTGTAATCTCTGTTGCTATAAAGCGACCAGTCTGATTGGAGCACTCAAACAATCGTGGAGTGATATTGCTGTTCTCATCTTGAAGTCTGTTCATGAGAATGGAAAACGTTTGGTTACGTATGTAACCTCCGTTCCCCGAGGGAGGGAACGACACGTTGTGTCGGAGAAGCGAAACTAGGGGTCTCTCTTGAGCGCCGATATTCACCTCTGATCTTATTGAAAAGGGCCAATGGGAGTTGGCAGTCGGTATTTGCATATCCAGCCCCCGGACATACGGGTATTTAAGCGGCGCAAATACGGGAGTTCATTCAGGATTTTTCTGAGGAGCCGGAAATGGTCCGGCCACAACAGTGGCTCGGTTCAGTGACATGGCGGAGGAAAGACACAACGTGTCGTTCCCTCCCTCGGGGAACGGAGGTTACATACGTAACCAAACGTTCCCCTTCTGTCGCTCTCTCCACGTTGTGTCGGAGAAGCGACACTAGGGGACCCATTCCAATCTTGCCATGCACTGAACCTTGTACGTGGACCGCCGATACAGAGGCGGGCAGGGATTTCATCCAGTGCCACGCATCGTCTGTACCTGGCTGCACGTACCCTTCCCCAATGCCCCATAAGAACATCGGAGTCCTTCTAGTTACCCTGGGAGGGGAACAAGGCGATGTTTGCCAACATGGGAACGGGACAGCCTGGCTGGGCCTCTTTTCTCTCTATGTTTATCGCATAGAGCAATCACGGCCGGGGCCCTTACACGCATATAGGGAAGGGGGTCTTACCCAGACCCTGCGGAGACCACACCTGCCCTTTTTCTTGGGGAGGAAAAGTGGTAGACACGTCACACGGCCGTCTTAGGGCTCGTGTGGAAAGTATGGTGCGGTGGTAGATCCAGCCTTGAAAGGGGGGAGTTGCTACAGCACGGCGACCGAGGCAGCTGTAACTGCCTAAGGGAGACACGGGGGTCCGCTCGTAAGGGGACAGAACCGTGGAATTACACACAGGGGGAGTCCGAACAGGAGGCCTTCTTATTTTACCTGTGGAGCCCCTATACCAGTACGGGGTGGCCATCAGGGTACCCGCAGTGGCTTGGGTCGGCGAGTTCCTCCGCTGAATCGCGGACCCGGAGGGCTGGGGAGGAATCGACCAGGGGCCCGACTCGGAGTGGGGCGCCCTGGGAAGAAGTCGCACTACTTTACCTTGACGTCAGGAAAAGGACGCTGGGCGCAAGCGATCCACCCGGCTGGTCGGTCTACGTGTTACCGAGTTCTATGGGCTCGGACCTGAGAAAACACGAGACGCAACCGACTCAACGCGGAGGTTGTAAAACCTTGCGAAGTTGTTGGGTGTTGCCCAACTCGCGGCTCTACAGATGTCTGCTAGGGAGGTGCCCTTGGCCGGTGCCCACGAGGACGCAACACCCCTTGTTGAGTGAGCTCGGACCCGTAAGGGTAGGGGCACGGCCTGGGTGTGATAAGCCAGTGTGATGGCATCGACAACCCAGTGGGTGAGCCTCTGTTTGGAGATGGCATTCCCTTTCTGCCGTCCCCCAAAGCAGACAAAGAGCTGCTCAGAGCGTCTGGTGCTCTGTGTGCGGTCCAGGTAAATGCGCAGGGCGCGCACTGGACACAGCAACGAAAGGGCTGGGTCTGCCTCCTCCCGGGGCAGCGCTTGCAGGTTCACTACCTGATCTCGGAATGGTGTGGTAGGAACCTTGGGCACATAGCCCGGTCGCGGTCTTAGGATCACAGACGTATCTGCCGGACCGAACTCCAGGCAAGTGTCGCTGACAGAGAACGAGCGCCACTTTAGGGCGTAAAGGTGCCTGGTAGAGGGGGCTCTGGCTTGGTTGATGGTATTCACAACGGTCACCGGTAAGCCGGCTAGCTCTTCCGTGTCCCGTCCAGGGACCAGACGTGGAGGTTCCAGAGGTCTGGGCGTGGGTGCCAGAGCGTGCCCCGTCCCTGAGAGAGGAGGTCCTTTCTCAGGGGAATTCGCCAGGGAGGAGCTGTCGCGAGGAGCCTGAGTTCTGAGAACCAAGTCCGAGTGGGCCAGTAGGGGGCCACCAACGTGACTTGCTCCTCGTCCTCCCTGACCTTGCACAGCACCGGTGCAAGAAGGCTCACTGGGGGAAATGCGTACTTGCGCAGCCCCGAGGGCCAGCTGTGTGCCAGCGCGTCTGTCCCGAGGGGAGCCTCTGTTAGGGCATACCAGAGCGGGCAGTGGGAGGTTTCCTGGGCGGCGAACAGGTCTACCTGGGCCTTGCCAAACCGTTCACAAATCAGCTGGACCGACTGGGGGTGAAGCCTCCACTCCCCGCCGGGCAGGCGTTGTCGTGATAGCGCGTCCGCTACGACGTTGAGCTTGCCGGGGATGTGAGTGGCACGCAGCGACATGAGTCCATAGGAGGAGACGGCGGGTGAGTTGTGTACGCCACCACCGTGGTGCTGTCCGATCTCACGAGGACATGTTTGTCCCGAACTAACGGGAGGAACTTCCTGAGAGCAAGAAGGACGGTCAGCAACTCCAGGCAATTGATGTGCCAACGCAGTGGGGCCCCTTTCCAACGGCCCGCTGCTGCGTGCCCGCTGCACACGGCACCCCACCCAGACCGGGAGGCGTCGGTTGTGACCAGGACGCGTCAGGACACCTGCTGCAGGGGCACTCCTGCCCGTAAAAAGCAGAGGTCTGTCCAGGGTCGGAGTGTTTTGAGGCAGGCGGGGGTGATCCTTACCCGATGCATGCCGCGGTGCCATGCTTGTCTCGGGACTCGAGTCTGGAGCCAGTGCTGGAGTGGTCTCATATGCATCAACCCCAGCGGCGCGACCGCCGAGGAGGACGCCATATGCCCCAGGAGCCTCTGGAAAAGTTATAGAGGGACCACTGTGCCTGGCTTGAAGGAAGCGAGGCAGTCCAGCACCGACTGAGCACGCTCGCTTGTGAGACGTGCTGTCATTGAGACTGAGTCTAACTCCAACCCGAGAAAAGTGATGCTCTGAACCGGAGTGAGCTTGCTCTTTTCCCAGTTGACCTGAAGCCCCAAGCGGCTGAGGTGCTGGAGCACCTGGTCTCTGTGTGTGCATAGTAACTCTCGAGAGTGTGCTAGGATGAGCCAGTCGTCGAGGTAGTTGAGAATGCGGATGCCGGCTACTCGTAGCGGGGCAAGGGCCGCCTCTGCGACTTTCGTGAAGACGCGAGGGGACAGAGACAGGCTGAAGGGGAGGACTTTGTACTGAAACGCCTGGCCGTCGAACGCGAACCGTAGGAAGGGTCGGTGTCGTGGCAAAACAGAGACGTGGAAGTACGCGTCCTTCAGGTCCACCGCTGCGAACCAATCTAGATGCTGAACGCCAGCCAGAATATTTCTCTGCGTAAGCATTTTGAACGGGAGTTTTAACAAGGCCCGATTGAAAACTCGCAAGTCCAGGATTGGTCATAAGCCGCCGCCTTTCTTGGGTACAATGAAGTAAGGGCTGTAGAAACCCTTCCTCATTTCGGTTGGAGGGACGGGCTCTACCGCGCCCTTGGCTAAGAGGGTCGCAATTTCTGTGCGCAGGGAACTGGCGTGCTCGCCGTGTACTGTGGAAAGCGGACGCTCCTGAAGGGGCGGAGCCGGGCAAACTGAATTGCGTAACCGAGTCGAATGGTCCGGTGCAGCCAGCGTGATGCGTTGGGAAGCGAAAGCCACGCTTCCCAGCTCTGCGCTAGGGGCACCAAAGGGACGAGTATTTTGAACGTACCGGCGGGCCTCGCAGCGGGGCGGAACAGGTAATGCAGCGTCGGGCGGCTTCGTTGCGGCCTGAGGCTGAGGTGCTGAGAATAGACTCAAAGCACTTACCTTGCTCCGCGCGCCCGGCAGGGGGCGGGTTCTTGACTGAGGAGGAGGTCTGATGTTGGCGTCCTCTGGACTCGTCTGAACCGGCCAGCCGGGGGACAGTCGTGGGCAGGCGGAAGGCGGGATCGCCGCGTCCGGTGTACTGGGACTGTTGTGATCTGAAAGCACATTGCCGTGAGAACGGCATTTGCGGGCCAGGTGACCCAGAGGCAAAGGAAATAGCTCTTTTATTGAGAATGTGGGTACCACAGCCCCCGTCAGGGGGTGTGGCAAATGAAAAAACAAAGGATTCTCCTCCCGGCCCTCCACCAGGGGACGGTGCGGTCTTACCGGAGCTAACGTCTTCGGCTCTGGGTCGGCTGTCTCAGGAACGCTTGGGAGCCTTCCGGGTCCTGGAGGGGGTTCGTGAGACAGGGGGCGCGCGCCGCCTGCGGAGTGCTCGACGCTGGGGCTGAGAGCTGGGCCCGGGTTGAGGCGGAGCAGGAGCTGGTTTCCTCGCAGGGGGACGCCCTCGGTGGGCAGACGGGGCAGGGCCCGTAGCGGCAGGTCTGCGGCGGGGCATGATGTGCGAAATGGCCTCCGTCTGCTTCTTCACCGCGGAGAACTGTTGGGTGAAGTCCTCGACGGTGTCACCGAAAAGGCCAATCTGAGAGACAGGTGCGTCCAGGAAGCGGTTTTTGTCAGCCTCACGCATCTCGACCAGGTTGAGCCAAAGATGGCATTCCTGGACCACTAGGGTGGCCATCGTCTGTCCGAGTGCCTGCGCTGTGGCCTTCGTCGCTCTCAGGGCGAGGTCGGTCGCTGAGTGCAGTTCCTGCAGCACATCAGGATCAGGTCCACCCCGTGCATGTTTCTGAGAGCTTTGGCCTGGTGGACTTGCAGGAGGGCCATTGCATGCAGGGCGGAGGCAGCGCGTCCAGCCGTAGTGTAGGCCTTCGCGTTAGCGAGGATGTTGTCCTACAGGGCTTGGATGGGAGTACGGGCGACCCCGCCAGGAGGTAGGGCTACCGGGGCATAGATGGTGCGCAACTGCCCTATCAACCTGGGGAATCGCGTCGTACCCGTGGCGCTCTCCGCCGTCGAGGGTGGAGAGAGTGGAGCGGGTGGCACCTAGACGAGCGGAGAGCGGGGCTCTCCACGTGAGCGTCAGCTCATCATGCACCTCCGGGAAGAAAGGGACCGGGGGATCGCGAGGCCGCGAACGGCGCTGCCCCCAGGAACCAATCATCCAACCGAGAAGGCTGTGGGGAGGATGGAGGGTTCCAGTCCAACCCCACGCTCAAGGCGGCCGGGCAAGCATGTCAGACATCTGAGCGTCGGCCTCAGCCTGGGCCTGCTGGCCCGAGCGGCAGTCCAGGGGAGTCCTCAGCATCAGACACCGCACTCTCCGATGCAGCGGCGAGCTCATCTGCTTCGGACTCGGGAGGATAGACAGCCGGGCCGTGAGGCGAGCCGCTATCGCCACGCAGCGTGGGCGGAGTCCAGCGAGCGTGTCGGGAACGGGAGGTTCACGGGGGCTACCGGCGAAACTGCACCTGCTGCCGCCCCAAATCGCCCCCAGCGCCAACCGCACCGTCCTTAATCCCGTGGGAAGAAGGAGCAATCGCGGGTGCAGCTGGGGTGGCTTGCTTTCTGTTGAAAGCGAGCCGCGACCGCAACGTGGTCATGGTCATGTTCTCGCAGTGAGAACATGAACCATCCACAAACGCCGCCTCGGTGTGATCGCGGCCCAAACACCCGTATGTCCGGGGGCGGGATATGCAAATACCGACTGCCAACTCCCATTGGCCCTTTTCAATAAGATCAGAGGTGAATATCGGCGCTCAAGAAAGACCCCTAGTGTCGCTTCTCCGACACAACGTGGAGAGAGCGACAGAAGGGGAACACAACTTATATAGTTATATTTGTAAATTACTTTTTTAAAAAGAGTTTTAGAATATAAACAAGTGACAATTTTGTGACAGGTGTGAATAATTTTAAGGCACACCCTTTCATTTCAATAGTATCTGCAAACTGTGACTGACTGATGTAAAACTCTGAAAGTGATTCGGCGATGTCAAGGCTATTAGCCTATATAATTGGCTTAAAATTTACAAGTTGAGCATTACGCTTTCTCCAAGGTTTCAATGCTGGTATAGCATTGTTAGCAGGGCTGGATTGGTAATCTGGCATACCGGGCATTTTCCCTTGACTTGTCTAGTCTGTGTCTTGTGTGAGAATGCATGGCTAGCTTTTTGGCATTGTCATACGTTATCTTGTCTTGTCAGTTATTGGCGTGAGTGCGTTGCTCTTATGTCATCTTGGCAGCATGCACTCATGTCAATTGTTTGTGTTTGTTTCTCACGACCTCGGGCACGATTTTTGTTGCGCTCACAATCCGTCTTCATGGTGTGCTGGGGTTCAGCCGCTTCTGTCATAGATGCCTGATTATTTGTGGCCGAACTCTCGCACAGCTGTCTCTTCTTGTTTTGTCGCCTGTTGGGTGCTTCGCAGTGTATGCTCAGGCTTTGTCTAGTGTGAGAGTGCATGGCATAGCCCTGGACTGTGTTTCTCCCCATTGTGGAGGTTTTGTTTTCTTTATCTGTATCTTTACTTTAGCTTGTTTAACAAATACCCTTTTCCCTCTGCTTTTGAGTCCTGCCCTTTTTCCTTTGGTTATGTGGATGTGATCTTAACAAGCACTTGATGCATGCGCAGACCGCTAGATGGCGCTAAAGGATTTATGGATTATTTTTATTATGTCTTTATCTCTTTTTTAGAGCTTTTTGAGTTCTGGTCACTATTCATTTGCATTCTATAGTCTACATGTGCTGGGAGATTCTTCGAAAAAATGTATTTGTGTTCAGCAGAAGAACATTTATTTTTTTTTAAATATTTCTTTCTGTAAACTTTTGCAGACGCACACTTTTGACAGGTGCAGAGTGTCTCTTGCATTTGTTGCACTGTGTCTAGCTTTCTGTAAATAATGATTTTGCTTAAACGGCCCTTCAGAAGGCAACTGAACTAGGTAGGCAGTAGATAGCTAGGCAGATCTCTAGGTTTTGGAACAGAGACATATTGTTGAATGTTGGACATTTTGCAGTAAGAGTGTTTGTGTGAATTGTACTGTACCTTTTGCTGCTGGCATACTGGGACTTTCCACCTAGGCTTACCCAGAAGTCAGCAGGTTCCTGACCTTCTGCAATAACATGCTTCTCTCTCTTAGAGATGATGTCAGCCAGCGTTTTAGCCATCTCTCTCTCATCTCCACTGCAACCCTGCATTGCAGTATTTAATTGATAATTAAACCCTAGTTAAGTATGTAGGACAGACCGTAAAGAGGGACGCAGCCTTATAACACAAATAACAAGATTACCATAACACCAGAAATAATAATATTGGTGCTCCCCAACTCATATGCAGAAACTGTGATATGCCAGGATAGATGCTAAATCTATAAACTCTGGTTACTGCATTATTTTATCTCAAGGAATGTGTAGCCTATGGATACCAACCTTGCCATACCACAGGTAGCAGCACTTCTCTGTGCTGAGCACAAACACATCATTGGAGTTTAGAGAGGATGAGCGAGGAGGCACCTCAGTGGCACGTGTGTTAAACTCGTTCGTTCCGTGGAAATGAAACAGTCTTACTGGTGGCTGAGTGTGGGCGGAGCCTTCTCTGGAAGTCCCTTCCTGTTAACCAATCACAACCAGTCACAACATCAAAGGAGGGTGGCATGCACTGTGAATCCTTAAAGATGAAGTGTGTAATAGGTATGGGTGATACCACTTATTTCCTTTTCAATCCAATACAAGGTGCAACTACAAATACCTCAATTAAAAAAAATATATATTCTTGGGGTACATGTATTTTATTTGAAATGTTTATTTTAAAATCCATATTTGTTTACATTTATATACCTAAAATGGAAAATTATTAGACTTCAGTTTTGTTTAACCTTTTGAAAATTAACCATGGTTTTACTACAGTAACCACTGATCTTAATATTGTATGTATATTATAGACCAGTGAAAGTAACATGTTTTGAGAGCACAATAGATCCATAGTGTAGCTACACTCTTCAGGATGTCAATTGAATGGCTTAGAATTATTGCTCAACTATAAGAGAGAGTTGCAGAGACAACTGACTCAGAGATAGTGAAGTGAGTTCACCTATCACTTGCAGGGTTGGGGAGTAACGAAATACATGTAACGGGATTACGTATTTAAAATACAAAATATAAGTAACTATTTCACTACAGTTACAATTAAAATCATTAGTAATTAGAATACAGTTACATTCAAATAGTATTTTGATAACTGAAGAGATTACTTTGCATTTTGTTGTCATTTGATTCATTTAATATTTAGTCCTTTCAGATGGAAAACATTTATACATATCAATTATGTGATTCAAAGTGCATTTGAACAGTTGTGAAACACTTTCTTATGATGGTTACATTCGTACGAGCAGACAGAAAAGTCTTGTAGTGCAATAAATGGAAATTAATGGGCTAACAGACCTACCTCATAAACAACCATTTTACCCTTGAAGATGGCCATCATGTGCATGGGCTCCTTTCCCATAGGAACGCGAACCTGCACCGGTTCTCCATTGTACTTCTGGTCCAGGATCACAGCCTGATATGCACTGGCTGCCAACTCTGCTGTGCTGGCATGACGACCCTTAAAACATCACCAACAGAAAGTTTCTTAATCCTCAAATCAAGTGATAAAGGTACTTAAAGGGACAGTGGAATTATGTTTTCTTTAATAGAATGACAGTCTCAGACACCTGTTAGTAAGATGTCTCTGGTGATCCGATCACATGTGATCAGGTGAGACACATCACTGTTGAAACCTGGTCGTTAAATGTATCTCCTCTGATCACTTGTGATCGGATTTGAAGGGGAGGGTCTCTGATTTTATGACGGCATACATCAATCACATTTTTGACCAAATTCTTATGTGGTTTGTGTGAAACGCTTTAGACCACATTTAGACCTGTATTTACCACTGACCACATGTGATCGGTTCACCCGAAATGCATCTTAATACCAGGTGTAAACGGGTTCAATGAGGGCAAATAAGAACAACATGACAATAAATGATTAAAGGATTTAAGAGAGGTACAATGAGGGACTAAAGATGAGAGAAAGATACACCTACTTGCCACATGTACAGAATGTAGTGTAGCTTGTTGCTGACTTCATATTTGTAGAGAATGAGGTAACAGTCCCCACCATAGAAGTGCCCAAGCCACTTCCTATCCACCGGGACAATTTCACTGTCCTCTATCCTCCATACCTGAGGGATCAACAGACCCATTCATATGATTTAATGTGATGAGTCCTATTTCACTGAGATGAATGGAAAGCAATGTTTTTTTACTGACCTCAGCTTCACCTGTTCCATCGTCCACCATTTTGTGCTGTGCAGCTAAGTCAGGTCTGGCATGCATTGAGGTGGCGTCAAACTTGATTTGCGGAACCTTGGCTACATAAATCAATCATAACACAACAAACTCAGAATAATGCAGAATAAGATATGTTTCTCTTCTTATTATGTAAATGTTTTTTGCCTAAGAAGATTTTAGACAGGGTTGGGGAGTAACGGATTACATATTTAAAATACAAAATATTAGTTACTGTATTCCACCACAGTTACAATTTAAATAATTGATCATCAGAATACAGTTACATTCAAAATGTATTTTGATTACTGAAGAGATTACTTTGCATTTTATTGTCATTTGTTCCATTAGACATTTAGTCTATTCAGTTGGAAAAAATATAAACAGTTTGAACAGCGGTGAAACACTTTCTTAAAATAGTTACATTCGTACGAGCGGACAGAAAAGTCGCCTAAGTTTGAAGTAAGTTTGGAGCAGCAGAAATATAAATAAACCTTGTGTAAATTGTCATGTGATCATTTAGCTTTATGCTAAGCTAAAATGCTATTTCTAGCCATTGTACATGCACCTGATACCAGGCACGATCATGTATTTTTTTTTATCAAGAAAATCCTTGTTAGATATATATTCTCTAGTAAGACCATATATTTATTCTCTAGTAAGCCCTATTAGGGCAAAAATCTTATACTTGATGAGAGTTTTTGTATTGTTTTTCTGTAAAAAAATATCTAAAAATCCTTAAAACAAGATTAATTTTCTTTATCTTGTTTTAGAAGCAACACTGCAACAGATATTTAGGCTTTTTTCAGAGAATGTGCTGAAGAAGTAATCCAAATTATTTAGATTATTTTACTGACCTTGAGCATTCTAATGGAATATGTTACAAATTACATTTTATAGCATGTATTCTGTAATCTGTAGTGGAATACATTTTAAAAGTAACCCTCCTAACCCTGAATTTAGAATTATTATACAATTAATCATTTTAAATATTGTGCTTTCCAGGTCTAGGGATGTCACGGCAATTCATTAAATCTTGAAGAGTTTACAGTATTTGTCATTTCAGTACCACTAACTGTCCTTTACTACAAAGACAAAGACAGTACTATCCACACTCACCACCATCTGAACTTTTTTAAACTCCTGGAATCTGGTTTTATACCAGTGCTAAAGCTTTAGTAGTATCTTAGCCATTACTTAATAATTAAACAATATTCACCTATTTTCCCCGGACTGTGTGTGGTGCCCAATCCGGCTGTCTGTCCCTTCTCCGTCCACCGCTGGAAGAGCTGTTTGAAAATCGCTGATTCTGCACCTTCGTTAACTGTCTCTACATAGGTGGATGAAGGATAGCCTTTTGCCTTTATGTAGGCCTAGAATAATAGAATGTTCAGTGAGTATTTCTTTGAAAAGGATTCACTTCATTTCATATTTTACTTTTGAGAGACAGCATACAGTAGATGCATAATGTGGGATACAACATATCTTTATATAAAGATATGGACTGTAAGCAAACAAATAAGTCAAGATTTGAAATATTGTGTAAATCACACATGTGTAAAATATAGTGTCATGACTGACCTCTGCTTTCTTCAGAGACTCCGCCCGCTCAGTTTTTGATGCCTTTTTGCCCTTCCAGGCAAATATTTTTAATCCACCTTGATCCAGCAAGTAACAATCCTGCCATGGAAATCACATGTCAGACTTGTGACAGACTTGTTACATATATAGTCAATCTTCTAGTTTCCCTCCAAAATTTCAGTTATCTTAGCTGGTGTCACTAACAGGAGACAGTTAGTCTCAAAAGTGGTTCTTTGTTTTTGGTTCTTTGTTTTTTTTATTAATTTCTCCATTAATATGAAAACATAACATGAAATCTTAAACTAACACAACACCAAAATTTACCCAATTTACTTTGTTAATGCATGTTGGTGGTCTTTGTGTGCAATTCATCTGGGCACATGATTTAAACTTTGTATCAAAATGTAATAACTTGCTCAGTCTCTGAGTTTACTTAACTGCTCAGCTGACATCACAAGTCCCTCTTTTTTTTAAACCCCTTTCTTACAACCACTTGGCTCCATTCTGGCAAGATACGCCCACTTTTTTACAAACCAACCAATTGCCAATAGATAAAATCAAGTCCTGCTCTATATTTTTTTTCTCATTGTATATTCTATGCTGTTTAGAAATACGTCAGAATGCGGAAGTAAAATAGTTTGTGAACTGTGTTTCACATTGAGTATAAGGCTTTAGCTTTCACTACATTAGTCAGTTATATTTTGACTTTCAAGACCACAATCACTAGTGGGCATGACTGTGTTCCTGATAGCTCTGTCTTATCTAAAAATGCACCCATTATGTAGGCTTACACAGATCTTCCCCTACTTTATGAGCCTCACGTTTTTATCATGTGTACCTCCCAACTGTGAATGAATGGAATATAGTTGTGCACTTTCACATAGAGTAGGTGTAAGGGATGACGTTAGACTATAAATATCAATTGAGCCTCCCCTATCAACATGGGCTTTATACTGTATTGCTTTGTGCTGTGTTGGGTTCAAGTTGGGGCAGGGGTTAGGTTTGGTCTTACCTCAGTTTTCAGTAGATCTTGTGTGAGTGGTTTCACTGCTATCTCCTGTACTACAAGGTTTCCATCAGCATCTGAAATACTTTTTTTGTTTTTACACAAAATACTTATTTTAGTTGAAGCACATATTGATGGTCAGAACACTAATGTATTTATTACATCCTTCGCAATTTTGCAACTTCATTTTAAGACAATACTTTCTTAATGTATATTCCTGGTCTTATTGTTAATGATTCATCAGTGCACATCATTCCAAATATATTTTTATTGTCTTTGTAATCTTTAATCAAAACGTAATAACTTTCCCTTCCTCTAAAATGTCTTTCCTTTTCCACTGATGCCACTTAGGCCATGCAGGCTACTGGATAATGTTTAATAGTTATTTAGGCTTTGTTTAAGCAAACCCACATTTGGTCTGTCTCCATTTTGGTGTTGAAAAGGAGAAAACACTCCTTTTCAATAAATGAATGGATAAAATCAGGACTCACCCTACATTTTAAATATTCTTTTTCACTCTAAAATGTGTAACATTACAGGAGTAAATAGGTTGTGAATGGGAATTGTGTTGGCTGTAAAACAGGATTTAAATGACTCACTGAAATAGTTTGATGGCAGTCTTCAATTTCTCATCAACAATCTCATCTGGGATTGCATCTTTGATGGTGTCTCTTTTCTCTCCCAGTGCCTGCTTCAACAGTTTCATGGCTTCCTCAGATGATTTCTCATTATCTCCTTCCACGACAGTCACTTGTGCTCGACCGCCCCTTTCCCGATCACGAATGTCCTTTGCTAGATTCATCCCCTACAAAAATAGAAGTCTTCAGTAAACCTACTTGCCTGAAGTGTTAATATACACCCTCAGTATCAAAAACATTCCCTTATTATCAAGAACATGTGATACTTTAAGTTACTCAATTGGTATTGTACTATTGAATCTATGTTGCATTGGAAATAATTAGGAATGGTTTACCTTTAACCTCTCCATACGGTTACTTTTAGGTCCATTCCACTGAATGATCAGGCTCCCCAGGTCCAGCAAGAACACATCCCCTTGATTGAAGCTCTTCCAGCTCATTTCCACCTGAGCACAGAGGGATTGATTAGTACACGACATAGTAGTAAAATGTATACAATCTCAGTAAATCATCATATGTGATATTTTATGCATATAATAATTAATGATGTGCATTTTATGTTAAAAGAATATATCTCAAATCTCTTAGCGCTCTAATCTCATTTTGGGGTTGAGTATATTCAAACTTGCATCATCGCAATTTTTCACCTAACACACAAGAACCAATGGCATTTGCTATCAGTGACATAACATTTTTAATTTAACACATTCACAAATGAGATTTTTGAGCTCTAGTGGATTATGATTGAATAATGGTTTAAAGTTTGGCCTGTTCCTCACACAAAGTTTCTTCAGTAGCTTGGCAGTATAAATCACCATCCATTTTACATCTTCGGGATTGGAACACCATTAAAATGTGCAGTACTGTGCAAAAGTTTTAGACACTTGGGAAAAATGTTGCATAGAGAGAATGTCTCAATCACTTCTGTCTCTTCT
Organism: Xyrauchen texanus; assembly: GCF_025860055.1. Lineage (NCBI taxonomy): Eukaryota > Metazoa > Chordata > Actinopteri > Cypriniformes > Catostomidae > Xyrauchen > Xyrauchen texanus. The sequence goes on along the minus strand of NC_068289.1, from coordinate 44,850,273 downwards.
TGTAATCCTGGGATCTGTGGGTACCATGCCATCTGTTGCAGAGCTCCCTGTTCTTCTATTCTATTCTATTTGCAAAAGTACTGTTTGGGAATCTAAAATGTATTTTTCCTTTTGACATACTAAAGCTGAAAATATGAATAACCTTCTTAAGACAAATGTTTTTGTGAAGCATCTTATGTGCCTAAGACGTTTGCACAGTACTGTACTGTATATATAAACATTTTCATTTCAAATTTCTTAATTAAGACGTTATATTATTTCTCTATGTGATTTTCCACTTTTTATCTTGGAAATTGTAATTGACTTTTAATATGCATAAGAAAAGTAAAGTATGTAAAGAAGCCATACAAGCCGTAAAATTGAAGGTATATACAACTGAATGAAAAATTAGCAGTTGAAAACTTCTCCTTTGAGTGTCATGTATAATTGACAGTTGGCTAGATTGTTTATTGTCCGCTGTGTGTAAGAGTGTTATGAGTGAGGGTGTGGGTGAAGCCCTTCCCACCCAGTATTTTGTATCGCTGGCACTTAATCTGAAAGTAATCAAAAAGATGCACGTGATCAGCGATTGCATTATTGCTGGCAGCGGTAAGGGAAAAGCAATGATCATCATGACATGACATATAATATATATATGTATTTCCGATTTTAGATCATTATTGCCTGTTTGGCCTCCCATAAAGTATATATTCGGATTTATATGTCTATATTCAGACTTACAACTATGTATTCAGGGTTTAGATCATTATTTCCTGTTTGGCCCACCATATATATAAATCCTGAATATATAAATATATATATATATATATATATATATATATATATATATATATATATATATATATATAGTTATAACTTAATGATCAGGCATGATCATAGACAGATGTTTTTGAATAAAAAGTTTAATTAAGTAGATCCCATGTCAAAATAATTCGATATTGCACAATGATGATTCAAATCAGTTATCGAGACCAAGGAGCTCTCAGATCCAGACCAAGTGGAGTCTTTTTCTGCTTTTTGAAATTGAAGGGTGGCCAAAATGTCCCCATTATCATATCATCAATTCCCTATTACCATATTAGTTACTCATTCATTCCTATGAGAAAAATGAAGAGAAATATCTGATAGATTTGTCTGTTTAAACAAAAAACATGCCGAAAAGCTGTTGTGAGTTTTCTGCACTTTAAACCAAACCAAAAAAAAAAAAAAAAAAACGGAAATTATATTTAATCGCCTCTCAACCGATAAACGTACAAGCCTAGATGAGTGCTCTGGCTGTACGTTTTTGAGCCAAAGTTTAGCAGAATAATTAGAGAAGTCTGCCATTTTTAACTGATTATGACAAAGGACCCATTGGGCTTCCAAACCCTGGCCAGCAAAAAATGATGAAGCAGAATAAAAACAGAAATACGTGGAAAGCTGGCTGATTATGACATTATGGTGTAAAACAAATAATTATATTAAGCACGTTAACTGTTTTAGTCACACATGGAAAATTAAAGCTTGTCTATCAATAAGCCTGATCAAAAAGTGAATTTATAAAAATATATTCAGACTAAAAACTATATTTTCAGATTTATATTTATACTGTATATTCGGAATTACAAGTATATTCAGGATTTACAACTATATATTCAGATTTATATACATTTTCCTGTTTCCTGTATTTGATGCTGTATACTGTATTTTTATTACTTATGCTTATTAATATGAAAATTATTAATATGTATTGTTGCATGAAAAATATGTAAATACATACATTCTCCACACCTAGCCTATAGTAAACTATCAACAAATTGTCAATAAGGAACCTGGTCTGTAAATTAATCTTAATCTTAAGTAAAACATCTTTTGCAAACAGTACATGTCTGTGTCTATTTATGTAATGATAGACAATAAGTTTATATGTACACTGTAAAAGAAATCCTGTTGTTTTTACAAAAAAAAAAGGCAACTGTGGTTGCCAGAATAATTATGTAAAAAATATATTATATAAATGTAAACAACTTTACTGAACAACCTGTACATTTTACAGTTTAAAATGGTTGTAATTTACTTGCTGGAACTGTAAAAAAAAAAAAAAACAATTCTGTGAAATTTAGAGTAAAAAAATGTAACAAACTTGATATTAGCCTTCTGAAACTGCAAAAATCTGTTTGTTAATCACCGTAGTAACTACAGAAGCGCACATGATGACATGAAGTTCATCAATAATGGCTCTTCCAGGAGCAATGACCAATAAACATGTAGAAACACAAAGTGTCACTCACACAAACACTAAACACCTTCAGCGTAACACATATGAGATTTACATAATGCAGTAAACATTAACTAAATTACATCAAATATAACACAGAACACTCCAGTGTACGTAACTGATAATAAAAATAAGATGAAACATAACTATTCCCATAAAATATAATGAAATGTAATGAGTCACGCAGGGAATTCTGGGAATGCCTGATTACGTTCTAACAATAATTTACTGTAAAAAGTACATGTGCTTTCTTTTCAAACATAATGTGAATTTCTACCATTAATTATACAGGAAAATCATACTCTTTAAATTTTTTTTTTGCACAGGTCACATCAGGGGCTCCGTAGTATTGTCTTTTAAATTATATAAAAAAATGTTGCTGTATATTTTACAGTTAATATTCATTAATCAATTGACATTTGATGTGTGTAGCCTTTTTACAGTCTTTTACTGTTAAAATTACAGAAATCTTTTACAGTGTAGAGTATACAAAGGGTTGTGTTTGTAGGTAAAATTTTGGTGCAATTCTTGCCACCCCACCCCAAACCTCACTCATTTTTAAACCCTAGTTACGGCCTTGAAATAAGCTTATTATAAAGTATGTAAAATCATTCATCATGGATAAAAAATTAAGAAACATGTGCTGGGGTTTTAGTCATATAATTAAGAGCACGGGGTGATAATATTTGGGGCTTAAGCTGGGTGCTGGGTTTTTGTGTTGTTTGGCATGCAAAAAGGAATTGTAAAATGTCATGTAAGGGGACAAGCATGAGAGGTTAACTTTTACAACATTGCTAAGCATTGCAGTAATGGGTTTAGGTTTCTCTTTTGTCATCAGGGTGTGGGAATTCTCACCTCTCCTGCAACCACATGCTTATTTCCCTTTACATGCAACAGCCTTCGAATGTTGTATGTGTTGGTCTCCACTTGTTTCATCCCAGATGCAACTCCACCTTTTTTGTATCTGAAATAAAGGAACTAACAATGTGATATCAGTGTAACCATGTGGAGGTCCATTTTAGCCTATCTTTACCCTCTGACTATTGTTTCAGACAAACTAAAATAAAGAAGTCTTGTTTTTTAAACTTCCAAAAAAAGTAGGATTTTTTTTACTCATTTTGACTAAGAGAGGAGAGGTGTTGCAAACATGATGCTTCCCACAGCATGTTGAAATAAGAGGCCCATTTGCTGGAATCACATTTGCAAGAGTAGATATGTACATTTACATTTAGCAGATGCTTTTATCTAAAGTGACCTACAAAATGAGGATTGATACATCTTAAAGATATAGTAACACGAAAAGTGCCGCATCACAATGTTTCAGTTGCATCAGAAAAGTACGAGCCAAGACAGATTAGAGTGCAACACATTTTTTTTATTAATTATTCATTTGAGTGTATGGTCAAGTGCTCATGAAAAAAGTTATGACATGATGATCATGCAATTATGCCACAGAAAAATATGTGTCAGAAATCTCATGAACTTGATCTACTCAAATGTAATTAACCCATACACCATAAATAAAGAAGGTGAATCTCATGAAACTGTCTGGATAATGTAAAGTTATATTTCAATGCAAAATCAAAAGGGATGATTAATAATCATATGACTAATATCATGAAAATTAAGCCACCCTAACCCCATTCCCTCTACCAGAATACAAAAAATATGTCATTACTCTAAAGTGAAACTAACAATGATATATTTTAAAATTACAATTTCTATAAAATACATTTAATTAAAAGAATAACTTTACATTTTAAAAGTATTATACATCACAGCAGTATTTGTTGTACTGCCTTTAATTCAGACTGATTTAAATGAAAAATCCTTGTACTATATAACTTTATACTTTAAAAGTAAAACGTTTAGAATTGTAAACACACTAATGAGAATTTGGGGTTGAGTATTATAAGTATGTGCTTAACTGTCATGAAAATATCCGTCATATTGCAAAATACCTTAATGGTCCTAAAATAGGGTTAATTATTGTCTGTCTTTTGATTTTGGGGGTGATTGTGACCTGGACATGTTTTGGTGAGATTCACCCAAGATCATTTTAATATGACTTTTTGGTAAGACTTTTTAGTGTTTTATAGTCTGAAGAAAGGGCTCACATTATGCCTTGTTTGAAGTATCCTTGGAAAGTGGCACTCTCGTGGCCCTGCGTCTCTCGATGCTGCACTGCAATGCCCCCCAGGTGCTCATCCATCTGGGTGGTGTATATTGCCGCTGCTCCCTGCTCATCCTGGGAAGTGCATTTGCCCAACCAATAATGGATGTCATAGGAGAAGTTGTTGCTGGTCTTGTGAGTCTGAGAATGATAAGATAAGTTAGCACAATCATCCATTTATATAATTCTTTTAGTTTGTTATTGCAAAAGTTTTCCAGCTAATCCAAGTTAATTATGAATCTTGACTGTTGTATCTTGGTGCTAATACTTACGTAAAGTAGGATATAGCTGTCTCCCTCATAAAACTGTCCGAATGTTTTAGATGGACAGGGCACCAGCGTCATGTTCTGACCAATGATTAAACAGAAGATTGATTAGTGATTTGGTTGAGTTGTCTAAATCTCAAACCAAGAAAGTGTGTTTCTCAATGTTGCTCCATACCTCTACTCTCCATATCTGAAGCCCTGGTGTGGTTTTATTGAGGACTTTTGGAATATCGGTCTTGACTTCCTGTGGCATGATGCCAGCTTAAGTCTCAGGGAATTGGAATACCTAAAGAAAGAAAAAGGTTCCCAATGAACAAAATTACTTCCATTTAATAACATATAGTACATCATTTCCTAGTATTGCATATCAGAACTATGTAAATTTTCTGAAGAAAATGTGAGTGGTGCTTGCCCTGGCAAAACTTGCCCAAAGTTCGCCTAAAAATGTAATTCTAAACCCATATGTGGTTAATGTGACTGCTGTTATTAATTACTTAAATTTGTATCTGGTCCTTACACAAAGCTAGCACATGGTTTCAGATGACTAGGAATATAGCACACACTTTTATGCTACTTTTATGGTGTTTTCGGAGCTTAACAGATGTGGTCAATCTGATCTGTTGTGGTATGAAAAAAAGCTGCTTAAAGACTCTTAAACATTTCTCTTTTTGGGTTCCACTGAAAAATTAACAGCAAATTGGTTGGAACAACATGAGGGTGAGTAAATGACAACATTTTCATTATTGATCTATGCTTTTTAAAATATTAAATGCCTCTTTAATGATTTCTTTCCTGTAAGTATTTTTCAAAGTCATTCAAAGGCATAAAAGGGAGTGGCCTAAACTGCATTCAGTGCATTTCAGTTCATGCACTAGTAAAGCCAGACACAAAACTCAAATGTAAGCTTTAAAAGGAAGGAAGATAGTCAGCCACCCACGGGAAAGGAAGAGAAAGCTTCATGCCCTATAACTAATGCAAATCTTTTATAGATACTACACATAAGGCTGTTATCATCAAGTATGGCTGAGATATGATCAAAGGCCACATTCCCTAAATTTGCCTCCTCTAGTGAACACATAGTTCCTTCCTTAAAGTAAGGCTATTGATTCAATAAATTAAGACAATATACAGAACATTTGTTTATTTTGTAATTAATCCCCTAATACATAATTCCTTACATGAATGTTCTATAAACTGTCATAGTCTAACAAGATAAATACTTTTAGTATGTTCTAAAGGAAGTTGGACATGGTTTATGACAGACAGAAGTCTGTAAAAATTTGATTATATTGCATTTGCTATGTGTCTTTGTTGTGTGCCATTACCCAGCAGGTTAAATATACAGCAAACTATGTGTCTAGGAAGATATAGTGTCTCTGTTTCAGAACTGAGCCATGGCTTCATCTCATGTTGATTTACCAACCATATCCTCTTTAGTATCCACACATCCATGTCCTACTTATTTCGCATCTGATAATAGCTCTTATACTAACATGATCACACAGGAAATCAATATGTTGCTTCTGAAAATTAATGACCCCTGAAATCAACCCCATTCTGTTGAATTACTGGCAAGCGCCATCCCCTTCAGACATTTTTGCATCAATTGAGACGTGATCACCTTTCCCTCTAGCGCTACTGATAGCAACCTCTGGTACATGGGGTCTGATCCCGTGGGAACAAGCACGTAAATGCCTTCACATAAACAATAGTGAGCGCAAAACAGAAGTTGCATTTTTGCTCTGAAAATAAATTTTCACTTAGGTTTAGTGTTGGTGTTTGTGTTAGGGTGTAGGGTTAATAAAATATGCATTCCTGTTGACAGTTTAACATCATTTACAACTAAAAATACAACTTTTGGTACCACTTTGTGGACATTTTACCCAGAAACTGGAGCTGACATGTGCACTTACTTTTAAAAAAATGTCCAGCTTTAGCTACTGGGAGCAGTGATTTGAATTTCGGGATGCAAAGACCGATTTCAGAAGCATAACTTTCAACCTATTGTTTCAGAATTAACAGTGAGATCAGTCTGCTTATATACACTCAGGGTGCTTTCACACTTGGTTCGATTGCTTGGACCGAACCAGAGTTTCTTTCCTCCCCCCTCCCCCTGCCCCCGCTGGTCTCTGTTCACATTATATTTTTTGGGTCCGAACCGCGTCCCGATTACGTCATCAACGTAAGTACAAGCGACAACTGTTTCCACTGTAACATCTCGAGAAGAAGTCATTATGTTAAGTGCAGTATTAAAGTTAGTCTCTTTGGATTTATCACGAAAACGAAGCCATGTACATCTACAGAACAACACTTGTTTTTGTCTCCGGCAGATGCATTGAATGTGCAATAATGTGATGAATTTTAGTGTTTGTCTGTTAGAGATGCAAAGAATGTGAGCTGCTCTCTGCATGGGATGTATTTGGTCACAAGCAGGTAGGATAAATTCATTATACCATAATAATTGCGATCGGGAGCCTGCAAAGATGCAAATTAATGGTCATCACATGTGGTTCACTTTCACGATTTGGTACGATTGTGTTCATATAGCGGGAAACTGTACTGGAGTTCACATGAACCGTACCCCAGACCACCTTTTCAAGAGGAGCTGAGTGCGATTCATGGGTGCGCACCAGAGTGTCAGGCGTGGTCTTCTGCTATGTAACCTATATGCCTCAATGTTTGATGTGTTGTGCATTCTGAGATGATATTCTGCTCACTACAATTGTACAGAGCGGTTATCTGAGTTACTGTAGTCTTTCTGTCAGAACAAACCAGTCTGGCCAGTCTCCATTAACCTCTCTCATCAACAAGGCATCCGCAGAGCTGCCTCTCACTGGATGATTTTTGTTTTTGGCACCATTCTGAGTAAACACTAGAGACTGATGTGTGTGAAAATCCCAGGAGATCATCAGTTACAGAAATACTCAAACCAGCCTTTCTGACACCAACAATCATGCTACGGTTAAAATTACAGTGATTCAAATGTTTTCCCCATTCTGATGGTTGACGTGAACATTAACTGAAGCTCATGACCCATATCTGCATGATTTTATGCATTTCACTGCTGCTACATGATTGGTTGATTAGATAATTGCATGAATACGTAGGTGTACAGGTGTTCCTAATAAAGTTCTCAATGAGTGTGTATATATATATATATATTATTGCATGGTTCTCAGGATTGCCTTATTCTGATTGGTCAATCAATGCTTTTCAGTCAAATATTTCTGAATAGCTCAACTTGTAGAGCATGGCGCTAGCAACGGCAAGGCCATGGGTTTAATTTCCATAGAAAACACACATACTGATGAGATGAACACCCTTTGGATAAAAGTGCCTTCCAAATGCATAAATGTAAATAAATTATTGATCTTGGTCCAAGGCAACCTATTTCCTATATTACTCTTCTCCGAAAATAGTACAGTTTAAATCATATTTATTCAAATTTTATATACATTTATTTATTTGATAAGTAGCAGGATAACAGGACGGAAAATGTTCTCCCCACTTCACTTCGGGGTCCTGATCACAATTAACGATAACGACTGGCTGACTATACAATAGGTCTTACACCTATACACCTACACACACCCTAAGAAATTATTTTCTGTTTGCATATACCAAATTTATGAGCTTCCTTATCACTATCTTTTTTATGTTTGCCTAGTACCTTGAACATAGATGTGGATGTTGTGTGATAATACGGATGACTCAATCTCTCTTGTTTGATTAGATGGTTGGGTTTTATTAGGGGGTTGTATCACTGTCTCTATAGTGCAAGCAGATTGCAGTGACCCTTATGCCACTGATCAAAATCCCTCCATCCAGTGCAAAGGTTCATATTTCCTAACTAAATCCTAAAAGTTGCTTTGTTAGTGCAATAATGTCTTAACTGATCCATTCTACTGTTTAAATTACAGTAGGCATATCATGAATTATCTGCCCTCCAGCATTACAGAAAAGTGTGCAGGGTTTTTATGTAACCTGGCAGAACAATACGCTGTGTTTGATCAGGCCTGACAGTGTTGTATATATATCCTATCACTACCTCCCTTCCAATAACCTTGATTAATATTATTCCTGCAGACTCTCCATCATTGCAAATCCAACATTCTGTTTCAAAGCAAAGCATATAGTTACACTTGAGCACATCAGATTATGTATAATATAAAATATTATATAGGCAAAAACTGTTTGTTGCCAAGATATTTAAGCAAAATGTCCTCAAATCATTCTGTTCTTAACTTTTTGATTGGTAGCCTGAACATAATAGCTTGATTACAACCTTAACCACATAGACTACTAGTCAAATGTTTGGACACAACTATTCATTTTTATTATTTCTGTTTTACACATTTAAGAATACTATAGTCATCAATGCTATGAAATAACACAAATGGAAGCATGGGACTTGTGACCAAAAGTGTTAAACAAATCAAAGCTTCCTTATAGTTTAGCTTTTAAAAATTAGACATCATGTGCCTAGATTAGATTAGTGCTTATATCAAAATGTTTTTAAGATTACAAGAAACATTCAGTCAAGTGTGTCCAAATCTTTGACTTGAAGTGTAGCTGTCAATGGCATTTATTTATTTGGCTTTGACTGTTCGAAATTAAGAACATCTTGTTGCAAACATGCAAGTTGACAAAGTCAAATTTAATCATCAAGCAAATTTTGTTATTGCCAGACACTATACTCTATGTAAAGTGTACCAACGCTACCAAGAGAAGGACATTTTACCTTGAAGGGCATTTTGTATTCTAAGTGTTATTCATGCTAAATATTAACGCCAAACTGTTGGTTAATATTCTGCTGGGTAGGAGTTATGCCTTCATTTCAAAGGACTAGCTCTGCTGCATTATTTACCGATTTACTGTGTTCTTCTATAACTTTTACAATCAGCTTGGCAAATGAATCACAAGCACGTTCAAAGCAGTTTTGGGACATGCTAAATGTTTATTGCTCTCAGCATTAAATGTTTCTGCATAGAAAAGAGCAAGAGGGATTAGAGGTACTTACCTGCCACTGGAGAAATTGAGAAGGAAGCTGCCAGGTAAAGGTGCTCGGATCACAAAGACAAAAGTGGAGACTGTACAACTCCCTTTCTCCCTTCTTTACAACCCATGCACTTTTATCTCTCTCTGTATTCATTCACTCAAAGCCATATATGGCAAGAGCAGGTGATATCCATACAGGTGTGTCATATCTGTCTTACAGCCATTAGTCGCTCATCTCGCCCTCTCCCAAATCGATGTCTCTGAGCAATAGAGCGAAACAAATGTGTTTGTTTACCACTCCACCCCCAGCCCATCTGGCGCTGTGCTTACCTTGCCTTTGCATTTTACTGTGCTGTGTTGAAATTACTGTGAACAGTACTGACTACAAACCTTCTGCTCTGATACAGTTTCAGTGATACAGTTCCCACACGTTTTGACTAATGAATTTCAATTACTTTACCATGATATTTCTAGATAAGAATTAAAAATATATATTTTATAGACTGCACTCTCTAATAAAAATGTTTATCTGAGCATATTATTTTCGTTATAGAAATTTCCATGACTTTTTAAGGACTTAAACATTTCCATGACTTTTCCAGACCTGGTTTTTCAACACGTGGGCCCCATGGTGATTTATTTAAAAAAAAAAAAATCCAAGGGCCTTCTATATTTCTTTGCTCGAGTACTGGGATCCACAAGTATGAGATCATTATAGATTTCTGAAAAAGTTTACATTCCCTTCAGCTCATTATATCTAATGTGCTAAAACAAAAACAAAAAAATTAGCACTTAAGAAGAAGCAGCTTCAAATCATAAGGCCATATCTACCTACAAGAGAATGGCAATTGGTAAAATCAAATTAGTTGGTTTGATCATTAAACTAACCTTTTGAGTCAAAACATGCTATTGCCATTCTTCTAACATTGGCTTTTTTTCTTACATAAAATTCTTCATCTATAATAACCCTGATTTTCAGCTTTAGTTAATTCTAATCTTAACTGGAATGCATTAGAGGTTAACTCTTTCTCCTCCATGGTATTACATGTAACTAACAACCAGACAAATCTTTGGATGGACATCTACCAAATTCCCTCTAATTCTGTATGACTCAGAATATGCATTCTTTCATGGAACCAAAAGGAGAAGTTCTGAAGTATGTGCTGTTTGCTCAAAATGGACAAAAAAACCATAACCATACACTTACTTATTCATGCGATTATCTAATCAGCCAATCGTGTGGCTGCAGTGCAATGCATAAAATCATGCAGATACGGGTCAGTAGCTTCAGTTAATGTTCACATCAACCATCAGAATGGGGAAAAAAGTGCACTGCAAATATGCACTGCAGCCTCAGCTTTCTGTTCTTGGCTGACAGAAGTGAAACCTGACATGCTTCTGCTGTTGTAGCCCATCTGCCTCAAAGTTCGTCGTGTTGTGCATTCTGAGATGCTATTCTTCTCACTACAATTATATAGAGGGTTATCTGAGTTACTGTAGGCTTTCTGTCAGCTCGAACCAGTCTGGTGATTCTCCGTTGACCTCTGTCATCAACAAGGCGTTTCTGTCCACAGAACTGCTGCTCACTGGATGTTTTTTGTTTTTGGCACCATTCTGAGTAAATTCTAGAGACTCATGTGCGTGACAATCCCAGGAGATCAGTAGTTACAGAAATATTCAAACCAGCCTGTCTGACACCAGAAATCACACCACGCTCGAAATCACAGAGGTCACATTTTCCACAATTCTGATGGTTGATGTGAACATTAACTGAAGCTCCTGACCTGTATTTGGATGATTTTCTGCATTGGACTGCTGTCATGCGATTGGCAGATTAGATAGTCGCGTGAATACGTAGGTGTACAGGTGTATCTAATAAAGTGGTCTGTAAGTGTATTGTTAGAGTGGTCCATACGACTTGTGCTCTATATTCAAGTCTTCTAAAGTTATTCTAATGCTTGGAGCCGATAAAAAATATTATTCTTTAACTGGTTGTGTATATGTAAGAAATCTTACTACAATTTAGAACAAGTCATTTCAAAAGAAATTATGTATGCCATGGCAATTCAATTAAAGTTAAAAAGGTAAATGTAAATTTTAATTTTAATTAAGTGCCTCTTTATACAATGAACTTCCTTGGTGAACCTCAGTATGTTCACTAAAACTTTCAGTTCATTGGTTGGTTCATGTTGTCCTCAGAGCCCGTTTTTTGGCAAGTGAAATGAGTTACAAAACACTGGGCAGCAATGTACCTCTTTAAAGAGTTAAACAGACCATCAAAAGTGGCTTGGTGATTATTTGTGAGATGTACAGTGGCTCACTGTATAGGCCTTTTTAGTCTACTACTGTCGCCACCGTTTGTTGTGTTGTGCTCAACCCCATGCAGCCAGCTCAACAGTACAGCCTTTGTGAATGACATTGATTATGAAGGACACATGGGAAACAAGGAAAAATGCAGAATAAAATTACTGTGGAAACACTAATTTATGACTTCTAAGAGACCTCCCCTAACCCCCAACGCACATTCCATCATAAAATGGGATCACAAACGAGTTTACACAACCTTACACATTAGATAAATTATGACATAATTATGACATACGTAAGTGGTTCACAACAGGTGGGTCATAGATCTGTTCTGAATGGGTCATAAACAATAGGGAGAAAACAATGCTAAATGCAAATAATGAAATGTAATTTGTCATATTATCGTGCATAGTTAAGATGGCCAAACATCAGCTTGTCTACTTTTTAAAAGGGTGGAGAAAACACTTCCCATATCTTTAGTTGTTGATTTGAAAGGCTGTGTGTCCAATCAAACTCTATGGACTTTTGCCACAAATTAATCTGTCACTTGGTAGAAGCTTGCCAAATTAGGCAGATGCCAATATGGCATATATCATGTTATGTTGCTTGGCATGCCCTAATTTTCGAAAACAGCAACACTGATACATTTCAGTGTTTGATTTAATGGAAATGTAGTTTTCTTTTGTACAATTTTGCTATTGTGTTGAGTCATGGACTTGATGCCAAATATAAAATCTGGGTCCTGAAGCAAACCCAGCCAAAAAGAACCACTTGAATATATTCTTTTAAAGTCTGCCAAATTCTTTGAAATTAATAGTTGTTGCCAACAATTCCAATTTCACAGTACATATCTACTCTCATGCATTGACATGGAAGATTGCCTACCTTCTTCAGGCAGTGTTCCTTTTCTTGGTAGCCAAGTGGTGCTGTGTTCCTATCTTTTCTTCTCCCAGATTGTCTCTAGGTGAACTTCAGCCTTCAGAATGCAGCCGCTCCCCTCTCCTACTTAAACTCATTAACTAGCTCTGCTGCTGGGAGAAAGAAGCACCAATGCTTCAGTTCCAACTCTCACCCCCTTCTCTTACATAATCCAGGACACATGTTAACATGGTTATTAGTTCAGCTATGTGACACTGCTTTTGTGAATGTGCTGCAGAGTGTGTAAGGCCTCACACTCGTTCTCTTCTTGGCTGTTCCGAAATGTGGAAAAGGCTGCCTTTGTAGGCAGTATAAAGTGGTAGGAAGTCATTAAGGCTAAATAAGATCAGAATGAAATGTTTGTGTGACTTCCTGTCTACTGTATTAGGGTGCATGTAGAATATGTGTGTGTAGTACATATTCATAAACGTGTGGGGCTGGATGTTAGGAAATGGACATGGGGTTGATTGAAGAAAGCAACACGCATGCTGTGGTAAAAAAGACAATAAATCGGTTCATCAAAGTTGATCAGTGACTCCTTCATTATTTGTGCACATCTACATGGTGTCAGAAGTGGGATTTCCAGCATGTAACGAGCAGTCCCAATTACCCTAGATTCAATGGTCTGGTGGAGCGTGGTGTCAGGTGAGCCAAGCATATCCTAGAGAAATTTTCACATGATGGTTCTGACATCTATGCAGCTTTGCTCAACCTACACAACACACCCAGGGATGGCATGCCTTCTCCAGCGTAACGTTTACTGTCACGACGCACTAGGACTCTGATCCCCATGATAGGTTCCCAGCTCATGCCAATAGTTGAGACTGATGTTCAGGCTGCTTTATTTACACTCAGACAACAAGATAAGCCATGACAAATCTGCCAGACAGCTTTCACCACTAGAGCCTGGGCAGGTGGTAAGAATGGAGACAACCTGAGGGTTTGACAAACTGCTGATTTATGGGAAGTCCCGCCAACCCAACAGCTATGTCATCCAGTCCGATGGTAAGACCGCCATCACCTCCTAAAGGTAGCGGAGTCATACTGTCCTACCATTACCTCATCGGTGCCCATGATCTCATCAGAGCCCCAAGCACGGCCAGGGGCTGCGGTGACAAATCGGGGGCGCAAGAAATTCTAAACTGTATTTTTTAATAGGACAACAAATTTGCAAAGAGTATGTTTCTGGCCTACTTCTGGATGCTCAATCTCCCAAAGGCAAGCATGCTAAAACCTTGGTGCCCAGTTAGTATATAATTGTTGATATGCACCATCTCAAGCAATCCCAAAGGATCATGCTTGGTTTCCTTGCCATCCTTGCTTTCCACATTACATATAATTTATGTAAGTTGTCTATGTGGGTAAACAACATATTACAGAAAAGTAGATAAATCAAATTAGAGAATAAAAGCACAATTACATTTGTTTTAAACAAATGGAAACTGTGCAATTTCTGCAAATAACAGGTGTTAAACCAGATTTATTTATATTTAGGAATTTTTTTACAAGGTCCTTTTATACAAACATACCAGTGTTTTTATAGTTTTGGATTTTTGGATAAAGTGACAAAGAACATTTAAGCTTGATCCATACAATGCAAGTCAATAGGGGCCAAAACTTTGAAGCTCCAAAAAGCATAAAGGCAGCATAAAAGTAATCCATAGTACTCCAGTGTTTAAATTAATATAGAAGTGATATGGTAGATGTGGTTGAGAAACAGATCAATATTTAAGTCCTTTTTTACTATAAATCTATAAATTTGACTATAAATCAGCTGTCCTTGACGTTTATGCTGCCTTTGTGCTTTTTGGAGAGCCAGAGTTTTAGACCCTGTTGACTTGATTTGTGTGGACCTACAGAGCTAAAATATTATTCTAAAAATCTTAATTTGTGTTCAACAGAAGAAAGAAAGTCATACACATCTGGGATGGCATGAGAGTGAGTAAATAATGAGAGAATGAAATTTTTGGGTGAACTATCCTTTCAACTTTTTGAGGTTTTATATTGATGATTTTACTTTGGGATGTGTTGCAGAGCTCATTTCATGACCACTGGTGGGAAAAACAATTCTATCAGGAAGACTTGCAGACTTGAGTGAGATTTAAGATGACATTTATTTGATGAATATAAAATAGAATTGTAATGTCTCTCTTTGGTGTAGGTCCCGTCTGGTGGTCCGAAGAAGTTGTACTCGGAACGTCATATCCTGCCGGAGATAGGAGGCAGGGGCGAGGAGCCTACCCCGTGCAGGACGGGACTGAACTGGTGGTGGTGGGGTGGTGGAGGTTGCCGTGTTAGTACACTGAAACAGCAATGTGATAGATTGTGAGCAGACTTATAAAGTAACGGCTTACATGTGATTGGCTAGGAGTTACCTAGCTAATAGTGCAATGATGTAGAGCTGCTAGTCTTCCTGCTAGAACTACGCTGCGCTTACATTGGTAAAGAAAATGACAGAAATTTGAGGTAAACTTGTTAAGGTTATAAAAATTACAAGTTAACCTAATGCTGTGATGTTAAAGTGTATATGAAAACATAAAATTTTATTAAAAATAGATGTAGATATTTTCTAGAGAATAATTTTTCCTCTGTCCCACTTTACCAGTACTGCTTACAAAAAAAAATAAATAAATAAAAAAATAAAAAAAATCAGGTCAAAAAAGGGTCTTCAAAAGGTTCTAGATCCCAGTACTTAATATTTTTTCATTTTTGCTTAGGCGACATCTTAAGCTTTCTTTAAAAGGTATAATCTTAGGTTAGGTGTCCTTTAGATCATAATTCAAAGCATCAAAAAAAAGTAAAAATTCCTTTGACCATTTTCACACTAGTACAACAAAAACTAAAATGAATTTGAGATCACTTTTATTTAGTTTTGGAGTTATGAAAGTGTTTGTTTTCCAATAATTTCAGTTTTTATTTTAGTTAACAAAAATTATTACATACATGCACGCACACACCTAAGTTGGATGCTATGAACTATGAAGGACTAAACGGCAGATTACAATGCAAAGCTAAGCAAATGTTCAGGTCATCCCTCCATTACCTGTATAATGTGAAACCCCAACCTATGTTCAGTGCTCATATTTCATAATGGTGCTCAAAAGTGCAATGCAGTACAGTGACACTACAAAATGAGCTCTTTAGTTTTCATAGATATTCGTATTTAAATTGCACATGTAATTGTTTTTTACGTTAGCTAGAATTTGACAATACATTGGTATTGTATGCATTGGTGTGTATTCAAATAAAAAAAACACTTGTAAAAAATAAAATAAAAAAAATCATACTAATCCTAATGAGACTGTGCAGGACATTAAAGGTGCACTCAGTAAAATTTCTGTTTGTGTTGCGTTGACACCTTGCTGTGTAGATGCGACATCATCCTCAAACAGAAGTTCTAGGTTAGAGATTTTATTGTAAAAATGCACCATTTGAAGTCAGCTATGATTCATTTATTCCCCAAAGGTTAAAATACAATGGACAGAGATAAAGAGGGTAATATTCAGCTGGTCATGTGATCTCAAAATGGCAGCTCATGAATGTGCATCCAGCACCAAATGTAAAATAAAGCTTTTTATCAAGACTAATGACTGATTTAAGTCTCTCATGCGAGTATACAAGGTTTTAAACATTTTCAAAAATACTGCTCTACAATTATTTCTTTGTGTTTTAAAGTTTATCAATTCAAACTTAGAAGTTTAGGAGTACACTTTTAAGAAAAATTTTAGTTTTATTTTATTGCATGATAAT
Source organism: Xyrauchen texanus (assembly GCF_025860055.1). NCBI lineage: Eukaryota > Metazoa > Chordata > Actinopteri > Cypriniformes > Catostomidae > Xyrauchen > Xyrauchen texanus. The sequence continues at coordinate 44,833,604 of NC_068289.1, read as the reverse complement.
GTATCAAACCCATAGATGAATTAAAATACATCCACCAGCATTTACCACACAGTTTGCTTAAGAATCTCCAGAAAATGTTGGGTTTTAACTTTGGTTGCCGCGTCCTTGAATAATGGGTTGGTAAGGTGTAAGGGAAAGGGAAAACAATCTGTTAGTTTTCAGTCAACATTAAAATTATGTTTCCAACCTATTTTAATTCTGTAATCTGATGGATTTCTGAGGGAAACAGGATATTAAAAAAAATAAAAAATAAAAAATTGGACAGGACTTGATTTTATCCATTGCTTTGATTGGGAAAAAAATGGCTGTTACATGAATGAAGGTTGTAAAAATTCAAGAAAGGGGTTGCAAAAGTTAAAAGAATGTGTGACGTAAACTGGAAAGTTATTAATTTATTATTGTTTTATGAAAAATTACATAGAATTTTTAAACATACACCAATAAATCTGGCTCGTTGACCAGGGCAGGGGAACAGCCTCTGTGGCCGCTGGCAGCAGCAGGGGAAATCAAAACAAAGCAAAGCCATATGGGTATTTTTCAATATAATTCAGTATATTTCTGTCCATGAGAAAATTCTTTCCCATCTTATGCTGTTAATTATACAGGGGACCTTCTATCTAGGTACATTATGGAAATATAACTGTTACTAATTATATTTTAGTAGTTTAATTATTTGTCACATTTTAGCTTTTTAAAAATGAACTAATCCATCAATAACTATGATATTATATTGCATATATTATATTTTGTTACATGTTTTGTTTGATTGCACTATTTGTACTACTTACAAAGATTATTTTTAACATGTTCCAAGAACCAGTACTGTACCTTTAAGAAACCGGCAAAATATTTTTAATACAAAATATAAGTAACTGTATTCCACTACAGTTACAATTTAAATAATTGGTAATTAGAATACATTTACATTGAACAAGTGTTTTGATTACTGAAGAGATTACTTTTCATTTTACTGACATTTGTTTAATTTAATATTTAGTCCTTTCAGATGGAAAACATTTATTCATATGATGCAATCCAAAGTGCATTTGAACAGCGGTGAAACACTTTCTTGTGATGTGTTACATTCATACGAGCAGACAGAGAAGTTTTAAGTAAGTCTGTATATTTCTAGCCATTTTTCATGGACATGTTACCAGGCATGATAATATTTTAAATCAAGACGACCTTTGATATTTTTTTATTGTTATCCTCTAAAAATATATATTAAAACAAATCATTAAAAAAGAGATCAATTTGATTTCTTGTTTTAGAAACAGCACTGCATAAGATATTTAGGTTTTTCAGAGAATGTATTTTTAACATGTGTATTTTGTCTTACTGTACTGGCAGAGTTTTTATAGTCAAAAAAAGTGAAAAATCTGCCAGTGCTGAAGAAGTAATCAGAAGAAGTTTCTGACCTTGAGTAATCTAATGGAACTTAAAGCGTGTTTCAGACTTTCAACATCCATATACCGAGGAGCAGTTCAGTATTTAAAGGCATAATGCTCATTTGGGGTTTTCAAGACATTTATCTTGCACATTCAGGGCAGATCATTGATAAACAGGTAAGTTATTTTCCTCTGAAGCAGAGCGAAAGGTGAGTCCTAGGAACATACAACAAGGCCAGCCGCTGACAGAGTGTGAGTGTTAGGTTTAAGTGCAAGCCCAAACAGGGTGATGATGAGTTGCAGGTGTGCATGATTAACACTCTGGTGAGTGAGAGTGGGCGACTGATGGAGTGAGGGAGAGAGAGCAGAGTGTGGCGTGAGAGAGGGAGTCCGGTGGAGCCGTGACAATAGCCCACCATTTCAATGTTTACCTTTCACACTGTTGCAACAGATGAATCTGTTTTGGGAATTATCGATATTTAACCGCACCACAGTAGAAAAAGAAACTCTAAACGCGCCAACTGGCCTGGGTAAGTTGGAATGGTACGGTTTGCCGATGAGAACTGTTCGGACCGATAGTGGAAAATCGGTTAATGATTATGTTGTTTTTTTATTAACAACAGACTGTCAAGAACAGAAAGGATATTAAAAGATAAATTATTCAATGACAATTTGGGTTGCGTGGATCTCGTCTTTGGACACACAGACACGGAATGAGTCAAACCAAACGTTTTCTCATAACACACAGTGAAAGGATGTGGAACTTTTTCTCTGATATACTACTCAATCACTGGTAAGTGAAATTTGAACATTTAACAGCCAGTGGTTAATCATTTACATTTACATTTACATTTATGCATTTGGCAGACGCTTTTATCCAAAGCGACTTACAGTGTCCTTATTACAGGGACAATCCCCCCGGAGCAACCTGGAGTTAAGTGCCTTGCTCAAGGACACAATGGTGGTGGCTGTGGGGAGATAGATTTTTAGTCGAATAGCATGACACTTGGTTGCAAATGCAAGCGATTTTCTCTCATTTTAGAAGAGGGTTGCGCATATAGTAAAAGATTGATTTTATTATACACATCAAATCCCTTTATTGTCTCTCAACCATACACACAAGTGCAACAGTGGGTGAAAGTCCTTGGCGAAGTTCCACGCAACTTAGCAGTATGACATCTGATTTACACATAACACAATTTACACATCTTTGTTACACGACAACACAATACACAATATACACCTAATAATATACAATATACAGAATACACAAATAAGAAGACTGTATACAATAAAAAATACACTGTATTATATACAAATTATATAATGACATAAAATGTATACACTGTATAAAAATTATACATTTTCATATGAACAACCAATCAGCAATTAGACTGATTTAAGGTTCATTAACCTCACAGATTTTTATTTTTAAGACACAGTTACACAGCAGATGTGATAACCTGCTGTTCAGTGAGCGAAAGAGTCATTCAAAGCAATTCAGTGAGGCAGTGAGTTGTCTGACCGATTAAGTCCAATGGCTCCTATGTTCAATTTGGATTGATTCATCAATTGATTCAACTGATGCAATAAAAAGAACCACACCAATTGAGTGTTTCGCTTGCTAATTGGACAGCGTGTTGCACTGTTTTTGAGCTGTTGGCTCATGGGCCAACCATCACCTTGATTCAAATCTGGTGACCATAAAAATTGGTTGTATGTTTACCTCCAGCTTTCATGCTATCTGGCCAACAGATGGATAGTCCTGAAAATGATCAAGCCATCGTAGTTTAGTTTAAATGTTCTTACCAAAAATACCCTGAACTGTAATACTATTAATTAATCATTCCCAGACGTTGCTCTTGATGTACTTTTTGTTGACCAGTTGACAGGTTCCATTGTTTGGTTCTAGAATAGCAGTGAATTTTCCATCACCTGCATGTGGAAGCCGTCATCTGTGGCAAGCACCAACAGCCGAGTGCTGCTGTTTCCCCAACCAAAATCATTCTGTGTGTGGAGAAAACCTTTTTCTTTTTTATTTGCTCAAATCAGTGGCCTAAGTCAGAAAACATTTATTCTGGTAAGTGTGTATCTACTGTACTGTGTTTAAGTTTTATTTTTAAACAAATAGTTTTCATTTATCACTTAATGTCATACAACGTCCAGTAAACATTAAAACGCTAAATCAATATTCGGAGTGACCACCTTTGCCTTTAAAACAGCACCAATTATCCTAGGTACACCTGGACACAGTTTTTCTTGGTTGTTGGCAGATAGGATGTTCCAAGTTTCTTGGAGAATTCGCCACAGTTATTCTATCTATTTAGGCTGTCTCAGTTGCTTCTGTCTCTTTATGTAAACTCAGACTGACACGATGTTCATTGTGGGGGTCATGACATCTGTTGCAGAGCTCCCTGTTCTTCTATTCTAATCTTTTCTATTTGCAAAAGTAATGTTTGGGAGTCTAATATTTATATTTCCTATGGGCGCACTAAAGCTGAAAATATACATTACCATCTTAAGACAAATGCTTTTGTGAAACATCTTATGTGCCTAAGACTTATGTATGAACACACTCAGATAAGTGCTGTCAGTTGATTAAAAAAAATGTAATCGCAAAATTAATCATTAATTTTGTAGTTAATTACAATTATTTGCAGATTTTTTTATTTGACACTATATATTCTTATTTTCTGTCAAAATGCATTTATTTCAGAAAACAGAACAATATGCAACAATATTTATATTTTATGAGCATTTTCCAAACAAAGCCTTCCACAGTTTAAAGATAGAAATGCACTAAAATAACACCAGATCAAGTAACATTAAACGTTTTTGGAGGTTGAATATTTGACAGAACTTGTCCCCTATAGGTTGCAGTTTAATTGCAATTGGCATTACATATCTTAAACTCTCATCCTATACAATATTAATCTGCCTGTTGACTGTCCACTATCCGCTTTGCTACAGCAATAGTTAAGCCACATTTGTGATTCGCATGAGGGCGGCAATGCCAGTGTCAATTGTTGCTTTGAACTTAAAAAGCACTTGCAGACAAAAACATGTCATTCTGCGTTTTGGTGATAGTTAAGACATGACACGCTTCTGTGGTAATTAAAATGTGCCTTTATTGACTACATAGGCTGAAAAATACAATTTGGATTGATTCACCAATTTATTCAACTGATGCAATAAAAAGAACCACACCAATTGAGTGTTTTGTTTGCAAATTGGACTGCGTGTTGCACTGTTTTTGAGCTGTTGGCTCACGGGCACCTTCATACCGTTCCATACCAGAATCACTCACCCTCATGCTATCCCAGATATGTATGACTTACTTTCTTCTGCTGAACACAAGATAAGATGTTTAATAGAATATCTCAGCTCTGTAGGTCCATACAATGCAAGTGAATGGTCATCAGGCCTTTTGAAGCACCAAAAAGGAGATAAAGTCAGCATAAAAGTTATCCATAAGATCCATAATATCCAGTGTTTTAATCCATATCTTCTGAAGTGATCCAATTGGTTTTGGGTGAGAACTATTGTGATTAAGGCGCTTTCCGCTGAAGTGAAATAATCACGGATCTGCTCACATGCTCTGCTAGAGACTGCAATTGAGTGAAAAAGTGAAAAAGGAGTTACATTTTGTTCTGACCCAAAACCAAGTGGATCACTTCAGAAGACCTTGATGAAACTACTGGATTCGTATGGATTACTTTTATCTAGACTTTATATCCTTTTAGGAGCTTCAAATGCCTGGTCACCATTTACTTGTATTGTATGGACCTACTGTACAGAGCTGAGATATTCTTCTAAAGATCTTAGCAGAAGATCAGCAGAAGAAATAAAGTCATCAAACTAAATATTAGGACTATTTATCGTGCATTATTACTGAAGTATAACTGTACTTCAATAAGAAAATACAAGTGTTTAAATTCTAGAATGATGGTGTGAAATATTTTTGGGTTATGTGCATGTGGCAGGGAGGAGGGTGGGGCCCTCGAGAAAATTTGAGTGATTATGCACAGTTTCAGTTTCACTCCCTCCAACTCGCACACTCTCATTGTTAATACATGCACACTCATCCGATCGCTATTTTGTGAGAATCCCAATTTAATATATTTATACAAAGTATGTATTTATCACAATACCACTAAAAACAGCAATACCTTCAATAACGGCATCACGTCTTCATGCAGTTGCTTAATAATTAGTGATTTGTCTTACAACAAAACAAGCAAAGAAAGTTAACAAATTATAGATACATTGATTTCTCACAGGAACAGTTTTGGAGCTTGTAATAGTCTTAGTTTTGAACGTATCTCTTTACTTATCTACTAGTTGCCAGAATGCACAATAGCTGAGTAATTAAAATAAATGATATCATTTCACAATTACTGTACATTTAATGTAGTTTTACAGTGTAGAGCATAAACATACTGTATAACTGCAGCATATAACATGCAAAAGTGTAACAAACTTTCATAGAGTAGGAGAGATCCATCAGGTAGTAAAGATCCACAGGATAGCCTTCTGCCCTTTAAAATTCTAGATCAAAAGTGTGGTGCTTCTCTGGGAAAACAAAACAATCTCTTTTTTGCATATCGCGGCGCCGTTTTATGGTCCGCTCTGCATAATGCAGCGACTCATTTTAGCTTATCGCGGCCCATTCGGCCCGCTTTGTTCACCTGATGGCCAGTACACCCCTGATCGGCCCCTAAGTGCGTTGGCCCACCAGGAAAATGGAACAGGAAATGCCAGATTACCAGTCCAGCCCTGGTTATGGATCAAATAGTCTCAGCCTCAGACCACAGACTGCCCACAATCTGTTTACTGACCCTCTGCTGCATATTGCACACAAAACTGAAAATCACAAGATCCATTCAGATATCATGACATCAATGCAACTTTTGGAAATCAGGTTTGTAGCAGCTGACAGGGAAACCAAATTGTGTTTAAAAGGTACCACCAGGTTGCTATTATAATTGCTTGTGAAGATTTACCAAATTTTGCAACTTTCATGGCTTTAGAGTTTTGAAAGTTTTGTTAGAGGCTCTGAAAACTAGATATTCAAAAGCAGAACTGTATATTATGCTAGGTATCACTGCTCATAAACGGCATGTAAAAACAAAATCTGTGGTCACTTTACATGTCTGTCAGACAGTCTCTTCCTGTCTAAGTGGGTGGTACTTGGCCAGAATAAGCTGCAAAATGGACTACATTTCTGGGGCAAGTCAAATGTTTGGATATGTGAGATCTATATTGAGATCTTAACATCTGCACCATTGACAAAATAATTTACCACTTTTTAAAGCAGGGCTTAACACGTTTACACCAGGCACAGCCAGGCCCGGATTGATGCAGTCTCCACATATGTTTACGGAAGCATTTAAGCATTGCTCCTGAGTGTAGACTACAACAAATAATTTAAACTGCAGTTCCATCTTTAAACAATCTTTTCACATGATTCACCATTGTGGATATTTGCTTAGTAACAGTTAATGCAATTTTTTTGTTTTGTTTTGTTAAAAAACAAAATACAAAATGCATTTATTTGTGAGACAGGCCCAGTTCCAGAACATAGTGAACCTAGTTTGAAGACATAGACATTATCCCAATGCGAAGGCTGTTCCAAAATGTTGTAATTTCTCCATAGCAAAATATACACTCACCTAAAGGATTATTAGGAACACCATACTAATACTGTGTTTGACCCCCTTTCGCCTTCAGAACTGCCTTAATTCTACGTGGCATTGATTCAACAAGGTGCTGAAAGCATTCTTTAGAAATGTTGGCCCATATTGATAGGATAGCATCTTGCAGTTGATGGAGATTTGTGGGATGCACATCCAGGGCACGAAGCTCCCGTTCCACCACATCCCAAAGATGCTCTATTGGGTTGAGATCTGGTGACTGTGGGGGGCCATTTTAGTACAGTGAACTCATTGTCATGTTCAAGAAACCAATTTGAAATGATTCAAGCTTTGTGACATGGTGCATTATCCTGCTGGAAGTAGCAGGGCTCCAGACTAACTTTTTTCACTAGGAGCACAGTGGCCCCCAACTGAAAATTTTAGGGGCACAACCAGAAAATTTAGGGTCACACACCGTAAATCAACATGCTAACCAAATATTCACATTTCTACTAATTTCCACTGTACTATTAATAGATACTTTGATATTAGATGCAGAAATGACAATGTGCTGTTTCAAATTCACATTTTATTGTGCACTTTTATAGACGCAACAACAAGGTAAACCGACAGCACCATTGCTGTCATGGCAGTACAAATATATATATAACAAAAATATACCATAGATACATTCAGAAAAAGTGCTTAGTAACAAGTTACGGAGCATCTTTGATCATTGGGTAAATCTTCCCCTTCAGAGTTATCTGCAATTACTCCAACAAATTGTGCGCATGCTGTATCGTTGTTGTATGTTTCGTTAATTTTTAAGCCATTCTTCCTTTGAAGGTCGAGCTGGCTTTTGAATTTGGTGAAGGGTAGTTCCTCCTATTAGCAACGAAGTAGGCCGTGTTAAATTTCAACATCATTTCTGCCACATCTGCGCTCTGATTTACAGCCTCTTGTCTTCTAAAAGCAACCGGCAGTGGCGTTGCTTTTTGATTTATGAACATATCACGGCATACTTAAGGCTGAGACTATGTTTAACTAAAGCATTGCGTTTAAACTGCGAAGTGCATGCACTGTCGGCAAACTTCGTGTTTCCCGCATTTTTGGGGTAGCGACTTACTCGCAGTTCATGGAGTTCGTCTCCTTACAGTACTTCAGCCAGCTGAAATCTCGAACCCACTCTTCCCGAAAATGGTGGGTTAGGGACTTTTCGCAACACAAACCTCGGACACATCATCAGACTGTGGCACTGGTACACTAGCCGCAGGTCGGAAGAACGAGTCAATAGTTCGCTTCATTGCTCAGATGCGCATAGAAGGTTGTGATATTTTGTCTGTCTCCCACAGATGTTTACGCGCGGTCGATTATAGACCCTCCCCCTCCACGCATTAGCCAGTTACAGTGGCCATTCCCTATTCTTCTCACACTCATCACATTCGGATTCATTAACGCCAACTTCCACGTTTAACTTGTAAAAAAAATGCACAAATTTACTGGTCGCACATGTGCGACTGGATGTAAAATTCAGTCGCACACATTCAAATTTTGGTCGCAAAATGCGACCATTTGGTCGCAGTCTGGAGCCCTGAGTAGCCATCAGAGGATGGGTACATGGTGGCCATAAAGGGATGGACATGGTCAGAAACAATGCTCAGGTAGGCCGTGGCATTTAAACGATGCCCAATTGGCACTAAGGGGCCTAAAGTGTGCCAAGAAAACATCCCCCACACCATTACACCACCACCACCAGCCTGCACAGTGGTAACAAGGCATGATGGATCCATGTTCTCATTCTGTTTACGCCAAATTCTGACTCTACCATCTGAATGTCTTAACAGAAATCGAGACTCATCAGACCAGGCAACATTTTTCCAGTCTTCAACTGTCCAGTTTTGGTGAGCTCTTGCAAACTGTAGCCTCTTTTTCCTATTTGTAGTGGAGATGAGTGGTACCCGGTGGGGTCTTCTGCTGTTGTAGCCCATCCACCTCAAGGTTGTGCGTGTTGTGGCTTCACAAATGCTTTGCTGCATACCTCGGTTGTAACGAGTGGTTATTTCAGGCAAAGTTGCTCTTCTATCAGCTTGAATCAGTCGGCCCATTCTCCTCTGACCTCTAGCATCAACAAGGCATTTTCGCCCACAGGACTGCCGCATACTGGATGTTTTTCCCTTTTCACACCATTCTTTGTAAACCCTAGAAATGGTTGTGCGTGAAAATTCCAGTAACTGAGCAGATTGTGAAATACTCAGACTGGCCCGTCTGGCACCAACAACCATGCCACGCTCAAAATTGCTTAAATCACCTTTCTTTCCCATTCTAACATTCAGTTTGGAGTTCAGGAGATTGTCTTGACCAGGACCACACCCCTATATGCATTGAAGCAACTGCCATGTGATTGGTTGATTAGATAATTGCATTAATGAGAAATTGAACAGGTGTTCCTAATAATCCTTTAGGTGAGTGTAGATATAAAGAGATCAGTCTAATTACAATGGACTATTTAACTCAATATTTGTGTGTGGTATGTCATTTTATGCTTATGAGCAGGCCCAGGTGGTCTCTGCGTGCGCAGAACTCCACAGAAGACTCTGCAGATTTCTGCAGAATTTAGACATCTGAGATGCCCTGATGCAAATCATGAATGCTGCTTCACGATTGCTGTAACAAAGCGGATAGCCACTGTCTGCCGGCTGATTAATATTAAAGAGGATAGAAGTTTAAGAGATTTAATGCCCATTGCAATTAATATAAAACCTATGTGGGGACTAGTTTTTTCAATTAGTCAAACTCCCACTAAGACTTTGGGAAACATTTAATGTTATTTGAATACTTGTTGCTATTTTAGTGCATTTCTATCTTTATATTGTGGAAGGATTTGTTGGAAAAATTATAATAAAACATTATATTGTTACGTATTGTTTTGTTTTCTTTCCTTCGGACTGTATTCGGACAAAATGCTTACAGCAAAATAAAATTTAAAAAATGACAATTTTGTCAGTATAGAATTGAAATAAATGAATTTTGACAGTAAAATAATTATATTTAGAATAAAAATTCAGCACTTTTAAAATCTGCAATTAATCACAATTAATTATGAATAATTGTGCGATTAAGCGCGATTAAAACATTTAAACAACTGACAGTCCTACTTTATATCCCTTACGCAGAATTACGTAGATTTGTCCCTAGAGCAGAAAAATCTGCATATTCCATCTGGGCCTGCTTATAAATATCGTGTTGATTGCCTAGCAAAATGCTAACCGCAAACTCTACTGAAATCTATTGGGAGTCAAGTGCCATGTGCACATCATGTGAAAATACTTTTTGTATGATGCACATTTGTATTAGTTGCTGCTTATGGAAAGTTTTGGTTAGTCGGTTCTGTTCCGTTCAATAGCTCCATTTGCGGATACTCGCATGCTACACGGGTGGAACCCTCTGGAGAACCTTTAAGCACCCTTTAAAGGAGCCTCTAATTCATACTAAACTAGAGATTTATAACTTTTTTGATGTTTTACAATAGAGATTAATTCAGCACCACAACTAAGATGCATTCAGTTTTTTATTTAATTAGCAGACTTCCTAAAATTCTGTCATTTATGCCAATCCAAACCTGCATATTCATTCTGATTAACTTAAAAGGAGATATTTTGCATAATTTGCATTTAAAAGCACAATAAAATTATCATTAAAGTTGCCCATATGTCTTAAGCGCTAAATTCCAAGTATTCGGAAGAAATAGCAGCTTAAACATTCTTCAAAATATCTCTTTTTGTATTCCAAAAATATGGAATGACATGAGGGTGAGTAACTGATGACTAAATTTTCATTTCTGGGTGAACTAAAAAGGATAACCTCATATACGTTGGAAGAGGCCTTTGATTACTGTATGTTGTGCCACATTTAAAATTGCATGACATAATTCAACATACATACAGAAAACATTTAGTGCATTACATTTTGTATGAATACATGCTTCTGTTTATCATGAGTTATGCAGCCTGATAGCTATAAGATACATAACGCTAATTAAACCGAATGCTGCTCACAAAGTTCACAAATCAGACCCACACACAATGCACATGAAAAACTGAAGTGGAACAGTAAGCGTTTGTAAAAACATAGAACTAGCTTGTCTTGCTTTTATTTTTATTGTATTGTATTTTTTTCTAAATATATTTTAGAGTTGGGCGAAGGGCTCTTAACACAATTGCCAGACATATATAAATTATGATGCAATATTTTCTAATATATAAATACTTTTTAAAATAAAACATTGGGATTGAACCATACAAGTGTGATCCAAAAACTGTGTGAATTTGACTTGTTCATTTTCTCCATGAGGCTTTTTTAATAAATTCTTCAGTTAAGATTTGAACCAAGCCAACCAGCTCTGAGATTAATCACAGATTTCAAATGAAAATTAAATCAGAAAAACAAAACTGTTTATAATGGAGATGTGTAGCACAATGGCATATATTTAGCATCTGACAAACCCGCTGCATACTGCACACATTGCCTTTCATGAACTCTTGACTCTTGCAACAAAACATTTGCCACAGACCTCACTTCGTAAATGAGATTTGCACTCATGATGACTCTCATGATAGAACCTTAAGTTAGCAGGTTGAAAAGCTAGACCTCAAATGAATTAGCTCAACACAAGAGCTGTTTTCAGTTCTAGAGTGATGGATCTTTAGTACTGTACAGCCAGTGCCTCTTGGAATTCCTTTGTCTCAATTGTTGTGGAAATAGCACCATCTATTGAAGTTTCCAAGAACTCATGGTGTCAACTCCATAAAAATTAAATAAATGAATTTAACTCAAAACCTCTACAGGTTACATGTTCACCATAATCTTGTAATTTATTTCCAATGAGTTATAGAATACTCACAAAGAGCTGACATTTTCTGCATTTCTCAAAATCCTGGTGAGTCATTGTTGACCCCCACTTAGACTATTAATGCTGTCTGAATAAATTATCCTTCACAACAGCTTCCTAAACATTATGGGAGTTTTTTTTAAATATATATTTCAGTGGGATTTCTCTTAGTTTAGTGACCCAAATTCCCCCATTTCAGTTCAGACGATGGGTTAATCTTTACTTACTGTGCAGTTCACAAAACCAAATTTGTCATTTCACCATATTACGGATGTCGGTCTAGAAGCTATTCTTTCTCATGAGCATTGAGAAAGTATTGAGTCAACTCTTGTGATTGCTTCATACAGATGGCAGATCGACTACAATATAATCGTGTAATGGTGGCCAGCTGATAGACAGGTGGCCTCAACTGATGCTAGAGGCTATAGCCTTTAGCCTCCTTGTTAGCACACCCACCTCCCATGCCGAATACTCCGGTTCAAGTACGGATTGGGTAGAACAGGAGCGTCACACTGGTGCCTTGACCCAGATGGGAGTGAAGTTTAGGGGAGTGAGTGTAATGGTGGCCTGTTAATAGATAGCTGTGCAATGAGTATAAACCTGACTCTCCTGACATCAAGAGGTGCATAATCGGCTGATGCTAGAGGCTGTAGCCTTTAGCCTCCTTGATAGCGCACCCACCTCCCATTGCCGGAGACGCCGGTTCAAGTTCTGTACGGAGCGGGCAGAACAGGAGTGTCACAATGGTGCCATATGGGAGTGAGGTTTAAGGGGTTGAGTGGAACGGTGGCCAGCTGATAGATAGCTGTGCAGTGTGTACAAACGTCCCTCTCCTGGCCTCAAGAGGTGCACTATCGAATGACCCTAGAGGCTGTAGCCTTTAGCCTCCTTGTTAGCGCACCCAACTGCCAAGCCGTACAAGCCGGTTGGAGTCCCGTACTGAGTGGGTAGAACAAGAGTGTCACAATCACATTGATCAGTCAAGCAATTATGATCGTTTGAACATGTCAAGTCTCTGAGCGGACACGATTCCCTGGGAGTCGATTCTCGATTCCATCACCTCAGATTTGAAGAATCAATTCTTTAAGGAATCGACTCTCAGCCCTATTTAAAATTGACCAAACAAATAGTTTTTTACTTGTTATAAAAATCAGTTTCTCAATTCTAATATTCTGATCATTCGAAAGTATATTTAAAGCGGTAAGTTAGACAAAAACCAGCACAAGATTCGGCAGACTCATAATAGATTTAGCTCTTATCATTAGTTTTACTGCTGTTTTGGAATTATATCCGGCGTTTTGTCCTACGATTCTAATCCTACAATAAGAAGTTCAGGTTCCTGGGCACTACCATCTCACAGGACCTGAAGTGGGAGACCCACATTGACTCCATTGTTTAAAAGGCTCAGCAGAGTACTTCCTTTCTTGTACTTCCTTTGCCAGTTGAGGAAGTTCAACCTGCCACATGCGCAGCTGATACACTTCTACTCAACAGTCAATGAGTCTATCCTCTGCTCTTCAATAACTGTCTGGTTTGGTTCAGCTACCAAGTCAGACATCAAAGACTTCAAAGTATAGTCTGGACTGCTGAGCGGATTATTGGTTCTCACCTTCCCACCCTGCAAGAACCATACACCTCCAAAGTGAGGAAAAGGGCTGTAAAAATCGCTTTGGACCCCAATCACCCAGCACATTACCTTTTTGAACTGTTTCCCTCTGGCCAGCGATACAGAGATCTGAGCCATCAGTCACAAGAACAGTTTCTTCCCACAGGCCATTCACCTTATGAACTGCCCCCAATACTCTTCATTGTGGCAATACAATCATGTGCATATTCAACTATTTATTCATATTTATATTCAATTTATATTTCCTTCCTCTTCTGCACATCACCTTGCACGTAACAGTATATCTGTATATAACATATTTGAACAACATTATTGACCTTCTGTAGTTTCCTCTATATATTTATCAGTTGTATCTTATTTTTTATTCTTATTTCACTGTTTACGTATATATGTATATTTCAAATGTTTGTATGTATATGTTGTATATGTATATTTTTTGTATTCTCTTTGCACTGGAAGCTTCTGTCACCATAAACAATTCCTTGTGTGTGTGAGCATACTTGGAAATAAAGCTCATTCTGATTCTGTGCATTGTTCTATGACCATTTTGGCCACTAGATAGCAGCATTATAAAGTAAAATAGGCTAAAGATCTTGCTGTTTTGTTATCATTTACAACTTCTTGTAAAGATTCTCTGAACAAGATATATATATATATATATATATATATATATATATATATATATATATATATATATATATATATATATACATTTTTTTTTATATATATATTCTTTTAAAATTCTTACAGAATGAATGAGTACATTTTCTCTCTTGTGCATGCAAGGGTATTAACAACAGTTGTTGCTGTATACAAAACAAGTGTGTGGCCTAATACATACACACATTTTACTATCTTATCATTTCAAATGTAAAAATTATTGGCCTGCATTTCTGTCATAGATTAATACAATTAAATTTTTTTAATTTTTCTATCTTAACACATTCTTCTTTTGATCCAACATACCACATACTGTTTCATGTAAAAACTGAATTTCATAAAAGCAAACTGCCCTCACATTAATGTGGAATTCACTGTTTGTTTTGCAAAACAGAGGAGCTGGAAGCCAGAGCAAATGTTACACAGATGTGCTGTTCTTGTGAATGGTGTGGTATGAAGCTCTGCTGCTGTGCGCAGATGTTTGCTTATGTTAATTTGTCTTGTTCAGAAGCAGTTTGCTCACAAGCAGAGGCAATGTCCTCCTGCTGAAGGGCAGACGAAGGGAATCACACATCTTTGACCTGCCTAGACAGAAAAGAATCCTGATACTCAAGACTTGAGAGTGTTTTGGCAGATAAGTACACTCTAGTAGATTTGTGATCACACTTTTATTATTTAATTTAATACTATCATTTAATAATGCACAACCTTCATGCACAAAAGGATTTGCTTATGGCCTTAAACATAATTTAAGGAAGTATGCAAAGATGATGTGTCTAGCTATGCAATGCCAGGGCACTTAGGCACTAGAAAAAGTTTTGATGGATAGGAATGTATTTTTGTGGGTGTGGAGGGAGCTGGGTCAGTTTGAAATCAAGCAAGGCAGTAAAATTGCAGTTCGTCAATGTCAGAATGCGTTACAATAAAAGTTACCCCTTGCATTTTCCTCTGTCTTTGCAATGCACCATCCCTATAGAAATCAATGGATTTGCATCGTTTATGACCTTATCATGTTGCATGTGAGTAGTGTTCAGTTACCATGTTAAAAAAAAAATAAAATGTATCGTTATTTTTGCATGTTTACCTTTTCGCTATCAAATAATTCAAAAACATGTTATTCTGAACATAACCTATATTTCTGGCCTATTTGCCGCCTTTTAGATAAATGTTCCATTTATGCTCTAGATTTTGTTTTGTTTTTTGTCAGCCTCTCTAGCAATCTCCATCTTTTTCTTACCACCTTTGTGTGTGTGTGTTAGTGATGTATGTCTCGAGACCGGTCTTGGTCGTCTCGGTCTTGTCACGGCCTTGACGGTCTTTGGTCTTGTCTTGGTCTCGGACCTCTCGGTCTTGTCTAGGTCTCGCTGTCTCAGACCGACATAGTGGTCGGGGGATTTAGCAATACAATACTACAATATCCACGACGACACAACGTTCGATAATGCAACAGTATTAGTGATGTTACGTTCGTGAACGAATCGTTCTTTTTGAACGAATCTTTTAGGTGAACGAATCATTCTCGTTCACGTTATCCATTGACTCATATTTCTCGTTCACTGAAATTCCTCCCTCCACCACTGCACGCCGCGCAGTTTGTTTAAAAACTGTAAAACATAAAAAAAATTTAGAGTATTGATTATTTGCGTCACGTCATTCCATCTCATTTGCGTCACGTGACTCACGTCAGCTAATAGCATTTCAGCTCGGGCTTAGAAGAGGCATGTAATTGGTTGGATCTACTCTGCTGAATGAATATCATATTGCTCTGTTTTGAGTCTGAGCGAGAGAGAGATCTCCCGTTCGTGAACGAATTGAACGAACTGGTTGCTATACCCAGTTCGTGTACCAGGTCGGCCATTCTGTCAATCTAGTTCATCAATCAGCAGAAAGTGAATGCAAAGCGCAGGTATCCGTACTGTGCACGCGCAATTCATATCTTACATACAGAACATAACTCCTCGTTTAACTCGTTCTGACCAAACAAATAAAATGTTAACTAGCCTGCCTAGTATGCAAACAAATTAAAAAAACACTTGTGATTTGGTCATCCGAAAAGAGTGTAATTTAAAAGATAAAAAGAGTGTAAAGACTTTGATCACTTATTTAGACTTATTTTATCCATTTAATGAGTAGGGCACCATTTTTAATAAAGTCAAATCAGTTTTTATTTTGTAACAAGTAAATACGTTAGTTGAACAACACATTTTGCCGCACCTGCTGCTGACGTATTTGTGTAATATGGAAAAAAAAAACTGAACGAATCAGTGAACGAATCTGAACGAATCATTTTGGTGAACGAACTAAAAATGAACGAGTCTCTGGAAAGAATCAAAATTTCCACCACTAAACAGTATTATTATTTCGTGCCCTTCAAATGCAACCAATCACATGTATTTTTTTTGTGACACAGCCGTTGGCGCTCATCCATTCATATAACATTATACCTCAGTGAGTGAGTGTAGCGTAGAGCGTAAAGAGCACAGTCAGTCAGTAGCATGTCAGCGAATTCCTTGGTCATAAAATTTGCTTTCGTAGAACACAATGAGTTCTTCTGCACATCGTCAAATAAAAAGAAGCATTCGGCGAAATGTAGATTCTGCAAAGTCTGCTTGACAGAGACAGCCGGGACCACCTCAACGTTCACCAGACACCTGGAGCGTAAACACAGGTAAAGGTAAGCTATCTACGCATTTTCAAACTCTTTGAGGTAAAACCTTTCCAACCTCCCATGACCAAACAGATCATGTATCTGCTGAATTATTGTTGTTTATCATGTGTTCTTCTCACACGTACGGTATAAGTTATTTAGGGACATATTTTTTGCAAGCCTCTCTAAGGACGTAACGTTAACCTGATGAAGAGTGTAACTAACGTTACATGCTAAGTAACGAGATTTTGGGTAACTGCACAACTGACAGATGACTTTGAGCGCACCACCAACTGTGTGTGTGTGTGTGTGTGTGTGTGTGTGTGTGTGTGCGCGTGCGTGTAACCATAGCAACAAAACGACCAAATTTCGGATCCTGCACTTAAGCCTATAAATTATGAATTACTTTATATGTAATTGCTAAAAACAAATGAAGATTTCTAGAAGAATATTTCAGCTCTGTAGGTCTATACAATGCAAGTGAATAGAGAACAGTCCTTTCAAGCTCCAAAAATCAAATAAAGGCAGCATGAAAGTTTTTTTTCCCTCCAGTCTCGACTTGGTCTCAGTCTTGGTCTCGACTTGGTCTCGGTCTCGACTTGGTCTGTCTTGGTCTTGGTCTTGGTCTTGGTCTCGATACCCTCTGGTCTTGGTAGTGTCTTGGTCTCGGTTTAGACGTCTCGACTACAAGTCTAGTGTGTGTGTGTGTGTGTGTGTGTGTGTGTATGTGCAGGGATGAACCAAGCTATTAAAAGTTGTCGCTGTATAAATAGCCCATGCTTATAGCAAAGACAGTCCACCAGTATTAGATGCTCAGAAATTTAAGCCAGCACTCTGCAGGATGCCATTCACATACGTAAACACACAATCCATATAGACCAGAAGTGAATGGACCTATTTGAATGATTCTAAGCTGAATTCTTCAGCAGAATGTTTAAAACTATTGGCCATATTTATTAAAAAGGCAGCATTATTGCAGTACATTTGTGTTCTTATGCATTGTGTCAATGGAATAAGCCCCACTGCAGTTTCAGTGTCTAGAGAATGTAGTCAGTCAGTGGAAATTTGGGCTCCCATTTTGCCTGCACTATGCAGATGGTGGCAGTTCCCTGTAGCTACTGAAGAGGATATAAATAGAAGCAGTTTCTGTCTCATCCCTCAGTCTCTATCTTCTTAAACACTCATGCACACACAATACAAACACACTCTATGTGTCTCTCTCTCTCATACACTTTCTCACCCCTTGCTCATCAGTTTGACTTGTAGCTTACAATATCCTTTCTTCTCTCTTCTTTATCTGGATCTGTCTTTCCCTAATCGTCGCTCCCCATGTGAAAGACCAATGACAAAAGACATCTCATCAAAGGAATAGTTCACCCAAAAATGTTACTTATTTCATTATATACTAACCCTCATGTAGTTCCAAATCTGTATGCTGTTGTCGTTGTTGTTTTTTGTTTGCTTTCATTTGTGGAACACAAAAGAGGAAATTTCAAAGAATCTTTAAGCAGCTCTTTTCCATATGATAACAGTTCATACTAGTGACCACAGCCCAGAGTAGTCTGAAAACATACTATAGCTTTGTGTGTAGAAGATACTGAATTTTAAGTCATTATTCCTCTTCAATGCAGCTCTCAATTCTCATAGTCCATTTCTCATATTTGAACTGAACTGAATTTGAATTTGCATTGATTGTATGGGGGAAAAAAGCAGCTGTATCCCTTTGTAGTCCACACTAAAAAAAAAACAACAACAATAAAACAACAGTGTACAGGTTTTAAACAACCTTTGGAATGAGGATCATTAATGGAGGTGCGTAAATAATGACAGAATTGTTATTTTTGAGTTAACTATTCCTTTAATATCTCAATTACTTCTTGTAGACTGCAGTGTGATTAAACTGGGGATTAAATGGAGATTTTTTCTTCAGTGTCCTGCTTCTTCTGAGAAAACCCTGAAACTAAAGTTGTCCTGAACACAATTTGTGATTGGTTGATGTGATTTTAGGTGCTTTTGAAATGTGATTTCAAATTCTCTATTGACGCTTTTCAAATGCATTTGAAAAAGCTCTAAGTTATTGTATAATTATTAAATAATATTATTTATAAATAAATATTATATTATTATAAATATATATATATATATATATAAATATCTATTATAATAGAAAGCCTGGTCTTTTGGCTGTAAAACAAATAAATCAGATGCAGTACTGTTCTTTTTTTTCTTCTTTGCTCAAGAGCGTCTCTACAAAAATGCAATTCTTTGTGTTTGTACTCCCAGATTGGCATCTCAGAAATTGATTGGGAAGCTACTTCTGAGGCTCCTTGACAATAAAACACACAGCTTCTTGATTGATCTGTTGATATGTCCATGACTGCTACGGAGTCTGATAAAACTGGCCCCATAGTGCATCTTTGGTCCTAGAAATTTCATTAGAATTGATCTATCTATCTATCTATCTATCTATCTGTCTGTCTGTCTGTCTGTCTGTCTGTCTGTCTGTCTGTCTGTCTGTCTGTCTGTCTGTCTGTCTGTCTGTCTGTCTGTCTGTCTGTCTGTCTGTCGTTCATGCCTTCGTTCATTCTACATATCTCTCGTTGTATTTGTCTGATTATGCATTAATATCCTCCATTCGTAAACTTCAAGGCTTTATCAATCAAACACTGAAAGTTTGCCTAGACAAATGTTCCTTTTCTACTTAACTGGTGCATACACCGATATGCGACTTTTCTAAATTTGGCTAATTGGTATGATATGGTATGACTGCACTTGTATGAATTCGTAAGACTTTCACTTTAGCTGTACATCGTTTCCATCTACTATGTAACAATTACTTGCTTCAGTCACACACAACAGCTTCTTGTTATGTTTACACACTACTGATTGGATAGGTTCACATAAGGGTTTTGCAGAGACGGATTATGACTTGCAAAGGCCCTAGGGCCAATTGTCTCCAAGGGCCCCCCTCCACCCAAAAGTTGTTGGGGGGGGGTGTTATTGTTCATGACCAAAAGGGTTTTCAAGCGGGGGGATCACAACGATAGCGCAGACTTAAAGCACAGGGCACCTGGTAGTCATGGGCCCCTGGGCATGGTCGGTAATCCTTCCCTGGGTGAGGGCATAATATTACATTTTTTCACTATCGCTTTGGCTCATTGATTGAAAAAGCATTAACTGCATCTGAGTAGCACAGAATAGCATCTATTGCATGTCTGCAAAATTTTGTAACTCACCAAAAACATTTAATTCATGCTTCAAAACCTAGTTACGTAATATCAGTAAATTGACCAATGCCATCAAAATGAAATGTTTTTCTTTTATGTCATTGTGTAAGTCATACTGGTCAAAATGTTTAGATTTGTTTTTTCATCATGGCAGTCAACCCTGGAAATGTTTGTTATATACAAAGTTATTTTTTGTTCTACGTTTTTGTTGACACTGACTGCTTACTATACTATATAAGAATGTCTGTTTTGTCTATCAGAATGCTATTATCAATCAGTCAATCAATCAAACAAACAAACAAACAAACAATCCATCCATTCATCCATTCATCAATCAATCAATCAATACATTTATTATTTATAGAGCACTATTAAAAACAACTACATTGACCAATGTGCTGTACAATAAAACATACATTACCATCAGATACAATCAGACAGGCACAAAAACAGAGCAAATACAGAAAAGCATCTCATCACAAATTGTAGGCCAAATCAAATAAAAATGTTTTTAGCTTAAATGTTAACATAGTGTGTAAATTGAGTGTACACTGAGCTTTTTAGATATCAATTTCAACAGAAATCATACGAAATAGACAACTCATAAAATATGTATGAATTTTCATGAGATGGCTGTATTTGAATTCAGCTCAAAACATATATTGTGTAAGGAGCCCATAGGGTTATGATTAAAAACTCACATTCAGGAAGTGAAACATTTCTCAGCTGAAATTCTGAGCCAACTGTTCTATACTTTGCAATAATTTGACAACATTTCACTGTTCATTCAAACCCCTGCTAGGCTTATTATTCTCAGTTTCTAGAATGATTTAACACAAGCCTGACTGCTTGTTTTGCCTTGAACAAGAATGAAACTGCATGCAGTGTATTGGAGTGTGGCTATTAGAAATATTTTTCCTTAACAGCAAATCAACACAAGGGCACTGGTGTAAAAGAGACTAAATGCGGGGTCACCCTCAAGGGGTTAGAGCCAATTAATTTCTGTTTACATTTGCCTATCTAGAATAGTTATTCTTCAATTGAGAATAACAATTCTATTATAAAGTTTTTTTCAGACTAGTTTGGATGTTCAAACAAACAGAGCAATGTTTTTATCACGCCTTAGGGTTTATATTTTTAAAGGAAACAACTAGGAATGTCCTGATACCGATACTGGTGTCGGAATCAGGTCCGACACCGCATTCATGTACTTGTACTCGTAATCGTAAAAATGCTCAGATACCTAAAACTGACAGCAACTGATGTACAGATGTCAGTACGGAAACATTCAGGCCACAAACTAAAATCTCGTTATGTCATGTCATATGTTATGTTATGTCAAAGTAATCCATCAGACTTCAGTGGTTAAATCTTCATAAGCTTCATAAACGATATATGATAGGTGTGGGTGAGAAACAGATAAATAATTGTTATGACTGGTGTGGAAGCAGGACAAGACAGACGAGAGGTGCGGATCCAAACGCGGTTTTATTGTACAAAAATAAACATAAACAAATAGGCACAAATGAAAGCATCCACGGGGGGACAAAACCGAAACCAAAACACGAACACCACGGATCTAGGGAAACATGGAAGAACGGGCACGGAGCAAACATAGAAACATAAACATGCATAGGAAAGAGTAGGCAACATGAACATGAAACGTCAACGAACGACAAAGGGAAGGGGAGAAGGCGGGGTTTAAATAAACAGACAAGGTAATGACAAAATAACAGACAGGTGCGGACAATAACACAGTGATCAGGGCTGGGAGTTTGATCCGGGAATTGTGGGAAGTGCAGTTTCACACACGGACAGTGAGACTCAGGGCGGACAACAGGGAAAACGTGACATGGAGCGGGATCGGTGACGGGTGAAACGGAAAACACGGAGCAGACAACAAGGAAACGTGACATAAACGTGACTAGTGAGACAGCGAACACAGGGCAGACAACAAGGGATCGTAACAATAATAATGAGTCTTTCTTTAGTCTAAATCTCTGCTTTCACTTTTACATCTGAAAGTCAAATGAAGTACTTGTAAAAAAAGTAAAAGTGAAAGTAGATATTTAGAGTAAAAATGGTCTTCAGTATTGTTTTGTTTCTCACCCACTCCTATCATATTGCTTCTAAAGATAGGGTTTTGCTGAACGTTTGTGATTGGGCAGGGCCTGTGTGTAGCATAAGAGCTCTATAGTGAAATCTTTTCCACACTGTGTCGATAACACACAGTGTTTACCGCCACATTGTTGTTGAGTGAATCAGACAGTGGGATTCTGCATGATACTTAAGAGTTTATTATCCAGCTGTGCATACAACATTCCTCTTCTAGGAAATCTTTTGTATTTGAGGGGAAGAATAAGCCTTTTTCTCCATATGCCACCATAAACACTTCATCACTGACCGCTCATGATTGTTTTTCATTTTAATGGACTGCTCCAAACTTTACCTTGGAGAGTGTCCCTGCTGTGCTGAAGTCCTTTTTGTTGGCGTGTAGTTTGTGAGCAATTAATCTCTCTGATTTTGTATAATCTGTCCCATAATTCCCATTCCAATTACCCACCCCAACTGTCGCTAAGTAAACAATCATGACATTTCATCAGATGCACACACAACTGGGATTCTTTCATACCTCTTAGTTATTTCTGGTATAATGGTATACATTAAAATAGCACACAGATAATTTTTAGAAGAGCACCAGAATTATGTGACAACACTTTACAATAAGGTTATATTTGTTAACATAAGTTACAGTAATACCTTGAGTATTATTAGCAACAATGAGCAGACTCGGTGGTAAACTGTACAAGCAATAACCTTGATACCCAAGAATAAATCACTACAATAATCTCTGGAATTTTATACTCTTAATGACATCATGTTTGAGTTACACGTTCTGTCGTGCGTTTCATCCGATAGGTGTTGAGAGTTCGATCCTTCAGAATCTTACTCCTAGGTGTAAAGTGAGCAAGTGAGATAATTCAGGTGTCTGGATCACAGTTTTGGAGTGAGCCTGTTCAGTCCAGGCAGAGTGAGTCAGATCATGGTGGTCTGCTGCATTCTCCGCTATATAGTAGGGCTGGCTGATATATCAAATATTCACAATATATTCACAATGAATTTGCTGATGATATAAAATTAAGCAATACCTTTATATCGATTTTAACGTGCCATTTTATTTGGCCATTAAGCTTCATAAAGAGTGCATCAGTAGACAAATTTTACGATCCTTCATGGCTGCACATTTAATCAACATAACATCAAAATGCTGGTATGGTAATATAAGTACAAAAATTACAAACGGTCCAACACACACTGATGTGGCACTTTCAGTGTCAAAATAAAGGCTCCAGTGGAAGGTGAAGTAAACAATTAAATAATAATAATAATAAACTTGACTGGGTCCCACAGTAATAATTTATTATTGTGCAATATTGAACTTGGTTCCAAAAAAATAAGTGAAGTAGTTTTTGCACACCGTGTTCATTAAAAAATATATATACTGTATATATATATATATATATATATATATATATATATATACTATATATATATATATATAACTTTGTTTTTAGAAAAAAATTATGCATTTATATAATGTTTTTTATTAAGCTACTATGTATCATTATAAATAAAATATCAATATAAAAGTGCATTAATTAAAATGATGAAATATCATTCTCCATTGAGTTGAAAAAGCTAGGAAGCATGCATTAATTTATGTTTAATATATATATATATATATATATATATATATATATATATATTTTTTTTAATGCCTTTGAAATATTGAATCTACTTGGGTACAATGGCTGTTTGGCAAAAATGATGGTTCCTCTGATTTATAAAAAAAACTAAAAACTATTGAGCCATTTCACAGCAAACACATGAATTATCGAGATATATATTGAATATCGTCAATAGGGTGAAAAACATTGAGATATAATTTTTGCACCTATATCGCCCAGCGACTATATAGTGCTCAGAACCAACCTTCAAGATCGGATTTGTGCCATGCAAATTTTGTTTAGCATTTTATTCATTGCAATTTCAATGATTTTATGACACTAATCTGGCAAACACCATCAAATCAGGGTGGTAAACATAATTTTGTTAAATAGCTATTAAAAAAACAAACAAAAAAATCAATCAAACAAATCCATATGCACTAGTTCCTGTAAAGTTACATGAAGCCATCCAATCATATTAGATCTTGTCAGATTTGTGTGTAATATGTATCAGACACTCAGAGAATGATGTTGGGGCTGAGAATAATCTAACAGCAGCTCAGCAATGAACTAAATATATGTCAGAACCAAACAGACAGCAAAAAAAATTAAAAAGCCTGGACAGAGATTGCATCCACGAGAAAGCTGACACCAGGGCTGATACTGCTAAGCTCACCTGGGATGTCGAGTTAAAGAGCGTCTAGGTTACGTATGTAACCTCCGTTCCCTGATGGAGGGAACGAGACGTTGTGTCAGAGAAGCGACACTAGGGGTCTCTCTTGAGCGCCGATATTCACCTCTGAACTATGAAAAAAGGCCAATGAGAGTTGGCAACCAGTATTTGCATGTCCCTACCGGACATACGGGTATTTAAGCGCGCAAATATGGAAGTTCACTCAAGATTTTTCTGAGGAGCCGAAATGTTCCGCCACAACAGTGGCTCGGCTCAGCGACGTGGCAGGGGAGACACAACGCCTCGCTCCCTCCATCAGGGAACAGAGGTTACATACGTAACCTAGACGTTCCTCTTCTGTCGCTCTCTCCACGCTGTGTCAGAGAAGCGTACACTAGGGGTCCACGTATAAAAGCGCCACGCGCTGAGCCGCGTGAACTGCTGATACAGGAGCGAGCAGGTATTCTTACGTGCAGGACGACCAACTGTATCAGGCTGCACGCACTCTTCCCCAATGCCCCATTTAAGCCATCAGGATTCCTTATCTTTACCCTGGAGGGGGAACAAGGTGCTGGCCGCCAACCTGGGAACGGGCCAAGCCTGGCCGGGCCTCTTTTCTCTCTATGTTTCTCGTGATAGAGCAACTTAGGCCGGGCCCTTACACGCATTGAGGGAAGGGGGTCTTAGCCCTTATTCAGGGTGGAGAAGACCCTGCGGAGGCCACGCCTACCCGAGAGGGAGGCAAGTTTAAGTGGCAAAACCATCAGAGGCCTGACTTAAGGCCTATGTGGAAAAGTCGGTGCGGTGGTGGATCCAGCCTATAGAGGGGGAACATACAGCACGGCAGCCGAGGCAGCCATGACTGCCTAAGGGAAACACGGAGTCAGCCAGCCAGAGGGACAGAACTGTGGTGTTACACACAGGGGAGTCCGAAGGAGGCCTTACCTGTGGAGCACCTATACCAGTACAGGGTAGCTTACGGTACCCGCAGTGGCTTGGGTCAGCGAGTTCCTCCGCTGAACTGCGACCCACGAGGGCTAGGGAGGAATCAGCCAGTGTCCCAAACCTGAGATCTCCTGGGAATGAAGGCGCACTGTTTCCCTTGGTTAGGGGGAAGGGCGCTAGGTGCAAGCGATTCACCTGGTCAGATCGTGGGCGTGCCACCGAGTTCTACGGGCTCGGTACCTGAGAGAACACGGGACGATACTGACTCAACTCGGAGATTGTAGAATCTCGCAAAAGTGTTAGGTGTTGCCCAGCCCACTGCTCTACAACTGTCTGCTAGGGCAGTGCCCCTAGCCAGTGCCCATGAGGACGCAACACTCCTGGTGGAGTGAGCTCGGACCCGCAAGGGGGGGGCATGCCTTGGGTGTGATAAGCCAGGGAAATGGCGTCGACAACCCAGTGGACGAGTCTCTGCTTGGAGGCAGCATTCCCTTTCTGCTGTCCCCCAAAGCAGACGAAGAGCTGCTCAGAGCGCCTGGTGCTCTGT
Source organism: Xyrauchen texanus (assembly GCF_025860055.1). Classification (NCBI taxonomy): domain Eukaryota; kingdom Metazoa; phylum Chordata; class Actinopteri; order Cypriniformes; family Catostomidae; genus Xyrauchen; species Xyrauchen texanus. The sequence goes on along the minus strand of NC_068289.1, from coordinate 44,807,641 downwards.
GTGCGGTCCAGATAAATACGTAAAGCACGTACTGGACACAGCAGTGATAGGGCTGGGTCTGCCTCCTCCGGGGCAGCTTGCAGGTTCACTACCTGATCCCTGAAGGGCGTGGTAGGAACCTTGTGCACATAGCCCGGTCAGCGTCTTAGGATCACGAAAGTATCTGCCGGACCGAACTCCAGGCAAGCGCCGCTAACAGAGAATGCATGCAGGTCCCCGACCCTCTTGATGGAAGCGAGCCGATCAGCAGGGCAGTCTTGAGAGAGAGGGCCCTGAGTCCAGCTGAGTCAAGCGGCTCGAAGGGGGTCTCTGGAGGCCCGTAAGGATGACCGAGAGATCCCAGGAGGGGAACAGGTTAGGCCGGGAGGGAGTTATCCTCCGGGCACCTTTTAGGAACCTGACGATTAAGTCGTGCTTACCAAGAGACTTGCCGCCTACCGTAGTCGTGGTGGGCCGATGAGCGGCGACATACACCTTGAGGGTGGAGGGGGACAGCCTCCTCTCCAGCCTCTCCTGAAGAAACACGAGCACTGACCTAACTGCGCACTTCTGTGGGTCTTCGGCTCGGGAAGGACACCAGTCCGTGAACAGACGCCACTTTAGAGCGTAGAGATGCCTGGTAGAGTGGACTCTGGCTTGATTGATTGTATCTATGATGGTCGGTGGTAGGCCGGCTAGATCTTCCGCATCCCGTCCAAGGGCCAGACGTGGAGGTTCCAGAGGTCTGGGTGCAGGTGCCAGAGCGTGCCCCGTCCCTGAGAAAGAAGGTCCTTCCTCAGGGGAATCCTCCAAGGAGGGGCTGTCGTGAGGAGTGTGAGGTCCGAAAACCAAGTCCGGGTAGGCCAGTAGGGGGCTACCAGAGTGACTTGCTCCTCGTCCTCCCTGACCTTGCATAGCACCTGTTCAAGAAGGCTCACTGGGGGAAATGTGTACTTGCGCAGCCCCGTGGGCCAGCTGTGTGCCAGCGCATCTGCCCCGAGGGGAGCCTCTGTCCGGGCATACCAGAGCGGGCAGTGAGAGGTTTCTTGGGAGGCAAACAGGTCTACCTGGGCCTTGCCGAACCGGTCCCAAATCAGCTGGACCGACTGGGGTCTCCACTCTCCGCCGGGCAAGCTTTGTCTTGACAGCGCGTCCGCCATCACATTGAGGTTGCCGGGGATGTGAGTGGCGCGCAGTGACTCCAGTCGCTGCTGACTCCATAGGAGGAGACGACGGGCGAGCTGTGACATGTGGAGGGAGCGTACTCGCCTTGGCGGTTTATGTAGGCTACGACCGTGGTGCTGTCTGTCCTGACTAAGACGTGTTTGTGCCGAATTAACGGAAGAAACTTCTGCAGGGCCAGAAAAACAGCCAGCAGCTCTAGGCAGTTGATGTGCCAGCGCAGCGGCCTCGTTCCACCGCCTGCGGCTGCGCTCGTTGCACACGGGCGCCCAACCCAATTTGGTGGCGCCGGTCGTGACCAGAACGCGCCGGGACACCTGCTGCAAGGGTACTCCAGCCCTTAGAAAGCAAAGGTCTGTCCAGGGTTTGAAGGTCTGGCGGCAGGCAGAGGTAACTTTACGTTGCAGCGTGCAGCGGCGCCATGCTCGCCTCGGACTCGAGTCCGAGCCAGTGCTGAAGTGGTCTCATATGCATCAACCCCAGCGCGCCGCCGCGGAGGATGCCATATGCCCCAGGAGCTGTTGGAAACGCTTTAGCGGGACCACGGTGCCTGGCTTGAAGGAAGCGAGGCATTTCAGCACTGACTGAGCACGCTCGTTGGAGAGACGTGCTGTCATTGAGACTGAGTCTAACTCCAGACCGAGAAAAGAGATGCTCTGGACCGGGAGAGCTTGCTCTTTCCCAGTTGACCTGAAGCCCCAAACGGCTGAGGTGCCTGAGCACCTGGTCTCTGTGTGCGATAGTAACTCTCGAGAGTGAGCCAGTATGAGCCAGTCGTCGAGGTAATTGAGTATGCGTATGCCGGCTACTCAGAGCGGGCAAGAGCTGCCTCTGCAACTTTCGTGAAGACGCGAGGGACAGAGACAGGCCGAAGGGAGGACTTTGTACTGATACGCCAGACCGTCGAACGCGAACCGTGAAGAAGGGTCGATGTCGAGGGCAAATTGAGACGTGGAAGTACGCCGCCCTTCAGGTCTACCGCTGTAACCAATCTAGATGCCGGACGCCAGATAGAATTTGTTTCTGGGTGAGCATTTTGAATGGGAGTTTGGACAAGGTCCGATTGAAAACTCGCAGGTCTTAAGATCGCGACGCCTTTCTTGGGTACAACAAAGTAAGGGCTGTAGAAACCCTTCTTCGCTTCGGTTGGAGGGACAGGCTCTATCGCGTCCTTTAATAGAAGGGAGGCGATTTCTTCGCACAGGGAATGGGCATGTTGGCCGTGTACTGCGGAAAAATGTACGCCCACGAAGGGGGCGGAGACCTGGCAAACTGAATTGCGTAACCGAGTCGAATGGTCCGTGCAGCCAGCGTGACGGGTTGGGCAGTGAAAGCCACGCCTCTAAACTCCGTGCTAGGGGCACCAAAGGGACGGGTTTTTGGACGCACTCGGCGGGCTTCGCAGCGGTGCGGAACAGGTAACGTGGCGTCGGGAGGCAACTTGGCGTCCCGAGGCTCTGGTGCTGAGAATAAACTCAAAGCACTTACCTTGCTCACGCGACCCGGCAAGGGGCGGGTTCGTGACTGAGGAGGAGGTCTGATGCTGGCGCCCTCTGGACTCGCTCTGAACCGGCCGGCCGGGAACAGTCGTGGGGCTGAAGGCGGGAGACCGCGCCCATGGAGCCGGACTGTTGAGACCTGAAAGCAGAGTGCCGTGAGAACGGCATTTGCGAGCCATATGCCCCAGAGACAAAGGAAATAGCTCTTTTATTGAGAATTTGGGTACCGCAGCCCCGCTAAGGGGTGCGGCAAATGAAAAACAAAGGATTCTCCTCCCGCCCTCCACCGGGGACGGAGCGGTCTTACCACCTCGGAGCTAACTTCTTGGACTCTGGGTGCGATGTCTCAGGAGCTCTGGGAGCCTTTCAGGTCCTCGAGGGGGTCCGTGGAGACAGGGGCGTGCGCTTCCAGCGGTTTGCTCGACGCTGGGGCTGAGAGCTGGGCCCGGGTTGAGGCGGAGCAGGAGCTTGTCTTCTGGTCGCGGGAGGACGCCTCGGCGAGCAGACGGGCATGGGCCGTGGCGGCAGGCTTGCAGCGAGGCATGATGTGAGAGATGGCCTCCGCCTGCTTCTTTACCGTGGAGAACTGCTGGGCAAAGTCCTCGACGGTGTCGCCGAAGAGGCCGAACTGGGAGACAGGGGCGTTGAGGAAGCGAGTCTTGTCGGCTTCACGCATCTCGACCATGTTCAGCCACAGTTGACGCTCCTGGACCACTAGCGTGGCCATCGCCTGCCTGAGCGCTGGCGCTGTGACCTTCGTCGCCTCAGGGCGAGGTCGGTCACTGAGCGCAGTTCCTGCAGCGCGTCGGGATCAGGGCCACCCCGTGCATGTTGGCGAAGTGCCTTGGCTTGGTGGACCTGCAGGAGAGCCATGGCATGCAGGGCGGAAGCGGCGCGTCCGGTGGCGCTGTAGGCCTCGCTGTCAGCGAGGAGGTTGATCTACAGGTCCGGGAAGGGAGTACGGGCTACCTCGCCAGGTGGTAGGGGTACCGGGCATAGATGGATCGCAACCGCCCTATCCACCTGGGGAATCGCCGCGTACCGCGTGGCGCTCGCCATCGAGGGTGGAGCGCAGCCTGTGGCGGTGTGACGAGTGGAGAGGGTGCTCTCCAGGAAGACGCCAGCTCGTCATGCACTTCCGGAAAAACGGAACCGGGGTGAGGCTGTGAGCGCGCGCAGACCCCAGGAACCAGTCATCCAGCCGTGATGGCTGTGGGGAGGATGGAGGGTTCCAATCCAAGCCCACGCTGTTGGCTGCCCGGAAAGCATGTCGGACATCTGTGCGTCAGCCTCAGCCTGGGCGTGCAAGCCCGGCGGCAGCCCAGGGAGTCCTCTGCATCAGATGCCGCCCTCCGATGTCGCGGCGAAGCTCATCGGCTTCCATCGCAAGAGGGTCGGCTGACTGGCTGTGAGGCGAAGTCGCCGCCTCGACAGCACGGACGGAATCAACGAGCGTGCTGGGGCGCTGGTGGTCCGAGGGGCGTATCCGGCGAGCTGCACCCGCAGCCATCCCCAAATCGCTTCCATCGCCAGCCGCATCGTCCTCAATCCCATGGGAAGAAGCAGCAATACGGGCGGCTGGAGTGGCTTGCTCACGGTTGTAAGCAAGCCGCGATCACTAACGTTGTCATGGTCATGTTCTCGCAGTGAGAACATGAACCATCCACAAACGCAGCCTCGGTGTGATCGCTACCCAGACACACGAGACAGCTCCTATGGCCGCCGGAAGCGGAGAGCACTCTATCGCGATCCAGAAACAACACAGGGGCGGAAGGGCATCTTTATAAAGACGGCGTCCTTAAAAGGACGCTCAACGCCGCTGTGTTTTGCTCTTTTAGAGGAAATTACTCTTTTAAATAAAATCACTCTTTTAGGGAAAAACTCGTGAGAGTTTTTAAATCTGCACTGTCGATGCACCCAGGGGCAGGAATGCACAGCCATGCAAACAGGAGAAAGCTGCTGTTGTGCGCCGTGGAATCCAACAGTTATGCAGCAGAGTGATGACAGGAACTCGGTGTGTAGTATGCAGCAGTTGCAGACACGACCATCGGCTCCGAAGAAATTTTGTGAATGAACTCCCGTATTTGCGCCGCTTAAATACCCGTATGTCCGGGGGCGGGACATGCAAATACTGGTTGCCAACTCTCATTGGCCTTTTTTCATAGTTCAGAGGTGAATATCGGTGCTCAAGAGAGACCCCTAGTGTTGCTTCTCTGAGACAACGTGGAGAGAGCGACAGAAGGGGAACTAGAGTTAAACTAGGTTACACGCACAGTGAAAAGCTTGAAATTGACTTTTTGGCAGAATTAGCAAAGGAGGAAGGGAGAGGGAGGAATGAAACGACATCTTCCTCCAGGACCTAGTCAGATTAAGAGACAGTTCCCCCTTAAATTTGAACCATGACATTCATGGAAACAGCCTAAACCTATGTTGGCTTAATGCAACCTCTTGACTTCTCTCTACTTCATATTGATTTGATTATTATGAAACATAACTTTCAGCAGAAATGCACATTGAAAATGTACTGTCTCTCTCTTCCGATAATATGGACAAAAAATATTAATGTCACTTGTCGCACATTGCACACACTCATTTTGTCCAATCAAATGTTCCTTATAAAATTCTGTGCTACTGTGGATTCTTTAATGAAATGCCTGCCTGGCAGAGCACAGCTAAAAAACCTGTTCCTGTATCTTAATCCATGTCCCTTGGGTGCTTGTTACTGCCAAAGAGATAAAGTCTATCAGAGAGTTTTAACTGGATCAGTTTAATTACTCAGAGCAGCCTCATGTGATGCACAGCATATTTATTGTCACTCAAGTACATTTGTACCTCACAGCAACAAGTTTTTGTCTTATATAGTGTTTCAGTAGAGCAGTTTGCAATGTATTTAGCCTAATGCTGTTTTGGCATTACACGTCAGGGCCGTTTTGCAGCTCTGGAATTACACTGTTCCTTTATGTCTTAGCAGGACCAGCATCAACACCAGCATACCGTATTGTGGACCAACATTGAAAACACAACATATGATGGTGATAAGCTTTCCTTTTTTTATAGAAAAATTCAGAGTTCAGTACAAGTTAAGCTTAAGCGACAGCATTTGTGGCATAATTTAGATTGCCACAAAAATGTATTTTGACTTGTCTTTTGTTTTCTTTAAAAAAATCTTCATTACAGTAAGGCATTTATAATGGACGTAAATGGGGCCAAACCTTATACAATACCTGAAGCTAATCAGTATGATGCCGTAAACCGATTTTGAGTTTGTTTATTGAAAGTTATACCTTTGAGTTGAAGCCCAAGTTTCCGTGTCCTCCTTTCCCCTCCCATCACTGAATGTTACATTGGTCCCGAAACCCGGAAAGGAGGACACGGAAACTTGGGATTCAATAAACAATCTCTTGTATAGTCTCTCTCTGACTGGTAGCGCTATCCTCTCGTTTCTGGCGTGTACCCTTTTTATCGCTCTCCCCAGTGCTTACTGCAATCAGAAACAGGTGTTAGACATTATAGCGCTCAGGCGCGTGCACCCTTACTGCTTTCTCCCCGGATGAACGCTCGAACACGCCCCTGCCGCCACAAAAATTTAAACATTTCTGCCTTTTAAACTCTCCCAAAATTGGCCCCATTCACATCCATTGTAAGTGCCTCACTTTTTTTTTTTATTGTTTTATTATTATTATTTTATTTCTAAAGAAAAAGAGGGACGAGTCAAATTGATTTTTGGTGGAAATCAACATTAGGCTGCAAACGCTGTCGATTAAGCATAACTTGTCTTGAAGCTGGGAAGACCTTTTAGCCTATGAATCAGATCCATTCACTCTGTCTTTCAAACCATTCCAAAGGGACGCCAATCTCACACGATAATGTGAGCATGTGAAAATTGCCACATGGATTAAATCTCTCGACAGCGAGCTTTGGCTGTACTTGAAACAAGAAACATCTCAAAGACATTCGCTCTCCAGTACATTTTGCCACGCTCTCATTTCCTCTGTATAGCATGTCTCTCTCTCTCTCTCTTACTGTTTCTCTCTCTTTTTGGACTGTTTGTGGTCTAGCAATGATTTACATTACAAGTGGGCATGTAATCCTTCTTCTCTACTCCTGCATAAAATGTGTTTTGATTCATGAAGAGGTCAGCTGTAGTGTAAAGCAGGCCATTTATACTGTACTTCCTGTTACTGTACTGTAGCTCAGTGCTTTGAACAACATGAGGAGTAGGAGTGGCTGATACAGTAGAGAGCGGCACTGCAGCCAAAGATCCGCATTAAACGGAACAAATGTCTTTGAGACAGATCCAAGCAAGACTTTTTTTTTTTCCCTTTTTTTTTTTTTTTTATTGATGTCTGTACTATGTGAAGAGCATCCAAGTTGAGTTAATTATGATGTGTTTGGTCTTTGATTAAAGTCAGAATGGACCGTATTTATTTTCCTAAAGCATGTTACTTGTCTTATCGTGAACAATTATTATACACTGTGTTTGTTTGTGGGCTGTATTAGCCTTATATTGTCAGATGTATTGTTGTTTGGTTACAGTGTTGCAGTACAGTGTTACAGTGTTGTTTGGTTACCCCTCCCCTGGGCCTATCAATGAGGAATGTGATAGAAAGAGAATGAATGTGAGACTTAATGATCAAAATCAAGTTTCAAGTTAAAAGAAGTAATCTGACTATACATTTTCTTTACATAAAGATTTTACTTAATTTTAGACCTACACTACCATTTAAAAGAAGGCTGCTTTTATTTGATCCAAAATATAGTAAAAACAGTGATATTTTGAACTATTTTTTACAATTTAAAACAACAGTTTTCTATTTGAATATATTGTAAAATGAAATTTGTGATCAAAGCTGAATTTTCAGTCTTCAGTGTCACATGATCCTTCAGAAATCATTAAAATATGCTGATTTTCTAATATGGGCATATTTAAATTGCATTTTACTAATTTACACCTGAACCCATATTTGCAGAGTTTTGTTGATGATAATGAGGCAGCATAAACACTAGATAAAATATATTCTAAGCGTTCATATAATTTTATATCCTATTACATATCATATATATATATATATATATATATATATATATATATATATATATATATATATATATATATATATATATATATATATACAGCATACAGGTATTTAAATTGTATGCTGTATGATAGATATCATACAGCATACAATTTAAATACCTGCTTTAGCCAAAACAACATTTACATGGAACTAAACTTGCTTATTAGGACATATTTCAAATGTCAATACTCTGAATCCTGGCTGGCAAGTCTGGAAACAGTCCCACTAGTAAAATATGTACATGTTTATATAAAATAGCATGTCAACTAATGAAAACTAAATGACTTACTCATACGAAATTGTGTCCTCGGCTGGGTCAAGTCTTTATTTTACAAAAGCACAAGGTTTTGTTGTTATTGTGAGTGTACACAAATAAAAGTAGACCCTTTATAGTCTCTAATGATGTCTTACACTTATCTGTATGCCCAAAAATGACAGAGAACTTTATGTTGTTTCCACTGTAATGACAGAAAAATCCTCAGGTCCGTCGACCCCAGATGGTTAAGCTTGATAGCCATGGTCACTATGAGCTGTCGATTTATGCTATGTAAAGATAAGGGCTGCACGATATGTGGGGAAAATGTGATATGTGATAAGTTGTTGGTAAATGCGATTTGCGATACGTTAATCCTATGATGATGTCATCAGAGCATGCGAAGTGGGCTAAAGCACATAACTGGTAATCAGAAGGTCGCTGGTTCGATCCCCGTGGCCACCACCATTGTGTCATTGAGCAAGGCACTTAACTCCAGGTTGCTCTGGGGGGATTGTCCCTGTAATAAGTGCACTGTAAGTCGCTTTGGATAAAAGCATCTGCTAAATGCATAAAAATGTAAATGTAAAATGTGTATTAAAATAAAAAAGGACCATCTATCCCAGAGATCACAAACATATTTGTCTTTTTTCCAAAATGCATATAGACTGTGTATAATATTTACAGTTTTACCATTAGCTACGTAGCAGACATTAAAATTAATCTTAATTATTATTAGAAGTTTTTGTAATATATATATTATATTTGCACTGTAATTCATGTTTGTATTATTTCAAAACTAGTTCATTCAATGTGAGACTTTTATTTTTTAGATTGTCAAGAAGCACTTGCCATAGACTTTAGATTTCTGCTTCGGTTTAATGTGCTTGTTGTCAGTCCACGCTGAACTTGAAGCTGAGAGGTATGATTTCACTTGACAAACCATTAATTGAAACCTATCCTTTGTTATATCTACACAGATCCACAGCGGACAATAAACAAGCCAAGTTTGGGTTTGTACACCAGCGTCTGGTCTTATTATTATCTGCACACTCACATGTGTAGAACGACATCTGTGTTGCCTTGAATGTAACTGAATTAAAATATCTGTACCATATTGAATATCATTCAGCTATTGCAAGCCTTTGCGATATTCAGTTTGCGATATGTACATTTGCGATATTTCGAAAAATTCTATACATCCTGCAGCCCTAGTAAAGATTATTTAAAATACCTCTTTGAAGGTGAGTAAATAATGGCATAATGTTCATTTTTGGGAAAACTATTCCTTTAAATGTTTGCATGGAGGATTCCTCATACAATGCGGCAAACACCTACTTGCTGACTCAGCAGCTTTCTTCACTTACGGCCACATGTGGGACCGGCTTCATGCATGTAATTACATCTGTTCGGGCACATCAGAGCATTTCCTTGATTGGCAGGAAAACCCACTTCTGTTTGTGTTTATGATGCATCTGTATCACTCTATATTGATGGATTTCTGCATTACACAATGCATACTCTGGACAACACATCCACCAGTCAGTAACGCTTTAAAAGAGCATGGCAAATTATGCATGTGCTGGATTCTTCCATGACATATTTTATGCATGGACATCTGCCTTTCCATGTTGACTGCCTCATCCTATCCCTCTGCGGGCACACCAATGTCTTTTGACAGCTGACATTTTGCGAATGAAAGACAAAGCATGTTTGTCTCATTATTAGCTGCATAAGAAAGCCACGTAGACTGTGTGAAAATTATTTATGCTTAATATAGGGCGTATCATTTGCCTCCACTCTGCAGACAGTTCCTCTAATTAGCACACATGTAAATTTCCAATGTTTTGTTGGCATTGATGTGACAAGTTGTAGATTGCAGATTTTGGAGGGTCATATTTGATTTTGGAAGGTCATATTCTCACAGTTATAGGTGTCACCAAACAGAAGGAGCTCAACTTTTGTAATACAAGTATTCTCTCATATATATTTAATGTGAGCAGCAGGCAGTCTCCCATCTATATCAATGGGACTGAAGTAAAGTCTCCCACTTTAAGTTCCTGGGTGTCCAAATCTCAATGGATCTGTCCTGGCACCATAATACTTAAATTCTGGTAAGTAAGGTGCAACAGCGTCTATACTTCCTGAGGAAACTGAAGAAAGTTAATCTGTGTCCCCAGATCTTAACAAGTTTCTATCATTGCACCACTGATAGCATCCTGACCGACTCCGTCACAGTGTGGTATGGCAGCTCCATGGTGACTGAAAGGAAATCCCTGCATAGGGTGGTGAAATCTGCCTAAAACATCATTGGTGCCCAACTACCTACCATTGAACAACTTCACCACAGTAAATGTCTGCGTAGAGCACGCAACATCATCAGGGACTCCTCCCATCCCAGTCACCAACTGTTCAACCTCCTTCCTTCCAGGAGGAGATATAGGAACATTTGCACCAGAATCAGCAGGCTTAGGGCCAGCTTCTTCTCCACAACCATTACCCTGCAGAACTCTACACTGCATTTTTAGGCCACTGATGTTTTACTGCCTGTAATCATCTTGCAGCTCTATTCTATACTGTATATTCTGTATTTCTTGGCATAATTGTAGATTAATAGTGTACATCCTAGGTTGTTTTTATATATATGTATATTATCTGTATATACATGTGTTATGTTCATTTCTATTTTCTTCCCCAAAAGAAAAGGATAGTTTGTTGAAGATAGCTTATTTTGAAACCACTCTTGATCATTTCTGTGAATAAAACAAAATATAAATTTAATGTACATCTCATACTTGATATTTATAACTGACATTTTTAATTAAGGAGTAATCGATTACAAAATATGAATGAAATATTCAACTACAAAATGACTCAAAAATGCCCATCCGTCATTTTAGCATCTCTAGTAATAAATACTGCATTTTTAACACACTGTACCGAGCATTATGTGGCATGCGTCTTTGAACAGCTGCTGTTTGGTTGCCTGTACTGTTAAAAAACATGTTTTTTGCAAGTTTCAAGAGGTTTCAAGTTTCAATTGCTCCATTTGTGTCACGTCTATTGGTGTTCATGTTCATGTTTCCATGTCATGTTTTGTGTTAATGTCTTTTATTTTGAAATGTACTTCCATGTCATGTTATTTCCTGTTTCATTGTCATGTGATCTTTATCATGTGTTTCCCATTTTCTTGTGTCTTGTTCCTATTGGTTCATAGTCTTGTTATTAGTTCTGCTATGTAATTGGTTTAAAGTCATTGTCTTGTTATCTTGTTTATAGTTATGTCTGTTCATTGGTTGATATTTCCCTTGTCCATGTATTTAAGTCACGTTTCCTTTGTATCAGGGTCAGGTATTGTTTGTATTGTATGGATGTAAATTTGTTGGTGTACAGCATTCCATGTTTTTGTTTCATAGTCAAGTCAAGTCAAGTCAAGTCAAGTCAAGTCATTCATGTTTATCTTTGTTTTGTTCACATTTGAAGTTATGCTTTTGGATCTCACTTTTGTTAATAAAACTGCACTTGGGTTCTACACTTCTTCATCGTCTTCGTCTGCATTGCTAGCCCCAACACGTTACAAATATAAGGAAAGTGATCTATAGAAGATTACGTGGAAAACTTCTGTATCCTGCAGATGAGATCACCCTCAAACACTTCTTTCATGCAGGCTTGAATGAGCCAGTGCACTCCTGGATGCCAGGCAGTTGGAATACCTTCAATCTGGCTTAATATATCAACCTTGCCCTGTGGATAAGTGGTTCAACTTTCACTGTGGGGGATGCGGATAATGAGCCAGGGTCCCACGTCATGGCTGACGAGCCAGGGTCCCACGTCATGGCAGATGAGATCATGGACAGGTATTGTTTGTGAATGTAACTTTGTTGGTGTACAGCATTCCATGTTTTTGTTTCATAGTCAAGCCAAGTTATGTCAAGATTAGTCTAGTCAGTCATGTTTATCTTTGTTTTGTTCATGTTTGAAGTTATGGTTTTTGGATCTCACTTTTGTTAATAAAACTGCACTTGGGTTCTACACTTCATCTTCGTCTGGATTGTCATTGCCAGCACCAGCACACGTTACAGTTTGTAGGAAAATTCCTTTTTGCGGAATTTACAAAGATCAGTGGGCATTATTATTTAAATTTTTCGTATAATTAATCGCACTGAATTAACACATTAAAATCACTTGAAAATAATGCAAATGATAGTTTAAAAATTGTTAAATCTTTTAATAAACAATCACAAGTAAAAGCCACTTGTTCAAAGACATGCATGCATTTCCTGGTCTTTACATGAATGAGCTTTTCTTCAAAAGCATGCCAAATGTATCTACTTTTGACCCTAGAAAAGCCTCCTTTTAACCTCTGTCTCACTTTGACAATAGAAACAAGTGGCCTGGCATCTCATACTATCTGTGACGAAAGGAATAAAAAAATTGACAGGCAAAATGACAAGTGGCTTGAATCTAGACAAGGCAGGTCTGTAAATACAGAGCTATCATTTTTCCTTGTGTGCAGTGGGACAGACCTTCTGTGAGTACACATGATCAGAGCAAACATGCACACTGGATCAGGCTCTGTGCACTCCAATGTCAGCAGGGAGGTATGATAAAAGTTTCCTTGGTTCGCTTCTTTTATTAGGATAACTTTTCTTGATTATACCCTACATCTTTAGGCTCACATAGCAAGTTGCTCTTCTTTCAGTTAAAAGGACACCAGTTGCATATCCACTGTAGAATTGATTGGAGATTTAAAACAGAATTTTCAAAAAACTAGCCCAGATAAATGAACTGACAATTTTCTTTCTTTTTTTTTTTTTTTAAGAACTGTGCTGGACAATTCTGTCATTGTGCAAGCGTTATGAAGCTTGTGTTAATGAATAGTGTGTATACTTGGATTCTTCTGACTTTCTTCATGACATTAAAATGTTTTCTTAGCTGGAATCCCATCTGGGCTGCGACTTGCACCTGTCTGCTGCAGCTTGTCAAGGTCACAGCTGAGTGGAACATGGAGGTCTATCAGAGCTCTGCTCCTTGTCCAAATGCTGTCTGCACCTCTACTGAGCGACCCTGCCCATTCATTATTCAGGAGCTGCAGACACGCTCTGACAGCTCCACTAAAATTATTGCCCTGACTCTTCAGCTGGACTATTAATTTGGAAAACCTCTGTGAGGAATTCCTGTTAGCTTTATTAAAATCTGTGGGCACAGCTACTTCCTTGCACTCTGCAATGTTAACCGTTAACTTCTCTCACTTCGGGGCAGTAAGTGGCTCTCCAGACCCATATTGGATTCTTATTCCAGGTTGGCTGGGTGTAAACCCAACATATTTCATTCCCTGTTTATTTAGTGGGGTAATAATCTGTACAAGGATGATCATCACCATTTTACTGCATTAAGGGAAGGAAATGTCCTCATATGTTCACAGCATGATGCTTTAGCTTTAGCAGCATTTCAGGTTCTCTGGAACTGTATTTCCTGAAATGAGCCAGAAATGAGAACCATGTAAAAGGTTATGACCCAAAAGTGGGCCGCAGGTCTTTTTGGATAGGATCACAGGGAAAGAACAATTCCATTGTTCTCCCTCCATTTTTTATTTTTTAGTGAGCACCCAAGCAAGATTTTTGGCCACCAAGGCAAATTATTATAATCTAGCATTTACTGCTTTATTCTGGATAAATTTGCTTCTCATCTGCAACACAATATTTTTATGATGCAATTAAAGCTTGGTTTTTGCATGAGGGTGGTAAGAGGCATCAGAGAACCACTCGCACCAATGAGCTGCACTGCTCTATCCTAATTTATCTCTGGAGGGCACAAGCATCAACCGGACTTCCCTTGATATCACTGTGCAGACCACAAAACTGATGCAACTCATTTGAATTCTAGTAAGAATTTTCTAGTTTAAAGTGCTTTAAAGTCAAACCTCGCAAACAGTGGACAGCCCTGATATGCTAAACATCACTGAGGAGGAAAAGAGACAATACTGTGCTATGGGCCAAAATAAAGGTTTTTAAAATTACACCTAGTCATCCTTATACATTTTTTTAACCGATTTGACAGTAGAAAAAAATTTTGTAATTAAGTTTCATATTAAATAATATTTTAGGTAGAATCTGTAGTTGTAGTTAAAGTTTCTAAATGTTTTTAGGCTTCTATTTTTAAATATGTAAAATAATGTATTATTATTGTTTAGAAAGACCAGTTACATTGACCTAGCCACAGTAATGCGGAGCTACAGTAATGGGAGCCACCCATGGTCGTACTTGGCTTAATTCCAACAAATCTGCTCCTGACTTCCATGATGCACACACTCGTCTACGAACACACTATTCAAGGAGCTGCCCATTGTGCGGCTACGGCATGCACTCATCCCCAAAACTTCTTCCCTCAACTGCAGCTGGTGCTGGGATCTCCAGTCTTCGCCAGCACATTTATTGTTAATAAATCCCTTTTAATTGTTCCTTTGCTCTTGGGTCTCTTTGTATCGCTGTCAAGTCAAGCACATTTTCCCTTTACATTCTCATTGCCACAATACATCCAGATGTTTTATTTTCCCGTAATTCTCATTATTATCAATGTTGATTCTCATAAAGGCTAATTTACACTAATTGGGTAAACAAGCTTTTGCCTAGATTATGATAAAATACACTGACATTTTTGTTCTGCTGACCCACTTTATATTTGGTGTCTTCAAACTACTATGTGCTTAATTATTTGATACAATGTACCCATTATCTAAACCTTAACCCTACCCCTAAACCTACCCATACCTCAACCTCAGTAGTAGCAAATGTGGATCTTGTGAGAATTTAGCAGAACAGCATGTAGTTACACAATAAGTACATTGGATTGTATGTTTTTATAGTTAGTACATCAGTAGTTAAATACACCTAATGTAAAATGGAACCTGTTTTGGTGAAGTGTTCATTTGGCAATATTTCTCCTGTTTGTGCACATCCCTGAAATTCTTGACCTTGGAGAAGTCGGCTATTCAAAGGAAGTTCATGATTGGTTAAAACTAGTTAGGAGTGTGGTTCTTTATTTACAATCGTCCATGCCAGATGAGTCTAGCAACGTTGCTATCTTAACATTAAAAATTTAAAATTTTGAAGCCTGTCTCTCCGAGGTTGTTTAAAACAACACTTTTTTTATATAATGCTCAACCCAAAAGTCACAAACACCAACATGACCACAACAAATGCATGGAGAGAGATTGTGGTGTTTATGGAATCAGATCATGAAACTTGTCTCCAAAAGTGAAAATGGATCTGTGACAAGTTCAATAAGGCAATGAAGCAATAAAGAGCTATAAGCTGCAATCCACTTAGACAGCTTGCCTACTGATGTGCCGTCCGCTTGAGAGATGACACTCTTCCGTGAGTTATCAAAGTTGCTATCTTAACATAAAACATTTATAATTTTGAAGCCTGTCTCTCCGAGGTGGTTTAAACTTTTTATATGATACTCAACACAAGCTTCACAAAAATAACATGACCACAACAAATGCATGGAAAGAGATGTTGGTGTTTATGTAACTAGATGAAATAACTTGTCTCCGAAAGTGAAAATGGCTCCCTGACAAGTTTAATAAGGCAATGAAGCAATAAAAGAGCTAAAAGCTGTGATCCACTGAGACAGCTTGCCTATTGATGTGCCGTCCGCCTGAGAGCTGACACTCTTCCGTGACGTCACCTTCAATTTACTAATTTTAAAACAATGCAGTGTGTAGTATAAACACAGGCTTCATTAGCCTAGGGTGCTTTAGTCATTCAGAAGAAAAAACACTACTATATAAAAGACTAACATTGAATTACAGTACAAAAAACACAGTAATAATAATCTATTTATTGTTTTATCAACATCAATTAAAGGTTTTACAACAAATACTACCATGATGTAAAAAACATTATTTGTATTAAAACTACAATTTTAATAATGTATATATTTTTCTTCATTTCAGTAAAGAGAACTAGATTTTGTTCAGTATTAATAATGGGCGGAATGCTTAATTGTGATGAAAATAATGTCACAATGAAAACAAAAACTAATATAAACTTAAAATAGACTTCACTTACTTTATGCAAAATATCATTATTATTATTATTATTATAATTTAAAATTTGGGTGGAAATATGACCTGGACGTGATCATGACAGGTTTCGTGAGATTTACCCTTATATGAAGACAGATTAGATTAGCCTATATCCCTCTCTCTATATATCTTTCTTTCTCTTTTCAACCCATTTATCGCTCACTCTTTATTATCATTTTGTTGTTAAAACAGGGCTGCAGAACAAGCTATTGATTGAAATGACCTCTGAGTATAATGAGAGATCATATGCTAATGGAGTTTATCATTTCTGCCAGTAGCCTCCAGACAATTACAATTAAGTACACAGTCAATGCTGTTTCCATTAGAGAGAATATTAATACTCTGCATAGTTATATAAACATTATGTAAATCCACATATCTTTATTCTGTTTGTTTCTCTTGCATGAATATCCGTCTGTATTGCCATAATTACTGTGCTTCTTTTGGAGAGCATACAATTGATGTTCAGTATATTTTACAAAATGAAATTAATTTATGGGGTACTTTGTTATTGTTGCATTCTCGCTGGGGGGAAAAGCCACTTAAAATAGACAGCTCATCTTTCCAATATGGTGATACTTCTCTCATTCTGTGTTTTTGTGTTGTCTCACAAAAAGTAGAAGAAAACTAGTGAATGTGAAATATTAAAAATGATATACAAAGGCTTCTCGATCTTAATAAAATGCTAAGTAACAGGCAAAAAGAAACAGGCTAAAAGTTCACAAGCTGATAAGTTCTTTGAACTTGTTATTTTTTAGCCAATCAGCTCGCTCATATGTGATAGGTCAAGCCAATCAGCTCACGGCCCATGTAAGCTGATAGGTAAACCGGTTTCACTGCAGTACCCTGCGAGAGTCTTGAGTTTCAGTCTCTGAAGTTTCATTCTCTGAAACCCTCCTCATCCTCAGCTCCACTTGTCTAGATGGTTCTCAGTATGGTTCTCAGCCCAGTCGCCAACACCAATCAGACAACAGCCACCAGTCTGTTGCTTAGCCCAGTAACCAGCACCCATCAGACATCTGCGACCAGTCTGTTGCTCAGTCCAGTGGCCAGCACCTGTCAGACACCAGTCACCAGTCTGTTGCTCAGCCCAGTAACCAGCACCCATCAGACACCAGTTACCAGTCTGTTGCTCTGTTTGTTCAAGCCCCAGTGGGTGCTCCTCATTCAGTCCTGTCCTCAGTGGTCGTAGATCAGTCGGAACCAGTCCTGTTCCCAACGACCACCGACATGTCTGTCCAGCCCTCTGAGGTCCCTGCCCAGATTTGTACAGAAAAACCATTTATTAAATAGTTTATCCAAAAAAACAAACACTTTTCTACACTCTTTATCTGTTATTTAATATGTTCTCTAATCAGTCTTTGAAGATGTAATTTCTTTGTTCAATGCCTTGTGAGAAGATTAAATTACATTATAATTTGATAGTTTTTCCATCTTAGTAGGCAGTATTTTGTTATTAAATAACATTCATGCCAGTATTTCAATGGGATGGAAAGCTAAATTCTATGATTTATTTTACTCTTTCTCTCCCTTTGGTTGATTATGCCTTTTTTTTCTCCATTTAACTGTGCATCAGCTTTCCCCAAAAGGCATACTAGGAAACTTTGAGGGCCATTGACTGACTGGCGATAGATTATCAATCAATGCAGTCTACATCCCCTAATGAGCTCTCTGATGCCACTGATGTGGAACAACATGGTCTGAATTCACCATTGAGATTCCAGGGAGAAATTAGGTCATCTTCACTGGAGCTCATGCCTAAAACAGCTCAGCAATCCATAATCACACCAGGATATGATGCTTGCAAAAATAACACACCCAGATTTCAATGAAGCAAGACAATATTCCTTTAAAGCAAAAAATATTCCAAATAAGTGATTTGAATATGCACCACCTATACATATAACCAGGCACAGACTGAATTTGCAGATTCTTTCAGATGTTCTACCACAAAAAGAAGAATTCTGCAGAATGGATGTAAACATTGAATTGAAGACAGTATTGGAGGTTTGTCTCTTTTAATCCATTCGCCCTATTTTAAGCGCACAAGTGCTAAGTGCAGCGCAATGACTTAACTCATAAGCGCATAGTCAGTGGGCATGGTCATGAAGTATTGGTATTTTCGTGTAAGCGTGTGTTAAGTCCAGCCGCAAGTGGGTTTGGCAAAATACATTCCTTATCAAGCACCAGCGATACAAACAAAGACTGTACATTCATAAGAAGTTGTAGCGTGCAGTGAATTGGAAGAATAAAAATAAGGATTTACATTATTTTGTGCATCCTTGTTAAATTGGACATGTTCCTTTTTATACGCATGGAAAATGTGGTTAAGGATATGGATGTAGGCTCGCTTTATTAATCATTTTCATCTACTGACACACAAATAATGGCTAGTATTAACAGTGATTGTATCAGAACGTAAATAATTTATTGAAACACAAATAAATTCCCCCAAAAAAACAAAAATATTTACTAATGTACAAACTTAACATGTGCGCACCTCTCGTCATTGTATCCAGTCAACCAATACATTTTTCATCAACAACAAACAACATTAATCCCTTTGGAATCATGGGAGTTGCATCTAGGAATGTGAACAGTTCTGATTTGTCTTCCTAGAATTATGACTAATTTATCTTCTATCTCAATGGCAAGCCCAGACAAAATGTGTGCACACAGAACTCTTTTTGCAACATCTGTCATTATAAAAGTTCTACACCCCACCCCTTGGATGTTTTTTATATATACAGTGCTGTGATAAAAAGTATTTCCCCCTTCCTGATTGCTTTTATTTTGTGTATTTTCCATACTAAATTGTTTTAGATCTTCAAACGAGATATAACATAAAACAAAGTCAACCTGAGAAAACACAATATACAGTTTTCAAATATATATGTTTTTTTTTTTTTTATTGAAGCAAAATGTTATCCAATACCTATGTCACCCATGTGAAAAACTAACTGCCTAAAAACTAATTGGAGATAATGGCTCTCACTGTGGTTCTTTGGAGTCCCAGAACCTTTAAAATTTCTTTGTAACCCTTCCCAGACTGATGTATTTCAATCACCTTTTTCCTCATAATTTCTGGAATTTCTTTCGAACTTGGAATAGTGTGATACTAGGTGAGACCTTTTAGCGAACTTTATGCTGCTGAAAAAGTTCTATTTATGTGTTGATTTGATTGAACAGGACTGGCAGTAATCTGGCCTGGGTGTGTATAGTCCAGCTGAACCCTGTAGCATATTTAGGGGTTTCAATTAAAGTTTGCTAACTGGTTAGTGTGGCGGTGTTGTGTAAGTTGCTAAGGTAAGTTGCTAATGTGTTCCCCTTTATGCTCTGATTAATATAGGAAGCATACAATGCATGCTATCAGAATTAGATACATACCACTTTGCAGCATGTCACACAAGGATTAATTTGAAATGAAACATGGCAGATCTTTTTTTTTTTTTTTTTAAGTCGATCATTTATTTTAAAAAGCTGCAAAATTTTAGTTCTAAAATTATGAAATGCAAAGGTTTTCACACAATAACCAAAATCTACAAATCTCTTTACAACAAGCCATATTTTTAAGGGAAATAAGTTCAAAAGATTAGATTAACTTCCTTTCAAAATGATAAAAAAAATAAATAAAAAAAAATACAAAACTGCATCACCTATGTGCATGCATCAGACCAGCAAATGAAACTCCAAGTTTTGAAAACCATAACTCAACATTTCAGATTCCTGGATACATGTATGTATAAAAAGGTTTTGTACACAAATGTCAGGGGGATAAAAAGTACAATGACTCAATGTTGTCATCAACAGGAGAAAGAGTGAACTCTTTGGAGCAGACATGACGGGTGGTCTTGTTAAATCACCTAAAATCTGAGACTGATTTGAATATGACCAGCTACTTAAATCAGCTCTGTATGCATTCACAACATGATAAAGGCCTCAGAATTATAAAACTTTGGCACACAATCATAACATACTCAACTGTTATTTGATCGGTCATATGTGACAGACTTACACTTTATCCTAAACTCATATCCTACCTTTTGAGGAAAATTGCATTCTAAGGACAACACCATTGCTGGTATACAGAACTGTTTTGCTACAAAATGTAAATTATGAAAAAGGCCCCTCAAATTATTAGAATAAAGACAAGTACTGCAAACAAGATACATACAAAGTCTTAAAACATTCACAACAGATACAAAACTCAAGGGCAATAGGAGAGTTACAAACATGCATCTCATGAGCTCTTCTGACCTGGATGCCCAGGAGAGAAACACAGTAAAGCACTTGATTGTTCTCTAGTGATCAGTTACAACTTTTAAAGATTTATGTGTTGTGTTTGTCGCCCTTTTTAGGACAGCTGGTGAGAAATGCAGGGGTTTTAAAATAATTGTAATACGGTTGTACATTTGTTGAAGGCAGCCATGTTATGGTGCTTAGAATTGTTTGTAAATTGTTTGTATTGTGCGGTAACCACTCAGCACCAGTAAGGACTGATATGTGACATTGTATTTGATAAATGTAAAAAGTTATTCACATCTGAGATGCATAAGAGTTAGTCAGTCTCGAGCCATCTTGACGAGATGGTCTCATAGATGGAAGGCAGTTTATGTGAAGTAAAAATGTTGTTTAAAAAGACGTGAGTGATATCTAAAAGTAAAAGAGTGGTTCTCTCCCCATATCATTCCATTGTTCTTTCATGCCCTTATTATGGATTGGTCTCAGTCCCTTCTTCGCTCAAGTCTTTTGCAATTCCTCTTGCTATCATTCTCCTCACATTTAGTTTTTTCTTCAAACAGAGGTTTCTGACTGAAGCCGCATCACAAACTTGTGGCTCTTGGGATCGATATACTCCTCCCCCAGGTTGAGGAAAGGAAGGGGCGTCACTGTGACGACTAGAGCGAAATCAAGACGACGGAGGGAGAAAACCAGTCCCTGACGCAATGCTGACGTCACGGGCTCCTCGCTCACCAGAGTCCACTGGCGCCCTCTACCATTCTCTCGCTGGTACTGCATAGTAGGGCCCGGGGTGAGGTACCGCTCGAGAAAAGCCTGGCCTTGCGAATTCTGCGGTCCATCTCTGCCTCTTCATAGTAGTACTCATTATAGGAGTTGTCTCTTCTGCGTGCAGTGGCAGCGATCATTGCACGAGACTGACCAGTCGAGTTATTGGTGCTGTTCTCTTCTCCTAGTGAGTAAACCTTGAATCCAGACATCTTTTTAGAGAGGATAGACTTGGGTAGGTTGAGTAAAGCAGGGTTGTAAACAGGGAAATCAGTGTAGTAGTGATCAAGGACCCACACTGCTGCCCGCTGGATACCTGTCATCTCCGCGAGTGGACTCTACATCTAGCAGGGGTTCTCCAGGTGCCTGGATGATCACAGACTTGTCTCCTCTGCTACTGCTGTCTCTGCTTTTAGAGCGATGTCTGTCTCTCCTGTCCCTGTGCTTGCGAGAAACATGGCAGATCTAATTGTACATTATCTGGTAGTTCTGTCATAAGGCATGCATAAAACAGTATACATTACAACAACTTTACAAGACAGTAATGATCCTATACACAATGTCCTGTGGATATACATGCTAATTTATAGTTTGCTTATAATTTGATGAAGAAAAGTCTGTTGTTCTGGGCTTTGATTCCATTCTTATGGGGGAAAGATTGCTCTGGAATGCAGTTAACTTCCCCTGCTTGGAATGTCACTGGGGGTCCACTCTTTGGTGGCCCAGTGGCAGCAAAGACAGTGGAAAGGCTTGATAATGATCAGTGGGGGAGCAGACATAATGGAGCCTGCATGGGCCTCTGCTTGCTACAGTCTTGAGACATCTGTTGGCTTATTCATTAAATAATGAATAAATGCGTGTCTGATTGGTCCAGATGCTACAACCCCATTATGAATACAGTTTCATTGATTTGGGGATTTAGTAACTAAGGGTGAAAATACTTTTTCACACAGGCCCAGTTGGTATTGAATAACTTTTTTGCTTCAATAAATAACATTATCATTTAAAAACTGTATTTTGTGTTTACTCAGACTGCCTTTGTTTTTTGTTAGATTGTGTTTTTAGCAATATAATATGAGCAGGGGCGCCCCCAAGGGGTGGCCACGGCCACCACTGTATAAACTCTGGCCACCCTGTGGCCACCCCCTATGTTTTTGCAGTGGGTACTATTAATTTGAATACATAATGTAAATTCACAATAGTTCGTGAAGTGAAATAAAATAAAACACCCGCTGCAGCTACAAAAAAAGATTGTAGATTGATTTGCTCCTGCGCCACCACCAGAGTTTCACTGCCCCTCCCCCTCTCCAATCCCGTCGTTGACTGCTCAGTCAGCGCAAGAAGCAGGACTGACTGACTGATTCCACCACAGGAGAGCATCTAACATTTTATGAGAGATGACAAACGGCAACAGGTATGTATGCCATAACAGTAGTGGCTTATAGTGAAGACATGAATGTATGTTCTAAGTTAACTTTTCCTCAGTAAAGTTTTTACAGTGTTGAATTAACATTAGCTGAAATTAACGCTAGCGCTGATAAGCTGCAAAGTTACTTTACTAGCTATGACTAGGTCACACTGTGCTATATCAATTTGCAGAGGATGAAGAGAAAATTGACAAGCATCTCAAATTATTTTAAGAAGAAATGTAGCACAGGGGAGTGTAGGTCTGGGGAAGGAGAACACACATGAAGATAATGTCTAGGCAGAGCAGCAAGCCAGTGAGCAGGCAGAGGCTGCAACAGGGGATCTTGCAGAGCACAGCGAGGAACAGAATCAGTGATGGGTCCTGGGCCAGCAGGTGAAGTTAAATAGACAAGACTGTTTAGGTTACCCTTGTTAATGAAATGGATACACACACACACACACACACACGTGACACAAACACACACACACACACACACAACACCAGAATCGAGTTCTCTTTCACACTTGAACGAACAATAACACACATATTTATGTCAAAATGTCGGTTTTGTTGAGTATTCTCATAAGAGCGGTCTTAAACGAGTTAAATAACGTCTTAAATGAATGTAAAGAGTTGTGAGAAAATGAGATGCCATGTTAGGCAGCGGCAGACCTTAAAGTCACAATAGCCTAATAAACCAGTTGCTGTGATGTCTGTTATTAATGTTAATAAAAGAACAAAGGTATCAGATCAAATTGTAGCTTTAATAAGAATTCATCTATATATAATTTATTTATGCAGGGCAGAATATTTGATAACTTTATTCAATTTCTATATATTTCCTATCTGTTAGACAGGTAGGAAGGCCACAGGTAAATACAACATGTATTCTAATAGGTTATGTGAAGATTGTTTTCAGTTCACTTAAATTAAAAGTTGTTATTTTCCATAGCTTAATTGTTATGAATGGAGGCAGCGAAGCAGACGAGGAGATGCGGATCCAAAAGCAGTTTAAACTTTATTAGAAAAATAAACAAGGCGGGTACACAAAACCCTCAATGGGGAAATAAAATTAGAAAACACAGGCAGGGAACACATACCAGGCTAACAACAACATTCAACGAACGACAAGGAGTGAACAAAAAGCAGGGCTTAAATACACAGTGAGTGATGACTGAATAAGACACAGGTGAGAACAATGAACAAAATGGCAGTGATGATGGCAGGTGGATTCTGGGAAGTGTAGTTCTTTAACAATGACAAGTGAACACGAAGGCTAACAAAGAGACTAAGGGGCTACACAAGGGACAAAAGTGAAAACTAAGGAATGCAAAGGTGACAAAAATGGCAGACAAAGGGCAACAGTGAAACAAGACAAGGAATTCCTAACACTAATAAATGTTGAAATTGATATAGCTTTCAATTATACTGTAATGTTGAATGTCTATCATTAATGTTTTAAAAAAGCAATTTCATAGACATCAGTATCTGTATCGTTCGTTCATAAAAAATGGCATTTCAACAAATATAAAAAAAAATACTGTCTTTAAGTTGTTAAAGTTGTATTATTTACATTGAATTATGAGTCATGATATTCATATTCTGATGTTATTTAGGCTAGTAGTAGAGCTGGAAGAGTCTAAATAGAAATGTCTACAGACCTAAATTTCAAATGCTATTAATAGTTACTGTGGAGATGGGCTATTATTATATTATTGTTGTTATTAATAGTAGTTGTTGTAGTGTTTTAATGTAGGGTCTAATGTTTTGAAGTGTATCAATCAAGACACCAGTTGTTTTGAACTTGCTGGATTACAAACCGCCATCAAAATGGCAAGTTTAATTACATTCCAGCTTCTGTAAGAAGAGGCTACAAACGATTCGACTCCGGCTGCATTTTCACACGCGACAAATTGATTTTGGTAAAAAAAGTTACGGACTGCGGCTTTAAAGTCATATTGTTACATTAAGTATTAAGTATAACACACATAACACTGAATTTTTTGTTTGTTTTTGATGCCACCCCAAGATTTTGCTGTGGCCTCCACTGGCCACCTCTATTAACATTTTCTGGGAGCGCCACTGAATATGAGACATACACAAAAACAAAAGAAATCATGATGGGGCAAATACCTTTTTACAACACTGTATATTTAGGCTTTTTTGATGATTCTATAAGTTACCAACAAGAGTATAGTACTCTTAGCTCCATTTAACACATTTTGTTATGTTAAAATCCCTTGCGCAGAATTCAGCATATTCCGCCTGGGACTGCTCAATGGTAATCAATTATATGACTGGCACATAACACAGACAAGAAGCCTCTATTCTCATTTTTTTCCCATTGCAGATACAGGTAGATTTTAATGGCTATGAAAGTCCCTTCCCCCTTTCTAGGAGGCACAATGCACAAGTCATGTCCTGTCCCTGTGAGGGACGTGCCTGTGCTGTGCTGCATCCCAAAAGAGTTTCTTTGCTTTGAATTATTGAGAGGAAGACCTGGGCAATCCATCACAACAGAAGATACATGAGCAAGCCTGTCATAGCTGCTGGAGGGGGTGGGGACGTGTGAAGAGTCACCTCAAGACTCATCAACACATTATTGAGAAGCAACTTCAGTCCTTTCCTACCCTGGGGCCAGAAACCATCAAAATCAACTGCGCTTAAAGGGGATTTTCATCCAAACTCATATGACTCTATTTGTTCTGTGAAACACCAAATTAGAATTTTAGCAAAATGTCTGAGCTGCTCTCTTTTATACAATGTAAGTGGATGGAGACCAGGGGCCATCCAAAAATGACAAAACAGCACCTTAAAAGCATCACAAAAGAATTTCATACAACTTATGCACTATATTGAAAGCCAGCTGGAGTCATGTGTTAGCATTTTGTGAGGAATAATTCCTTACACTCATATAGCGATTTTTAGGCACTCAAAGCACTTCAGTCCTCAACCACCACCAGGAGAAGTGAAACTTTGACATTCTGTTATAAATAACTCCTTTTAAGTTTCAAGTAAGAAACCCAAAGTAAGTCACGTGGGTTTAGAACAATGTGAGGGTGAGAAAATGACAGAATCTTCCTTTTTAGGTGAATTATTCCTTTAAATTTGTGGGCAGTGTTTGCAAGTATGCAGCTGCGTTTGATTCTCATTTTCATCAAGGCACATGAATCTGTAAATTCACATCAGGCTTGCCATGGGACATATGCATAAATTAATGTAGAATTTTTAGCAACAGACAAAAGGATTCCCAGAAGATTTTTCTTGGAAAGATGAAGATTACTCTCAGAATTAATTTGTGGATTACCTGCATCATTTAAGTCATCATCTTGACAGATTTATTTCTTTACAAGGTATTGGAAAAGGTCTGTTATGGCAGAGTACGTTTATGGCACATCTTTGTAAAACCATGGACAGCTACCAATCAGTGCATGAAATGAGCCAATTGATTAATTTGTAGTCTTCCCATGTAGTCTGGTTCCTCCATAAACTTTCAATTTAAAATAAATTACATCCAGAGCTATCATTAGTACATATTGGCACCAACGGGACCATTGTCCTATTATTGGTCCATTATGGCCTCAAAAAGGATAGTAAATAAGAAAACCCACAAATGGGTCACTGACAAAAAAAAGTTTGACAAGTATCATGAATTTTTGTGCCAAAAATATCAAAAGGTTTACTAAGGGTTACACCACATGACCTAAACTAAATAAAAACTGATATTTTCGTAACACTTGGGCTGATTCACTAAACAGTTGTGCCACTTTTGCGCATGGTATTTCAGCGCAAATACCTGTGTCTTATTCTCTAACCAATATTCTAATAGTCTTCAACATTTAAACAAAGTCATTATCATTCCTTTCAGCGCAAACACAGCTCCTTTCAAAGTAAATTAGACTCATTAAAGATTGTGCTTCCTTCACAAAACTATTTTTCCTGTGCAGTTTACATTGTGCTATTACTGGCAAATAAAAGTAGGCGGTAAAATAAATTTTATTTAAAAGAGATGTTTGTGAACATTTTCAACCAATAATTTCAGCAGTAAGTAATCAAATGATGTCGAAGAGCATTATAACCTGGCATATATCGAGATGCGCAGTATTGTCAAGCGCATGTTTTTCATATTTAAGAGAACATCCAGGTGTCTGGATCAAAGTGATGCTGTTCAGTCCCAGCAGGGTGAGTCAAATACAGTGGTCTGCGGCATTCTTGGCTTCATTGCGCTCAGAATCGGACCGCAAGATCAGAATTGCGCATGCAAATTGCGTTCAGCGATTTTGTGGGCGCGTTTGCGCTGTTGCCTAATCTCCATAATTCCCTTAGAGAATCGAGTGCTAAACGAATGCAGTTAGCGTGTGCCAAAAAAACAAAAAAACAATGCTTTTAGTGGGCATAATTCATTCTTAGTGAATCTGCCCCTCAGTCTTGAGGGTTTATTGGGGTCCATTCTGTGTTATAGTTTTTGTCAAGATAAACTACCGACATGTTGGTTACACCCCATGACTTAGATTTTTCAGAAAAAGGTTTTTAAAATATTAATCCTTCGCCTTAAGGTTCGACGTGCTGTGTTTTCTGAGATGCTATTTTGTTCAGTACAATTGTACAGAGTGATTATCTGAGTTACCATAGCCATTCTGTCAGCTCAAACCAGTCTGGTCATTCTTCATTGACCTCTCTCATCAACAAGGCATTTCCGTCTGCAGAACTGGCGCTCACTGGATGTTTTCGGCACCATTTTGAGGAAACTCTAGAGACTATTGTGCATGAAAATCCGAGGTGATCAGGAGTTAAAGAAATACTCAAACCAGCCTGTCTGGCACCAATAATAATACCACGGTTGAAATCATTGAGATCACAAATGTTTTCCCATTCTGAAAGTTGATGTAGTCATTAACTGAAGCTCCTGATCTGTATCTGCATTATTTTATGTATTGCACTGCTGCCACACGATTGGATAATTAGATAATCGCATGAATAAGTAGGAGTACAGGTGTTCCTAATAACGTGCTCAGTGAGTGTACAACACTTTTTTAAATTTTTTATCTTTTGATATTATTTTGTCTGATAGACCAACAATGATGTTTTAACCTCAGATATTATGCCTCCTTTTTATCACAGTCCATTAATATTCCTGTTTGTCCTGTGATTGTATTCACTGTGCAGGGTCTAAATAAGAGCAGCACATGAATGTGTAGACTTCACTAAAGGTGAGAAGAGAGCCATGAAATGCCACAAGGATCCTTGAGCATGTCTCACAGCCACCCACACTGCCAGACGTAGGAGGCAGTGGGAATTCTCCTGTGCCAGTCACATGCAGAGAGCCTTGCTAATGGCAGTAATGCTAGATAAATACCAATGCTTTCCTTTTTTGGTTGTTCACCTGTAATGTTGTTTTGCGAAATAATGTGATTATCCTCTGGTTTCTTTTTGCTTGTATTTCTAGCACCTGACAGCTCTTTGTTTTTAAAATGAAACTTTAATTCAATCTGGACTGAAGCTTTAAACCCTTGGTGAAAACTGTAATGGATTATTTTAAAAAAAACTTTTGTTAATTTCAGGGGGGAAATAATGTTTAATCACAGCCCATGTTATAATGAGCTTTCCCAAGAATCTATAAAGTATATTTGTGGAGGTGGGGGTATGGTGGATCATTCATTCGGAGAGAGAGAAAGCGTTAAGGGTGCACACACCTGAGCACAATATGTCTAACACCTGTTTCTGATTGCAATGAGCAATGAGGAGAGCGATATAAGGAGGAACCATGCCAGAGACAGAGAGAGAGAGCGATTCACACCAAGCTGTCTGTCTGTGTGTTAAATGCTGGAAAGCTATTTGGAGTTATTACTAAAGACTGAGCTTTTTGAGTTGAAGCCACGTTTCCTCCTTTTCCACAAATGAACCCTGTTAGAGTATTGTTGAGTACACAGTTGACTCTTAAATGTATAGTTACCCAAAAATTGTATGACTTTTCTTCCTTAGCAATGGCTGTTGAAAGTGACTTTTTCAATATAAAAATTTACATTATGGGTGAACAATCCCTATTAATTTCCTTTCACATGGACAATTTAGATTAAGTATATTTACATGGGCATTGTTAGCACTAAATAAAGCTTTATCAAAGCACTGCTTGACGCTACCATTGAGCAGTGCGTTGACACCCTGAAACTAATCATGCCTTAAGGTCACAGGTATACTTGCTCCCAGTCTACTGCGTTGCCCTTCAATGTACAGTATATCCTTTTGACCGCAAGCAAATAATAAACGCTTTGGACGTATGTGCACTACAACTGCTTTGTGATACTTTTTTAGTTAGGGTGGCCATACATCCCATTTCTCCTGTGACAGTCCATATTTAAGCACTTTTTCTAGTGTCCTGAAATATTCTTAAAAGAAAACCTGCTTTGTCCTGTATTTCCACTCTCCTAAAATGTCTCTATAGCCAGTGTGGTTTTCTCAGTCACGTGAGTAATCTAAACAAAGGTAGCCAAGGATATGGCTTGTAAAACCAATAAAATGTTATTTGAAGTAAATTATTAAACATCAATCGCAATCTCCTATCAATAGACATCCAAGCACTTTATCACCTGGAGCGAATTCCCTTGGCCGAGCTCCCCATCATACATTTGGCTTTGTCGTACTTGTGCTTGGAGCAAATTCTCCTGTGCTAGTTGACCAAAAGTGTTTTGCTCAAAGATCAAGAACTTATTGAATTACATTTTTGCTGTGTGAAGGTCCCTCCTCCCAAGCTTCCAGGATGACACTGAGCAAACTGCACGGTCGCAACCTATACAGCAGCTTATCTCGCTCTCCTGCTTATCAGCTGATTCAGCGTTGGCCATGCTCCATCACTGCCCTCCTCTTCATCACAGCAATGTTTTTTGTACGTCTTAATTTTGGACTGGATTTTGGACCTCGATCACATCCTCATCTTCTCTAAAAACCTCCAAGGACACATTCAACATGTCTGCCAGGTCCTTCAACAGCTCCTGAGATACAATCTTTTCATCAAACTTGAAACATTCACATTTCCACTGTTTCCTTCTTGGGGTTCATCATTTCTAGTGGTCATCATTCAAACAAGTTCAGCATTTCCTTGGATTTGCACATTTTTACAGGAAGTTCATGAGGTATTTCAGTATAACATTGCAAGGGTAATCCCAAATACCTTCAGTAGACAACTGAGGCAAACAAGTCTTTTGAAGATCACAAACTTCGATTCACTTCTGCCCCAATATTGACTCTTCTTGATCCTGAGCATCCCTTTATTGTGGAAGCTGATGCTTCTGATGTAGGAGTGGACACTATTTTGCCACAGTGATCGATTACAGATAACAAACTTCACCCCTGTGCTTTCTTCCCTTGGCGTCTCTCTCCTATAGACAAAACTCTGAGCAAACTCTGATGAGCAAAACATTGGAGATCTAGAGTTGTTGACAGTAAAATTTGCATTGGAGGAGTGGAAAAAGTTAAATAGAAAGTGGATGGAGGGGGCCAGACATCCATTTGTGGTGTAGTCTGACCACAAAAACCTGGATTACATTCAAGAAGCAAAGAGGTTAATTTCCAGACAGGCTAGTTGGGTTCTGTTTTTTTTTTTTTTAACTGTTTTGACTTTGTTCTATCTTACAGACCAGTTATCAAGAATGAGAAGCCAGATTTTGAGACAGTTTGATCCTTCAGAACAGGAGAAGCATCCTAAACTGATCTTGTCACCATCTAAAGTGGCAGCACCCATTTGTTGGGACATTGAAACAACTGTTCAGAAGGCTCAAAGACATCAACCTGACCCAGGTAATGGTCCTCCAGGCTGCCTCTTCGTCCCTAACGCTGTTTGTTCTATTGCATTACAGTGGGCACACTCCTCACGTTTGACAGGGCACCCAGGGATAACAAGAACTTTGGATGTCATCAAGAGGCATTTCTAGTGGCCCACCATGGAAAAAGGCACATTTTATCATTTGTCTGAGCTTGAAAAGTGTGTGCTCAAAACAAGGACCAAAAAGTCCTTCCACAAGGTCTGTTATGTGCCCTACCCATCCCTTCATGCCCTTGGTCTCATATCTCAAAGGACTTTGTCACTGGACCACGGGACTACCCTGTCTGAGGGATATACGGTTGTCATGGTTATAGTAGACAATTCTTTGAAATCCTTTCATTTTCTTCCTCTACCCAAAATCCTATCTGGCCGAGAGACAGCTCAGTTAGTTTTAAAACATGTATTCAGATTACATGGTCTTCCCACAGACATTGTCTGGGATCGTGGTTCACAGTTTACTTCCAGGTTTTGGAAAGCCTGCTGCAGGTTGATCAGGGCATCTACCAGCCTGTCATCTGGTTTCCACTGAGAATCTAATGGGCAGACAGAGAGAGTGAACCAGGAGATGGAGAGATTTATGAGGTGCCTGGCTTCATCCAACTCTTCCACTTGGAGTAGTCAGCTTATCTGGACAGAGTGTGCTCAGAACACCCTTCATAAGACCTCCATAGGTATATTCCCATTCAAATGTCAGTATGGTTATCAACCACCTCTGTTCCCAGAACAAGACTTAGGGGTTGGGGTACCATCAGTACAATGGTTGGTCCAGCAATGCAGACGAACCTCTCTGAAGAGCCCAACTTCAACAGCAGCATCAGGCTAACCGCTGACACAGGCAGAGGCCACCTCTGCTTCCTGGGCAATGGGTGTGGCTGTCGATGAAGGACATTCCTCTTAAGGTGGATTTCAGAAAACTGGCCCCTCAGGGGCCTGGGTAGCTCAGTGAGTGAAGACGCTGACTACCACCCCTGGAGTCGCAAGTTCGAATCCAGGGCATGCTGAGGGACTCCAGCCAGGACTTAGAGTGTATTGGGAATTAGGCATTCCAAATTGGGGAGGAAAAGGGAGAAAAGGAAAAAGAAAACTGGCCCTTTGATTCATCAGCCCCTTTAAAACTTGTCGCAGAATTAACCCTGTCAGCTATAAGCTTCAGTTACCATGGTCACGGAGGATCCATCCCTCAATTCACAACTGAACAACCCTTGCTATGTAGTCCCTATCTCCCACTGTTTAACCTCCTCCACCTTCTCGGATCATTCAGGAGCAACCAGTATACACCGTTCGACACATCTTAAATTCTCGGCAAGTGCAAGCAAGACTACAATATTTGGTTGACTGGGAGGACTAAGGACCTGAAAAGTGTTCCTGGGTGAGAGCATGGGACATTCTAGACCCTAAATTGATCAGAGAATTGAATGCTAGTGTAACCCGCGCTGTGACGCGAGTGCAATCCTCTCTCGCACCCTACGACCAATGGAAATGAGCACATGGAGGATGCACTAATTTCAGATATGGACCAGATATCAGAAGATTAAACTCGTTCAAGAGACAGGCTCGACAACAAGGGGGTAAGGAAACGACAACAACTCTGGCTGTAGAAAAAAAAGGTAAGATGTATTGAAAAAACTAAATAGTTAAAACTTCATAATACACAAGACAAATAAATGACTTCTCCCAATTTAGAAACGTATTCTTTCTTGTAATTTATTAATTAGTTACCCATTTTAATTACTATTGGCTATTTTTAAATTCCTTTTGACCTATTTATTAATAAATACTAATACATTTATTTATCTTTTATTTTCTAATTTAGATAATTTAGAAATTAGCTCAGTCCTAATTAATTTATTAATTCCCTTTTTGATAATTATTTACTATAATTGTTCAATGAATGACCCTTTGGAGTACCGTTTTTCAAATATTCTTTGTCCTCTTTTGAAAACAAACAAAGAAAAAAAGAACAACAAAAAACAAAGAAAGCAAAATACAATAACATTTCAGAAAATTATAAAATCACATTAAATCAAATTGGCATTCAATATCAGTCTCAATATAAACTGAGATTACAATTCAGTTCAGTGTTAGTGTAATGACACTGCTTCCCCGGAATTCCTTTTCACGTACTTCAGTTCTTGAACAACACAGTACATGCGAAAATGCACAATCCTACCACTCTTAGTAGAAACCCTAGTAGATTTTTCAGATCCTGATCCAAGGTTCAGTCCTTATATGGTTATGGCTTACCAGTTTCTGCACCACATTGACACCTTTTAGCATGAGGCAGGGACTATTTGAGTTCAGAATCCTCTTTAGAAATCATCAAATACTGAGAAAAATGTGATCAGCATCCAACTCCAGGGAAGATAGATTGGAAAAGAGACAGGAAAAGAAAAAAATGAAAAAAAAAAAAACCCAACCTTGCAAATGACAAGGCCAAAAACACAATTAGATACTCAATGCATTATATACATTATAACAATCAACTTGCAAATAAAGTAACATTACACATATTTTACTTCCTTTTTTCATCTAACATTAACATGCTAAGATCACATTTATATAAATGACATATATTCAAATTATTATTATATTGGGCCTCATCACCACGTGTGCAACTGCATGTTTAGCGTGAATAGCTCGTAACTCAAATACACGTGCAAATACTTGTTATAACACTTATAAAACTCTTCAAAGTAGCTTTCAACTTTTAAATATTACTTCTTT
This sequence comes from Xyrauchen texanus, assembly GCF_025860055.1. NCBI lineage: Eukaryota > Metazoa > Chordata > Actinopteri > Cypriniformes > Catostomidae > Xyrauchen > Xyrauchen texanus. The sequence continues at coordinate 44,774,600 of NC_068289.1, read as the reverse complement.
CCTTTTATTATGAAACATTCACATATTACCCAAAATTGGTTTTTATACACCTTTTAAATATAACTGTGTATAAAACAGCAGCATTTAAGATTTAAACAACAATTAACAAGTATTTAACCAAGACCTCAATAGATCCACACTTCTATTTTCAAATCTCTCTTTCTTATTTCTGAAATCCAACTTTTAGTTATGTCCTTTCTAATCTTTTTTTCTGTTTTAGGGCTTTTTAGGCAGCACAACAGAAGCAGTTTTATCAACCGTGCTCTCACCAGAGGAGCTTCCTCAAAATCTCCCGCTGTCTGCAATGACGCAGTAGATACAGGGCGGAGCTAAATTATCTTATTTCTTAACTTCATACATTTTCTTAAACTCTCTTCAGAACAACACTCTCAAACTCAACAGATATTAATAAAATAAAATTCAATTGACATATTTATGCATACTAAAACACTTTAGTTTTATAACATCTTTTTTCTAGCTTCGACTACTAGTAACCTGGGTTACACTAGAGACTCTGAGGGGACGTCAGGTGCTGTTCCTAGAAGGAGGGGTCCTGTAAGAAGAACCAGGTGCAATATGACTGATGCCCACTAAATGACATTATTTTCCCTTTGGTTTTCTATTTATGGTCAGAAGTTCCTGTTCTCATTAGTTTGCCAATCATCATGCACACCTGTAATTAATTTTGAGCTATATATTTAAGAACCTTGGCTTTGTGTTTCATTGCTCGGTCTTGAGTTTGCATTCATTGTAATATGCGTCTATAAAGTTTTTGCTTTCGCTTCATTAAAAGACATTTGAGTTATCAATCTCTGTGATTTACCTGCCTGCATTTGGGCCCAACTTCCCCAAGACTGTGAGTTATCTTAGTGGTTAAAGAAACAACCCCAGAATCTTTAGACCTTGGATCAAGACCAGTGTCTCACCTAATCCAAGTTTCAGTTCATGAATGTGAAAGTGAATGGAAGTTTTCCAAACCCAGGTGCATACTAGCAAATGCACCTGTGCCCTTGTTAACTCTGGTACAGTTTACGATTGATTGTGATTGATGGTGTATATTTTGCATCTTACAGCTTTACACACTGCTTGTCACATACAATAGTTTAATGGATTATTATGGATAAATTGCCTTATGAGACCAACTTGCATATTTTCCATTTGTTGCAATGCATCTGTGGAAGCATCTGTGTTTAAAAGTTTGGTAGTACATTTTGGACATTTATTCAGAAGAGAAAAACTGAAAGACTGGACCCTTAAACCCAATATACTTTTTCTGCATCCAACATGTTGTTTAAATTGTCTTGTTTCATTAACAAGCCCATTAATACCAAAATGATGGCTGAATACTCAGTGCCCCCTCCTTTAGACTCTTATTATCTGTCATCATTTAATACTTCACCGATTTTCACATGGCACAAGCATAAATCACTATCAGTATTCCTAGATATATTTCCTATATATCTATAAAGACAATTTGGCAATTTATTCAAGCGTATCACTCTTCCAGCTTCAGCATTTTATCTATATCCACATAACAAATATCATCCTCCTTCTGCAATCTTACTTTATGCCTTAGTTCAATCAAATTTATTTTATTGTAGGGTGGGCAGATGTCCCGTTTTTCCTGGGACAGTCCCATAATTAAGCACTTTTTCTAGTGTCCTGATGTATTTTGAACAAATCGTGTTTTGTGCCTTATTTCTCCTCTCTTAAAACTTGCCTATGCGGCTTTCTCAGTCATGTGAGTATTCTTATCAAAGGTAGCCAAGGATATAAGTAAGTAAGTAAGTAAGTAAAATGTATTTATATAGCACTTTTCACAGATAAACATCACAAAGTGCTTCACAGTAAAATGTAATACAAAAACAAATTAAATACATTCCCCAAAATACAAACAACATACACTACAAACAACCATAAAAAAAAAAAAACCCTCGACTAACCAAAAGCCTACTTGAAGAGCAAAGTCTTCAGTTGTTTTTTAAAATAATCAACTGAATACAATATGAATTCAATAAAATCACACCATGTTATTTGAAGTACATGATTGGATTAAACTATCCAATCACAATCTCCTATCAATAGACGTCCAGTTAATGAACTGATTGAAGAGTTACGGCTGGAAAAATGTCAAGGAAGCATGCATGTACAGTACTGTGCAAAAGTTTTAGGCATTTGGGAAAAATGGTGTATATTGTCTTCAAAAATAATGCCATAAATAGTTTTAATTGATCAATTAATGTCATACAAATTCCAGTAAACATAAAAAAAGCTAAATCAATATTTGGTGTGACCACCTTTACCTTCAAAACAGCACCAGATCCTGGAGAATTTGCCAAAGTTCTTCTATCTATTTCGGCTGTCTCAATTGCTTCTGTCTCTGGTAATCCCAGACTGACTACATTTTCAGTGGGCAGCTGAGCTCCCTGTTATTCTAATCAATTCTATTCTATTCTATTGTATTTGCAAAGGAAATGTTTGGGAGTCTAAATGTATATTCCCTGTTGACATACTCAAGCTGAAAATATAAATAAACATCTTAAGACAAATGTTTTTGTGAAGCATCTTAAGACGTTTGCACAGTAATGTACATTTAATGAGTATCTTCAAAAAGAGATTACATTTCTAAAAAAGCAATCACAGACAGAGCCTAGTAAAGTAAGGTGTGAGATTTGTGGAGCTCGCTTTTCCATGGAGGCCGCACCGACATCGTGCAGAATGTTCATATAAAAAAGCATGTGGAAGCTGCTAAAAGTAAGTGGGCCAAACCAAGCGTTAGCCATTTTTTGTTAAGCAAAGTTCCGTATCTGATAAGGAGCACACAAGTGAAGGTCTTTTTGCTTATCATTCTTTTGTGCACAGCCATAGTTTTGCACATTCAAGACCTGAGAAAAGTCTTGCAGGCCAGGCTGGAGGAATCATTCATACCCTCTGACATTAAAAAGCTGGTGACATGTGAGTGAATGTTTTCTTGTGTGTAGTGAGAAACTTTTATTAAGCATCAGTGGATTACCTCCAAAATTGGAGCCGCTCATTGGAAAACATAGAAAAACTTGAGTGGGCCCTACTGAGAGACATCACAGAGTGGAAAGACATACAGAGTAGCCTTGAACATTTCTACTCCAGAATCCCCACTCTCAGTTTAATTGACGAAACCACGCTCTTTGATGAGTGGGCTTGCGTGAAAAACATTGGAGTGGAACCTGAATAAGATGGCCATGTCTGAGAGATCGACAGACGTTTTTTGTGAGCTGAAGAGCAAGACCATCAACTTCACGGTCTTAGCCAAGGTCATGGAGTTTGTTTTATGCCTGTCTGGGACATCTGCATCTGTGGAGCGTGTGTTCTCATTAATGGACGCAGCATGATTAAATCTCAACTCAGTGTAACAGTGATTTTTGGACTGGACTGCTCTGCATTTTACGATAAACACTTGAAAGACAAGCGCACACTGATAAAAATTGCTGCCAACAAAAAGAACAAAGTGACAACAGTTACAGATGTGGATGCACCCTCTGCTTCGCATTGATCTGCGCCTAATACGTCAATTGAATTTTTGCTGGGTGGTAGCTGTCCCGTTTTCCACAAGCAGGAATCTGGCCACCCAATTTTAGTTTTCTGGTGGCTGGCCGAGAAGAGGCTTTTTTGTCCATGCCAGACAGCTTCTGTGAGATGGATGTTATTGTGTGTGTCGGAATCTGTAATTACTCCCGGGTGGAATGGGACAGGATGTGAATTGATCTGCTGGTTTAATTCCCGAGGGCTGTGACCGTAATGTCGGTCGGGTGGTTTGGGAGGGATCATTGCTATATCTCAGAAATTTGCTGCCTTTTCTCGTCTAGACACACATTTTTCAGTGAGAATGAAAAGGGCAGGGGATGAATAAAAATAAAATCTGATCTTTATTAAGCTGTTTCCTACAAATCCACAGGGCAAATAGGGTCAGAAGAGGATGTAAAAGAGCAAGGGAGGGGCTGATCTGGGTCCGCTGAGGAAAGGACGAATGCCAAGCTCCTTAATCCCATTCACATGAATAGATGCCTTTGATAAACTGTAGGCCAGTGGCGTGTGGAGGACTTATTAAAATGAAAAGGCAAAACCCCCTCTGTGGATTTTTTTTTTTTTTTAGTCCAATGCAAATTCATAATGCAGTTCCATTTTATGTTAAAAAAAAACCAAACAGCTAAAATGAGTCGAAATTATTCTTTTAAGATAATCCACATTATGCCATAAATGCGCTGTTGATTCAGTTTAACTAGTGTTGAACCCAGAGCATTCCTTTAAGCTCATCTTTTTTTAACAGGGGTGATACAATGGAGGAGTTTGTTTTGTGAAGAACTTTGTGAAGAAGTTTGCCATAGGGGGTGTTGTTCACTAAATTAAACAAAATATTTTATGTTCAGTACATTCTGAGGCAAAGATTAAATATTTTCCCTTTTAACATACCTTTGTGTCTTCAGACTTAAACCTCCAGATCTCTAAAGCACTTTTCAGAATCTGCCACATGCAATCAAGTTCTCTTCTCTTGATGTTATGTTCTTTGCTACCTTGTCGCCAAAGATAGCATTCACATCAATTATACATTGTATAGGCCAGCATATCTCTTTTACATACATCAGTTTGTTGCTTCCCCCTTTTATCTGTGGCATCGTCTGATAAACACACTTTTCGTTTTATCTTCTGGTGCACCCTCTTTCAAAGCCCCATGCAGGGTTATTTTTGAGGGATTACAGTGATGTGAGATACTGCAAAAGTAGAGTGTGGGTTTAAGTGCTTCCTGCTTTACAGATGCAACATCTGTTGTTATACAACATGTTCTCAAACTGCTTGCAGAAAGTCATCTCGACTCTATTTATAAGCTGTTTCGCTGTGTCATCATGGCCAGAACTTGTCTATTATGGCATTTTGCAGCACTGATTTAGTTCACTAGGATCTGTTCCAAAATCTATTGGGCTGTCTTGCTGTCTATTGCCTACATAGGCAGCTTTTTTCTAAACCCATTTTTTCGGTTGAATATGCATTGAGTTTGCTACATTTACACCTCATCCACACTGGAACTACGCTTTTCGAATATACTCTCTAGTACCTCATACATTGGAAAACAATGACGTTAGGAAATGGAAAATATGGCCTAAGGCAGCCTCTTAACTGAAGTGGAACCTCATAAGTGATCGGGGCGGCTGTGGCTCAAGTGGTGGAGCGGGTTATCCACTAATCGCTGGGTTGGTGGTTAGATTCTGAGCCCACATGACTCCACGTGCCGAAGTGTCCTTGGGCAAGACACTGAACCCTAAGTTGCTCCCAATTGCAGGCTAGCAACTTGCATGGCAGCTCTGCCATCATTAGTGTGTGAATGTGAATGTGTGTGTGAATGGGTGAATGAGATGCAGTGTAAAGAGCTTTGAATCCCGCTAAGGTTAAAAAGGTGCTATATAAGTGCAGGCCATTTACCATTTAATTGCAATGCTCTAAATTGGAAATAAAAACACATGAAATTCAACTCACAAATGAGTTTAGTGTTAGCATGTTGCTAAGCTAACAGTGCAATACAGCAATTAGCACTGAAGCACAGCACACATACAGTACGTGTAAACATTGCTTAAAATAGTTCATTTTTATGTGATTGAACTATTTCTCATGATAGAGTTTGGTAATGAGTTATTGATAAAGTATCACTTAATATTGAAAATTGACATGTCTCTTGCTTCATATGTTATCCTGGATGAACTGTATTCTTCTTAAAAGATGCATGCGATGCTGCCTTAGATTTTGACCAAAACCTGAACCTTTGGCGAGTACACTAGCTCGCATAGTCCTGTAGAGCATTAAGGTAAACAGATTTGGCAAGCTGTCTATAACGAAGGGGCTCAAGCTTTGAAATCCCCCCATCCCCCACCCAATGGACTTTCTGACTGAAGCAAAAAAGAAAGACAGTTTTGAAATAATAATTGTTATAGGCGTTATGAAATATAAAGGTGGAGTTGGGGAGGTAGAGGGATGCCGGAAGATTCATCACCTGTGCACGTTAAACAGCCGCTTATGCACCCACTTAGTACTTTATTAGGAACGCTATGGTCCTAATAAAGTGCCTGATGTGGTCTTCTGTTGTTGTAGCGCATCTGCCTCATGTTTTGATGTGTTGTGCATTTTGAGATGCTATTCTGCTCACTACAATTGTATAGAGTGGTTATCTGAGTTACAGTAGTCTTTCTGTCATCTTGAACCAGTCTGGCCATTTTCAGTGGACCTCTGTCATCAACAAGACGTTTCCATCCATAGAACTGCTGCTCACTGGAGGATTTTTGTTTTTGACTATCATGCGTGAAAATCCCAGGAGATCAGCAGTTACAGAAATACTCAAAACAGCCCGCCTGGCACCAATAATCATACCACAGTCGAAATCACATTGATAATATTTTTCCCCCGTTCTGATGGTTGATGTGAACATTAACTGGACCCGTATCTGTGTAGCAAAGGGTATGTTGTTACACTAGATTATAGAGTTATTTTACTTTTAAAAATTTTTTCTACTAATAATTTTGTGCTATGGACCAGGTCTGGGGTCACATGAAGTGTAATTTGTTGTTTTATATTTTCTTTTCATTTTTTTGTTTATATTTCTTTAATGCTGTCTTTTATTTTTCTATCATTAATAAATTAGTTGATATGAACAAAATGGCAATACTGAGTATAATAAGTTACAGCATGTGTGATCTTGGGAGTAAAGTGGAGACATCCGGTCTCGTTCTCTTTTGCTGTACACCTGCTGATGGAGAGGTATGATTTTAGTAGCTCCACAAATTGTTTAAAGATCCTTTTATTTACCTACCGGTATCTATTTTTTTATTTTCGTGGTTAAATATGTTTGTTTGTTAAGATCTCTGAAATATCTGGTCATTCATTCATGTTGGGAAAATGTTAGAATATGTTTATTCAGAGTTTTATTTCAGGTAATTATCACTGCTTCACCTGCGGTTCATGTGTGTTTCTCTATTAAGAAATATGGTTCCTTGCCATCTATGTAGCGGCAGTTTCACATGCTATTACTCCATGAAAAGTATATGTATACTTTGAACATACAATATTGCATTTGTGTTCTCGTTTGTATAATCCATTTGGCATGTGAAAAGTCAGTTTCTCTCATATCAACTGTACTTTGGAATTATTTGATGATTAACAGGCACAGCCAGGCAAGATATGTGCGCCATGAGAGCTGCCTGATGTTGTATGTTGTTTTTCATTGCAGTTCAGAGGAGTGTGAATTAAATGAAAAGTCAGAATCTCATTATTGTGTGAGAGAGTCCGTCATTCACTTAAACAGCACAATGCAGAAGTAAACCGCTACATCTGCATGATTTTATGCATTGCACTGCTGCCACACGATTGATTGATTGATTAATTGATTGGTTGATTGATTGATTGACTGATTGATTGGCTGATTAAATAATGGCATGAATAAGTAGGTGTGTAGGTGTTCCTAATAAAGTGAGTGTATATCCTTGGAATATGATTGAACAGGCCTAGATGAACAAGACCCACAAAAGACCTATAGTATAAAATAGGAATGAATTTTATCAACATCTAACAATTTCCTCATCATCTGGTTAAAGATTGATCCAATAGTGTCCAGAGATTACAGACACACTGTTTTACAGTAATTCTTGCATAATAATAAATATAATAAGAACTGATTGTTTCACAGATATAACTTAGGAAAGAAGAATATACAGTTCTGCTTGTGGATTTATCTACTTGTACTTCAGACAAAACTCTGAGTATATTTAAAAGATTTGATGCCAGAAGCCTTGCAGACCTTATAAAAACCACTTTGTTTCCAGGTGACCTGTAACTCTTTGACCAGTGTTAAAGTGCCTGACATGAATATTTCCTTGTTTGTTTGTTTGTAACAGCTGTTGTTGTTGTTTAGTCACTCACCCATGGAGTCTGTGTAGGTCTGTTAATAGCAATAATTAGAGCTAGTACTAATTTGTCTCTTTGACTACATGTGCTACAGGGTTCCTGCTCCTTTAGACCTGTAATTTGTAAATTAGGGATTGTTAGCTATCAATAGCCATCAATCTAGGAGCATATAAGCATCTTTTATATTTGAGAAAATAAACAAAAGTTGTCTAGGTAACATTTTATCTATTAATCAAAACAAAAAGAAATAAGAATGAAGCATATTTTAGGACCATAAATATTTCTTCCATTGTAATTTTTTTTAATAAAAATTACATGACAATTAAGCACCCTGGTTTTACTTTTGATGTTTGTTTGTTTTTTGTAATTAAAATTATTTTATGGTGATCCTTCTTATTAGATTTTCAGTACTGTTATATAATATTTTTTAAACGTATTAGAGTAAAAATTACTGTAATACAATAAGGTTCATATTTTCATATTCACAAATTAAAGGTAGTACAACAGCTACCACAGTACAATTTAAATAATATACTGAATCATAATTGTATATCTTATTGATCATTAATAACTTTTAAGTGAGCAAAATAATTATATATATATATATATATATATATATATATATATATATATATATATATATATATATATATACACACAATAGTTAGTTCCGGTCCTCGAATCTGATTGGACGAGTGATGCTCCATGAGCTCTGATGGTCTGACACCATCAGCACTCCGACCTTCACTGTGTTTGTATCAGCAGTGCAGATCTGTTAAGAGCTATGGTTTGTCTTTTTTTTTTGACATTACATATGTTAGCCAGCAGGTGGTGGCAAAAGATAAATTTTGTGTGTAAGATTAGCCAGTTCCCTGACATTAAATGAATCCAGATCAGCCGTTTACATACAACAGCTCCTCATGATCGCTTCACTTACACTTATTACACTAAAGCTAGGAAATAGATTTAAACTGCTTTAAACTAACAACTTTAGCATTACGGCTCATCATAGCTGAGAGACACAACAGATTGTTTAATTATCTCTCACGATCAATAATTAGCACTGCACTTTATTAATCTATAATCTCACACTGGTCAACATATTCTCCTCAATTCAACTACTTATATATATTTCATATACTCCCACTTATTGTATATTGTGTATTCTATATTGTGTGTATTGTTTACTGTGCATTGTATATAATTATTGTGTTGTGTAAGTATGTGTACATTTGATATGTAAATTGTTGATGTTGTGTAAGTATGTTGTTTACTGTAATTGGTATATGTCTCGTCACTGTCATGACTGCTATGTTGCTCGGAACTGCACACAAGAATTTCACCTACTGTTGCACTTGTGTACATGGTAGTGTGACAATAAAGTGATTTGATTTGATTTGATTTGATTTGATTTGAATTACACAGTAAATTACACGCTGTTTAAAATGGCGGAGGACATTGCGGTTTCTACAGTGATAGACTCTTGTGCACCGGCTTCTGCGAAATAGGGAGAAATACCACCGCTTGGACGTTATTTTTCCACTGAGAAATCTGAGCTTCAGAAAGCTGACAGCATCTCTGCTTGGGTGTGGCAACAGGTGATTGCACATGCTCTCTCTCTCTCTCTCTCTCTCTCTCTCTCTCCCTCTCTCTCTCTCACACACACACACATCCATCCATCCTTGTTTATCCAATAACTTTTTCGAAACAGCCGTGATACTATTTCTGAAGTGACATTTTTTAATTACTAACGGAGGCTTGGACACATCATTTGGTTTGAACCTGCAATGGCATATTCTGATCTGTCACGTAAGAAAGTAGTTCCATGCACAAATTAGTATTTCCTAATTTTCTAAAAATGTACTCGTTCATTGAACTGTTGTATATACCTATTAGCTGATTATCTACGGCACTCTGCCTGCAGCCGAATCACAGCAGTGCAGATGTAGGACTATATTGCACTCATGCTCATGTTATATTGCTTAAATATATATATATATATATATATATGAAAAAATGCTAATCAGAAAAAAGGTAGTGAATTTCAGGAATCAGGCTAGACAGATGAAATGTAACACTGTAAAGTTTTTATAAAAAAAAAAAGGAACAAAATCTTCCCATAAGTGCTGATGATAACAAGATTTCATTATCATCTCATAATTTTGCCAGTGGTTTAGAGCAGACTCATTCCAAAGTAATGAAGTTCCACTTTAACCCATAAAAACAAGTTTTAATTACGACGAGCAGTGTTTTCCCACTAATTGCTAAAAAATTGCCAATAGTAGGAGTTTTTATATAGAATTTTCACACCAATAAGTGAAATTGCATTAACACATTATAGAAGACAGTATGTTGTGTGTATATTTAGAGCATGTTATGGTGTGGCTGACAGGCTGGGCGTGTGCACAGGGAGCACAGTTTTCCAAAGCTGTGAGTGTGACTTTGACACATTCATCCTCTTTGAATCTAATTAAACAGGCTGGTTTAGGTTTATGGGGCACAAGCTCTGAATACCATATTCTTTAATACAGCTGAGCTCCCTCTGCTTCAGATGCCTGGGACCAGGGGCACCATCATAGCCCATTTCATTAATCAAGGTAACATGGATTATGGCACCAAAATGCAAACAATTAAGGATGGTTTAATTATTTGATTTGAAATTGAGTTTGATTCCATATGAGAACATTTTTTGTTGGGTATGGTGCAAAGTTTTGCTAATTTTGAGGCACTCATTTGAAGATGTTGACTACATAGAAGAATCTTGAAAAGTGCCATAATAGTAGGACTATATGTGCCACATTCCCTTACAAAAAGACATGTTTTGTGTAGTTTTAGGTCACCAACATCAAATAAGCAAGCTATGAACAAAATCTGAGGCGGTGCAACAACAGACCTATCTGATTTGGCATTGAATCGACCAATTGCTTGTTGGCACTCCTTACTGGAAAAATGAAGCCATAAGCTTAAAAAAGAGCTTTGTTGCTTAAAAGGCCTCATAGACCCTGAGGTTGTGCAGTAATTAAAAAAGAAGAATTAACGGGAATTCTCTTGCTGTTCTAATTGCTTCCCTGTTTTATCCATGACAGGGGGAGAGTTGGCACCAAACGACCAGTCAGTATTCATTACCTCAGTGGTTCGATAGTTTGCCCACTATATTAGTTGACCCTTGGGGCTTACATAAATCCTGCATGGGGTCTGCTTGATCTAATTAAACAGATATACCCTTATGTCTCATTTCATGTGGTTAAACTGATCGTGCAGTCAAAATCTAACCAACTTTCATTATGTTATGTCCATAACTTAAATGCGGCCCTGCTGGAAAATCTGGAAGATGTGCTTTGGAACATGGTAGTTAGTTTCTACCTAGGGTGCATCTCAACCAATAGTCAGGAAACTGTTCAGTGAATTGGCCCTTTTTAGGGCTGTCTCATTCGAGAAATCGTTCCAGTGCACTGACGTTTTTGCTCCCTAAAACATCCCACAATGCACCATTAAAACCAGGGAACATTTTTGCTCACAATATTCCCTTACAGGAAATGTCGTCATGTCTTCTGAAGTCTCTCACGTCGTTAGATGACGAGCACAAGTGTAAAACTATGAAGTCCAAGCCTTATATTCTCTTTAATATAGATGTTGTTTGTAATGTCTTTCATTCATAATTACCATGAAAGTGAAACAATCTTTTAAATATTTGAGTTGTTAAAAGGTTTAAAATACACTCCAATATTTTCAATATATACACGCCATTTATCTGTTATAATAACACTATACATTTGAATATCTTCAACAAAAATGAACGATAGTGTAATTTATACAGCGATGGTGCTGATTAATAACAGTTGCACTTGAATGCGCAAGCTCGTTAACTTGTTGTAGGTGATTGAGTCATAAGTGTCCCAACGTTCAGTGGATCAGTACCATACCAGTGCCCGAATTCGTGTTCATGATATAGTGGTTCCCGACAGGTAGCTGATTGAGACACAGGTCTAGTCAAAGCTTGACATTAGCTGGTCAGCCTACAGTGGCCAGCAAAGCCTTGTCTGCTGCCAAATAAATACATATTTTTTCATCCTTTCATTCTCATTGACCTTTTTTATTCTTTTGTATTTTCAATCGCTTTCCACTCCTAATTAATCTACAAATGAATAGCAAAAAACAAAAAAATTATCCAATCAGAATTTATTCCTCAATGCTTACAAGCAAAGTTTGACAACTCTTTCACAAATCGCATGCCCGAAGCCATGCTCCTTAGCTGAAGCGTTGTAAAATTTATCAGCCAATCAGATTGATTTATTTGTTCTTGGTGGGTGTGATCTCTAGGACATGTCCCAGACCAGGCCTTCTAGCTGGCCTTGAGTGATTTGAAAGCTGTGAAACTGCGTTTTCTTTTAATGGCATGAATCGCACTGAAGGTCTAGACTTAAAATGCACGGGCCATGGCTGCCATCTAATGACCAGCTTTGACTAGAGCTACCAGGTTCCAAAACCCAGTTTGAACACTTTAAGCTGGACCAGCTGATGATCATCTTAGACCAGATATTGACCAACTAAATTTAAAGAGAATGCACTTGCTTTTTGGGCTGTTACATTTAAAAAAAATACCACATTGCAGCAAAATTACATTGTTTGCATCCTGAAAAGCTGTAGGTGATAACCAGTGTTGCCAAACACCTCTGAAAATCACCAGAACAACCCTCAAATATTTCCATTCTTAACAAAAAGTCACCAAAAAAAGAAAACGCATTACAGTATATACTGTAAAGACCTTCGAATGTGTGTATATTATAAAAAGCTTATAAAGGGTACATACATTTTTTTTTCCAAAATAGGTTGGGCCAATCATATTTATTATTTTAAGGCAGTGCATTTAGTCCTGTGTAATTTTACAGCAGCAGCAGCATCTTTAAAATGGGCTTTACATAATAAAGTGGTAAAATGATTGATCCATGTTCAGCAATGTCAAGGGCTATGGCACATTGAGTTTCAGCAACATTCACATTCCTAGGTGATGCAAGTGAGTCCATACGCACCTGCCAAAAGGCTAAAGGTTTTTGCCCTTGAGATGTGCTTGGTGGTCAATGTATATTTTGTTAGATCTGACTTCTTATCACATAGTATGACTTTGCATATGTATTTAAAGATTAATCACCCAAAATCAAAAAGTATATTTAAATAAAGCAAAAATAGCACCTTTTCGCAAAACACCATTAAAAGTCTAGACAACCATAACGTGGCTAAATTTGGTGACAAATGTTTCCCAAATTGGCAACACTGGTGATGACTGTACCTGTAATGAAGACGCATATGAGGTATGATCCATGTGCAAAGCTTTAATAGACAAACTCGTAGTAAGATACAGGCAGGGTTCACAGCAGAAGAGTAAGAGAACTGGAGAACAGAATCCGATACAAAAGGCAAAGGGAGAATCAATAAACAGACAGGGTCATAAACTAAAACAAACAGTGGTAAATGCTTGGAATCGCAGACTATAGAAGAACTGAAAAGACAGAGAATTATAGGGGAAGACTGGTATATATATAGCGAGAGTTTTAATGAACAGAGGATGAACAGGTGTGATGCTGGTATTTGTATCAGTAAGCTGGAGAAGTGAATCTCGTAACAGACGGAGCAAAGGGGACAGGAACAGCTGATGGCGTGACAGGGCCTCCTTGCACTCAACTGTTAACCACTTGCATGTTGGTTAAGTTAACTCTCGAAACCAATCAGTTGATGGAGGCTTCTCTTTAGAAATATTATGTATATATTCTCAAAAATGTAAACAATGTTTTATTTCTCAATATATTTGTAGAAGTAAGGGGTACATGTACCCCACCCCAGATTTTAATGGTTGCTACTTCCCCGGACATTTTAAGTCTAATTATTTTGGCTTGAATATTGTCTATAACATATCAAGATATCAAATGTACATACACAATTGAAATGGCTTACATTTATCATTTTATCAGGGAAATGAACCAAAAAATGACATAAATATTGAGCATCTGGACCAATTTTTTTACTTGTAAATTTTACAATTGTGATGTATAATGATTATATGTTGTGCAATCTCTGATTGGAATAGAAATGCCAATGGTAAATTAAACAAAATAACATTTATAAATATTATAACAAAAGAACAGTTGTAATAAAGGTTCGGTAAAAATGTAATTAAAGAAAAATGATGCGATAAGACATAAAATAAAAACCTTGGTATAGACAAAAACATAACAGCATAATACAATGTAATGGCAGAACCACAAAAAGAAAATAAATATGTATGCATATTAACTGGTTTTAATGTTCTATTTGCTACCTTGTTATATCCATGACAGGTGAGACTAGCTTTTGACCTGCTTAGATATGATAATGATCATCATAGACCAGCTAATGATCAACTACAATCAGCAAATGACCAGCTTGGACTAGCTAATCATCAGCTTGGACCAACTTAGGCCAGCTAAAAACCTACTTGAACCAACTAATGATCAACTTGGACCAGCATAGACCAGCTAAAGACTTATGATCAGCTACTGATCATCTTGGATTAGCATACACCAGCTAAAGACCTGCTTGGACCAGCTAATGAACATCTTAGACCAGTTAATGATCAACTACAATCAGCAAATGACCAGCTTGGACTAGCTAATCATCAGCTTGGATCAACTTAGGCCAGCTAAAAAACTGCTTGAACCAACTAATGATCAACTTGGACCAGCATAGACCAGCTAAAGACCTGTGATCAGCTACTGATCACCTTGGACTAGCATACACCAGCTAAAGACCTGGTTGGACCAGCTAATGATCAATTTGGACCAGCATAAACCAGCTAAAAACCTGCTTGGACCAGCTAATGATACACTTGGAGCAACATAGACCAGCTAAAGACCTACTTGAACCAGCTAATGGTCAACTTGGACCAGCATAGACCAGCTAAAGACCTGCGTGGACTATCTAATGATCATCTTGGAACAGCTAAAGACCAGCTAATAGTCAGCTTGGACCAGTTAAGACCAGCTAATGACCAGAATGAATCGGCTAATGATTAGCTTGGATCAGCTAAAGAACAACTTGGACCAGTTTATGATCATCTTACACCAGCTAATGTCATCTTAAACCAGCTAATGATTATCTTGGATCAGCTTAGATGAGCAAAAGACCAGTTTGGACCAGCTAATGATCAGCTAAGACGAGCTAATGGACAACTTGGACCAGTTGAGACCAGCTAATGACCATTTATTGATCACTTTGGACTAGCTAAAGACCAGCTTAGACCAGCTAATGATCAGCTAAGACAAACTATTGGTCAGCTTGGACAAGCTTAATCCAGCTAATGATCAGCTTGGACCAGCTAAAGTTCTACTTGGACAAGCTAATGATCATCTAAGACCAGCTAATGATCAACAACAACAAGCTAATGATCAGCTTGGACCAGCTAATGATCAGTTTGGAGCAGCTTATAACAGCTAATGACCTGCTTGAATCAGCTAACGAGCAGCCAAGAACAGCTAATGATCAGCTTAGACCAGCTAAAGAACTGCTTACGCCGGCTAATGAAAATCTAAGACCTGCTTAGACCAGCTTTTGATCAGCTAAGACAAGCTAAAGATCAGCTTGGACCATCTTAGACCAGCTAAAGACCTGCTTAGACTAGCAAATGATAATCTTAAACCAGCCAATGACCTTCTAATGATCAGTGTGGATCAGCTTAGACCAGATAAAGACCTGCTTGGACTAGTTAATGATCATCTAAGACCAGTTAATGATCAGCTTAGACCAGCTAATGGTCGGCTTGGACCAGCTTAGACCAAATTGCACCACCTAATGATCATCATAGACCAGCTTATAACCAGCTTGTATCAGCTAATGAGCAGTTTGGACCAGCTAAAACCAGCTAATGACCAGCAAATTAACATCTTGAACCAGCCAATGCTCCAATACAGAGTTCCAGCAGGGTTCTATAGTCTTTCAAATTATTTTCTCATCTGTCTTGGTCAGATGGCCATAGCCTCTTCACCTCTGTAATTATGAAAATATCCTCTCTGCTTTCATGTCTAATAGCTGTAATTTCACTACTTCCCAGTTTGCCCCACTGTGTCATGACACCCAGAGTCCAGCTTGTTTTTTGTTTCATATCGGTTTGTTTGTTGGGCTCTGTCCAGCACACTGGTGGAGTCTGCCCAGCCTGTCCGCTGCTTTGTACAGAGACAGATGGTACACTCAGCTGGTGTTCTCTCTTTTCACGGGTCATTCAACCATGACCCAGGAAATACAGTATAAAACTTGACCTGAACTGCATTTCTGCACAGCAAGTCTTAGCCAAAGCTGAATATAATACTGCCTTTTCAATTGAGGAAGCAAACATGATGCAGAATTATGAAGTAGAGAAATAAAGTAGAATGAAAATGGAATGAAATTTAAGTGTAGTTTTTGAATTACTATTAACATATTATCATACAAACAACATATGGGTTAGTTCCAGAAATGTTAAATTAAATTGTTACTGGCTATACCAGTTTATAATGGGCTGTTGGGCCCTTGAGCAAGGCCCTTAGCCCTATCTGCTCCAGGGGCGCCGTATCATGGCTGTTTCTGCACTCTGACCCCAGCTTAGCTGGGATATGTGAAAACAAATCAATTTCACTGTATATATGCAAAAAACTGTGTGTATAATGTGTGACCAAAATAAAGGATTCTATTCTAATGCAACTATACAGTAAGCTATTTGTAGGTAACTTTTCCAGAAAGTTTAAACACTGTGGTTTGGGGGCACTTTCTTCATTGCTTTCAACATTGTCTCAAACAATGATTTGAGTCTGGGGGAGGACTACCTTTTTGTACAACCTATGGCAGATTAATGGATTGTTTAGAAAAGCGCCAACAGGAAAAACAGGCATCTTCCAGAAAGATTTCTCCACCTGGATAACAGACCGAAAATCTACACAGTGTGATGCAACTTCCATGCAGGTTATTGCCTACTCCTACAGCACAAGCTGTGTATGATAAGCATACCTCCACATAACCTCTCACTTCTGCGTTTGCCCACAGGTTTAACAGCTCTATGAGAAAGCAATGGCCAGCAAAATCAGCCTGGAGGAAATACCACAGTATGTGCTCTCAGACCGGCCATTTGAGGCTGTGGGAGAAGTGTCCATTGAAGGTCAGTGTGTTTGTAATTAGTTGGAACATGACCTCAGAGTGGGATAGACTCCAGCACTACCTGTGACACTACATAGGACAAGCGGCTATAGAAGATGGATGGATGACATCAGAACCTCATGAGATGAATGGTTTAATGAACACTGTTCATCACTCTGTGCATCCACTGGCATACATGGATCATGTTGTGGTGTTGAGGTGTTAATAAGTGTCTGGATGGAAACTATTGCACACAAAACTTACATCTTACATCTCCTTTTGTGTTCCTTTTGTGTTCCCCATGAAAATACAAGGAGGTGCCAGTAATTTCAGCAGTACTGGAGAGCAATTTGATGCACACGCTGTTGTTATTTTACACCTTCAGGTTCAGCTGACTGCAGTGAGATATCTACAGAAAGGAAACAGATTGCTTAACAGTGGGATGACATTTACATCAGCTCTCTCAGTTTCATTAGTCAGTGATGGGGGAAGGGTTATGTTCTATCTGTATGGCAATTACATTTATTATAATAAGAAAGCAGAGGGCAAATGTATGTCACTCAGCAATACTATAAAAAGAAAACCATGTGATTTGGCCAGTCGTGGCATCCCTACCCGACATTTGCGAGAGGAAGCGTATGTAAACGCGTTTAGCAGGAGATGCTGATGTAAACATTGAAGACGGTGCGCAACAGCGAAATGTGTCCATGTCACGCATGGCCATAGAGTCACAACGTTCCACATTTGGAACTATCTGTTTTAGAATGACTTTATCCGAGTTCATACTGTTAAATTTTGTCCACGATTTTGCTGTCTGAGACAAATTTCATGGATTGTAAAGATTTCTCTTATCGTAGGGTGAAATCTGCAGTCTCTGATTGCTTAGTGTAACATGTTCACCAACAGCCGATTAATCGTGTTTGTGATTAATCTTAGCTTCCGACAAAGTTTTGACAGTGTCAGAAATTTTGCATTGCAGTCACGTAGTGTGACTGTTCCTATAATGGCCAGATGAGATAAAACACCCTGTGAAAGCTGTCAATCTGGATGATTGGGACCAAAGTTTTGGCTACGATGCATATCATACAATCTGACAATGTTGAGCATGTGCTTTTACCAAAAATCTCAAGGGGATTTTACAGTATTGTATAGTCTGACAAGCAACAATTGTAAGAAACGTATAAGTAATACAGTGTGTACCCATAGTATAAAAAATTAGTTTTCTATGTTATTTTTCTTCCCAACACATTTGAGCTCACGGTAGCCACCAATAGAGAGTCTCTAGAAGCTTGTGAGCAGCACACACCCTTTGTGGCTTCCAGCAGTTGCCTAAGGGAATGATTTGGACTGAAATAGTCTGATTCTGCTTGACTTTAATGATATGCTTCAGAAAACAGCATACTAATGTCGACCAAAATCCCAAATAAACACCAGACTTCCTCCAAACTCTGGCCAAGATGCATAAAAGGTTTCTTATTGGACTCAATATTTTATGTTATTTTAGGGAAATGACCAGAGGCAATGGCATTTTCTGAGGTTTGTAGTGAAGATACGGGCAGTAATTACCATCAGGTGGTAAACGTATCTGTCACATTATCTTTAATATACTGCATTTTCCAGACATTTTTGGAAATGTGGGTAGATTGTGTGGAACCATCAACAAACCAATTCACATATCCTGTCTTTTCTTTCCAACATATAAACTGAAAAAAAAAAAAACTTCTCTGTTTTCTTTAAAGGTGCAGTATGTAAGATTCAGAAACCCTTGTTATTAATGACACCTGTGGCCATTATGTGAACTGCAACCAGCTTCCTGTTGCTTGTGATCACGCTCATGCACACACTCCATAGGGACGGGAGCAAGCGAGCATCAGACAAAATTAGAGTTATGACTGTTTTGCTACAAATTTTGAGACTAAACTAAAACTACTTATCAGCTAACATAGCATACTGATACACACATACATTTGCATACTACCAAACTATACCAGACTGTTTACTGTTGCACTGGATGAAGGTTGTTGTCGCTTTTGAATAGCGGAAGAGAAGCTATTACTGTCTAAGGCAAGGCTCTCGGGAGCACGCATCAATGTCACATCGTTTGGATTTTCCCGGCAAAGGCGACCCACTCCCTTCGCATGAAAATCAGTCTACAGGCTAAAATAGGCAACCTAGGAAATCCGGGAAGGGCAAATTATTCGTTACAAGCCATTCACAATTTGGAAAAAAAGGTGAATATTACTTGAAAATTTATACATATTGCACCTTTAAGATAAAGTCTACAATTTCTGCACTAGCAGCACCAAACGGAATGGCAACCTGTTTGTTTGTGCAGCCCGACTGGTCCAGATATAACACCATTTGCTCAACCAATGGTGTGAGTTTGGAGAGTGACTACCATTGTAACTTGTTCATTAGTTTTGCCATTCTTTTGGGTACTGCAAGTGGTGCATTACACTTCAATGTGAATTACACTTCAACTAAGATTCTTAGCAAGAGGATTTTTTTGTGTCCATTCGTGCTATTTTCCATGTGTTTTTCTGTGTAAACATACACTAGACTAGACAGAGATTTTTGACCGTTGCACCATGCCTCCCTGATTTTTCTGTGTCTGACGCAGGATTGCCATGTTTTTAAGACGTAAAAGTACTCCAACTTTTAAAAATGCATCTTGAGACTGCATTCTGTTCTATTTGTTGAGTACTTGGTACGGTAATTAAAAAATGAACTTTTTTGTAACAACATTGTAAACAACTTCTTGTTTTGTCTCTGCATGTTCTTCATTAAGATTCAAATGAAATGATCTGTGTGCTTCTTCCAGGGAGGGCCATGCCAATCTGCTTTGAGGCTAAAAACCCAAATTACTGATGGAAGAATATTGTGGTGGTGAAGCCTTGATTGTTTTTGATGTATTGAAATTCACAGTGCTAACCATATAAGATGCTGGTGCATAATCAGAATGCCTGCTGTGGGAACGGGAAAATAAATTCTCTGCTTTGTTTTATTGGTACCGTCTTCTGTGATTTACCTGATGGTTTTCCAACATTCCAGTTTGACCTCAGGCCTAAAATCACACTTAATCTGATGCACATTAGCATGCATAACATGAAGCAAGACCACGCAAACATCAACAGAACAATGTTACATTGAAAGCAGCACGTAGGGTGGTTCTCCGTATAACACCTCATGAGCGGTCTTCTGTTGAAATATTATTTTATCTAAACCTTATGTCTTAGCAGGCCGATCATGCTGAGAGAGGGTTACAAAATCTTAAGTATTAAGATATATCTTTTTGTAGCTGTGTTGATCCCTGCTCAAGCCTGAACAGTTGCAAAAATGATGTATCACTTCATCTCACAGTTATTTGAGAGCTGAGGGATTTTGGATAGACAGATCTGTTTACCACACACACTGTCGGGAAGACTTTGGGTGTATTTCTGCACTGTGTTGTGGATCTTTGGGCTGATTAAGGAAGGTAAAATGCATAGTGAAGACTCTGATCTGTCACATTAGAAAACAGACAGACTGAGGAATTATTGCTACTATGATCAATACAAAATGTACACAAACATCTAATATACAATTCAGTTTACCACCTGCATTCCTCGGGCAGTAATAACGCAGTGTTATTACACTGGGCAAATATGTGAGTTTTGTGAATAAAGCACAAACTAGATTGCAGTGGCTAGTGAATAAGTCACAGGTTTTTCGCTGAAATTCCACATGCAAAAGTGGCACAAATGTTTTGTGAATTCGCCCCTTGGATTTTAAATTGTATGAAGCTTTGCACATTAGAATGCAAATGCAAATGCAAATGCTGATCGGAATGCTTGGCCAACGCATTGCAAGCATGTGGTCTTGCGGAACATTCAAACATAAGCTCTTAGGTTGCTGTGAAGGTAACAAACTTCTCAAAGGGGCGATAGAATTATCTTCAAATATCTGTGCCCTTAGACTAAATATGTTATCATTCAGGTTACTAGCATTAACTTGTAATCTTTAGCTAACGTTAACTGACCTGAAAGAGATCTAATTTCCATTGTTGCACCCAAAGTGATAATGCAAAGAATGCAATGCATACTTGCGTTATGTTAAAATTGGCTGACTAGAAATTGGGGTTGGACACATTTCAGAAATGCGTTCTCACACTTACACTCACATTATTTTGGTCATGCACTGATTGAATCAACCATGAATTTGTAAACATGACTTAGTTTCCAGAGAGACAGACTGAAAACCTGTGTGTTCTTAAGTTGTGCAAGTTGTGTTGATTGCAAGCCAATCAGATATGCCCTTTTTGGTGTGTAGTATACGGTTGGTCCGTTGTCGTTCTAAAAGTTGCCAATTAACACATCTTTATCTTTGGTTTCTATGTAGACTTGTTTAATTTAATTTATTTTTTCCTGGAATATTTCATATTGAGGATTAAGGTTTATAACCTTCAGTGATATTGCACTTTAAAACACTGAAATGTACTTGATATTTGCATGACAAAAGAAACGTCAAATGAGTAGTGCTGGTTATTTACCTTGACCGAAGAAAGAAGTAATACTTATTATTTCACTGCAGTCTAAAAACATGTAGGGCAGCAGTATATTTTTATAGCACTGGAAGTACATAACTATGCATTTTAAAGCAATTATCATTTGTGGTATAATGTTGATTACCACAACTAAATGAAAAGAAAAGAAAAGAAAAACACTGTTTCAGTCAGGCACTTGGAATGGAAGTACAAAGGGACAGTCAATAGACCTTACAAAACTCACTGTTTGAAAAAGCTGTGCAACACTATACTGTTTGCAATCATTCAGACACAAGTCATGCTGCAGGGGGAGCCATTAAGAGGAACATTTAAATAGAAGATGCACAAGACTGCTTGTAAAACCTTAACTAATGAGACATTAGCCTCAATTACTTGTATCAATGACTTCATGCCTTAATCGATAAGTAGAATTCATATGAGATCAGTAAAAGATGCTGTTTTAAACACTCGATGATCATTCGCTGTAGAAAGTGTGTAATATGTAATGTTTACATTCTGCATTCACGGCGCTAATGTGCTAACACACCAAAAGCAGTTATAATATACGGTTAACATCTATAATTGTAATTCATGATGACACTGTAACTACAACCAAGATGGGCATACAAAGAGTGTTAATGGGCAGGATCCAGACAAAGGAATGATGATGAGGGGCACATCTCACTATGGGCAGATGTGTGAATGGCGTTTGGCTGCAGATGGCACATGAGTGAAGCAGCAAATCAAATAACAGATTGAATGGGTATTTAAGAGAATTTGAGTAGATATAATTTGTGTAGGACATTTACATTTATGCATTTGGCAGATGCTTTTATCCAAAGTGACTTACAGTGCACTTATTACAGGGACAATCCCCCGGAGCAACCTGGAGTTAAGTGCCTTGCTCAAGGACACAATGGTGGTGGCTGTGGGGATCGAACCAACGACCTTCTGATTAACAGTTATTTATAAATTACATGACGTTCCTATAAAATGTTTCTACATGAAGAATTGTACAGATCGTACATTTGCACCAGTTTGCTAATAACTCTATATGCCAGTGTGTTCATGTTGACTGATCTTGACTGACCGAACAGCATAACCGGAATTATTCAGCCTCAAGGTAGGTGGAGCTCCATGTCACACCTATTGATGACGTGGACCAGTGGCAGTAAGAAGGTGTTTAGCAGCTGGTACAAAAGTTATTTTCTATGTCAAATTATATATTTGTATGTCTTTAAACTGTAATATCATGACCATGTAATACTGGTAAATCCAGCAACTTTCGCATGATATGTGCAAGGATACAAGAGAGGGTCTGCATACATGGAGCAAACTCCACTCAGGAAATTAGTTGGTAATGCATCGTAGTTAATTAACCTATAAAATTAGCCCCACCTCTAAAAAGGAAATTTTTTACATAATTCATGTAGGTGCTTTAACAATAATATGAGATTCACATTCATGTATTTTAACCACTTTAAAAAAGGCTGGCCTTGTTTACTAGCATTGTAAGTGCTATATCTGCATTTCAATTTACATGCATTGTAAATATTATAACTGCAAAAAGATTTTTGCTTTAATGTTTTTATGCACATTACACAGTGCATAATAACAGTTTGAATTAATGCACAGATAAATATAAAATTATATTCACTGCATATTCTTAAATACTTATACAATACGTATGTATCATATCAAACACTCAGAAGAAGCAATGTTTTTCTGAAACATTAACCCTTTCAGAAAATTACAATTCTTACGTGCTCATCACATATGATATACAGTATTTTCTGTTTTATAAATTCAGATGAAAGTTTTGTGTGGGTAACAGACCTATAGACAGAAATTGGACATGTTGTCATACATTGACTGAAGTTTTATTTCTGCAGGGGGCGCTTGATGCTCTGAAAACATTGGATAGCTATTCTGAATAAAAACTGATAATCGCAATGATTCATACCTGTGAATGAAAATCGACCACAACATTATCTATAAAAGCATTTAAAAAAAAAATCCTCATCCAGTAAATAAACAACTGTGATTGGCCCATCCTGGCAAGCGCTGAGAAAAATAACAGGTACCATGTGACACTGGTGTCTGTGCTAGCTGGGGACAATACCAAGTTGTACAACAGAGGTTTTTGGTCTGCTTATGATAGAGTCACACAATTGCAAGGAATTTCATAGTAAGCGTTGATAAAAAAATATAAACAAGGACAGATCACGGCAATGATTGAACCCCCCCCATAAAAAAATGTAAGCTTCTTGCTAACTTTTACCAATCCATTGCTGCTATTTTTGCTGGAAAACTAATTTAGCCAACACTGAAATGGTAGCCTGTATTTCATCAGCACAACATCTCTTAAGCAGCATCCACCTCCACAACATGCCCAGGTTACCTTTCTCTTTAATTATATCTGCAGCAACCTGACTAGATCCATAAGAGTGATATGTCCCCACCTTGGAGGGAACGTTCACAAATATATTGTTTTTAATCTTTTTAGCACACAACCGTGAGCGAAAATGAGTCCCTCACAAAAGCCATCAATCAGTGTAATGGAGTCGAAACACCTCTAGAGATGTGGCAGTGAAATCTTGCCCTCTAATTCCATGACAGTCATTATGAACTGCAGCCTAGAGGGACAGCAGGCAGGACAATACCATCTATTCACTAGAGCAATGTGAATACTAACAGGTGCCGACCACCAAAAAGCACCAAATTACACTTGAAAAGCTGGTCTCGGGAACGGCTTATGTGAACTCTAGCAATCTGTCCTAAATTGTGGAATTTGATGATACATAATTTGCATGTTTGTATTCACCTGGTCACATATAGCTAAAATTATTTGACTCTCATGCAATGCATCTGCGGCAGAAAACAATAATGACATTCTGTGCATGTAACATTTTGGCTGTAAATCTGAAGATAAAATACTTAAGTAACATTGAAGCTGGTGTGTTCTCCTGAGTTGTTACCTTGCTAACAGCTGCCAGTAGACATCATGGTGGTACTTATGATGATGATGCATGAATACAATGGTTCAGACCCAAAAGGACAATGTAAAAATAGTCCAGTCGTAGACCTGGTCGAACTCTGGTTTGAACCAGGCAATCAAACCAAGTGTGAAAACCAAAAATAGTTCACTGCTCTTAGCTGCTGAATAAGGGGGAGTTTACACCGAACTCGTTTTTGCGTCTACCTATGCAGTTTTATAATTGTTTTGTCTATGTAAAAATTTACAGTATTGGGTGTAATCTGATTACTAAGCAATTATTGTAATTTAGTTACTTTTAGTCAAAAAGTAGTGTAACACACATAATATTTTTTGTTTGTTTAATCAGATTACAGTTACTGACTTTCATTTAAGTTTAGTACATCTAAGTAACTTGGGTTACGCATACTTCTAAAATGTTATTTATGTAGCATACATTTAAAACATTAATTATATTTATATATACTTCAGTTTCCATTTCTGTGACTGCTGAAGAGTCAATTACAAGTAAGTAATAAGGGAGAAACATGTAGTGTATGACTTGAGTATGACAACAAACAAGTAGGAAATACAGACATTAATTCAACATGATCACATGGGAAGTCATGTGTTATGCTATTATGCTGACTCACTGAAAAGCACCATCTCCCATCAGACATTTTTACATCGGCTCAAGCATGTTTTCCTTCCCTTGTGGCAGGCCCAGAAGTGTGTTACGTCAGCAGCATGGAAGACCCGAATTTGGATCCGATGTTGAAACCAGGAAGTAATCAGTGATGAGCACGATTTGGAGGTTGCAGTTTCCCCACTGACATTAAATTTGAACGTCACTGTCTATGTTTGGGAGGTTCAGTTTATAAAATATGCTTTTCACTGTATTACAGCCTGAAAACAACTCTCTTCACGTCTCGCTTTTGGCACCCCTCCGTGGACATTTCACCCACATACAACTCTTACAGCTATGGCCACTGGAGGCAGTGTTTCGAATTTCGATATGCAGTGACCTATTTAAGCTAAAGAAAAGTCAACCTACTATTTCAGATTTCACAGTGAGATCAGTCTGATTTTTTTTAATTTGTTGAGCAACATTGTTTTAGAAAGCAACTTGCAAGTAATTAGTTATGTGATAACTTCTCCCATGAAGTAATGAGAAGTGTAATCTGATTACAATTTTAGAGGATGTATTTTACCATTTCTGCTGAAGTGCCATGTTTTTAAGACTCTGCGTCAACTTGAAATAACTTAAACATTTTAAGTTAAAATTTGCTTCAAGTCACCTCCATTCTGTTTGTTTTGTTGCACTGTTGTTCCATTCTTTTAGTGCAAGAGTGTGTTCAGTTTGAACGGCCCTATAGAGGCATGATTTTTGAACAGAGATGATGCTTTGAAAACATAATATCGACAGGGTGAGGTGGGCTAGGGTGGGTAGGGGTATCGTCCTTTAGCTGATGTGGTTTCATCCTGATTATCCACCCATCAAGGATTCTGGTATGGTTCATTACAAAAGCAGTCCCATCAGTAGCCTTTGAATAGAAATGCTAGAGCCCTGACACTTCATTTTGCAAAGTCATGAAAATGCTGGGGTATTGATTCTATCGGTCTTTCTCGAGCCAAACAAAGAGAAGCCATGCTAGTCCCATCAAGATCCTCTGAATGAGTCACATTAATTTGATATTTCACATTTGAATTTATTAATGTTTGAGCTGTATTTTCAGATTACAAATGACATAATTTATCCAGTAATCCCACATCACTGGAACGTTCATGGAAAAGTATTTTTTAAAATAATTTTGAGTCAGACTGATTGGCTAATTATTAATTTAGACAAATTTGTGAACCAGTCTCGAAAAAAAAAACAGGATTTGCTCACAAATCGGACATTACAAAGGGACTTTATTTGAAATACAGAATGCACACATGCTTTTAATCATGAAAATTAGAATATCATGTGACTAGTGATCAATCTGTACTATCATTTAAATGGATTTTACGTTCCCTAACATATTGCTCTCCAGTCCATAATCACAGATGCAGAAGTTCAGAATCTTGCACGGTACTGCTGTACATCAGCAAGCATGGCATCTCTGAATGTTTCTCTACTCCTCTTTTCAACAGATTCCCCAGGAATGATCTAAACTAAAAGTTATTAAAAAATAAACATATTGATAGGGATGCACTTTCTCTGAAGGTTGAATCAGCATGTTTGCCTGTGAAAGAGCTGTACTCAACAGAGAGTTGTGCCTCTCTCTGGCAGTGTAGCTTCAAAAAGCATTTTGTATTGAGATCCTATATGTTTTTTTTATTTTTTTTAATAATTTGTTTAAATAAGAAATTTATGGCATGTTAATTTAGGAGACTTGAAATATGGCGAACACAATGCATGGGGTAATGTTTTATAATTATGGGTCTTTAAGCCTTAAAGTGATGCCATATTCACTGCCATTGTATTTAAAAGATGGAGGGCTATCTTCATTAAAACATTCCCTTTTGTGTTCTGCATAAGAAAGGGAGAGAGAGAGAGAGAGAGAGAGAGAGAGAGAGAGAGAGAGAGAGAGAAAGACGGATGGATTAAGAATGACACAAGGTTGTGTAAATCATGACATCATTTTTATTTTTGGGTGAACTAATCATGTAAGCTGCACCAGGACACAACTGTGGCATATGTGGTCTCAAAGACATTCAATGAAAACAAATGTCCTTTACAGAGGACAAGTATGAATTGCATGATCTCAGAAGGAAATTAATACTATTAATTGACAATTTATATATAGTTAATATGTAGAGGTACTGCCATGTCTCCACCCAGAAACTGCATATTGAACAGGAATTCCCTGCATGTAAAGTTTTATGAGTCTAATTTGCACCTGTTATAAGGCTGCATTTATATTCCACCAGCATCTGGTTTGAATATTACTCCCTGGCTTTGATCACTGCATTTATTTAAAGCCTTGATATAAAGCCCAGCTCAACATCTTGGAGCCTGCAGCAGTCAATAACCAAGTGTTGACAGCAGAGAAACCGTGAGTGGCTGTAGTTTAAACTTGTTAGACTGAATTGCTATTCTTCAACAAAGGAATGTAATCAAAGAAAAACTTGAAGGCT
Organism: Xyrauchen texanus; assembly: GCF_025860055.1. Classification (NCBI taxonomy): domain Eukaryota; kingdom Metazoa; phylum Chordata; class Actinopteri; order Cypriniformes; family Catostomidae; genus Xyrauchen; species Xyrauchen texanus. The sequence goes on along the minus strand of NC_068289.1, from coordinate 44,746,926 downwards.
CTAATGGTCACTGAAGCTACACAGGCGAGATGTACCTGTCTTGTTCAGTTGCCAACAGGTGCATTTAAACTCAAAGCTGATATTAAACGGATATGATTGAAAAGGGATACCAACCACAGCGGGCACTAAAGATGCTGTACGCGATTTACTTCTGCCGTTTTTTTATTTACAACCAAAATCCTGCCCACAGTTTTGCAAAACCTATTAAGCTGCCTTTGTAGGCAAAATATAAGTGCTTTTGACATCAAATCTGTTCCAAAAGGTAGACAACATAATTATTGCCTTTTAAGAAACCTTCTTTTGGCCAAATTGTCAAGCAGAATTACATGTATTCTTCACGTAGGAGGCAATATATGCAAACAAACAGGTTCCAGGTTCTTTAGGCACCCCAGAAAAAACAGCTTAAATGGGTGCTTTGTTCATATTGAGCTGAAAATGTAAAAAAAAAGAAAAAAAAAGAAAGTGTTTTAGATTGTAAAAGATTACAGTAGATTATCCACTGATTTCCATCAGAATCAGTGGATCAGGACAAACTCAGGATTTGATGTAATGTATGATAAGTCAAGGATTATCGGGGTTGTTATCGCATCTGCTCTAATGGGACCCACCTTCCCCGCGGCTGCTGTTGGTAGATTTTAACTTTTCACTGAGGGATTGCACAAAATCAAAACGCAAATGACTGTGTTTGATTTCAAAAGTGCAATCTTTGTGACAGATTTGAGGCCAAATATGATCTAACAATGATCTTATATAATTATGTAAGATCTAACAGGACCAGCCTCCACCACAGCAGCACATATTGTTTGTAAAATGATATGCAAAAAAAGAAACTTAATATTTTTGGAATACAAAATTCTATCTTGGCATTTATTTTAAAAGCAGTAACTTGTTCAATCGAAACCGCCTGTCATTAAGCTGTATGATAATATTGAAGTCATAAGTTATGATTTTCTGTATGTGGACTAGTTTAAGCAGTAAAGAAGCATTTATCAAATCTGATGGCATTTAACATTTTTATATGACACATTTAACACTATGACACTTATACCCAGACTTTAGATGTGCGCTAAACCTGTGTGGATGTGTATTCATCAACCTGTTAAATGTCGGACATACTGTTATCATACAGGAATATAGAACCAAGTTAAAACTGTTTCGTAGGTTGTCCAAAAATAACCTTCATATCGTCGCTGTCTTATGAAAAACACTTCCATAAAAAAATCTCCAAAAAACAAAAATTTCAAGAGCATGAAAACTTTTTCTCATAAACAATCTTACAAGTTACTTGTAAAACAGACAGCCTGATTAAACATCTTTTCATTGGTCATTTCGATATACAATTCAGACTGTAGGAAGAGATCATTTGGCGCATTCCATCTATTGTAAAAAGTCGAAATTGCCAAGAGTGGAGAAACGTGCTTTTCATCAGACAGCGATGATATATTTCATCACTACAATCCATATACAGTATATCCCTTTTATCATGACCTCGGTCTAACAGCCCTGTCCTTTTTGTTGTCTGTTAATGTTTTTGTGTCTGTCTTGTGTTTGAGCACATGGCTCTGTCTGCCATGTGCTCACCTAAACCTGCCTGCTTTTATCCCTCTGCCACACCTCCTTGTTTAGTCAAGTCAATTTTATTTGTATAGCTCCTTTCACAACACACATCGTTTCAAAGCAACTTTACAGAAGATCAGGCATTAATAGACGATACAACTGTAATGTCTATAATGTCGATGAATCATCATTGTTAAGTAATTAAATAATAATTGTATTAATAACCCCAGTGAGCAAGCTGTAGGCGATTGTGGTAAGGAACACAAAACTCTATAAGATGTTGATTAATGGAGAAAAATAACCTATGGAGAAACCAGACTCACTGTGGGGGCTAGTTCCCCTCTGGCTAACATCATGAATATAATGTCAATATTGCATATGTATAGTGCAAGTCATGGTTTAAAATGATTAAACTAAGTAAGTGTTAAGGGTCAGTGTTTAAACATCGATTTTGTTTGAACTGTAAGATCAATGGCCAATGTCTTTGAAGTCCATCCTGGATTAACTGCAAAAGTTCACATAGGTGCAATTGTCCTTGTTAATTGGCTGATGAAGGCTTTTGTTGTCAATAGTTAGTCTATATAATCCATTTCAAGATGGTAGTCCATCAATATGCCGAGGTGATGCAGGCAGAGATCAGGGATGTGAAACGCAGTTCAACCTGGCTGGTAATTTCGGTGAGGTTCGTTGTGGTCCATCCTAAATCCAAGGTTCAGACAATGGCATATGAAGTATCCCATGTCTTATGGTTGGAGTTGGTATCAGTTCATCATAATAGACTGAAGTGATGTTTGGCTGGCTCCGGCTACATTTAGTCATCATCATTCGGTGACACGTAGCAGTGGAGTCCAACACGAAGCATGAATGGTGCTGGATCCAGCCGGTTCTGTTGACCTCAGGATAGGAGTCCCGAGGTTGAGACAGGGAAACAAATAAAATAATATTAGCATAGATGCCTTTCAATTTATTGCAGAGATATAAATCATGATCAATGTTTCTGGTTTCTGGTTCTGACAGACTAAACTAAAGCTGCCTAATTGTGAGTTGATGGATAAATTAGGGGTATGACTGGCTAAATAGATGAGTCTTTAGTCTAGACTTAAACTGAGGGAGTGTGTCTGCATCTTGAACAGTGTTAGGGAGACTATTCCATAGTTTACATTACATTTACATTTATGCATTTGGCAGACGCTTTTATCCAAAGCGACTTACAGTGCACTTATTACAGGGACAATCCCCCCGGAGCAACCTGGAGTTAAGTGCCTTGCTTAAGGGCCCAACAATGGCATCTTGGTGGTGCTGGGGCTTGAACCCCCGACCTTCTGGTCAGTAACCCTGAGCCTCAACCACTGAACCAAACAGTTTAGGCACCAAATATGAAAAGGATCTACCTCCTTTTGTGGATTTTGATATTCTAGGAACTATTAACAGGCCAGAATTCTGATTCCCATCGGTCCTAGTAATTGGTCCTAGTTATTGTATATATTCAGGTGTATATTTTGGTTTGTTTTCTCCCCTCGTGAGGGTTTTGTGTTGCCTGTTTGTTTCTGTTATTTAATAAAAGTATTTTATATTCACTTATTCCTGTGCTTTGGTCCTTCTTCCTGCTTATGTACCATGACATCTTTGTAATAACATTTATTCATATAAACAGACATTATTAAACCTATAACACAGGCGCAGTCATGCTGTATGTCCAGCTATCAGCATGGCTGTGGCCAAGTACCGCGGGTAATCACAGCCGTGCTGATAGATGGACAATACAGCACAACTGCGAGTGTGATATTGCATTTATATATAACAGGATTCAGGATCTGCTGTTGCTAGTTTGAAAGATGCATCCAAGCATCTACTAATCTGAAAACCACACTTTAGAATTAGTAACGACAGCTTGGGCTGTTTCTAACAAGATATTGGAGAAACAAGGATGTGTGCGTGTGTGTGTGAGAGAGAGTGACTGAGTGTGTGATTACCTGCATCTGTTACATTGATGACCATGCTGCAGCTGTTAGTTTAACTCTATTCCTCAGCAGTAGTGTGATAGTAATTCACTCTGATTGTGGAGTAATGCAGCCATATGTACTATCCGAATGATCCTATGAGTATTTCACTCATGTACAAGTGTTTTGATGTCGGCGACACAAAGTGTTCTCTCCTTTGCCTCTCCTCTCGGAAACTTGTATAGACAGCTTGAGTGTGTTTGATTACTCTATCTGTCCCGACTCTCAGCTGTGATCGGCAGTAATGCTAAAACTGTAAGTTTAAATATATTTCTCTGCTATAGTGTAGTTGTAATCCAAGCAATCATGGAGTGACAGAAAATTCTGGATGACTTCAAAGAAATTCGCAGACTGACTGACAACACACATCAGTTAAACTCGCTCATAGCACACACAATACGGTCTTTGTCTACACCTGCATGTTTAAATCTTGTACTTCTCAGGGATAAATGACAATCAGATATATTTACTGTTGTACTGTATAATAGATTATATAATGCTATAATGCAGGTTATTAAAACTGCCGCGTCACCCATATCCCCCACAGAAAACTGATGCTCAAAAGAACCCGAAGAGCTGATACCTTTGGTGTGATGTTATGGCAGTTTCATATATGCAACATGCATTGTGATGAGCTCAGTGGAAAAAAGTCTAAGATGGTGAATTCAGTAAGAAATGTTGATTTACATATAATTTATTAAATACCAAAAAATATCAATTCAAATTGTCAAATTTAATCAAAAATGGCCTAGTTTAAACAATATTCGTGTGGTATGTATTTTTATGCTTGTTAGAGTACTGCATGTTTAGCTTAGCAACATCTTAATGGTAGACACTATTGAATTCAACTGTGAAAGGACAAGCACTATTTATCTACTGCATGTGGAGCATTATAAGGCCAGCATCCACACCTATACAGTTTGGTTGAAAACTCGGTTTTCCATTTCATAAAGTTTGCATTACTAGAGAGCGTTTACAAAATTGGACAAAAGCAGTTTTCAGTGGAGGAAAACACAGTTTCATTGTGTGGTCGTGGTCAAAATATTCCACTTATGAGGTTTAATTTCAGTTAGGATGCTACCTATGTTGGGTGTAGACAGCTCACTAAACTGTTATCCATTTGTTGTTTTAACTCAAATAAATTGAGTACAATAAGCAAACATCCTATCATATTACCCAACATATGATTTCCATGATTTCTGTCATTCCACCGGACTATTAAATTGAATGTATGTAAAGTTGCTCATGCATTTGGTGGCAAGGTTGTACTGTGTACTTCACACAAAGTATACATATAAAGAAAACAGTACTAAAAACAAGTTTAATTAGTTAAATAATTATATTTAGTTATTTGAACAAAACAGTTGAAGTCCACATTACTTAAATCAAATGGTTTTGTCAACTGTCAAGACTTCTTAAGTTGAAGATATAATACTTTTATATGAATGTAACTTGAGTCAAAGCTTTTGGGGGTCAATGAGTTTCCATAAAATGGTTAATTTAAATGAAATTGTCCGGGCTTACAGTGTAGGTTTTGGTACAGAGGCAGTTGTCACAAAGACAGTGGAGACAATTTCAGTGATAGCTGTTTGGTTGTCATGGAGCACCCCCAATTAAAACAGGTCAAACTTAATTACCAGTGCATGTGCAAAAAAAAAAAAAAAAAAAACAGCACCAAGGCTATGTCACTCAGCAATATCTCATCCCCTTATTCCCTAGAATATCAGCTGAAATAAGTAGGTAATGCTAAAGAGGGTTTTAGCTCAAATCATCTTTCGCTTTATTTTTATGCTTATCCTGTTCGTTGCAGTGCTCATTAAGAGTATCTTTTGTCACAATGTTTTTGTTTACTATCTTTTGTTTGTCCTTCATTGGATCCACCTCCTACAGTGTCTGCATATTCCTTGGCATTTTTCAGCTCTTTTTCTTCCTTACCGCAGACAGAGCAGAGCTGAAGCATCACAGAACAGTAAACTATAGCAGTAAACTGTGTGTACCGTTGAGGATTCTGGGCCCTGACTTAGTGACTGTATTTACATTTGGCCCATGCACACTGTTAGCATTCTCATGTTCTTGAGAGCCCTGGGATCTAATAATTCTCTCACAGTAAACATTTCATAGTGGCTGCAAGAAAAGTATGCAATATTTCAAATTCACACACCCCTGCGGCTGCCAAGGACACTGAATTCTCGACAGAATGGAGAATTCTCCAATATCTTCCATTAATTTAAAAGCAGGGTGAATATAGTTTAACATTTTTGGTGTCGTTTTTATTTGTATTTATTTTCCATAGAGGCATTCATTTGTAGTTGTAGTAAAATAAGTAAAAAAATATACGTTACTTTCATGTTTTGTTAAGGAATCTATATTCACCTCAAATGTGAATTTTCAAGCCACATTGTGTGTTTACATATATCTGTGGAGAAAATTGATAGTGAATATCTCGTCCTTTTCCGTGGGTGCATGAGTGGTTGTAGTCCTTATTTAGCAACTTTTTATTAAAAGATAAACACAGCTGCTTCAAACTTCACATTAGAGTACAGCATGATGTGTGTAATTAATGTTGTAAAACAAAATGTGAAAGTAATGTTATCCACAGTCCTTATTTTACTCATAAATCATTATAGCCTACAGAAAAAAACTAGAACCCATGGCAAATTAGCCTTCTAGCTAATTGCTAGCAAACTAGGGTCAGTTTTTAATTTACTTTTAACTGCCTATATATGCTTTAATGCATTAGCTGATATTATAATTTAAAGATGTGAATGGTAAATGGTCTACACTTATATAGCGCTTTTTTAACCTTAGTGGTTACTAAAGCGCTTTACACTGTGTCCCAATCACCCATTCTCTCTCACATTCATACACACATGCAAGGTGCTAGCCTGACATTGGGAGCAACTTGGGGTTCAATGTCTTGCGCAAGGACATTTCGGCATGTAGAGTCATATACGCCAGGAATCGAACCACCAACCCTGCGATTAGCAGCTAACCCGCTCTACCACCTAGGCCTCAAACGCCCCCATTGGTCATGTGGTAATTTTTATACTATTTAAGTTGCTGTGTTCTAAATGATGCACCGTACACTGTGCACTTACTCTAAAAACTATGCACTCTGCCATCTAGTATACATTTTTAAAAGGTAGTATCATCTCAAATGCAACACTAAAAAATTTTAAATACGTTTTTTTAGCTGACGGAAGTGATGTTTCAAATGTGCATGATGTGTTGCTGGTACCTTTAGCACATTACCCAACCTCAGTCCAACACTTATATCTCAAATAATGTCCACATTCACACAGCATGAGAAGAATGTTAAGTGTTCACATTTGTAAAGTGCCACCTTCACAGAAGTTTCGCTAGTTGCCACATACACCATTAATTACAATTGTTAAGTCAGGCCAGCATCCCAGGCAGGTAAGCCTCTTCCACTACATAGAGGAAGCTGTGACCACTGAGTGAATGGAGTGTCCATTCCACACTTCGTGGATTTAGAAGAGCATTATCCAGTTTCTTTACGTTGCATTTTCAGTGTGAACATAGTTATCGCACTTCAAAATGCAGCAGTGTGTGATTGGGACAAAAATGTATTCTTGTATTCATGAAAATCTATTTAAGTGTCAGTTTTTTCAATTCTATCTTCAGTGAATTGAAATGTTTTCATTTAGTTTTCGTTGAAGTTTTCATTAATCATAATGATGCTGTTTAAAAGAGGTGCAAATAAATGATGAACATTTGCCAGTTAGATGAAGTTAATGTGAAGTGCACTTAGAAAATCATCTAACATGTATGTATGCACTGTGAAACTAACACATGTGTTTTTCATAGAACAAACATCACTCTATTTCTAGCATGTGTTCGGTCCCTGTGAGTCAACTTAGCATAGCCTGACAGATGCAGCGGCTGCACTTTAATAATGATGCAGGCTGTGACCCAAACTCATTAAAACATGCTGAATAACAAAGCCTGGATTGTCTGAGATCATTTGTCCTGCAGACAACAAAATGCTGTATTCCAGATGAGTCGCTAATTCTGTATTATAAATGGAAAACCAGCTGCCTCACGTGTGGAAGATTCATCTCTGAAGAGCTGGGTGGCCATTGTTCTTGCTCATTGGCTGTAAATTGATAGGCCATTGTAGAGTTGTAAGAGTCAAGTCTTATGCAGTAGGTCCCTTTCAGATCAACAGATGGTGTAGAAGGATAATTGTCCCATAGATTTTACTCTTGATAAACTGACAATGGTGCTTATAATGGATTATATTTTTATTTATATTGGAGTTAAAGTATTACAATACTTTCTTCTACTCAAGCTTAATATGCAGCTACAACAACAAGTAAGCCATTTTTAGTTTGAGTGATTCTTGGTTGAAGTATTCTGTCCCAGGTCACTCTGAGCACCCTGAGTCCACTAGAACCCCCAAAAATATACTTTTATTCCCTGTCTGCTGTCATGACTTTTAATGTTTGACATCTGGGTGTTAATGTTTGCAGTTGATTGATTTTTTTTGGACTGTGCATTTCTGTAAGAATGTTTGTGGCAGAGCGGAGTGCGGGTCCGGGTCGGGCTAATCAAGCCTCAGAGAGGGATAAAGGCTGACTGGAAGCTGCAGTGTGACAGAGAGAGAGAGATTTAAGAACAGCTGTCTGACACCTTTGTGTGTTCGTCTTTTTGGTTCAGTTTATAATTAAAATATTATTTATATCGTCAAGCCAGTTTTTGCCTCCTCCTTTCCATTAATCTCTTTACACTGGTGCCGAAATTCAGGAAGGAGGAGGGATGCGGTGAATTTGAGTCCTCGCCACTACCATCCATCTGCCGGAGGACGGAGAAGCCCGGCCGCCTGAGAGCGGACAAACGGCTGCCAACCGTGAAGGGAGAAGGGGCTCCTAACTGACCGCCTGGAGTGGTCAGGGCTGCTGCCAGGGGCGGAGGAGACCCCTACCAACCACTGAAACGTGCCAGGGTATGAGACCGCCGAGCGGGGAGGGGCTCCTGGCTGATCGCCTGGAGCGGGAGAACCGCTGCCAGGGGCAGGGGAGACCCCTTCTGTTTCATGAGAACGCGGAGGGGAGTTCCGTCCACCGGGGGCCGGAAGACTGCCTCTGATCCATCCGGGGAGGTGCGGCTGTCGTCCGTTGGAGGTTGGAGGAGTGACTGAGGACCAAATATGGCCAGTAAGTGTTTTTTTTCTCTCTCTCTCTCTTCCACTGCCGCTCCATGTTGGCCATTCCCTCTCTTTTTAAATGTTTTGTTAATTCGGCACGATCACCGTTACGGTGTGTAGGTGCCAAATTTTGTTTTGATGCCAAATTTTGTGCAGAGAGATTTACATACAGCTGTCCGACACCTTTGTGTGTTCGTCTTTTTGGTTCAGTTTACAATTAAAATATTATTTATATCGTCAAGCTGGTTTTTGCCTCCTCCTTTTCATTAATCCTTTTCCAGTGTTTATTCAAAGGGAAGAGTAGAATAGTGCTATGCTTCTAGAATTCATGAAGCTAGAGCAGTCCATAAACAGTGAATTTCTATTTAAACCTGTTTGCTGACAGAAGTGTGTGGAGAGAAAGACTAGACCTCCATTCTTGCATCCTCCCTGTAACCCTAACGTACTGGACTTACACATTTATTGAGACTTCTGGTATGTGTGATAAGATATTCTTTAGAATTACTTGGGGGTTTTAGCTATACTGTATTTAGTATTGGAGGTGATCAGTTGTTAGTAACTGTGTTTTGATTGAAGGAGGCATTATAGGGATAAGTGTTGTTTATACTGCAGCACTACGTATATTTCTGTAAATTATGGTGTTTTCGCTATACAGAATGTGGCGTGCACATTACGTTAAAGGGATATTTCACATAAAGGCAGCATAACAATTATCCATAAGACTCCAGTGTTTAAATCTATATCTTCAGAAGCGATATGATAGGTTTTTATCCTTTTTAAGTCCTTTTTTACTCAAAATCTCCACTTTAACTTTACTTTCAGATGTGAACATGAAACTAAACAGGCACCACATGTTACTTTTAGATGAAAAAGTGAAAGTGGAGATTTATGCTAAAAAAAAAGACTTTTTGATCTGTTTCTCACCCACACCAATCATATCACTTCTGACCATATAGATTTAACCACTAGAGTCATATGGATCACGTTAATGTTTCTTTTATGTTATTTTTGGAGCTACAAAAGTCTGATCACCATTCACTTGCATTGTAAGGGCTAACAGAGCTAAGTTCAGTCAGGACCACTTCCGTCAAATTAATACTAACTTGAATACTGAATACGTTATTGAGTGTACACAATTTGAGCATCAGTTGGTGTATGTGGTATGGTTCTGCTCTGTGCAAACTCCCCGCCCATCCATGCAGCCATGCATGGATGGAGCAGGGAGAACAGGTGATAAAAAACCGCAGTGGTAACAGAACAGATCCTGCAGAAATATTAAAACATTTCACAATTTTTAAACATTCTGACAGAGCAAAATGGTACAATACTTCATTGTAAAATCAATTGATTGAACACTTTATATAGAGTATTTGAAGTTCATTAAATTGATCATTCAAGAACAAGGTGCAATAGCACATTAAAGACAGGAATCCCAACTGGTAATCAATTGTAGTCTAAAGAGCACAGAACAACTGACACAGAAGAAGAGGAAAAACTAAAAGGCAAAGCTGCCGTGCAAGAGGAACTGGGGACGGAGGAAGTTTTCAAGTGCAGCTTGCATCCATGCAATGGAAAAACAGCTAAGCGATGAATAAAACGGAGGACTTAAATAGAACCGCTCTGATGAGCGTCTGAATTGTATTTGTAGGCATCATGATCAGCTGAGCGTCAGCTGATTTCAAGCTGACTAACGTGACCTGCATGAACTGATGCTACGCTTAATATATTCTTCTAAGAATCTTTATTTGTGTTGTGCTGAAGAAAGAAAGTCATACAGATCTGGGATGGCATGAGGGTGAGTAAATGATGAGAGAATTAAAATTTTTGGGTGAACTATCCCTTTTATATTATATATTATAATATTATAGACAACATCTCAAAATCATTAAAAAAAAAATTGAAAGAAGAAAGATTGTAGAAAGTAAACTAAACATCCAAGAGCATTATTTTCTGATATGCTTTATAGTTATGTCTGTGAAATAGACTCTTTAACTTTTGGATTGACAGAATTCAAATTTGATTCAAATGTCTACACCCCCAAACCCCAACCCTAAACTTAGCGGTCAGTGGAGTAAAAATCGAATCGTAGAGTGCTTTCACACTAGCACTTTTGGTGCGCACCCAGGTCTGAATGATGTTAAATTTCGGTTCGTTTTTATGATGTGAACTTGGGTGTGCGCACCCAATGACCGCACCAGAGTCCGCTTGAAAAGGTGGTGTGGTGTACGGTTCGTAAACCGCAGTACGATTCGCTGCTGATATGAACGCAGAAGTGAGCCGATTGTAATGACATATAATTTGCATCTTTGAAGGCTCCCGATTCCAATTATTATGGTATAATGCATTTCTCAAAATAAATCGCCTTCATAGAGCAGCTCACGTTCCTTACATCTCTTGCAACGCATCTGTGGGTTCACGGCAGACAAACGGCAACATTCTTCACATCATTGCAAATTAAATGCTATGTGGGAGACCAATACAAGTGTTGATCTGTGCATGTAAACATTTTGATGGTAAATCCAAAGAGACAAACTTTAATATTTCACACACAGTGGAGTCTTCTCGTGTTGTTACCTAGTAACAGTGATAAAACAGCTGCCGCTTATACTCACATTGATGATGTAATCGGACCCAAAAAACATGATGTGAACAGGGACCAGCTGGGGCAAGGGAACAGGGGACGGGGGAGGAAACAAACTCGGGTTTGGTCCATGTAATGGATCCTTTTCAGAGACCTGTTATGATGCATTTCCACTTTCTTTGATAACGTAAATGTAGCAAACTTTTTATATTTCTCATTTAAAAAATATTTAGTGTAAATTTATAACATTGTACTTTGTATAATATTATCCTGAAATAAGTTTTAAAAAATCATTTACCACGCGATGAGGCTTACATCTATGCATTTGCCAGACACTTTTATCCAAAGCGACTTACAGTGCAATTATTACATGGACAATCCCCCCAGAACAACCTGGAGTTAAGTGCCTTGCTCAAGGGCACAATGGCGGTGACCATGGGGCTCGAACCAATGACCTTCTGATTAACAGCCCTGTGCTTTAGCCACTATGCCACCACCACTCTACGGTAAGGTAGCTGCCCCAGCTGGCTTCCAACACAACTCTCTTCTTACTATCCAGCACTGTGTATTTTTATCTTCTTTTGCAAAGCTGTGAAGCTGGGAGCAAACGGATAAGCAAAAATTACATTTGCTGTGATTCCCCATTCACCGCCATTCAGGTTTAGGCAACTGAGAGTCCATCGAACCAAGTGTGAAAGCACCCTTAAAGACTAAATGCAAGCGCTGAATCACACTCAATCTGAATCGCACTCAACATAGTTTTTGTGAACACAATCACAACCTTTGTCTCTGAAACTGCTAGCGTAACATGCTATCCATAGCACCACAGGAACATCTGAATTGATGAAAAAAGTATAATGGGAGATGGTGCATTTCAGTTACTCATCAAAACTGGGGTTCATTTTAGGTTATCATAACATTTGGAAGCATCATGTCTACATCTTAAGCTTTGGCCATTTGGTGCAGTGGTTCCAATTTCGGTAAGCGCAGACCAATTTCAGCTGTATAACTTTCAATGTCTTGCACCAAATTCACAGTTAGATCAATCTGGGATGACATGAGGGTAAGTAATTGACAGAATTTTCATTTTGGGTGAACAGCTATCCCTTTACCTGAATATGTACAGTTAGAACTTATTAATCAGTACTGAAAAGTTGTTTTATTTGGTGAGCATTTTCTTTAAATCACAAGTAATTTACACTTGATCCAAACTGCATACAGCCCCCGTAATTGAATCCCTAAATGCCCAGGAAGTGAGTCATGCTGTAAAGTTGTTCTTAGAGTCCAACCATCCCCCAAACTTTCAGAAAATAAGCAAACTAACTTAACAAACTGTCTACAGGCACTGATTAGATCACTGAGAATTTCTCAGTGGAATAATCCATCATGTCAATGTTGAAGCATTTGGACAGGCGCCTCCTGAGTGCTGTTTGCATTTTCTTACATCACTACCTCTCTGTCTCACACACACACACGCACACACACACGCACACGGACACACACGCACACCTATCATGACTGACTGCGTCTTCCTGCTCTTTTATCTTTACGGTTGAAAAATATTATCTCTGACATTAACTAAGCAGTATCTCCTGAAGCAGGAGAATGGTAAAATAAACTAGATTTTTGTATTTTATAAAGAAAATGTGAGGGATGTTTGTCCAGGTACAACTCGCCACAATGCTAAGGTGTTGCGGGTGGTTGCTAAAGTGTTCTGAGTGGTTTATAGCACATTGCTATGTGGTTGCTAGTGGGGACTGAGTGATTGCTAGGAGTTGTTATGCTTTTACTAGGGTGTTCTGGATGGTTGATAGGCAGTTGTGGTTGCTTGCAAGGACATTGCTTACTGGCTCAAGTTAGACGAGCCCACACACAAGTTTCTATATTTTCTCAGATTTAGATATGGCTGTGGCCCCACATGATTGTGATACAGACATCAATGATACCCCCAAATTTGGGGTATCATTGATGTCTGTATCACAATCATGCATTAATTAACAATTCACCCTAAATTCATTTTTTCATTTCTTTTTTTTTTTCTTTTTTTTCTTATGTAAACATGCACATTTCTTTTCTTTGATGCAATGTCAAGTAAAAAAAAAAACGAACATTTAGAGACATATGCGTTCTGCTCTATTCATTATGCTACGTCTCTAGGCTATTTCCACAGTTATGTTTTCTTAAAAAAAACTACTTTATTTCGCTATAAATTTACGCCTCTCATCCGAACTAGAACAATGTTTTCCTCATCCTGCGTTCGGCTCTATTTGTTGTGCTGTGTTTAGCTTTAAGCCATGTCCACACTAATATGTTTCATTTGAAAATGTGTTAATTTAGCTACGTTCACACCTCTCATCCACACTAGAACTACGTTTTCCTCCACAGAAAATGGAACGTTTCGAAAACACTCCATTACTGCATACTTTGGAAAAAAACGTCAGTTAACTGAAAAAGGAATTTTCATCAAAACGAAAACACATTAGTTTGGACTTGGCCTTATTTAGTGCAAGAACACACTTGGTCTGAGTGGCCAAATAGCATTGCATAGCCTTTCAGTCCTTCTCTTTAGAAGCGTCATGTGTGCTTAATTAAAAACAACAGGGGAATATGGAACCAACTCGTCTTGGAAAGGAAAGAGATCATATTGTCAGAATCTCTCTGGGAATGGCTAACAAACTGGCAGATGGCATGCAGAAATAGTTGCAGTGATGTGCCTGTGATGGCTGACAGAGAACGTGGAGAGCCTGAAGAGGAAACTGGCAGCATATGTCTTATATATCGAGTTCAGACACAGCGAGCCTGTCTCAGCAGCATGATATGTGCGAGAAAAGCCCAATTCCTTGTGATAGTGAAGTGCTGTTAGCTTCCTCTCTGAAAGACTAAAGGCTTTATAACTCGCCTGCCCCTATAACATACACTGCAGGTGATAGCTGAAAGAAGTGTTGGCTGACAGCATATCAGTGTCGGCAATCTGCTTTTATCCAAAGTTGTTGAGAGAGGGACTTTGGTGAAACACAGAGTGAAGACAGCTGCATTTTTTTCTTTTTTTTAAGTTGTTTCTTTCAGACATAATATGCAATACATCTAAGTTCCATTTTAAGACATAGTGGTTGTTTGATCACAATCGAATCTATCGAAACTATGTATTATAGAAAAGTTGACATCACACACAAAATGCTGTCAGTCTTTGTTCAATAATTTACCTCAATCTGGCAAAAATTATTTAACATCACTGAATCAACCTGAATACATTAAGTTAAACCAACAAAACTCATTTTAAGGTTAAAACAGGTACAAAAAGCTGTTTAGGGTAACTATTGAGGTTACCATTTCTTACAGTGCTGTGTGTAGTACAATTCTTATAACTTTTTTATTTATTTAATATTATTATTTTTATATTTTGATTATTATAATAATAATATGAGTATTATAAAAAATAAATATATTTAGATAGTATTAAGTTAGTAAGTAAAATTAAGTGAGAACTACTAAAGTCTATTTGCTATCTCTACACAAAATAGTAAGTTCCCTTAATGTACAGACCGCATTAGGTTAACTTGATTAAACACTGTGTCAGACATGCCTTTTGTTAACTGGAAAGGAGGAAGCGAGAACCAGGTTATCAACCAAAAAGACTTTAATAACACAAACATGACATAAAACTGCTTTTCAGCACAACCAAAACACACATTGAGGCACACACACAGCGTCTGAGTGCGTCTCTCTCTCTCTCTCTCTCTCTCTCTCTCTCTCTCTCTCTCTCTCTCTCTCTCTCTCTCTCTCTCTCTCTCTCTCTCTCTCTCTCTCTCTCTCTCTCTCTCTCTCTCTCTCGCTTCCCCGGATACTTCTTATGTGTCTCCCACTGATTGGGGCAACTCAGCACCGGGCGTGTATCCTCACGACCTCCTCCTCATCACAAACACATTTTTAGGGACTTTTAAATTTGAAGTTAAACTAAGGATTTTTTAATTCATTAATAATTTCTCTGGCAAACAATTTTTAAGCTGGTTGCCTTTTTTTCCTTAGACATATTTGACCACAAGTTCAAACCACAAGAAACCCCTAGAAAGTTATTTGAACTCAGGCCAAAGCTTTTTGAGGGCAATATCTAGAAAATGATTTTGAACTTCTGTATCCACTAATCATGAATGACTGGAAAAGTTGTGGGAACACTGTATTTAAGTGGTAACTAAATACCGCTTTTCCGCCATTGGGCCGAATGATTCTGAGCATGGTATGGAATGGTTAGCTAAACATACTCAACCATTCTGGTTGAATGGCTCTTGGTGACTCACGATTGTCAATGCCAAGGTAACGTTTTTAGCTAGTCTGGGAATTGTACCTTTCTGCATGTTCATGTCCGGAACATACACAAGCCCTCATGATGATAAACCTCTCGGTTTATCAATCTGTAATTTTTCTTGTTGAAAGGCTTTTATTTTCCATGTGAATCCCCACAGTGATGGGCGGTAAAGCAGAGTGGTTTGTCTTGTGAAGAATGCGTAGATGATGATTGACTTTGTCTGGTTAAAGGCCTGACCTGTCAACAGGAGTCAGAGAGCTTCAGTCTTCAAAGGTACTAATCAACAGGAAGAGAAGAAAAACCTCTCTCCTGCAAATATGCTTCTCCAGATTTTGAAGGCAATTGAGTTTTGATCATTGTGCCTGTCTTTATTGGGCTCTCGTACACTGTCAGTATATTTCAAAGAGCTGTCTGTTCTTCCTGGTGTACGCACTCATCACACACAGCAGGTGGGTTTGGGCTATATGGTGTCTAAACTGGCACCATATTGATGTGCTCAGGTGCTTTTTGAGAATGATGGCACATGCTGTTTCCTACAGTATACGTTCAGTAATGATTAATGATTTTCTTCTTTTGCATTGACACAATTAACAGAAATGTTGTCATTAACAGAGTAACAATTTTGTAAACATAGGGTTAAAGGCCATGAAATCACTTGGAATGGGAGGTATTGAAAGGCTGATCCCTTTTATAAAGAAAATAGCAGCTGTTAGTTAACATCACAGTTGTGAGCCATGATTTCCTGACTGCTAGTTGGTTGCAAGTAATGGCATTGGGGAGGGACAATCTTAATCCAGAGGGCATTTTATTGGTCAGTCAATAGTTTTGGTAATAACTGTATAGTAAATGCGTGTATTGGCTAAAAGTAAATTTTGTCAACTTTTAGCATATAGATGGCCTTGTTTGTCAACAACAGCATATAGATAGGCCTTAAACCTAACACACATGAACTGAAAGCCACAAAACAAAAAGTAACCTAAAGAATCTAAAGAACAACCTAAAAAAAGTAATGCTGTATATTGACCATTAAGAGTTTTTATTTATTTATTTTGCATTTTGCATTTTTTTCATAACCCCTTCCACATTCTTATTACTGAAATGCAAAAAATTATGAAATATGATTTAATTTGCAAAGTATTAATTTAATTTTGGTTGTATTGCCTTTAAAGAATGCTGATTTATATAATGATGAAAAAAAAAACATTGTAATAAAAAACTTTTTAAACAATAATACAGTAATAAAATAAAAATAAAGAATTAATAAAAAAAATAAACAGAATAACCATAATGAGAATCTATTGAGAATCATCATTGTGAATACTGTGAATTTAAAAAAAAATAGGAATTTCTTGAGAAAATTTGCTAAACTGTCCTGAAAATAATTAAAGGACTAGTTCAAATAAAAGTGAAAATTTATTCATGATTTACTCACCTTTAAGCCATCCCAGATGTGTATGTCTTTCATTCTTCAGCAGAACCGAAACAAAGATTTTTATAAGCACATTTCAGCTCTGTTTGTCTATACAAAGCAATGTGAAAGGGTGCCATCAGGCTGCTGGCTATTTGATGGTCCAAAAGTCATATTTAGGCAGCATAAAAGTAATCCGCACAATGGATTGAGTCCAGTCAATCAATGAATGTCTTCTGAAGCAAATCGTTAGGTTTGTGTAAGAAGCAAATCGATGATTAAATCATTTTTAACTTTAAATCGTTACTTCAGGACATCGCTGGTAAGCAGTTTGAAATAACCTAACACTCATGTAACGTTCATTCCTCCGTTGTAAACAAAGCGCGTGCTTCTGACTTCTCACGTGGATGAAGCATTACACTTATGTCACGTGACAGCTCTTTGATGTGTCCACTGCTAACAGGAACCATTTTTTAAAAGTTAATAAAGTTATAATTATTTTTCACACAAATCTATCGATTTTGCTTCAGATTAATTGATCAATTGGAGTTGTGTGGATTGCTTTTATGCTGCCTATATATGACTTTTGGATCCTCAAACAGCCAGCAGCCTGATGGCACCCATTCACTTGCAATGTAGATGAACATACAGAGCTGAAATGTGTTTATAAAAATCTTCATTTCAGTTCTCCTGAAGAAGGAAAGACATACACATCTGTGATGGCTTAAAGGTGAGTAAATCATGAGAGAATTTAAATGTTTGGGTGAACTATTCCTTTAATGGCCCTTTTAATGAACAATTTACTTATATTGTAATTTTTTTATTATTTAAATGCATAATGAGTCAGTCCTTAGATTCATATTATATTCTAAAGCAGTTCCACCCAGTCACACCAGGGTTAAAGCCAGAGTTATTGTCAATTCATCAACAAGCTAATGATATTAAATGTTATTGTAGCATGACAGTATACCCAGTGGCACTGTCTTCAGTCACCCAGAAGTGCTAACAGGGGCCGAAGTTCAGACGTCTGGACTAAAATTACGCCGTTATATGACACGTGAAGCACAATCGAGTAAACTGCCACTTGAAAATCCTCCAGCAAACAGTAGAACTAAGTTCAAGGTCAAGTGCTTTCGAGTAATTGTAAGAATTTCCAACTTGAGTGAGATTTCACTGTAAATGTCAGCCTGCCATTTACCATTCCCTTGGAATATAACGCATGAGTCACATGAACTAATATTGTTGTTATTTTAGTGTTGTTTTGGCTATTTTTGGAGCTTGTAACAGCATAAATAACAGCATACAGGTTTTAAATGACATGGGGTTGAATAAATAATGACATAGTTTTAATTTTTGTGTGAACTGTTCCTTTAAAAGCAGAGGAACCTTTCTTATTATGTGGGTTGACATGAATGTTATCGTGAGAAGATACTAAAGCTCTGCTCTCAGCACTCACCTGGGAGTCATTATCTTTGTTAACTTTTTTCCTCTCTGTTCTGCTACCCACTGAGCTTTATATGAATGTATTGAACACATTGCAGCTTGTTGACAGTTCCAGTGATAGATTTAAAGCTTCACAGTGAGAGTTTTATATGTTATTCGGAATACAGCATATCGCTCTAATTTTAAACAGCTATAAATTTGTATCCATCAGGTGTAAGTTCCCGAAATCTTGCATCAAGTTTAAAATTTTACAAATGTCAGCCCCGCTACCCCTGTTTGAGCTAAACACTTAAAATTACACATGAGAGTCCTTCTCCTCATGGGTATAAATTTGCCTCAAGGAGTACAATGAAAGTTATTTCAGTATTTGATAATTTGTGTAAAATGTAAAAAAATATCTTGTCATTAACCACTTACCCAATGGATTTGGGAATTTTGTACTGTTCAAGGATGCATATATTAAAATTATGGCTGGGAAATTTAACACGTTTATTTCGGCGATTAATA
This sequence comes from Xyrauchen texanus, assembly GCF_025860055.1. NCBI lineage: Eukaryota > Metazoa > Chordata > Actinopteri > Cypriniformes > Catostomidae > Xyrauchen > Xyrauchen texanus. Next base: position 44,727,960 of record NC_068289.1, on the reverse strand, counting down.
GTTTTTAAAAAATGTACGCAATTAATGCAGTATCCATTTTTTGCACATCCTGAAGCTTCCCCATTCCCTGTGGCTTAAATTGTCATATATACATTTCCAGGAGGTACACTCTGTGCTAGGATGTGCAGAGCAGTGCATGCTTATTCATTTGGGGCAATGCATGACCCGGGCATAATAAACACGGGAGCAGATTTACTCTATGGAGAATGGAGACTTCACCCGCAAGCAGTGAGCCAGGTCTGGGCAAGCAGCAGTATCTTTACCCACAAGCTAGCTCTACGCATCGGCCAAAAATGCTCTCTCACTGTCATCTGAACCAGTCAGTTTCAAAAATGAAACTGCACTAGAGGGAGCTAGCTTTTGCATGATATAGAGACTAAATTGCAGCCAGAGAATACAAGTACATATTAAAATAATTAAAATAAATGATGACCAACCAATTTCTTGCAAGTTTTTTGAGACAAAGTATAAAGTAAACACTATATATTTATTATTATATTTGAATGTTTTTTTTTTTTATTGTACCATGACTAATTACGATTAATCACAGAAAACTGTGTGAATGAATTAGTTAAAAAACAAAACAAAAAACCGATCAATTCACAGCCCTAAATAAAATCTCTATGTGAAATACTATACCTACTGTACATTTTACTTAAGTTTACATACTCGTTGTACATTTTGTACGTTCAGCAGTTTCCTGAATGAACACTAGGGGCGCTAAAACAGACACTTTTATTCACTTTCACACAGATCACGAGTAAAGCGGCAGTCCTCACACAAGCTATCCTGTGACATCAAAACACTTTTAATATAACACATTACTAGTAAGGCAATACACTTTAACATTTGTATTAAATAACCAACTACATTTAAACTTGTTTCAATACAATTAAATTGCCTTGCAGCTCAATTGATTAAACGTTACACTTACGATGCAAAGGACCGGGGTTACGAGTCCTGACATGCGAGTTGACATTTCAGCCAAATGTGTCATAGAAACACCACAAAATGATGTGGTTGCTTCAGCAATTGTGTTGTTCAGGTCATATTTGCTTTTATGACATTAACGATCAGGTTAATGGTGCACTCAATAATTAGAAATAATAATAATAATAAAAATCTCAGTAACCAGCATGTAATTGGACACTTTCACTCTTGGATTAAATGAATCATGGTTGGCTGGGAATAATGAATTTCTACAATGGCATTTGTGACTGAAAACTATTGATTTTTAATGATGTTGCAACCATGATACTAGGTGTCACTGCAAGTCCTAGATGTCATAACAAGAAAACTATTGAGTGCGCCTTTAATGTTTAATGTCTAGGGTAGGGAGGTGGACATTTCACTTTGGAACTGCCACGATATGTGTAAGGAGGCACATAATATAATTTTGCCAAAATGTTGCCAAGGTCACTTTTTTTTCTTAATGAAATCTCATAGAATAGTTGAAGAATTTTAGCATTATGAAAGTAGAAGTGCATTTCATCCACTTTTTCTTTACAATAGTTTCCTATACATGCTGGATTCTGCCAATTGCTATTATTCATACTCATTTTAGTTTTAAATTACTTACTTAATTACAAGTTCACAGAAGCAACCAAAAAGTGCTACAGGCGTGATACAGTGCTCGAGCGTTCCTCGCAAATGACTTGACGTTTACCCTCCGTTTTACTGTGACCTTCATATTGTCCTCTGCTTTTGTTTTACAACTGTGCATCTAAATATCCCTGCCATACCTGTCAGAGCTCTGGGATTCAGCCACGTCTCTAGAGAACAAGGGTCATCTCTTTCTTGTTTCTTCTTTTTTTCTCTCTGTTCTCTGTTGCTGTCAGGGAGGGGACCTCTATTATGGTGGTCTAGAGTGGCTGTTAGAGGGGTGTTTGACTGGGAGGCAGTGTGTTTATTTAACGGCTGAGGCAGAGGCTGACCCAGCAGAAAGGAGCTCTTGTATGCCACACATGTATGAGATACAGGATGCCAAGTTCACCTTCCTCTTTCCAGTCAATGCCCTCAGAGCTCTGCCAATGCAAATGTGGAGGCCTGGAGCTATATGAATAAACTCACAACAAAATGACTTCAGCTCAGTCTATCTCCTCTATGAATAAGTTGGAGTTGCGGGCAAGAGCTCTGTTTCAATAGCTAATGAGCTGCCTTGCTGTCTACATCACAATATAATATTTGTTATTGTTTTACAGTAAAAATCTAAACATCTTTAAGACAAGATGAATTAACTTAAAAGGCAAAATGACTGAAAACATAAAGACTTGTTTATAGAAAATTTTTAAAATGCTTCAAAAGGGTTCATGACATGAAGAATAAATGTTCCTTGATCTTTTGAGATATAAGAGGTCATTGTACTATAAAAACATACTGTAAGTTTCAGGACTCAAAGCATTCTCTTCACTGCAAAAAGAGCTTTTGTTAAAACCAAACTGCTAAATTACTCAATGCCTACTTCCTCCACATTTTGATGTCACATTGTGGTAGAAATTTGCATCCGACCACCTTCACAACAACACATCAAGGCCTGCTTTACCTTATCACTTCTGTAGCACACCCAGAGTCAGTGAGAAGTGAAATGGCTTGTAGAGTTCGCAGGTCAGTCAAGAGTACAATCTATCACATTGCTGTTTCAGTGTGCTAACACGGCAACCTCCACCACCCCACCACCACCAGTTGAGCCCCGTCCCGCACGGGGGTAGGCTCCTCGCCCCGAGTACAACTCCCTCGGACCGCCAGACGGGGCCTACGCCAAAGAGAGACATTACCTTTCTGTTTTAAATTCATCAAATAAATGGCATCTTAAACCTCACTCATGCCTGCGTGTCTTCCCGATAGAACTATGGATTATGGCCAAAAATCTATGGTGATATTTGATGAAAGTTTTTCCATCATTATTTTCATTTCAAAATAAGAGTCCCTGGTGTGTTTCTGGCTTGTTTATACTTTTAACCCAAAATTATTTGGATTTTAGTTAAACAACCAATTTAATTTAGGATTTTATTAATTATGGACTCTTTGTCTTTGCCTGTCATTGTAAAGAAAGATCAATAATTTTTTTGGACATTCTATTAATCAATTTTAAAAACTGTCAACCAATTAATCTGTTATTGGGCTTTCCCCAACACCTTAGTTATTGTTATAGGCAAAATCCACTAATGGTCGACCATTATTGTATTCTTGAATTGCTTTATCTGTAAAAGATATTGAGCATATGATACTGCCTTAAAATTAAACAAAAACAATGCTTCTTGATAAGAGGCATAAAGTTTCTAACTACTGTTTGAAAAAGCCTTCGTGTCATGCATATGATGCCTAAAAAGCAGCTGCAACCTGCTGTCTTAATAGGCTGCTTGCCAGGTCCAGAACAGAGCTAAGGTCTGCTGAGATATGAAAGGTCAAAATAACATGTCTCGCACCTTTATATTTGCCTTTTATTTCAACCTTGGAAAACGAATGCTAGATTTGAGATCTGAGATGTAATATATGTGAGATCAATTATTTCCTTCTCTTGCTTTTTGGAATCTCCCTGAGGTGCGTTCTCTGCCCTGGCTCTAAGAGCGTGTCGGCAAGGTTGACTGATGAACTCCCACCCCCCGCCTCACTCATCCACTGCCTTCCCTATGCAGTTTGCTCAGCCTCATGGAGTAGACTTCCTCTGGGTAAGACACAGATCACAGATCACCATTAGCAGGCCCCTCACGCAGGTGTCGGCACAGGCCCCATGCTGTGCAGGGCTCTATTCACCTTTGGAGGAGAGCGCACTAGACTGAGACATCAAGGTTATAAAATACACAAGGGGAGGTTGAACAGTAAATTAATTTAGTACTGCAAGCACAAATAATTGAATTCTGAAAGCACTTGCACAGTGCAGATTTCGGCAAAATTTTGAATTTAAGAATTGGGTCCCTTTCATTTCATGATCTTTGGAATTTGAATTGAAGCTCGCCCCACTTGACACTGAATTGGAATGAGAATGAACACAGTCATCAAAACTGATTTACACTTTATTAGGAATACCTCTACACCTACATATTCATGAGATGATCTAACCAGCAAAATGTGTGGCAGCCGTGCAGTGCGTAAAATCATTCAGATTAGGGTCAGGAGCTTCAGTTAATGTACACATCAACCATCGGAATGAAGGAAAATTTTGTATCTCCGTGATTTCGGCCGTGGCATGATTATTGGTGCCAGATAGGCTGGTTTGAACATTTCTGTAACTGCTGATCTCCTGGGATTTTCACACACAACAGTCTATAGAGTTTACTCAGAATGGTGCCAAAACAAAAAATCAGTGAGCGACCGTTCTGCAGGCAGAAATGCCTTGTTGATGAGAGAGGTCAATGGAGAATGTCCAGATTCGTTGGAGCTGACAGAATGGCTATGGTAACTCAGATAACCACTCTGTACAATTGTAGTAAGCAGAATTGCATCTCAGAATGCACAACACGTCGAATCTTGAGGCGATGGGTTACAACAGCAGAAGACCACGTTGGGTATTTATTAGGACCATAGTGTTACTTAGAAAGTGCTCCGTGAGTGTAATTATCCATACAGCACCATAAATTGTCAGCCACTGTGTTTTGAGACAACTTTTATTTAAATAAAATTATAATTTGAAATTATTGATAATATATTGAGATGTAACCACATGAATATCCCAATATAAACCACCCACTAATTGTGTGTATGTATATGTTAACATGTTTATAAAAAAAATATCCTGGTTTCAATACAAGTTAAGCTCAATCGGCACTTATAATGGAAGTGAATGGGGCCAATTTGTAAACGTTAAAACACTCACTGTTACAAAAGTATTGCAACAAGACATAAACAAATGCATTTCAACATGATATTGGTAAATTATCCAATTTATCAACTTTGTAGCGCTGTAAACCCTAAAACGATCGAAAAAATTATGATTTAAACAAATTTACAACTCAAATAATCAAGTTTTCACAGAATTAATGTGAGGGCTTTTATAAAAGTATAAGCTTCACATTTCTGTCTTTAAACCCTCCAAAATTGGTCCCATTTACTTCCATTTCAAGTGCCTCATGTAACTTTGATTTTTCTTTTTTTTTAAGGAACAGCATGGGCGAGTCAAAATACATTTTTGTGGTAATCAGCATTATGCCGCAAATGCTGTTTGAATGAGCTTAAATTGTATTGAACTCAGAATATTCTTTTAATACTAAGAAATATATATATATATATATATATTTTAACTTAAAGCAGTTGCAAGTATACCTTTGGATTTCATTCCATTTGAATTCTACATCCTTAAATGCACATTTGCACACACACACACAGTGTTGGTCAGTTTTAGCCAAATTGGGGTTTCTTATAATGCATTACGGTGCCATTGAGATATCCGTTAAAATGTAACTGCACAAGAGAAGTATTTCAGATTTGCATGCTGTGATCTAATGATAAACACAATGAAAATGGGTAACACTATGTGGCACGTGGCTCTTATTGAATCTCTAAATAAAAATAAAGTCTCGTAGCAGCTATGTCTTTTAGTCCTGCCACAATTAAGAGCTGTATCGATCGCCTCCTTATTACATTAAAACCATGCAGAGCACTAATTTAATTCATTTGAAGTGAATCCCTAAGAACACAGTACATTATCATCAACATGACTAATTGCACCTTTCATGGCAAATAAACCACAGAGGCCTCGTCATCTTGGGCAGCTGATTACAGCAGCTTGATAGATATACAGTACTACCCTGACAGATAAACTGACCTTGTACAGTCCAGTTTTAGAGTTGTTCCTTTAAACTCTTTTTAGATTCAGTTAGTAGGCCCAAAATCAGTGTAAAGTGACTCAATTTACTTAGAGTACAGACCATCATGGGCACCTGCAGGATTTCATCAGAGGGAAATCACAGAAATCTGCCCAAATACATTTTTATCTAGGGGGGTTCAGGGGAATCCTCCGATGGGGGAATTTTTTCAAAAACAACAACAAAGCATTCAATTCTGGTGACTTTGAGAAAAGCATTTTTTAATTATTATTTTCTTGAGTATGAGTAGCGTTCATGTAACTATTTGCTAAAAGCATTTCTTCCAGTAACCATTCAGAACAAACCGTTTCTCGTGCTAAAAAAATCAAAACGCACCACAACAAATAGAGCAGAATGCAGGTGTCTCGAGACTTGTTTTTATCAGTTGAGACAGTTCTTTTTAGCTTGACACAGCATCTAAAAATACAGCACTCCAGTGAGAGATGCTAAAAACACAGTGAAACGTGACGCAGTTGTCAAAAGACATCCATCTAGCGAATGTTTACATGGAAAACAATTGAAAAACAGCACGAGCGGATGCAAAAACACATTCAGTTTGAACAGCCCCTTGGTCACATGACACAGCACTAGCTGAAATTTCTCAAAGTTACCTCTCAAAAACACAGACTTTTGTTACAGTTGAATGTGGGTAAGTTTCCACTGTATTCAGCGCTGTTTGTCCTATGTTTTCGTCAATATCTGTCACGTTCCTCTGTTGTCTGGGAGCTGGCCACAGGGCAAGGATAGGTTTGGGGAACCTGGGGGGAGGCCCCTGACCCAGTCCCTGTCCAGTGGCCTCCCCCAGGTTCCCCAAACCTATCCTTGCCCTGTGGCCAGCTCCCAGACAACAGAGGAACGTGACAATATCCCTATACTGGTTTACTGTGAGAAACCTCTCCATGCGATTCAGTGAGAGAATTGTACTGAATCACGAACCGATTCGGACCGTTTTGTAAGCCCTTTTGGCCAATTCACTTAAAAGAACCAACTCAAAAGAATTATTTGCAAATTGGGCATTGCTAGTTTTTTTAAACAGCTAACAAAAGTATGGGACACACATATGATTGATGAAATATTCTGAGAGTAAGTGTTTCTCAGGTCTGTCAGAGCACTCATGGCATGCACAGTGTACACGACCGTACAGCTGTAAGCACCACTGCAGACCATTTACAGTATGCAAGGTTTATATTCTCATTAAGAGTCTTTCAGGGGAGTTAATAAATGATAACATTAACATCAGACAGACAGACTGAAGGTTATCATTACTCAATTATGCATTCAGTTAGTTAATTGCTCTAGGTTAATTTACTGTTATTCAAAGCCAAAGAGATCTAGAAAGATTCTGCAGATTACAGATCAGTCCATTGGAGTTCACACTTTCCTGTGGTTTCTTGTGTGTGTGCACACAGCGGTGTGTACAATATTGAGGCTGATTGAGGTTGGCAACCAGTACAATGAAAACCATCAACGGATCTCACAAATGTTTTTTGTAAAGAACAGAATTAAATCAAGGGAAAGGCCATTTCTGTTTCAGAACATTAAGGCCCCGTCCCAATACCTCCCATTACCCTAGATTTCTGCCCTAACCCTTGTTTTTGCGCGTTCTCGTGTAGGGGTAGGGTGTCCCAATACTCTAAAGAGCAAGGGGGAGTGATATTCTCCCCTTAAAATCAACCCTCAAAACATAGTGCGGTCCGATGCAGGCTTAAAACGAAGTGGAAGATGAAATTACCCAGGATACCTTGCGAACTCAGCGAGCCGGCCAAATTTTTCAACTAAGATGGCGGACACCGCTGGAAAGGAGCAACTGAATTGTAAGTATATTTTCGCAAAATAAGCATGTTAAAAATTCGAAATATGTTGGAATATGTTAGTTTGATGAACATCCAATGGACTGTTGAGTTTTGAACACTAATGTTAGAAAATATTTCACGAAGCTATCTGACGATGTTCATATGAAATCTGCCGAGTGCTTCAAAAGAGTCTGCCAATCAAATATGCATCTGATCTGGGTAGTTAATCTAATTTTATTTTCGATTTTGGCTTCTAAGGATTATAAAAAGAAGATATGTGAGGTAAAATTATTAAAAACTAGCCGCGCATCATCTGTCCCTTCACAGCGCGCTGTCATTTCTCTCTAAACCCAAACTTGACGTCAGAATCAGCACTGAGCACAATCGGTGATTGTTGTAAAGTGCAGTGTCTGCTGTTTCTAAGGGACGTTGTTGGTGGTATGTTGTTACTGAATGAAAATAGTAGTAGTAGACACGTCGACGTTGCGCGTGACGTAGTGAGGTTTGCCGCGCTAATTTGCATATAGTGGTGTCCCATTTCATAGGGAAAGATCTTCAACTCCACTTCCCTCGTTGAGGGGACTTTACTTTCGAGGGCACTCAAAACCAAGTGGAAGTTTTAAGGGGGGAGAAATGGGACAGGGCCTTAATCATATAAATGATACATACGCATATTACGCTCAGTAATGAAGGTGTTGCTATGAGAGAAATGGCACTCACTCACCACCTCAAGAAATTCTGTGACTCATCTATATAGTAGAAATCAAAGTATGACTTTGTATATATCATTATTTACAGTTTGAATGAGTTTTCCTATATTGACAGTGTGTCTTGTTGCTAATGAGCTTATGTGAACAAAATATCACACATGTTTTTACATGTGATATTTTGAATATCTCTTTTTGATCTCTGCATCCCACTGTTTTTTTCTTTTTTCTTTAGTGAGGCAATGTTTTTGGAAACCAATGTTTTCATAAAGTCCAATGATGGTCATTAATAATAAATGAGTTCTTAAGTCATACCCGTGTTGGGTGGAAGTTCAAATACATGGCTTTGGCTCATTGTGGTAATTAACACATTAATTAACACTATTAGTTCATATAATAAGTTGTTAGGGAATTAATGCATGATGACAAATTTAATTAATAGCAATTCATATATGACTTAATATATTAATCAGACAGACTCTTTATTAGTTGTTGATGTGGCAATAATTAATGAATGGCTTAGCTAATCATAAGTCATACATTAACTCCATATTAGCTGTGCATTAGTTAAGCATGAATTAATGCTTATTAATGCACCCATATTGTAAAGTGCTACCAAATAAATAAAATGATAACCGAAATGTAATTTTTGTGTGAACTAACCACAGGATAATATTTAAACACCAATCATCCAACATGTAAAATTAGCTTTATTGCCAAGTATGCTTAGACACACAAGGAATTTGTCATAGTGACAGAAGCTTCCAGAGCAAATGAAACCGTACATACATACAAACATCTACATTTGAACATATATACATATAGGGACATAAAAAAAGAGAAATATACAAAAGAGCAATTCATTTTAAATCAATTTGCATGCCTGATTGTATCATAGGAGATCTGTGTTGCATTTATACATTTTTCTGAAAGTCATGAAAATTTTAAATACATTGTCATTTCCACCACATTTTGTTTTATAAAATTCATAGAATTGACGCTAAAGGACATGACATTTTTTTGCTCCTTTGTTTTGTAAAGGCTACATTCATAGCTATCATTTTATATATTCTAAATAAACACAATTAAAGCTGAAGTTTGTAAAAAAAAAAAAGTTGTTTTATGTTCAAAAACTTTCTCCTATCCCAGCTTACTATTCAGAAAAAATTATAAGTAAACCATTAATTCTGGGATGCAGTTATATTCAAATTTTTGGCCGATAATGAGATACCTATATTTTGGCACTTACTTTGTTTTGTCATCAGATCACTGTTTTGCTCAGAAATTATGTTTAAAAAAATATACAAAGAGGCACAAAATCTTTTTATTGTTCTTAAAATAAAGACATTTCATTGAATATGGGTTGGGGGGAGTTGCTGGATGGCAGAGGTAGTCTAAATACATACAAATTGTGCCATTGTGATTTAATGTGGTGAGTAACGTAATTTTTCCCACCGTGTCCGTGATTAAAATCTGTGCGACACACTTTGCAAATGGTGTGAGTATTGTCATACCTGTCAACACTCCTGTTTTTATGGGTATTGTCGATATGGCTTTGAGATATGAAATTAAATTCTTCCGTCCAGCTGTTGTTAAATTTACATGTATATTTAGATATTTTTGACCGGCGCACTACCTGAGTCTTCTCCCATCTAACAGTGATGCTTGATTAAACTTCCCGCGTCTACTACCTGAGCAGATATCAACAGAGCAACTGGGTTGTAGGTTGCCGGGTTGAGGTCACAGACGGGTTGAAATTTGTATGACGTGTCGATTGTGTGCGTTTGATATGTTTCATACAAGATCTGGCAATAATATATTGATGTCATTATTCATTAACGAGGTTTAGGCCATACAAATTATGGGAGTTTCCCATGAGAAATAACAAAACGGGAGGGGGGAGGGACATGGGTGTGAAATACGGGAGACTCCAGGGAAAAATGGGAGTGTTGACAGGTATGTTATAAACACCGCTAGAGAGCGCCACTTGCTTACATAATGCTTACTGAATGACTGAATGCAGTACATTTTTAGGCTTTGAAGATTTAGTAATCACGCAAGACCATATTGCGATTTCAGTCTTAACTCAAATAATCATGTAGCCATAGCAATGTCTAAGTCAAAGTTGGCTGGTTTCAAATTGTTTGGATGGTTTTACATCATGTACAAGTAAGTTCACAACTCTCACATCTATAATGACAGTTTTTCCTCATTAATGTGAGAACTATTACATGTTCTTTGGAGTGCCAACCCAAAGAACTCTACATATTGTGGCTATTATTATTTCTACAAAGTATGATTATAATTAATTTTAAATAAACTTTGTTTTATCATATTGCCATTTTTATGCTTAAAACTGATTTGCTGATGATTTTAATGTGGTCATTAATTGGCCGATAAATATGGGTGGCCAGTACATCGGTGCATCTCTACCAGAGTATGTGAGCGGAGCAGAGTGGGAGCAGAGCAAGGAGTGGAGCGGCATGATTTTGCCTGGAGCGAGGAGCTGGTTTTTAAAAAATCAGAGCATAATTGTTTTCTCTTGCTCCAAGAGTGCTCCACTAATGCTCTGTCCCATGACAGAGCAAAACACCTGTTAATGGCCCTTAATGCAATAATTCACCACGTGTTAAGCAGTGTTAATATAGAATAATCATATCAACAATCTAATCGAATGCATCTCAATCTTAACTCAATCTTATGTTCCGCATTAAATAGAATTGAACTTTTAACGACGCAAAACACCAAATGAACCAATCAACATGTTAATATTACATAGTTTGACTTTAATCGATTGCCATCTAAATTTATTTTAGTGCCGTAGGCTAATTTATGCATTATACATTTGCAGATGAAGAAGCTCAGGAAATGCAAATAGAGGGGGAAAAAAGTGTAGAACATTTTTTTTTGTTCACAGAATTATAGGTCGAGGTTATTTAAAAGAAGTGCAATAATAGAAAATAATAGGTGCAATTTGTTTTTGTTCTGGTAATTTATACATATATATATATATATATATATATATATATATATATATATATATATATATATATATTTTTTTTTTTTTTTGCATCTAGCCATTTATTTAATTGATCAAACCCAGAGATATTTTCCGATATTTTCCGAAGTAAGCTATAAAAAATATTTAATTTTATTTTGGGCTAATGTTAGTGTTCTAATAAAGCACATTGTATCTTTTCTTCTAGTATTGTGTATTTATTTTCCATTTAATACACCTTCTGCATGGAAGGTTGTGATATTAAAAAGCTTAATATCTTGAAATAACTTTACAGTGAAGAGGTTGTTAGGTGCTAATTTTGCCATGGAGCGAACACGGAGCGGGGTTTCTCTAATCCAGAAGCAGAGAGCGAGCGAGGAACGGGAAATGGACGATCCGGAGTGGAGCTGGAGCAGAATGATTAAAGAATGCTTTGAAAGCGGAGGGGAAATTGTTGCCACTCCACTCCACTCACATACTCTGATCTCTCCTATTCACAGATTAATTTCTCCATGGCTCTGTGACACTTTCTACATTTCTCTGTTTGTTTTGAGCGACTTGACCAGCCTGAGACAACAATATTGACTTAACCAATGGCACAACTTTGGTGTGGGACTATATGTCAGTTCGACTAATGGCAGATGAAGGGTGCATGCAGAAAGATGTTTGAAAACAATGTTTATATTTTCAATTCCAATTGGTGGTGCAGAAATTACTCACTACAGCTTTAATTATATTTTCAGACTTGTTGTGTAATTTGCAAAATTACAGCTTGATTGGGAATGATGCCAAATAAAAATACTCTGCTGCAAGTGAAATATACCTTGTTTTCATCTCGAATTTCATCTCAAGACTGCTCTTCACTGGCACTTTTGTTGACTTGGTAAACACATACACTAACGTTTGAAAAAACTGATAAGGGACAAAATTGTTCAGTGTGGTGGAAATAACCAAACTATTATAGAACAGTCATCATTTTTAAAGAATTGATAGAAATAATTTTCACACAATAAATATTGAAATGGTTTGTTAATTTCACTCATTGTTTATATTAAAATGGTTATAAACATGTCATTATCTGTAGTGTTATAATTAATTTTCATAATGAAATATTGAAAGTCTGGGACAAGGCCCAAACAGTCAAATCTGGACATAAAAGGCATTTGGAGGTACCAAAAAGAAATGATGGAGGCCTAGTAAAACTGTCTAATTCAGTTTTAATGAGACCTTCATATAACAGAAAGAAAAGTCTTTTCATTTTAATAAAAATCAACCCTTGAAGAAAACATCTGTCACCAGCTGAACAAGTCACCAGTTGAAAACATGTTTGTAGAACATCACAGCTCACTGCAACAGATCCTCAGTACAGGTACTGCAGACGTGAAGTGTTTACCAGCAAGATGAAAACGATGTGTGTGTATTCACATGGAGACAAATTGGGGCCAGTGTGGAGACTGTTTTCCCCTTTGTGCTGGAACTGAATTAATGGCTTGTCACCAAATGAACAGCATTGCAGCCCAATACTCAGGGTGAATTGTCGTCACTATCTGGGGCAGCAGCCGCCATTCGCTTGGCTGCCTCGCCCGCCGCCTTCTGCATGCCCACTGTCTGACTCACACAGGGGATGAGACATTCAGCAATAGAAGCGTGTGCGTGTATGTGTGTGTATGTGTGTGTGTGTGTGTGTGTGTGTGTGTGTGTTAGAACATGCCAGAGGAAAACAAATCTTAAACAATGCTTGTTTGTCACTTGGGAAGAAAGGCACAACCCAGCCAAAAGGGATTGTGCTTGTACTGGTGTGTAACAGAGAGTTTTATAGACGATTATAGTGCATCTCAAGATCAGAATGGAACATTCTGTCACAGCCTTTTGACAGATGAAAGATATTTTATAAGCATGTTTTGAAACATGCATCTTTGATTGCAGTGCGACTGAAGGTCATTCATGTAAAGATGGTGCTGAGTTTGATTGGACTGGAATTCTGAGTTTTCTCGGTGCCCAAATGTTACAGAAACTTAACTCTTAATTTATATCCTGATCACCCTCTTACAGGAATATACCAGGATCAATAGAGTCAACAGCATTTGTGGTGTAATGTTGATTACCAAAAAATATTTAAATTTCAAAGAGAGAGAGGCATGTCCCTTGTTTATTTTAAAGGAAAAATCAAGTTTACAGAAAAGGCACTTGCAATGGAAGTGAATGGGGCCAGTCCACATTAAAATACAAACCGTTTCAAAAGTATAGTCACAAGATGTTTATACGTGCAATCTTTTTTTGTGTGTTATATAATCGCTTACTAACATTTTATATTTAAAGTTACAGTATATCCAAAGTAGCCTGTATAACAAACCCAGTAGTCTGGTAAATGCCATAACGCTGGTAAATCCCTGATTTATCACATTAATATCATATCAACACACAATGTTTATGTCTTTTGAAACAATGTGTATATTAATGTTTATGAATTTCCCCTATTCACTGCCATTGTAAATGCATCACTGTAACCACAATTACAATAAAAATTAAAAATAAAAACATTACAGACGGGTCAATTATTTGTTGTAATTATAAACATTATGCATCAAATGCATCTTGCATAGCCAGATATTTGTCTATTCTGGTCAAACTTTGCAGATTAGAAAGACAAACATTCTTTTCACAAATATTAAAGGAATAGTTCAACAAAACTGATAATTCTCTCATCATGGGAACTAGGAAGTGTAACAGAGCTTGAAATCATGATCGTGCCTAAAGACTGCAATGGCAGTAATGGATGAGTAAATGATGAGATAATAATCATTTTGGGTGAACTATTCCTTTAATGATGTATGTGTGTTTTAATTTAGAAGGATAAATCTATAGCAAATGTTTTCTCTCTTAATGTAATTTATTTAATGTATAATTTACTTTACTTTGTGTTAGTGTATATTGCCATGGCATTTAATAAATAATTCAAATGCAGCAAACTAGTCATTGATGCAATGGGGTTCCAAAGACAGCTGCTGAGGGAGTGACAGTAAATTTGGCATCTTTCTTTTTACTGTTTTTGAAAATATTGAAAACATAATAGTGGATTTTCTTTTGCTATTTGCTTAACTGGCTGACGACCTGAATGTGTTCTACTGCAGATTTGAACCTGCTTTGACCTTCAGTTCACACAAACTCAAACACCTCCTGCTACTCAACCTGCACTTAAGATCTGTGAAGATGATGTGTGCCGTGGTTTTCGGAAACAAAAGACGAGGAAGGCTTCAGGCCCAGATGGCGTCTCACCAGCGTGTCTTCGATCCCGTGCAAACCAACTGGCTCCCATCTTCACACAGATCTTCAATAGATCACTGGAGCAGTGTGAAGTCCCATGCTGCTTCAAACACTCAATCATTATCCCTGTCCCAAAGAAACCAAAAATCACAGGAATTAAGTACTACAGACCTGTCGCCCTGATGTCTATGGTCATGAAGTCATTTGAGAGACTGGTGTTGGCCCACCTGAAGAACATCACAGGACCCTTATCGAGCAAACAGGTCTGTGGATGAGGCAGTCAACATGGGATTGCATCGTATCCTGCAATATTTGGACAGACCAGGGACATCTGCAAGGATCCTTTTTTGGACTTCAGTTCGGCTTTCAACACCATCATCCCAGCTATACTCCAGAACAAATTACACCAACTCTCTGTTCCCATGTCTATCTGTCAGTGGTTCACCAGGTTTCTGACAGACAGGCTACAGCTTGTGAGACAGGGGAAATTAACTTCCAGCACCTGTACATTCAGCACTGGTGCCCCCCAGGGATGTGTGCTCTCCCCACTACTCTTCTCCCTCTACACCAATGACTGCATCACCAAGGACCCCTCTGTCAAGCTCCTGAAGTTTGCAGATGACACCACTGTCATCGGCCGCATCCGAGATGACGATGAATCTGCATACAGAAGGGAGGTTGAATGGCTGGCTGTCTGGTCCAGTCAAAACAACCTTGAGCTCAAAACGATGGAGATGAATGTGGACTTTAGGAGAAACGCCCCAACACTGACCCCCCTCAACATTCTAAACAGCACTGTGGCAGCAGTGGAGTCATTCAGGTTCCTGGGCACTACCATCTGGTACTGCATGGGGGCAGTGGTGGCTCAGTGGTTGAGGCTCAGGGTTACTGACCAGAAGGTCGGGGGTTCAAGCCCCAGCACCACCAAGATGCCACTGTTGGGCCCTTGAGCAAGGCAATTAACTCCAGGTTGCTCCAGGGGGATTGTCCCTGTAATAAGTGTCACTGTAAGTCGCTTTGGATAAAAGCGTCTGCCAAATGCATAAATATAAATATAGAGATATAGAGATATCTCACAGGACCTGAAGTGGGAGACACACATTGACTCCATTGTGAAAAAGGCCCAGAGGATAGGCTCAAAGACTGCTGAGTAGAACTGTATCAGCAGCGCCTGTGGCAGGTTGAACTTCCTCAGCTGGCGAAGGAAGTACAACCTGCCACAGGCGCTGCTGATATAGTTCTACTCAGCAGTCATTGAGTCTATCCCCTGCACTTCAATAACTGTCTTGTTTGGTTCAGCTATGAAATCAGACATCAGAAGACTACAAAGGACAGTTCGGTCTGCTGAGAGGATTATTGGTTGCCCCCCCCCCTTCAAGAACTATACACTTCCAGACTGAGGAAAAAGTCTGTAAAAATCACTCTGGATCCTACTCACCCAGCCCACTACCTCTTTGAACTGTTGCCTTCTGGCCGACGCTTCAGAGCTCTGAGCACCAGAACCACCAGGCACAGGAACAGTTTTTCCCTCAGGCTATCCATCACACGAACCGTTAAAATTGCCCCATTGAGAATATTTATGTGCAATACACAGTTTAGTCTTTTTTATATTTATTCAACACATCTACCTATCTCTTCTGACATTTGTCATTTCATTCCTCTGAAAAAATAAAAATAAAATTGCACTGTACATAACAGAATTGATAGGCGTATGTGTGTATCTATGTATGTGCAATTGGTATATACCAATGTGTATAATAATTTTTTTAATTATTATTATTATTATTTATGTCTTGCTGCTGTTTTTGTATTGTTTTTGTATTATTGTGCACTGGAAGCTCCTGTCACCAAGACAAATTCCTATGTGTAAGCATAATTGGCAATAAAGCTGATTCTGCAATTTTTTTTCAAAAACTATATGATAGTTGTGGATGAGAAACAGATCAATATTTAAGTCCTTTTTTTTAACTATAAATCTCCACCTTCGACTGCCCCAACCAGTTGGTGGCAAAATGCATGAAGAATGCAAATAGCTAAAAACAAAAGAAATGAAAAGTGGAGATTGATAGTAAAAAAGCACTAAAATATTGAACAGTTTCTAACCCACAACTCTCATATCTCTTACAAAGATATGGATTAAACCACTGGAGTAGTATTAATTGAGACAGATTTTGTGTTTAGTTTCAAATTCCAGCCAGACCTGCCAATCAATCTAGACAGAAGTACAAATATAATCGAAGAGATGGAAGGAAAAAATGGATGGCCACTTCTATTTTTGTCCATTTTTCATAATGAGCCTTTGCCTTTGAGTCTGTAATGGGAAAGACTTACAGAGCAGTGCGTCATGGTTGCTCTGGTTTCTGTATAACAAAACCTGTACTGGAACACAGAAATGAGAAAAAGACAGCTGTTTTAACACTATAGGGTTTTATTGTAGGGATTGTAGAAAGACTGACTTTTTATTCTCTAATTAAGGGTTGATACAAGGAGCTCTTTTGAGGAAGAACTAATCATTGGATTTGCATAATTTACAAAGTAAGTGACATCAAATCTTCGAAAGATACTCAAAGTTTTGATTGAGCCACTTATAAGCAAGTAATCTAGATTTCCACAAGCAGAACTGTATATTCTGATTTGTTTTCTGAGTTATTTCTGTTAAATAAACAGTTCTTATTATTTTTTGGAAGGCATAAATTAACACATTACTTTGGTGTTTTATCTTCAGCTGGTAACGGGCTGACACTTATGTACAATTATTTAAACGAATGTTTTATATATCAGTGAAATGATTGTGGTTTCAACCATTTCATATATTTCTTCACCTTAAAGGGATAGTTCACCCAAAAATGAAAATTCTCTCATCATTTACTCACCCTCATTCCATTCCAGATGTGTATGACTTTCTTTCTTCTGCAGGTATATACAATGTGAATGTAGCCACAAATGTACATTAAAGCAGAATTAAAGTAATCTGTACTACTCCAGTTGTTTAATCCATATCTTCAGAAGGGATATGATAGTTGTGGCTGAGAAGCAGATCAGTATTTAAGTCCTTTTTCTTTTTTTTTTTTCTATAAATCACCACCTTCGACCGCCCCCAACCAGTAGGTGGCGAAATGCATGAAGGTTGAAAATCACCAAAATCAGATTAATAGTAAAAAAGGACTATAATATTGATCTGTTTCTCATCCATAACTATCATAACACTTGCACAGGTTGCTTGCTTCTAAGTGCCTCAATCAAAACTTTGAGTATCTTTTGAAGATTTATGTCACTTACTTTGTAAATTATGCATATCCAGTGATTAGTTCTTCCTCACAAGAGCTAGAGAACAAAAAGTCAGTCTTTCAACAAACCCTTTAATACAACCCTATAGTGTTAAAACAGCTGTCTATTTCTCATTTCTGTGTTCCAGTACAGGTTTTATTAAACAGAAACCAGGGTAAACATGACACACTGCTCCGTTATACTTTCCCATTACAGACTCAAAGGCAAAGGTTTAATAAGCAAAACAGACAAAAATAGAAGTGGCCATCCATTTTTTCCATCCATTGCTTCAATTATTTTTGTACTTCTGTAAACTGAAAGTTTACAATAAACACATTACTAAATGTCTCAATATGAAATCCATTTAAGACATGAGAAAAGAAATGAAATGGCACTATTTCCATGGCATTTAAAGAATATTAATGCCACTATATTGACAGGTATGCTTTCTGTTGTGACCTGTTTGAGATTCGTTGGGACTGTTAATTATATTTCGTTCCCTTTTACCACTTTCTACGGTGCTGGTATCCAATCTGGGACCATTCCGTGCATTTCTACCAAAGAAAATGTGGTTTTGGGCTGGAGCTGTGGGCTACGCACCAGCCATTTAAAGGCACAGTTCATATATAAATGAAAATTCTGTCATCATGGACTTATCCTGTATGACTTTCTTCTGTAGATCAAAAAAGGAGAAGTTGGGCAGAATACCTCTGTCACCATTCACTATCATAGTATCAAAAAAGATGCAATGAAAGTGAATGGTGATTGAGACTTGCATACTGCATCATATTTGTGGATTGATTGCTATGTATTAGATTTTTCTTTAATTACTTCTAATTAGGGCTGTCAATCAATAACATTTTTTAATCTAATTAATTACATGATGTGCCAGTTAATTAATTAAACACAACATAAACACAACAGAAAATGTTGAGTGCATGTCTGAGCATCTGTACCTCTCTTAAGCAAGCAGCTGTCTTCAATCATCAGTGTTTCAAAAAATGTGGTCTAAAGATGTCCATCTAGTGCATGCTTACATAGAAAATTAACACAAAATATGTTTGGTGTTTACCGTCCCTGAGACCTGTAAACAAAGGCAGTGAATTGCTATGTTTGTTTGTGGGCAGGTGATGTAGTAATGTAGTCACTTATGTTCGACTCTCCTGCCAGTGGAAAAGCTTACTGGTTTTGAGAGAGCTCCAAGCACTGGCTCTGGCACCAGTGCCATTTCGGTGGGGGGGCTGTGAGATGATTAGTGCTGTTCGCTCTGGCCTGTATTTCAAAGCCCTGTCCCCCCGAGCTAAAGTCTGACTGCCAGTTCACCACTGATAGGGAGATTTATCCACCAGTCTCAGGGCTTTACTGTTGCAACATTAATCAATACTGGTCTCATATCTTTTGGAACTCTCCCTCCGCTGTGAGACTTGCCATCCGTTCTTCATCTGAAAGAGGAGAAGTCCTTTGGGATTGCACTTTTGAACTTGCGGTGTGTGTCTGGTGTTGTATGCCATACTTCACACTAGCTTTTGGTACAGACCAGAGTCAATTTTACATCAGATATGTGAGAGAAATTAGTAAAGCTCAACTATTTTCATTTGAAGCGCAACAACATGATACAACACATTAAAATACAATACAATTTTAGTAATCCTCAAAGGGCAATTTGGTTTTGGTTACACAGATCACAATAGACAAAACAACACTGGAGAACAGAAAAATGATGCTATGCATGGCTGTTATGCATTTTTGTGTAATGTGTTTTTCTTGGAATCAGTTGGGGGCATGTTGTCACATGTGTTTTAATTTCAGAAATGTTTACAATTTATTACTTACAATATTTGTTTACCAAACCATTTTTTTTGTATATTTTTGTACGGTACCTTTTCCATTTTTGTTCTTTAAAGAACCGTTTTGTGGTTTACAGTTGTATTTTTTAAATTAGGCCAAAAAGCCTATAATAGCCTGTGTAATACAGGTGTAGATTTCAATTTAAAGGTGTAGAGGCACATTTAAATTTTGTTTCTGTGGTTGTGATGGTGGGGACATGTTTCCCTGTCACACCCCAATGTTCATATAGTGTGACAACATGCCCCACTATACTACAAGCCTCTTGAAAAAAAAGAGTTCTAAAATTAGTGCAGAAATTACCTGCAGTTTTAAATATAAATTGATGTTGGTGGTTTATTTAAAGGAACAGTATACCTAAACTTATTTCATTATGTGAATATTTCTGTGGAATACAAAAGGAGATTGTTTAAAGAATCGTCATGCAGCTTTTTTCCATACAAGTACAGTTTATAGTGCATGTCTGTGAAACTCTAATAAGCAATAAAAACACAGGTTTGCTACAACATTATAGTGAGAAAATGATCTCATTATTTACTCACCTCATGCCATCACAGATGTTCTTCAGCAGAACACAAACACATATTTTTAGTAGAATATTTCAGCTCTATAGGTCTATTCAATGCAAGTGAATGGGTTCAACATTTTTGAAGCTCCAAAAATCACATATAACCATCATAAAACGAATCCATATGACTCCATTGTATTAATTAATGTCTTCTGAAGCTAAACGCTAGGTGTGTGTAAGAAATAGATCAATATTTAAAACACAATTACTAAAAATGTTTGCTTCTGGCCAGCTCATTGACGTGAGCATACGTAAGCGTATAAGCCTCCTCTGCATAGATATTCATACGTAGATACCTTATTAGCAGCTGTTCCTATGGACCGAGACACTGTTTCCACACAAAAGCAGTTTATGCAGTAGTCTGAACAAGGAGCTCGGTCTGAGTCATCTCTTCCATTCACTTGCATTCAAACCTATTCAAACAGCTCTCCTTGTTGACCGTTCCAAGATGACACCACAGTTGATGTATCCACAACGGCATCTATGTACACTGGTGGCCAAAGGTTTGGAATAATGTACAGATTTTACTGTTTCGGAAGGAAATTGGTACTTTAATTCACCAAAGTGGCATTCAACTCATCACAAAGTATAGTCAAGACATTATTGATGTAAAAAACTGCACCATTAATTTTTGAAAAAAGTTATTTTTGATCAAATCTAGACAGGCCCCATTTTCAGCAGCCATCACTCCAACACCTTATCCTTGAGTAATCATACTAAATTGCTAATTTGGTACTAGAAAATCCCTTGCCATTATATCAAACACAGTTGAAAGCTATCTAGTTTTTTAAATGAAGCTTAACATTGTTTTTGTGTTTGTTTTTGAGTTGTCACATTATGCAATAGACTGGCATGTCTTAAGGTCAATATTAGGTCAAAAATGGCAACAAAAAAATAAAGAAACTGCTTTCTCTAGAAATGTATCATTCAATCATTGTTTTGAGGAATGAAGGCTATACAATGCTTGAAATTGCCAAAAAGATTTCATACAAAGGTGTACACTACACTCTTAAAAGACAAAGGACAACTGGTTCTAACAAGGACAGAAAGAGATGTGGAAGGCCAGATGTACAACTAAATAAGAGGATAAGTACATCAGAGTCGCTAGTTTGAGAAATAGACACCTCACATGTCCTCAGCTGACAGCTTCATTGAATTCTACCCGCTCCACATGAGTTTCATGTTCAACAGTAAACAGAAGACTCAGGGTTGTAAAAGAGTGTCATGATCTTAGCCCCATTGATCTTTTGTGGGATCAGCTAGACTGTAAGGTGTGTGAGAAGTGACCAACAAGACAGCCACATCTATGGCAAGTGCAACAGGAAGTGTGGGGTGAAATGTCACCTGAGTATCTGGACAAACTGACAGCTAGAATGCCAAGAATCTGCAAAGCAGATGTGGCATGTTTCAGAAGTTCTGAATTTTTTTTTCAAATTGTAATAGTAATGTTTCATGTAATTAATGTCCTGTCTATACATTGTGATCAGCTGAATGCCAATTTGATGAATAAAAGTACCAATTTCAAAATCTGTACATTATTCCAAACTTTTGAACACCAGTGTATATATAGTTTTTTTGTTTTTCACACGTCAGTTCTTGCATGAACTTGTCAACATGCTTACATCATGCTGTGTGACCTCGACCCTTGTGAATTTTTATTAAATTGATTTTTTAATATTGATCTTTTCCTTACAAACACCTAGTGATTCTCTTTAAAAGACATGAATTATCAGCTGAAGTTGTATGGATTACTTTTATGATGGTTATATATGCTTTTTAGAGCTTCAAAATTTGGTACCCATTCACCTTTTATGGACCTAAAGAGCTAAGATATTTTCTAAAAATCTTTGTTTGTGTTCTGCTGAAGAAAGACAGTCATACACATATGGAATGGCATGAGGGTGAGTAAATGATGAGAACATTTTGGGTGAAATATTTCTTTAAAGCTGCTCTTTTTTGTCAGCTGTTTTGTTTACTTGTGACCCAGAGAAGCTCAGATGGTTTATGAGGCAGCTCAGGCAGGACTAGTTGTGATTCAGTTCAGCTGTGGTCACCTCACAGTGGTTAATCAGTGAAAATAAACACACTGCAAGCTGGTTTACTTCTGTTTCCAAGGATACAACAGAAAACATGGTAATGCAGAGTCACTTCCCCTTGATGTTTATTGTTCACTGTTGAAGCCAGAGCATGTTTTGGTTCTGGAAGGGTATGAGCACATATGTAAAAGAATTATAAACCTTTCTTTGTGACCTCTTTCTAAAGTCAGGCCCTCACTAGGTCCACAACGAATCTCTGGATTTAGAACTCAAAATAAATCTTCACACATTTTTCTGTGTTTCTACACATTGTTGACCCCTTTAAAAGGAATTGTTCAATTCAAAAATGAAAATTCTGTCATAATTTACTCACCCTAATGTTGCTTCGAACCTGTATGACTTTTGGAAAACAAATAAAAAGTTTTTACAGGGTTTATTTGCCATGTAATAAAAGCGACTGGTCTGTCAAGCTCCAAAAATGAGGTTTGATGTTGGTGACTTTAGCCCAATGTATACTCCAGTTTTGACGTGAATGCTTAGCGTCTGCGTACACTCGAACGCTAGCCTTTTAAAGTACAGAATTCATTTGACTGTGCATGCATACATAGGTGATATGGTGCATGTGTACTACTGTGAGTGACTGGACTATTTAACTTCAAGAGTTTAGACCCATAAATATGTCTTAACATTCTTTCAGACACCAGTTATACAAATGCAGGTCTGTGTGTGTGTGTGTGTGGTATTGTTTAGTTTTTATTTTTTTTATTTTGTTTTCGTTTTGGAGCATGACAGACCAGAGACAATATTTTCTTTTTTATATGGAAAATAAACCTTGTAAAGACTTTTATAAATTCAATTTATGTGTTCTACTGAAGGAAGAAAGTAATTTGGTATTGGCGCAGCATTTATTGTGAGTAAATAATTACATCATTTTCATTTTTAGGGTGAACTTTGCCTCTAAATTGTTATGGCTAATTTTCATTACTTAATTTTTTCACCCCATGCTTCCTGTAGCACTTGCCATAGATGTGGCTGTCTTATCGGGCCCTTCTCACACACCTTAAAGTCTAGCTGAACTCACAAAAGCTCAATGGGGTTAAGATCCATAACACTCTTTTCCAATTATCTGTTGCCCAATGTCTGTGTTTCTTTGCCCACTCTAACCTTTTCTTTTTGTTTTCTGTTTCAAAAGTGTCTTTTTCTTTATAATTCTTCCCATAAGGCCTGCACCCCTGAGTCTTCTCTTTATACTGTTGAACATGAAACTGGTGTTGAGCGGGTAGAATTCAATGAAGCTGTCAGCTGAGGACATGTGAGGCATCTATTTCTCAAACTAGAGAGGTACTAATACCCTTGTTTAGTTGTAGATGGGCTGGTCTGAGTATTTCTGTAACTACTGATCTTGTGGGATTTTCACGCACAACAGTCTCTAGAATTTACTCAGAATTGTCCCAAAAACAAAAAATATCTAGTGAGGGGCAGTTCTGTGGATAGAAACACCTTGTTGATGAGAGAGGTCAACAGAGAATGGCCAGACTGGTTCAAACTTGGTTGACAAAGTCTATGGTAACTCAGATAATCCCTCTGTACAATTGCGGTTAGAAGAACAGAATCTCGGAATGCTATTCTGAGATGCGGGTTGGCGCTGGTGGTACGAATGAACAGATTTTGCTGTTTCGGAAGGAAATTGGTACTCTAATTCACCAAAGTGGCATTCAACTGATCACAAAGTATAGTCAGGACAAAAATATAGTATGATCAAAAATTTGTTTTTTAAAAAATATATATGGTGCAGTTTTTTACGTCAGTAATATCTTGACTATACTTTGTGATGAGTTGAATGCCACTTTGGTGAATTAAAGTACCAATTTCCTTCCGAAACAGTAAAATCACTTGCCATTATATCAAACACAGTTGAAAGTTATTTGGTTCATTAAATTAAGCTCAACATTGTCTTTGTGTTTGTTTTTGTGTTGTCACAGTATGAAATAGACTGGCATGTCTTAAGGTCAATAGCTGGTCAAAAATGACAAAAAAGAAACAGCTTTTCTAGAAACTCATCAGTCAATCACTGTTTTGAGGAATGAAGGCTATACAATGCTTGAAATTACTAAAGGTGTACACTACAGTCTTCAAAGACAAAGCACAACTGGCTCTAACAAGGACAGAAAGAGATGTGGAAGGCCAGATGTACAACTAAACAAGAGGATAAGTAAATCAGAGTCGC
This sequence comes from Xyrauchen texanus, assembly GCF_025860055.1. Taxonomy (NCBI): domain Eukaryota; kingdom Metazoa; phylum Chordata; class Actinopteri; order Cypriniformes; family Catostomidae; genus Xyrauchen; species Xyrauchen texanus. The sequence continues at coordinate 44,703,454 of NC_068289.1, read as the reverse complement.
TAGTTTGAGAAATAGATGCCTTGCATGTCCTCAGCTGACAGCTTCATTGAATTCTACCCGCTCCACATGAGTTTCATGTACAACAGTAAAGAGAAGACTCAGGGGTGCAGGCCTTATGGGAAGAATTGCAAAGAAAAAGACACATTTGAAACGTGAAAAGGTTAGAGTGGGCAAAGAAACTCAGACATTGGGCAACAGATAATTGTAAAAGAGTGTTATGGATCTTAACCCTATTGAGTTTTTGTGGGATCAGCTAGGTCCTCGAATGATAATAATCCATCATGAGGTGATCTTCCATATTTTTCCTTTGGCTTGTTGTCTTAATTTTCTGGCAATGATGCATGCATATTTCGACATTAGGCTGCGTTTCAGTTGACAAAATAAGTGTGTTGTGTAAGCAGTCTGTGTCATGGGATACTTCCTCTGTAATTAGTTCCCTCTAAAAGAAATAGGAAGTTTTTTCATTGGAATACAACAAACATCACAGAGATGTTTGTCATTGCTGAGGTTGCCGGTTGCCTTCCGAGAGAAAAGTTATATTGCTCAGAAGTTCACTGAGGGGACTTTGTGAAGTTCTCAGTTTTAAGTGTCAACTTTGTCTCCTAAAATCCCTTGTCAGAAATAAAAATAGAAACAAACAAGGCAACTAAGCTATAAAATGAATGTGGATAGTATATAGTGCAGATAATATGGTCATGGAAAATTTTTATGAGGACTGTTTGAGTTCATACTGAGATCTCTTGTTGTTTGATGTCCTGATACCGTCGTTATCGAATCAGGTTTGATAAAAATGCTCCGATACCAAAAACCAATACCATTTGATATACGAATGTTATTCGTGCAAACATTCAGCGCAAAATTTTAATCACCATATGTCCTAGTGTGATTAAATAAGACTGGTGATGCAATATCCTATATTTAACATAAAATAATATGCAGTGATAACAACAATTGCAATAATTCAAATAGGCCAAACAAGTAAATCGGTATATTAGTGAAATACTGTGCTACAAATAGAAATCGGTACAAACAGCATGACATGGGCTTACATTCATGGAGAACTATTTTAATATTTGCAGATATTAATATTATCCAAGCAGTTAGCAAGTAAACAACTTTACCAAACAAACAGATAATTTAGCCAAGTAAACATCCATCCTCATATGCTGCCTGGACAGAAACTTATAGTGGTGATGTAATACTTTAGCTCCACCCCAAATTCCTTCACTTCAGCTCTAAACTGCATGTGCTGCAGAGACACAGCTGTATATTAAAGACCTTATTTACAGCAGCACCATCTTTGATTTTGACGGGAATGACAACGAGGCTGAGGGATAGACATGCAGTCTTATTGAAGGGTTGTGCAGTTTTTAACGTGTTTTTTTTTTTAATCATTCCCCTGACGAAACATTGAAAAAATATATTTCCAAGAATTTTCAGTAGACAAAAAACTTCAGACATAATAAGTTGTGGAAAATTAGAAGTGATCTTGGAGCTTTTTGATAGCTGTAGACAGTGCATGTATGTCAGGGGTTGACTGGAGTTGCAGTCCAAAAATCAAACAAGGAAAAATTTAGGACATTGAATGCCAGTCTTTTATTTTTCTTCCAAGCCAGTGAATAGTGAAAAGTGCAAAAGTGTGTCAAAATAGAAAAAGGTTCAAGAAATATTTACAAATATGTACAAAAAAACTCAAATAACCAAAAAAACAATAAACAAAAACAACCTTGAATCAGGTACATCAACTCTTCAATTGTACTTCAAAGTGAACTTTTAGACACTACTTCACTCACTGCATACCAGTCAAAGACTAACTATCAGCTACCTTGTGTGGCAATTTAAACCCACAGGTACAACCTTTTTTCTGACATCAGTATACTGAAAATTTTAAGAGAATATTTTAACATAATTGTTACTTCTACATTCAGATGACAATAAAACCAATCATATTAACTCAATTCATGCTGAGAATTGTGGGAGTTTAAAAACACAGAAATTATTAAATACAATTAATCCCCTTTTCCACCATACTTGGTATCTTCCACTCCCATGCTACATCAAAGAAAAGGTATACAAATAATAGTACAATTCAAGATGGCTGCCGCCATGTATGCATGTCTGATTACAAGAAAACAGTTCGTTGAAGTGATCTCTCTGATCTTTTTGGTCCAGGCTGGTTTAACTAGTCTCCCAGTATGTCCAAGCTGGTCTTTAACTAGTCTTGGTGGTCTCCCAGATTGTCCAAGCTGGTTTAGCTGGTTTCCTAGCCTGTCAAAGCTGGTCTTCTGCTGGTCTCCCAGCTTGTCAAAGCTGGTTTATCTGGTCTCCCAGCCTGTCCAAGCTGGTATTCAGCTGGTCTTGATGGTTCCCCAGCCTGTCTAAGCTGGTCTTCAGCTGATTTAGAATGTCTCCCAGCATGTCCAAGCTGGTTTAGCTGGTCTCCCAGCCTGTCCTAGCTGGTCTTCAGCTGATCTTAGATGGTCTCCCAGCTTGTCCAAGCTGGTCTCACAGCCTGTCCAAGCTATTTCTCACTGATCTTGGTGGTCCACCAGTGTTTGGCAAAGAAACAGTGAGAGTAGTATAGGTAGTATGCCATTGTGAACACGGCCATAAACTGAGCAGGGCTCGCAAATTGAATTGAGGCCCGATGCATGAATTAATCAGCCTTTTGAGTCGGTTCTTCTCAATAAAGTGTCTAACATGCGGGCTGAATAGTTTGAAGCTCTTTGTCATGCAGTAAAACAGTTACGGAATCCTTTAGAAGACAGAGACCAAAAGCAATGCTAAATAAAGTGAATATTTACTTACAATTCAATGAAACAAAACCTGCAGCTGCTTTCAGTCGTTTGCCAGTGATGAAGATTGAGTGCGAGTGCAGCCTGTGTATGATTGTCTACCGCAGGTTAAGATGCTTTCTAAATAAAAGTGCATCAAAACACTTACATAAAATGTAAGCTTGTATAAGTACCAAAACCAAACAATATCATGTTTTTTGGACATGTTCTTTGGAGTAGCCCTCTATAGAAATACCATGATATACCGTAAGTCTACTGTACAGTATACAGGTGAAACTCGAAAAATTAGAATATCGTGCAAAAGTTCATTAATTTCAGTAATTCAACTTAAAAGGTGAAACTAATATATTATATAGACTCATAACAAGCAAAGTAAGATATTTCAAGCCTTTATTTGATATAATTTTGATGATTATGGCTTACAGCTTATGAAAACCCCAAATTCAGAATCTCAGAAAATTAGAATATTGTGAAAAGGTTCAGTATTGTAGGCTCAAAGTGTCAAACTCTAATCAGCTAAACACCTGCAAAGGGTTCCTGAGCCTTTAAATGGTCTCTCAGTCTGGTTCAGTTGAATTCACAATCATGGGGAAGACTGCTGACCTGACAGTTGTGCAGAAAACCATCATTGACACTCTCCACAAGGAGGGAAAGCCTCAAAAGGTAATTGCAAAAGAAGTTGGATGTTCTCAAAGTGCTGTATCAAAGCACATTAATAGAAAGTTAAGTGGAAGGGAAAAGTGTGGAAGAAAAAGGTGCACAAGCAGCAGGGATGACCGTAGCCTGGAGAGGATTGTCAGGAAAAGGCCATTCAAATGTGTGGGGGAGCTTCACAAGGAGTGGACTGAGGCTGGAGTTACTGCATCAAGAGCCACCACACACAGACAGGTCCTGGACATGGGCTTCAAATGTCAAATGTCTTACCTGGGCTAAAGAAAAAAGGAACTGGTCTGTTGCTCAGTGGTCCAAAGTCCTCTTTTCTGATGAGAGCAAATTTTGCATCTCATTTGGAAACCAAGGTCCCAGAGTCTGGAGGAAGAATGGAGAGGCACACAATCCAAGATGCTTGAAGTCCAGTGTGAAGTTTCCACAGTCTGTGTTGGTTTGGGGAGCCATGTCATTGGCTGGTGTCGGTCCACTGTGCTTTAATAAGTCCAGAGTCAACGCAGCCGTCTACCGGGACATTTTAGAGCACTTCATGCTTCCTTCAAGCTTTATGGAGATGCTGACTTCATTTTCCAGCAGGACTTGGCACCTGCCCACACTGCCAAATGTACCAAAACCTGGTTCAATGACCATGGTATTACTGTGCTTGATTGGCCAGCAAACTCGCCTGACCTGAACCCCATAGAGAATCTATGGGGCATTGCCAAGAGAAAGATGAGAGACATGAGACCAAACAATGCAGAAGAGCTGAAGGCCGCTATTGAAGCATCTTGGTCTTCCATAACACCTCAGCAGTGCCACAGGCTGATAGCATCCATGCCACGCTGCATTGAGGCAGTAATTAATGCAAAAGGGGCCCAAACCAAGTACTGAGTACATATGCATGATTATACTTTTCAGAGGGCCGACATTTCTGTATTTAAAATCCTTTTTTTTTATTGATTTCATGTAATATTCTAATTTTCTGAGATTCTGAATTTGGGTTCTCTTACGAGAGGTTCTCTCGTATTGCGTAAGCTAGCTTACGCTACGGGAAAGATTCATCTTTTCTGAGATATTGAAGCCAAAAAAATATCCTTAATTTTGTATCATTTGTCAACGCAGTGCAGCAAATGCAGACCTTGAGCGGGCTAGCTAGCGAGCTCATTGGTTGCTCTGCGGCAACTGCTGCAGCCTATAGACGAACTTGAGCGAACTCGCGTCCAATGAGAGGCGTCGCGCTTACTGCATCAAAGCCCGCCAAAATGGGCGTGGCTAGAGTGCATATAAGCGTAGTTCGTAGGCTGGAACCCTGATTTTCATCTCTTCAGCGAAGCTCTTCGCATCTCTGAACTGGAAGCCGCGTCGCCGTTCGAGGGGCATCTAGTAAGCTTGGACAGCACTCGAAGAAGCCAGCCGTCTCCGCCACCTTCAGCCATCCTGCGAGCTACGCCATCCGGCGACGTATCCTTTTTTAGAGCAAGCTAGTTCTTAACGAACTTCACAAAAGAGTAACGAGCGTCTTTTTTAAGATGCCTCGCACCACTTGCGCTTCATGTCACGCCCCTCTCAGCGCCGGAGACCGCCACATCATCTGCGCTCTCTGCCTAGGACTGGGGCATGCAGAGCTCGCCCTCGCTGAAGGTGGATGTGACCTCTGCGAGGAGCTTCTGATGTCGACCCTGCGGGCTCGACTCGAAGCGCTCAGAACCGAAGCCGCGCGCGCCTTCCGTTCGCCCAGCGCAGGAAAAGCGCCGCTCCCAAAGGCTGCCAGAACCGGTGATAGAAGCGACTGCCTCGCCGGAGCCTCTCCTCGAGCATCGCTCTCACCCTCCCCGCCCCGGGCGCGCAGTTGCCGCCCAGCGGCCGCACTGCGGCCATCTCAGAGGACGAGGTGGAGGATAAGGGCTGTTCCATCATGGCTCGGACAGCAGGAGTGGTCAGGCTCCCACGCCTCCTCCTCGGCCCAGGAATCCAGCAGGACCCGTGCGAGTCGAGGGGAACTAACACGCCTCCTCACACAGGCCGTCGACCGCCTCGGGCTCGAGTGGTCACCGCCCCTGAGCAGGCTCCCAACAGACTCGGCGGCTGCTTTCTTCAGAGCCGTCGCCGCGCAACACCAGCGGCCGGGCAGCTCCCTTCCTGCGGAACTCCACACTGAGCTTGCAAAGTCGTGGAGCAGCGCCTTTCTCGGCCAGGATCCGTTCCCACGTCTCCACCCCTCTGCGCCGATTGGGCGGCGCCACCGAGAAGGGCTACTCCTCCATCCCCCCGGTCGAGGATTCAGTAGCAGCACACCTTTGCCCGCCCTCCGCGAGATGGAGGTCTAAGCCAGTGCTCCCGTCTAAGGCCTGCAGAGCGACTTCAGCCTATGTTGGCCGCGCCTATTCCGCCGCCGGCCAAGCCAATCCAGTGTTCACCTCTACACACAAGCATTACACTTCCCGTGTCCCGATCAGAGCCCACTCACATAAAGCGGACACAGCCCGCTCGAGTGTTAGAGTCAATAAACGCGCTCACGAATACGTGCGCGCGCCTATTCTCTGCCCGCTCTGTCACACGGCCAGCAAACACTTCTCTGTATGTAAGTCCCGTGCCCGTGACTATGCTCGCAGCATCACTTAACAGATGTGACTCTTTCCCCATTCACCTCAATCGGAAGTCACTCACAGAACAGCCTGTCCCTGCTGTCTGCGAGCAGTCATACATAAGCACAGTAAGCGCTCACACATTCTGTTCAGCGCTGTGTGCAGCAATCAGGGCGATTTGGCCATTCACCCTCTAGCGTTACGCTTCAAAGCGTGGAAGCTATCCCAGGGATATCCAAATGGGTGTTAAGCACAATAAAACAGGGCTATTTGCTACAGTTCGATCGCGCCTCCCCGCTTCAGAGCGTGGCTCGAAACTATTGTGAACATGGAAGCAGCCTGCATGCTTCGCTCAGAAATAGCAAACCTTCTGTGCAAAAGGGCCATAGAGAAAGTGCCACCTTCGGCTGAGCGAGTCGGGGTTTTACAGCCGTTATTTTCTTGTTCCCAAGAAAGACGGCGGCCTCAGACCAATATTAGATCTCAAGGGTTTGAACAAGGTGCTTGCAAAAGACCGCTCAAAATGCTTACAATCAGGAAACTCCTCGCGCATACGCGCCAGGGGACTGGTTTATCTTTCTCGATCTGAAAGATGCCTACTTTCAGATTCAGATAAATCCCCGTCACAGGCCATTCTTGAGATTCGCCTTCGACGGCCAGGTTTATCAATACACCGTCCTTCCGTTTGGCCTGTCTTTAGCACCCCGTACTTTCACGAAGTGCATGGATGCGGCGCTCGAACCCCTGCGGAGTCAGGGCTTGCGAATTCTGAACAATTTGGACGACTGGCTGATTATGGCACAGTCACATACGGAGCTGCTGTCTCACAGAACAGTTCTCCTCAGCCATCTGAACAGTTTGGGTCTTGCAGTCAATTGGACCAAGAGCTCACTACAGCCCAGTCAGGCAATTTCCTTCCTTGGAATAGAACTAGACTCCGTGGCAATGACGGCTCGCTTATCTACACAGCTGCGCCGTGTTCAGCGACTAGCAGCGCCCTTTCAGATGAACAGCCTCACGCCTCTGAAAAAATTTCAGAGAGTGCTAGGTTACATGGCCTCAGCCGCAGCAGTACTTCAGCTGGGTTTACTGCGCCCGCTTCAGCATTGGCTAAACACCCGCGTCTCGCCGGGCTTGGGCCACAGGCCGCCAGCCGATCAAGGTGACTCAGACCTGTATTTCAGCTCTGCAGCCCTGGACAGTGGCCGAATGGTATCAGCGGGAGTGACGATGGGAGCTGTATCTCGCTGAAAGTCATCTCGACAGACGCGCCCAACACGGGTTGGGCGCGGTCTCGCGAGGGCTCTCCGGTTTTTGGCCTATGGTCAGTTCAGGAAAAGCTTCTTCACATAAATTGTCTGGAAATGATAGCAGTCGAGTACGCGCTGTGCGCTTTCTCCCGGTCATTCAGGGTCACCACGCCCTGGTCCGCTCGGACAACAGATCTGTGGTATCCTCCCTAAACCGTCAGGGCGGTGTCAGATCCAGGAACCTCTTCCATCTGACCAAACGCATACTGAGTTGGTCCCAGTGCCACCTGCGCCGCTGAGGGCAACGCACGTGCCAGGCCACCTGAACGACGGCCCAGACAGACTGTCCAGAGACAATATTCCTCCAGGGGAATGGTCCCTGCACGCTCAAACAGTCCAGAAGTTTGGCGCATATTCGGCAGAGCAGAGATAGACCTCTTTGCGCCAGAAGAGAACTCTCACTGCCCAATATTTTTCTCGATGCGAGGACGCCGCTAGCCCAGGACTGGCCCAACCGCCCACTTTACGCCTTCCCTCCCGCCTCGCTATTGCCACAGGTAATGCCGAGGATCAGGGAAGCAGCGCCACTCGGTGCTCCTCATAGCCCCGCTGGGAGAATCAGACATGGTTCCCGGAGCTTACGCAGCTGTCACTGACAGCGCGTGGCCCATCCCAGTGAGAGCAGATCTCCTCTCTCAAGCTCGCGGCACGATCTGGCATCCCCACCCAGAGCGCTGGGCGCTGCACGCGTGGGTGATCAACGACTACCCGTCGCTCTGCCAGAAGGGGTAATAAACACCATCATACACGCTAGAGCCCCTTCCATGAGAAGACTCTATGCGTCAAAATGGTGCACCGACAGAGACCTGGACCCACGGACATGTGGGGTGTCGTCGCTGCTCGTGTTTTTACAAGAGCTGCTGGATAAGGGCAGATCCCCATCCACGCTCAAAGTGTATGTGGCGGCCGTCGCAGCGTTTTCCGAACCCCTGCACGGCCAGTCACTGGTAAAAAACGAGCTGGTCATCCGCTCCCTCAAGGGAGCTAGAAGGATGAACCCCCCGCGCCCCCCATCGGTTCCTATCTGGGATCTTTCTATAGTTCTCGAAACTATGAAAGCCCCCCCTTTCGAACCGCTTCAATCCGTGGATTTGAAATACCTTTCACTCAAAACCGTTTTTCTGACTGCCCTGTCATCAGTCAAACGTGTGGGAGACCTTCACGCGCTGTCTGTCAGCGCTGCGTGTCTTGAGTTCGGACCAAGTGACTCCAAGGTCATTTTGAAGCCTAGACACGGCTATGTTCCCAAGGTGATCGGTCCTCCTTTCAGAGCACAGGTCATTTCCCTATCGGCGCTACCAGCATCCGATAGCGAACGCGACGCCAATCTCCTTTGCCCAGTCAGAGCACTGAGATTGTATACTGCGCGCTCCGCCTCTTTCAGACGCTCAGAGCAGCTTTTTGTTTCATTCGGAGGGCGCACCAAAGGTCTCGCCGCCTCGAAACAGACACTGTCTAGATGGATAGTGGACGCTATTGCTGCCGCATACGCGTCAAAAGACCTGCCATTCCCGTTGGGCATTAGGGCTCACTCCACTAGAGGCATGGCCTCATCGTGGGCATGGTCCAGCGGGATTTCCATTCACGACATATGTGTGGCAGCGGGCTGGGCTTCCCTCCACCTTTGTCAGATTTTACAATCTGGAAGTGCCCGCCCTGCAGGCAAAACTACTAACGGTTTAATACGCTACAGCTCCCTGGTGAGCTGCACTGATGGGATTCATTCCACACAGACCGGCACCGCCGCTCTGTCGCTCCCTTCCCACTATGTGCTTATGTATTACACACACACTGGCCCGCACTCTTGCCGGCCAAATATTATTTCCCCACTCACAAGGGCTCCCCGGACCCCCACCCCGGGGCTCATGCAGTGGATGCTTGGCACGCGACGGCGTTGACAATGGGTTCCCGTAAGCGTAAGCTAGCTTACGCAATACGAGAGAACCTCTCGTGAAGAGAACGAATCGGTTACCTAACGTAACCTCGGTTCTCTCTAGATGAGGGAACGAGTATTGCGTGAGCCGGCCGCGTTCGCGCCACGAGCTGACTTTCACTTCATTCAATGAAAACCAGGGTTCCAGCCTACAAACTACGCTTATATGCACTCTAGCCACGCCCATTTTGGCGGGCTTTGATGCAGTAGCGCGGACGCTCTCTCATTGGACGCGAGTTCGCCCAAGTTCGCTCTATAGGCTGCAGCAGTTGCCGCAGAGCAACCAATGAGCTCGCTAGCTAGCCCGCTCAAGGTCTGCAGTTGATGCACTGCGTTGACAAATGATACAAAATTAAGGATAATTTTTTGGCTTCAATATCTCAGAAAAGATGAATCTTTCCCGTAGCGTAAGCTAGCTTACGCAATACTCGTTCCCTCATCTAGAGAGAACCGAGGTTACGTTAGGTAACCGGTAAGCTGTAAGCCATAATCATCAAAATTATATCAAATAAAGGCTTGAAATATCTTACTTTGCTTGTAATGAGTCTATATAATATATTAGTTTCACCTTTTAAGTTGAATTACTGAAATTAATGAACTTTTGCACGATATTCTAATTTTTCGAGTTTCACCTGTATAATAAAAATAAGGTTTTACCATATTCTCATCACTGTACCATGATACTGCCACAGCAGGCTTTTAGAAAGGTAACTTGGATAAACTTCATCTTGTGCTGTGTAATGTAGAGACTGGAGAGACTGGTACTCTTCCAGCCTGTCCCAGCTGGTCTTCAGCTGATCTTGGTTGTTTGATCTTGGTGGTCAAAGCTGGATTAACTGGTCTCCCAGTATGTCCAAGCTGGTCTTTAACTAGTTGTGGTGGTTTCCCAGATTGTCTAAGCTGGTTTAGCTGGTCTCCTAGCCTGTCAAAGCTGGTCCTCAGCTGGTCTCCCAGCTTGACCAAGCTAGTTTAGCTTGTCTCCCAGTCTGTCCAAGCTGGTCTTCAGCTGGTCTTGATGGTCCCCCAGCCTGATTGATCCAAGATGGCGGCGCGGTAGCACGCAGCGGCCACTCCGGATCCACAATGGTGCTATTTTTGTTAAAAAAGCCCGACTTTTGCAACACATGGACATCGGAGCAACCGGTGTTCGTGTCTACCATCGCCAGACACTACTGAAATATAAGACTCATGCAAAAACCAAGCTGCATGATGACCTGCAGGAGGCGCCACGCCGTACTCGGCTTGCTGCGGAGACCAGGCCTCCAGCCCTCGGCGTCGCCTGATGCCGGTGGCCGGGGAGAGGACGTCGTAAGCGGTGTGCGAGAAAGCGGAAGCGTGAAAGAGGGCGGGGTCCATGCTAGGCTAAAAACAAACCCTAGCCGGCCAGCTCTCCCGCCTATCCTGCTCTCAAATGTTTGCTCCTGGACAATAAACTGGACTATATCCGACTCCAGCAGGCTACGCAGCGTGAGTTTAGAGACTGCTGCGTCTTTGTTTTCACGGAGACGTGGCTCAGCGACAGAGTTCCGGATGCCGCCATTCAGCTAGACGGGCTCGCCTCGCTTCGTGCCGACAGAAATACAGCTCTCTGCGGTAAGACTCGCGGTGGTGGCTTGTGTGTTTACGTCAACACGGAATGGTGCAAGAACTCTATGCTAGTCTCTAGTTACTGTTCATCGCTGTTGGAGCTTGTGACTGTTAGATGCAGACCTTTTTATCTACCACGGGAATTCACCACTGTTTGCATAACCGAGTTTACATTCCCCAGCGCTAACGCTAAGGAAGCGCTCTGTGAACTGTATGGGGCTATGAGCGAACTGCAGAACGCTCACCCCGACGGACTGTTTATTGTCGCCGGAGATTTCAACCATGCAAATCTCAAGACAGTGCTCCCTAAATTCCATCAGTATGTGGACTTTGCAACGAGAGGGGTGAACGCACTTGATCTTGTTTACACAAACATCCCAGGCGCGTACCGGGCGGAGCCCCGCCCCCACCTCGGCTACTCAGACCACATCTCTGTTATGTTAATTCCAGCATACAGACTGCTCGTCAGATGCACAAAACCGCTTCAGAAGCAGGTGAAAACCTGGCCAGCAGGAGCCATCTCTGCTCTTCAGGACTGTTTTGAGTGTACTGACTGGCACATGTTCAGGGAGGCTGCAACATATGGCAATTCTACCAACTTGGAGGAATACACAGCATCAGTGACCAGCTACATCAGCAAGTGCATTGATGATGTCACTTTCTCCAAGACCATCACCACTCCCAACCAGAAGCCGTGGATGACTGCGGAGGTGCGCACGCTGCTGAGGTCGCGAGACTCCGCCTTCAGAGCAGGCGATAAGGCAGCCCTAAGAACAGCTAGGGCCAAACTGTCACGGGCAATCAGAGAGGCAAAGCGCGCACACGCCCAGAGAATCCACAGTCACTTCCAGGACAGCGGTGACACGCGGCGCATGTGGAAGGGCATCCAGGCCATCACCAACTACAGGACAACATCAGTTGCCTGTGACAAAGATGCCTCCCTTCCAGATGCGCTGAACGACTTCTACGCTCGGTTTGAAGTGCAGAACGACGTGATGGCGAGGAAGTCCACCCCTCCTCCCAACGACCAGGTGCTCTGTCTTACCACGGCAGATGTGAGGAAAACTCTACGTAGAGTCAACCCACGGAAGGCTGCTGGACCAGACAACATTCCTGGCAGAGTGCTCAGAGGATGTGCAGACCAGCTAGCAGATGTTCTTACCGACATCTTCAACATCTCTCTGAGCAGCGCCGTTGTTCCAACGTGCTTCAAGGCCACCACCATCATCCCCATGCCAAAGAAGTCTTCAGTGTCCTGCCTCAACGACTACCGTCCCGTCGCACTTACACCCATCATCATGAAGTGCTTCGAGAGGCTCGTCATGAGGCAGATTAAGACCCAGCTGCCCCCTCACTAGACCCATTGCAGTTTGCCTATCGTTCAAACCGTTCAACGGATCGATGCCATCACCACAACCCTCCATCTGGCCCTCACCCACCTAGACAATAAGGACTCATACGTTCGAATGCTGTTCATAGATTTCAGCTCAGCATTCAACACAATCATTCCCCAGCACCTGATTGGAAAGCTGAACCTGCTGGGCCTGGACACCTCCCTCTGCAACTGGATCCTGGACTTCCTGACTGGGAGACCTCAGTCAGTCTGGATTGGGAACAGCATCTCCACCACCACCACACTGAGCACTGGGGCCCCCAGGGCTGTGTGCTCAGTCCACTGCTGTTCACTCTGCTGACTCACGACTGTGCAGCAATGCACAGCTCGAATCACATCATCAAGTTCGCCGATGACACGACCGTGGTGGGTCTCATCAGCAAGAACGACGAGTCAGCATACAGAGAGGAGGTGCAGCGGCTGACGAACTGGTGTAGAGCCAACAACCTGTCCCTGAATGTCGACAAAACAAAAGAGATGGTTGTTGACTTTAGGAGAGCACAAGGTGAACACACTCCGCTGAACATCGACGGCTCCTCTGTGGAGATCGTCAAGAGCACCAAATTCCTTGGTGTTCACCTGGCGGAGAACCTCACCTGGTCCCTCAACACCAGCTCTATCACCAAGAAAGCCCAGCAGCGTCTCTACTTTCTTCGAAGGCTGAGGAAAGCACATCTCCCAACCCCCATCCTCACTACATTCTATAGAGGGACTATTGAGAGCATCCTGAGCAGCTGCATCACTGCCTGGTTTGGGACTTGCACCGCTTCGGACCGCAAAGCCCTGCAGAGGATAGTGAGGACAGCTGAGAAGATCATTGGGGTCTCTCTTCCCTCCATCAAAGACATTTACAAAAAACACTGTATCCATAAAGCAACCAGCATTGTGGACGACCCCACACACCCCTCACACAAACTCTTTACCCTCCTCCCGTCTGGCAAGAGGTACCGAAGCATTCGGGCCCTCACGGCCAGACTGTGTAACAGCTTCTACCCCCAAGCCATCAGACTCCTCAGTACTCAGAGACTGGTTTGACACACACGTGTCCTGAGTTGCACTTTAATTACTGTCACTTTATAACTGTCTGCTACCTCAATAACTGCTATGTGCATAGAACATTATCTCATAGTATGTTATGTTTACATTTTTAGAAACTGTCATCTTTTTGCACTACTGAGTACTGGTCGGCGCTGCACTGTCTATTGTCCTGTTCATTGTCAGTAATTTGTTGTACTGTCCTGTACTTTTTGCACATGTTTGCATGTGCACTTTATATAGGTATATATAGGTAGTTTATATAGGTATTTTATTTCGTTGTGTAGTCTCATGTGGTCCTATGTTGGTCCTTTGTTGTTTTTATGTAGCACCATGGTCCTGGAGGAACGTTGTCTCGTTTTGCTGTGTACTGTACTAACTGTATATGGTTGAAACGACAATAAAAACCACTTGACTTGACTTGACTTGCTAAGCTGGTCTTCAGCTGATCTAGAATGTCTACCAGCCTGTCCTAGCTAGTTTTCACTGATCTTGGTGGTCTCCCAGCTTGACCAAGCTAGTTTAGCTTGTCTCCCATTCTGTCCAAGCTGGTCTTCCACTGGTCTAGATGGTCTCCCTGATTGTCCATGCTGGTGTTTATCTGGTCTAGATGGTCTCCCAGCCTGTCCAAGCTGGTCGGCCAGCTGGTCTTCCAGCTAAAAACCATCAAATAGACTGGCCTGGCCAGGCTGGGAGACCTGCTAAGACCAGCAAACAAATTTAAGCTGGTTTAAGATGCCTTTGCTTTCTGCATGGGAGACTTAAACAAAAGTCTCTATTTGCTTTCTATTGAATCTCATTGCTTTTAGACAATTGAGATATTAGAGAGATCTCATTGTACTGTTTCTATCCTCTTGATTCTTGCTTCAGAAAGAGTGCATCCTATCCATTAATTCTGTAACTGAGAACTTATTTGTTTGTGAAAAAGGGGTGTGGTTTGGGTTGTAAAATACGCAGACATGATTTTTCATGTTTGACTTTTTTAACAATAGAAATAACAATAACAAGATGGTGCCACGGATGGCTGCTGAGGAGCTCTCTAGCATTTTTGTTACTTTTGTTTGTTTGTCATGTTTTTTGTGATTCTTTCCTGATCAGTTTCACCAGGGATGAACTGCTGAATATTCGGCAGAGCATACCTGATAATTTTTTGCCGGTGTTTGATTATTCTGACGTTTTATTAGACATTTTATTCAATCCATCCATTCCTACTTACATCCATATGTTTTAACATATCCTACCTCTTCTTCAATACTGTCAAAGCTGGTCCTCAGCTGGTCTCCCAGCTTGACCAAGCTAGTTTAGCTTGTCTCCCAGTCTGTACAAGCTGGTCTTCAGCTGGTCTTGATGGTCCCCCAGCCTGCTAAGCTTGTCTTCAGCTGATCTAGAATGTCTACCAGCCTTACATACATAACTGTATATCTGTATATAAAATATTCGAACAACATTATTGCTCTATTGTATATTTCTCTTTTTTTTTATCTGTTATACTTTTTTTATGTCACTATATGTATATACTGTATGTTTAAATATATATTTTTGTATGTACACTATATATATATATATATATATATATATATATATATATATATATATGGTTACTGTAAAGAGTGTTTATTTCACAAGTAAGCCTTTAATTAATAAACTCCAGCACTTTACAGCTTCACAATGACTCAACAGCTTCTCAATAACTCATCAGCTTCACAATAAGGTCTCTTGTCTTTAACTCTCCCTGCTTCTTGTCGGTGGTGTGGTCCTTTTATACTGCTCTCCCGAAGCTCACTGCTTTCTCTCTCTCCGGGCAGACACTTGACCACGCCCCCGCTGTCATAGTTGCATTCTCTTTGCACTGGAAGCTCCTGTCACCATGACAAATTCCTTGTATGTGTAAGCATATTTGGCAATAATGCTCATTCTGATTCTTAGTTGGAGGCGCAGTGGTGTTCTACAAGTGCTCCAAGAGACGCAAGCCAGGGAAGCACGCCGGTGCACTTGTGAAGCTTCATCAATGTGGATTTAGGACTGTGCTGCTGAGTACTGGTATTCATCTGGTAAATGTCCACGCTCTTGCCAAAAAAACAGATTAACTGCTTCTGCTCACTCAAACAAAAAGGACTTTTCACGAAAACCTGGCTGAATGAAGCCATCCCGGACAGTGTGCAACAGACTGAAAGTCTGCACTGACCAACTGGCCCCTATCTTCACAGAGATCTTCAATAGATCACTGGAGCAATGTGAAGTTCCCAGCTGCTTTAAATGCTCCACCATCATTCAGGTCCCCCCAAAAAACAAATCACAGGACTTAATGACTACAGACCTGTTTCCCTCATGTCTGTGTTCATGAAGTTATTTGAAAGACTGGTTTTGGCCTACTGAAGGACATCACTGAACCCTTACTAGACCCCCTTCTGTTTGCTTAGCTAGTAAAGAGGTCTGTGGATGATGCTGGGACTGGGACTGCATAATATCCTGCAATACCTCGACAGACCTAGGACTTATGCAAGGATCCAATTTGTGGACTTCAGTTTGTCTTCAATACCATCATGCCTGATCTTTCCCAACCACACTGACCCAGCTCTTTTCAGACGACACCACGGACATTGGCCTCCTCTGTGGCTGTGACGAGTATGCATACAGAAGTGAGGTAAAACAGCTGATTGTCTGGTGCAGTCACAACAACCTTGAGCTGAACATGCTCAAAACAGTGGTGACAGTTTCTGACCATTATGAACAGCACAGCAGTGGATTCATTCAAGTTCTTGGGCTCTACCATCTGAAGTGGGACACTCACATAGACTCCATTGTGAAGAAGGCTCAGCAGAGGTTGTACTTCCTTCGCTAGCTGAGGAAGTTCAACCTGCCACTGAAGCTGCTGACTCAGGTCTACTCAGCCATCATTGAGTCTATCATGAGTACATCTTTAACTGTCTGGTTTGGTTCAGTCACCAAAGGAAACTACAATGGACAGTCAGGACTGCTGAGAGGATTATTGGTGCCCCCTGCCCACCCTCCAGTACCTGTATGTCTCCAGAGTGAGGAAGCGTGCAGGTAGAATCACTCTGGACCCCACACACCCTGCCCACTCCCTTTTGAAGTGTTGCCCTCTGGCAGGCACTACAGAGCACTCAGCGCCAGGACAACCAGGCATCAGAACAGTTTTTACCCTCAGGCCATTTACCACATGAACAATTAAACTGTCTTCAGGACTCCCATAGTGCAATAATGTATTAAAATGTCATGTACATTTGTAAATTCACTCATATTTAGGGTTGTCAGACATCCGGTTTTCCCGAGGACAGTCTCGTATTTTAGCATGTTTTCTAGTATCCCCACTTATTCTGAAAAAATCTTGTTTTGTCCCATATTTCCCCTCTCCTAAAATTTCTCTGTTGCCTACGCAGCATTCTCAGTGACGTGAGTATTCTAATTTACATTTATTTACATTTACGCATTTGGCAGACACTTTTATCCAAAGCTACTTACAGAGCACTTATTACAGGGACAATCCCCCTGGAGCAACCTGGAGTTAAGTGCCTTGCTCAACGACACAATGGTGGTGGCTGTGGGGCTCGAACCAGCGTCCTTCTGATTACCAGATTACCAGTTATGTGCTTAGACCACTACACCACCACCACTCCATGGTAGCTAAAGTAATTAAAGGTAGCCAAGGATATGGCTTGTAAAACCAAAAAAATCACACCATGTTATTTGAAGTACATGACTGGATTAATCTATCCAGTCACAATCCCCTGTCAATAGATGTCCAGTTAGTGAACTGATTGAAGAGTCAGTTTGATTAGAACACACAGATGAAATTGTAGCTGGAAATATGTCAATGAAGCATGCATGTACATTTAATGAGGATCTTCAAAAATAGTTTACATTTCTAAAATATAAGTTACAGACAGAGCCTAGTAAAGTAAGGTGTGAGATTTGTGGTGCTCCTTTTCCATCGCCCATGGAGGCCGCACCGAAATTGCACAGCATGTTCATACAAAAAAGTATGTGGATGATGCTAAAAGCAAGTGTGCCACACCAAGCATTTTTTTGGTGAAGCAAAATTATGAATCTGACAAGGTGCACATAAGTGAAGGACTTTTTGCTTTTTATTCTGTTGTGCATAGCCATAGTTTTGGCTTTGCACTCAAGCAAACAGCCACTTTTCACAGAGCAATGGAAATCATAGAGCAAGACTGCATATCAGCAACAGAAGTGGCTTTGCCCATTCATGACCTGAGAAAAGTCTTGCAGGCCAAGCTAGAGGAATCATTCATACCGTCTGACATTAAAAAGCAGATGGAAGCCCTGGTTGAAGCTGGTGACATGCGAGCGGATGATTTATTTTGTGCACTGAGAAACTTTCATTCAGCATCAGTGGATTACCTCCAAAATTGGAGCCGCTAATTGGAGAACACAGAAAAACTTGAGTGGGCCCTACTGAGAGACATCCCAGAGTGGAAAGACATTCAGAGCAGCCTCGAACACGTCTAATCAAGAATCCCCGCTCTCGGTTTGATTGACAAAACCACGCTCTTTGTTGAGTGGGCTTGCGTGAAAAACATTGTCACTCGTCGCATCACTGAGTGGAACATGAACAAGACGGCTGTGTCTTAGAGACGGACAGACATTTTTCGTGAGCTGGAGAGAAAGACCATCAACTTCAGAGTCAAGGTCGTGGTGTTTGTTTTATGCCTTCCTGGGACATCTGCATCTGTGGAACGCTTGTTCTCATTAATGAACGCAGCATGGACACCTGATAAATCTCAACTCAGTGTAACAGTCATGAAGACAATGCTTTTCGTACATCTTAATTTTGGACTGGACTGCTATGCATTTTATGATAAACTCTTGAAAGACAAGCGCACACTTACAAAACTTGCTGCAAGCAAAAAGTACAAGGTTACAACAGTTACAGATACGGATGCACCCTCTTCTTCGCATTGATCTGCGCCTAGGTAAGGATATGTTAATTTCATTTTTGCTGGGAGGGGGCTGTCCTGTTTTCCACAAGCAGGAATTTGATCACCCTACTCATATTTAATTCAATAACTGTACATACCCCTACCTTGCACATATATTACCACTTGCACATGTACATACACCATTCTATGTCTTAAAAAAATGATATGTCCTACTTTTTGTATTTTTGTGTATACTCTTACATTATTTTATAATCTGCACCTCTATGAAATGTTCTGTGTGCACTTGCTTGTGTCTCCTATCACCAAAAAAAAAATCATTTTGTATGTGAGCACACTTGGCATTAAAGCTTATTCTGATTCTGATAATGAGCATGGGAACAATGTGTCTATCAGCAGTATGGACTGGAGTGTCAGTCTTACTTTTCCAACTGCATTCCGGGCCACTATATCCTCAGAACGTTGTTGACTGACAGGTGACAGAGAAAGCTTGTTCATGCCTGTGGGCACAGAACCTGCGGGAGGCCTTGATAAACACTCGGTTTGACTACCGAGGTCAGCTTTCTGTAGAGCAGGTGGAACTGAATTGACTGAAAGTCTGATGAAGTATTCCATTTCCCCAGGTTAAGCAGAGGCGCAGCCAATACAGATGAGCCGGAGAGGGCTAAACAAATAAACTGGAAAATGTATGTCTGCACAAATCACTCATGGGGAGTAATGATATCATTTGCTTCTGTTGATGTCTCTGTTGTGTTTAAGGAGTCATTATTGAGAAATACTACTGGGACTCTTTTTCTGTTGTAACGGCAGTGTGGAAATCGCAGATATGCTGTGTAATTCTTGTTATGCAGTTAGTACCATTTAAGTTGTTTAAAAAAAAAAAATGAAACAAATGAAAAAACAACACATGACCTATTCCATCATTTGGAGTCACTTTGACTTTTTCGAGCTCAGGCACTTAAACATTATTAAATATTTCTTGGTTATTTACACTATGGTAAGAAAATAAACAGAATGTGATGTAACAGGATGGAAATAAAGAGATTTTGAAAGATTGATATTATCATACTAATACATTTATCACACTGGATGGAATGTTTTCGAGAAAGAGAGACACCAATTAATACCTCAAAACATCACAGAATCCATAAACGCCACTGCTAATACTTATTGATGTATTATACAATGTTCTGGATGAATAATTTGTGAGATACAGTATATTACAACAGACAAATAGGATGGAAAGTGATATTGTGGACATTGGAAAAACATATATTTAACATAGTTACCAATTAAAACAATATTCTCCAGATTTATTTATTTAATTTTATTTATTTATTTATTTTACTTTTTGAGAAGAGAAAAGAAAAATGAAGAAACACATAGAATATTTCTTAATTAAGTGCCACTTTTTCATTTCAAATGTTAGTGCATAGCCCCTGGTCAAAAATGACCATATCTGCTCAAACCAATTCTTTAAAGGGTTCATTCAAAAATGAAAACTGCATGTTGCCCTAAACCCATATGAATTACTTTCTTCCATGTGACACAAAAGGAGATGTTAGGCAGAATGTTAGCCTCAGTTACCATTCACTTTCAATGTATGGAAAGAAGTATTTCAATGTATGTGACAACAAATGTGAAACATAATGTTTTTAACAGCTTATCCAATATGTCAAGATAAATAATGGGGACTCAAAAAAAGTTCAACTTTTGCTGGAGTTAATTCTACTGGTTTGATGTGTTGGATAAACGTTTAAACACTGGAGACCTTATAAGGGAACAGAACAGTTCTTGGTGTGTCAGAAGTGCAAAGACCTTTTGCTACAGAGGATATTCATTGTTCCTGTAATTACCAATGCATGCTTGGCCTTCGAACAAAATAACCTAAAAATAACCATGTATATACGTATATATATATATTCAGTATTTCCGTGGGTTTTCAAGAGCTGCAAGCTTAAAGATAGTGATGACTTTGAGGTCATTTCCATAGCAACAGCCAAACTATTTTGTTGTTTTCCATTGTTAGCTATGAATCCTGGTATGAACTTTGAAGTTAGCAGTTACAGTGCAGAAATTTTTCTCCAAATAAAGGCATTGTAGCATGACTCCTGGTATGACACATGGCATGAACTGACACACCCAATATTATGTTTCCTAATAAAAAAATAAGGCAAATAATAGCTCATTTACTCTTTTCACCTGGCGGTTAGGTTGTTTATGGCTTTACCCTGAAGCAGTTGGTGTTCTGATTAAACAGTGTGAGATGGATATCAACTAACACAATGTGTTTTTACCAGGAAAAGCGTGTTTTTCTCAACAGCGCTTCATATGATGACTAGAGTTACTAGATTTGCATTTCCTGTAGGAAGTGATGGTGCTTGCAAGGCAGGACAACAAAAGTGTTAAAGTATTAAGAAATACTTAGTCTTATAGCTTTGGTTCTGTGTTAATGAAATGCCACAAAGGGTCACTAAAGGTGCAACACTCTGTTTACGTCTTGTGGCTTTAATTATGAAAGAATTTTAATTTTAATGGATTGGCCCCATTCTCATCCATTGTAAGTGCCTCACTGTAACACAGATGTTTGCTTTTGGTTAAAGAAAGGAACAATTCAAAATGTATTTCTGTGGTAATCAACATTATGCCACAAATGCTGTTGTTTGAGCTTGTATTGAACAAGGAATATTCTTTAAAGGGTTAAGAACATCACTTGACCAGAATATTTTAGGAATATCAATACAGTGCTGCCCCGCAAGCACTATAATGATGATGTCTTTCTTTGGGTCATTGTCAAAATATGGTGACAAACATGTCCAATGAATTTTCAGTCATGAAAAAGATTTCAAATAGACAAGAAACCCCATTTAAAAGGCACAATCTTATAACCTAACCTTTTATCTAATAATATTAAATGGTTTGAATCTATATTATTTTCCACATTGTTTTAGAAATTATTTGTACATTTGTCAACTGCCTGAATTTTTTTTTTCTAGTACACCACTTTATTTACACCATGACATTTACAGATTATTTATGTTTATATTTATAAATTAATTTTGTTTTCTCAGATCAAACAACAGTGCAAAAAAATTGAAATAAAATAAGTCATTAATAATTTAAATAATTTAATAAGAATGTTGTCCCCTTTTAATGTCATTGGTTTTTATCAATGTTAAAAACTTTATTTTGAAATGACAAAAACTTTCCTCCAAGTTCAAAGTTCAGAGGAAGAAGAGGCTGCTCAAATGTGCATACAGTGATTTTCCCACCATGATAAAAAGCTTATTACATTGTAACTAATGTTTTCAAAATATATTTAAATATATAATTGGTGTCACATTGTTTAGTATTCATGTGAAATAATTTTAATGGGGGAAAAAATGATTTAATGGTTCTTGGTGTAGCAGAAGTTCAAAGATCTAATGCTACAGAGGATATTCATAATACCTGATTGTAGTCTGATTAGTAGTGTATGTTTGCTGAAAGCATCTTATGCTGCCTTCATGTGCTATCAGAATTATCCTCCTTCCTACTTCTGAAAAGGTAATTACGACCTGTAATTCAAGTGATTTGTTGTCAGGAAAAAAAAAAACGTTCATTTGTATATATTTACTGGGGAACTTTTATTTTGACAGCATAAAAAATATGACTCGTCTTGCAGACGATAATTGAATTTTGATAAACAAGCTATTTTATGGTGTAAAAATGTACAACATGCATTAAATGGTTGCTGATAGACATAAATGAATATGACCAAAACGATAAGCGCTAACAATTAGCTGTATTTAGAAAATGTAATAAAACCCATCTGTCACTACGATAGCGGACTGTCATCCGCCATGTTGACAGTTTAGGAATCTTCCCATCTCGAACGTTTGGGTATCATGATTATATCCGAGTTTCCCGGTGGTAGTTACAACCCTTGCTTCATTCGTTAAACAAAATAAAAAGATAAAATAAAGAACAACAGTCTAGTTATCCTTTATGAATAAAAATAATGTCAAAGTGTTAAAATAATTTTACCCTTAGCTTTTATGTGTGAAAACTGAACAGAGTTAAACTGAACTGAACATTTTTATATTTTGTAAATCTTAAAAGTCTTTTTTATTATCATTGTCTATCAACTGCATGTATTCACTCACTCATTGTTGTGCATGAATCCTCACTACTCTGATGTTTTGGTTTGGGCCATCTGAAAGCTCTCAAGTTTGGTGTAAGTACACTACGCAATATCACTGTGAAAATGATCTGGCTCTGCACATTGCCATGTTTTCCGCTTGCTACAGTGGTATGGCATTCATTAGAAGTCTTCAGACAGACTCAACATTGTGTAAAAGTGATGGATGTGAAATGTGAAAAGAATGATTTTTCACGTATGGTGTTATTGTTAGGTGATAATTAGGAAATTGTAGGAAATACACAAGTGGAGGACATTATTTTCAAACATACACCATGTAGGAATCTAATTTAGGAAAGACACAGTGGTTGGTCTCAACCGCAGGAATTAATTAAATACCCCCAAATTACATGATTATGGTCAGATGATTTTTACGGAATGTTTAGTCTGGATTAGTGTTTAGTTTAGTTGCAATTTGTTCCACCACAATTTTTAGGTCATTTTAAGACAATGTCTTAAAGTTTAAAAGGCTCATGATTAATAGCCAAATTTCAAACAGCCCTATTTCTTAGCATATAAGAATATATACAGGTTTTAAATGAAAAGTTCACCTCAAAATATTTATTTATAAAATATAAATAATATACTCATCCTCATACCATTTTGACACCACGTCATTATCTTTCTTCCATGAAAAATAAAATGAAATAAAACATAAATGCTCTTGTCCATACGCAGAAAGTGGAATGTGATTTATATTGTCAAGCTCCAAACGCTTCCCATCCACAAGATATCTCAAACCTCATTTGCGTTTGTGTTCGATTCATATTGCCGCCTATAGATGCATCACACTAGATTTGACATCACTGATGCCAATTACCTTTGTATTTTTCGTGAAGTGACTGATTGCGACACAGCAAGTTTGAAAGATTTGAGAATTACAAAGTTGAAAAGTTGAAGATTAACAGTAAACAACGACTTCACATTTCAGACTGTTTCTCGCATAAAGTTATCGTATGGTTTCGGAAGAATTGGAATAAAGTGCGCAAGTGGGGGCAGTGGTGGCTCAGTGGTTGAGGCTCAGGGTTACTGACCAGAAGGTCGGGGGTTCAAGCCCCAGCACCACCAAGATGCCACTGTTGGGCCCTTGAGCAAGGCACTTAACTCCAGGTTGCTCCGGGGGGGTTGTCCCTGTAATAAGTGCACTGTAAGTCGCTTTGGATAAAAGCGTCTGCCAAATGCATAAAATGTAAATGTAAGTGGAAATAACTACTTTTATATTCTTTTACTGCGTTTTTTGTTTTTGTTGATATTTTTCTGTTTGGAAATTTTCCGCATAGGGCCACATCCGCACTAATACGTTTTAGTTTGAAAATCTAAAAACTGAGTTTTTCAAAAATGCTCTCCCAAGTGTATACATTTGAAAATGCCATCTTTGCATTGAAGTGTGGACAGGGAAAATGGAGATATCTGAAAGCGATGACATATTTGTTGTCATGTGATGCAGTCATGTGATCCATTCAACCAAACACAATCAAGATGGTGGCCCATGTTGTAGTGGAGTTGTTGTGTCTGCTAATTGCTTTGATAGCATTGTTTAAGATAAATGTTAATTTGTACAACCTTCACATCGCATTCATTCAAAGGCAACGGAAAGTTTACTCGGAAATGCTGTCATGGAACACGAGGAACACGAGGACAATTGCGTTTCAGACTTAAGAGTTTTAAATTGGACGAGCAACATTTGGATAATGCTTGAAAACGGCAGTGTGGACGGAGAGCGTCTGAAAAAAAGGTCTCCTAAGCAACCAAATTGTCCCGGTTGCTAGGGAGGGTAGAGTCACATGGGGTAACCTCCTCGTGTTCACCATTATGTGGTTCACTCTTGGTGGGGTGATGTCATGGAGAATAGCGTAGGCCTCCACACGCACTATGTTTCCGCATTAATGCGCTCAACAAGCCACGTGATAAGATGCGTGTAAGATTGACGGTCTCAGACGCGGATGCAACTGAGATTCGTCCTCCGCTACCCAGATTGAGGTGAGTCACTATGCCACCACGAGGACTCAGAGCGCATTGGGAATTCCCAATTGGGGAGAAATAGTGGAGAAAATGTAAAATAAATACATTTATCCAGACTAATTTGGATGTGGGTTTTGAACAACGATAAGAAAATGACAGTATTTTCAATTTTGGGTAAAATATTCCTTTAAGACTATAACATACTACATAGGTTTGCTCGTGCCGACCTGAAAAGCATAGCATTTTGACTTATTCTGATTAATTAAAGTGGCAAAATATAAACTCTCAGTATTTTCTGCCTCACTGCTTTCAAAACAACATTTTATTCATGTTTTAACTGTATTCCTCCATCCTTGGAAACACCCAGCCTGAAGCAACATGTTATGTGCAACACATGGAGAAAGTAGCTAATTAGAGTGAGTTCACAAGGGTGAGCAAGCACTTTTCTTCAATTCCTCAGGCTAGGCTAAATTGTTTGACTTAATGATTCTTTTTTCTGAATATATTTAAATGTATTTATTTGCCCCATAGTCAAAGTCTCAGAAGCCATATAATACATTTCTTTCACCAGGCTTTAGGCAATACCCCCCTTCCTCTCTCTCTCTCTCTCTTTCTCTTTACACTGGCATCATGGCTGAAAGATTGCAGCTGCATTTGCCAGAATTAGATGCATTTGAGTTGTTTTTTGCATGTAAGCCAGACGTTTTGAGTGAAGGAGAAGTGTTTATGGACCGGCACATTGACATTTTATGTCTTGTTGTTCACCAGCTTTGTGACAAGTTTGACGTGTGTCTGAAGATGAAGGGTAGATAAGTTTAGCATTCATGATCCCTCCCCTCTGTGCCAGCACTTCCTAAACAGGGAACTGGCAGGTCTTTTTTGCCCAATTGTGCACTGAAGTCAATGACTGGCTTGGTCGTTGGAAGGTGAATACACACACTCTATTTTGAATCATCCAAATATGAAAATTCAGCATAGCATTAGTGCTTTGCATTATTTATACAAGAACGACAAAGAAACATGGAGTAATGTGAAAATACAGATCAGGCTCAAGTCATGGAGGAACATATTAAGGGGTGTACACAAATGTAAATTTTTACAGTTGCCAAACAACAGTGCAATTTTTCACATTCAAATCCACCTTTTTCCTAAACATGTGAGTGTTCAACGATTTATAACGGAAGCCTGTTTTCCTTTTCCAGTCTCTAGTTTTTTCACTCGCATCAGCAAACATGTATATATGACTCTATAACACAGTTAAAGGGAAAGGAGGTGGCGAGAATAATATAAATACTGTTTTAATAATAAACTTAACCTAAAGACAAACACACACACAGGTGTCAGGCAGCTGCCCGTAACTCTCTCTCTCTGTTGCACGGCCGTCTCCGATTGCCTTTATCCCTCTCAGGCTTCATCAGCCTAATTAGGGGCTGGGCCTGTGGAATCCCGACCCGGCCCCACCCTCTGTCCTACCACAGACTCCCTCCATTTTGGAGTTAAAATCAAATTTTTGAAAGTGTTAAATATGTACTTTACTCAGAGTGTACATTTTAAAACTGTGAAATTAGTAATTATAAAAAAGTATTTCTTGTTTCCTCTGCACACTTCATAATTTTTTACAGGGCACTCAAAACCCCTATGTAACAAGGTTCTTAAGATGGGGCAAGGTAGAGGCGGTAACCAGCTGAACAGACAACGTAACATTTTAATTACAAACTGAAATCAAACAAACAAAGATGAGCACACACATTCATGCATCTCTCTCTCGAACTAGCGTCTCTCAGCTCAGCCCCCCCGCCCATCTCTCTCCCACTGATTAGTCAACAAGCGCGTGTCATCACGGCCTGGCCACACCCCTGTCCTCGTCACACCCCTGTATATGACTGCATGAGGTAACATGTAAAGTATACTTAAACAAAGGTCTAGTACAACATAGAAAAGCATCCATAAAGCATCTTGAGAAAGGGCTTATAGTGCCACAGTTGACCAGGCATAAAAAGTGAAAAGATGAGCTCTTCCTCTTAAACATGAAAAGCATCAAAGTGCTCTACAAATGTAGTCTCCATTTGTGACACAATAAAAAAAACTCCTTTCTCAGAATTACTCAAACAATCTTAACAAACGCTGGCATCTCATCAACAAATAAGGGCAAACAACAAGATCCATATGATATTCAACCGTTTCTTGTCCGTCACAACATAAAATGTTTTAGTTACCTGCTTGCTGGTCCCTGAAGCTAGTAGGTATGGCTGCTGATCCTGGGTCTCAATGTGTCCCTCTTGGCTCCTGCAAGACTAAGGAAAAAGCAAAATACCATACTATGAGTTATACCCTCTTACGAAATTAACTACATAATGTTGTGCTATGTTTCACATTTAATAAAGTATTGTAATTACCTGGTGAAAAACAACTAGATGGCCCATGGCCTGTGCTGCACTAATCAGTATGTGCAAAGTATCAGGAAAGATGTGTCATTGTCCCATTCTGTCAGAAGCAAGATAGTTTGGCATCAATATGCATTTTCAGACAAAATGACTTTGCTTGATTGAAATTGCCCTACTTCAAGGTTATAATCCATTATTTGATGTTTTTATAAAGTATAATGGTAAATGGTCTGCACTTATATAGCGCTTTTTTTAACCTTAGAGGTTACCAAAGCTCTTTACACTGTGTCCCAATCACCCATTCACACTCACATTAATACACCAATGGCAGAGGAGCTGCCATGCAAGGCGCTAGCCTGCCTTTGGGAGCAACTTGGTTTCGGTGTCTTGCCGAAGGACACTTCGGCATGTGGAGTCATGTGGGCCGGGAATCGAACCGCCAAATCTGGGAGTTAATTTAACAGAAATCACATCGCCGATTGGCAGCCGACCCACTCTACCACCTGAGCCACAGCTGCCCAATTAACATGTTATGTATTCAGTATCGTGAGTCAACTCACTAAACTATTATATAAATATACATTTGGCCATTAACACTGTACCTGAATGCTCATTAAAGAATTCAGTGTATTGGTTACTTGCAGACTTCCGCAAAGGTTCAAGCTCTCATGAGGAAGTCAGGGTTGACTTGATCTGCTTCTCTGATGATCTTTTTTTGATAGAGACTCGGCCACTTTTCAAACAGTTTGGCAGCTGTTTCTGGTGCAAACAGGAGGCTTTAGTCCTGAAATATCTGTATAATCTGTATAACACTGCAATTCACCTTTAGATGGATTCTAACACATTACTTGCTCTTAAAAAATGTATGCATTTACATTTACATTTATGCATTTGGCAGACGCTTTTATCCAAAGCGACTTACAGTGCACTTATTACAGGGACAATCCCCCCAGAGCAACCTGGAGTTAAGTGCCTTGCTCAAGGACACAATGGTGGTGACTTTGGGGATCGAACCAGTGACCTTCTGATTAACATTTTACCAGTTATGTGCATTAGACCACTACACCACCACCACTCCAAATGTGATTTCAAATAAAATGACTATTTAAGCAACATTAATAAGGAGTATCCATCTACATCATCATACACATATATGACATATAAATAGCTTACATATCCTCTCTTGGAAAGTGGATCCGTAAGGTGCTACTACCCAATGCATATTTCTCTTTGGTAAGTCAACGAGGGATTCTCCTGCAAAACAGAAAAGATAAAAATAGTTAGTTTATGGACCTTTACAAATGTAATTGCTAGCTTATCTTCTCATGTGTGTAGTGATTTGACAGGCATCTCTAAAATGTGATAAAATCATTCAAATTAGTTTGGTGCTTATGAACATCTGTTCTTGAGCAATTTAAATTTGCAGAGTCTCACCGGGGCCAACACAGTAACTATGAAATATGCATGACTTATGATAACAGAGACAAAGACAAGAGGGATGTGACTAGTTGCACAGTTAAAGTGTAAAACAGTGTAAAAACAGAAATTGTACATTTGTTAGTGCTTGGTTGGAGAGACTCAAGTGGTTATCTGATCTTCAGATATAAAAATGTGTTTGAACAGGTAAACAATTTTACACTATATTCCAAATACTTTTTGTTAACAAAACTATAGAGACCTGGATGTTTGAATAACAACATATATAGATACTATAGCGTGTTGAACATAAGCTTACCCCTCAGATTCAACCATAAGTTCTGCAATGATGTTAACAATCTGCCTTCTAGTGCAGTCAGTCATTGTCCCACCTTCCTTATATTCATCAAACACCGATGTCTCACCAGGTTGTCAATCTGTTTAATTAGCTGAACCATTGAACCATTAAATCATTTTTTAAATATGATAACTTTAGCTCAGAACGATACTAAGTCTGTACACTAATAGTAGAGAGGATACACTTACATCTTTGGCTTAAGAACTTTGAAACTGTTCATCATTTCTTCACATTCATGGGTAGCTTTGATGTTTCACTGTCACTGCTGCTCATGGACCCAAAGCTTGAGCTCAGTCCATTACATGAGGAGAGAAAAACAGGGGTGTGCTGGAGTCTGAAGACAAAAAGGAATCACTCAACAGAATGACACTTTTAGAGTGAAATTAAAAACAGGCTGAGATTAATTCATTAAGCTCTTTTACACTGAAAGTCGTTGTTACAATCAAAGTCTAAGAAGGAGGCGTGAAGTTAGCCTATTTTGTTTGTTGGTTTGTTTGCTAAACGTTAACCTTAACTGTCGGAGTCCCAGTCATAGCGCTGCTGCATTCATCAGTAGTTTTGGAGGAGGACTCGTGGTTTGCATGTTGAAGGAAGATCTGTGGCAGGAAGACGCTGAGAGGATGACTGCACCAGCTCGGTCTTCTCGCAGTCAAAGACGGAGCAACTTTCTGCTCTTAAGTTTATTCTGTGCGCTGTCAAGTGCTTCATCAGATTTGTCGTGTTGACGGTCTTGGCAGCAATTATCTTGTCGCAAACATTGCATTGCACACAGTTGGCACTGAGTCTGGTAAAATGAAGCCACACTTTTGATTGACTTGGGGGTTGGGACACTTACACACTACAGCCTCACATATGAGCCGCATCTCTGGGCGTAAACGGCGTAATCTAGTGTTTTTCCTTGATGCCTAAACACAGCCAATCACCGACACTTTTAGATTTGGGCACATCTAGCATGCTACATGCTTATCACTGACATTGACAAGATTAACCCCTTAGGTATCGAAATTTGATACCGAACGACAACACATTTTTTGATACTCGATTGTTTAGAGGCAATTCGGTCAGTGCCTTGATTTGGTGTTATGAATTGATTGAACAATTTTCAGTGAATAATGAAATTCTCCTAACACAAACCTTTTGTATGACTTCTGAAGACTTGGAATGTAGGGCACAAGCCATTTTTGCTCACCATACCTTAGACACTATACACATTTGCTTTCATTGTTTGGAAAAGAGCATGTCGGAGATGTTCCACAGAATAAAGATAAGTGATACAGGTTTGAAATGACATGCGGTTGAATAAATTACTTTAGTAATTTAAAGGGTTCAATTTATAGGATATGTACATACTGATAAAATACATACCTTGAGGTGTGTAACTTTTTCAGCTTTA
Organism: Xyrauchen texanus; assembly: GCF_025860055.1. NCBI lineage: Eukaryota > Metazoa > Chordata > Actinopteri > Cypriniformes > Catostomidae > Xyrauchen > Xyrauchen texanus. Next base: position 44,673,556 of record NC_068289.1, on the reverse strand, counting down.
CTTTCTCCCATCCCATCTTAATATGCAGAAACAACTATAAGTAAGCCATTTGTAGGTTAATTCTCTCAAAAACCTTTGGTAGTATAACAATTCCTCCATCCAGCCCGACACAACAATATTAACTCAAATTATGTCATGAATTGGGAGCGGGTCTATCTGTTTGTTTGATCAACGAAAGAAAGGGATGTATTCAGAAGGCTGTTCGAAAATAATGTTTGTTTTTTGCAGTTCCATTCAGTGACACTAGTGGTACAGTGGTACACATGCCGCTTTAAATCAATGGGGTCAGACCTACAAACAGCTCTCATCAAACATTCAAAGGGGCCTCAAGGTGACTTTAAAATTAGTTATATTCAAATAAGGTAACTTCTTTTAATGGATGAAATCAACTAAAATCATGCTGTAACATATTATTTGACAGTTCCTTGAATTTCTGGAATCACTATTTAATTGTGACACTTCTAATTTTGGGGGCTTCAAATATTGCCTAAATTGGTTTGCAAAATGCATACATTTTAATGTACACCACTCAGGGGCTAATTCAAACAAAACAGCTATGTTAACCAAACTTGAACTTTCCTCTGTAGCATAGTGCAAAATTGTGTTTCCTGTCTACCACGTTCAAAAGAGTTTGAATAGAAGTGGATTGAGTATAGTGCGATCGCCTCTTTAGACTTGTTCTTGTAAGACTTGAGATTTTGCGGTGAAAAGAATTACAATTACTAAATTTAAATAATCATGGTGCAATGATATTTCAATACATTAAGCACCTGTTTAAAGTAGATTGTGGATAATACTTGCGAATCTGGATAATGAGAAGACGTGTGACCAATAGAAGATCGAAATGTCACACACTGAACTCTTGGCTCAATTCATAAAATACATATTTCAAAACTGTGTGTTTTATTTCTAAAAAGAGTAGACATATACAATATTCTAACATTTTTAATATAATATTATTTGTTAACTGTGATATATTATTTAAAACCAGAGGCCCTCGTGCTTGACATTATATCCTGGTCCGTTACGATGTGCGAAATAATTTAGTTTGCTCTAAGTGTGACCAGGGCTTAAGTAAATTCTCAAGTCACTTTTTATTTTATAATTCTTTTTGCCATCTAGTCACCCACAAATAAAAAGTTGTTTATTTGCATGTGACTAGACAACTAAACTGCTAAGTTTTTTTTTTCAGCAGGTGCAAATAATTTTAAGTGAATTCTCCCCTCAGAATTTTTTAATACATATCATGTGCCTCACCAGACAAATGAAACAGTGAGAGAAACCGAAGACAGAAAGTGTCACTTGATCCTACTGAGTTTTCACCTGTTTTCAAGGCAAGGCTCTATTGTCTGCCTGTTGAAATGCACAGCCTTGAAAACATGAGGGAAACGAATTGCTTTCGATTGCATAATTTATATTTTGTCCCTAAACCAAATGTATGGTAAAAGCTATTCTTGGTTCTTAGTCATGCTATGCTTGAATTATGAATTTATGTAAGTGTGGTTTGAGTAAATACTATTGAGTTGCAAACAGTTCTCAAATAGATTATTTATACAAAGAGCCCCAAAACATGTTTTTCTAAGCATCACGCACAGCTATTTTTATACACAACAACTGACACTTATATTTATGCAAAGAGGCTTACTATACACCTACAGGACCTTTGAAAATGTAACATATTATTCTAAAAATACTCCTCCACTCTGTTCAACTTCATGTACCCAGGATGTCCCTTCTTAAATGCCATTTCTGTCATTGGCCACTTGTATAAAACATCCGGGTATGTTGCAAGATGTTGCAATGCAGGGCTTGTTATATATTTTTCAAGTGGGTCACAGCATTGCTAATCTCACACAGCTAGAATTTTGGACTAACAACATAAAATCTGGGCCAGTCCCCTTACAAAAAACACAATATTTGCAGGATTACTGCAATCTATGTAGTAAAAAGTGCAGTTTTGTATAGTACAATGACAAACTGTACTACACTTACAATGCCTTTTAACTGCAGTACTGATATAGTACTGATGACAGTACGGAGCTGTAATGCCAAGTGTGCACACGTACACAAGGAATTTTTATTTTTTTTATTTTTTTGTGATAGGAGAAACAAGCAAGCGCACACAACATTACAGTTAGACACATAATATAATACAAGGTAAGAGTATAAATAGACATACAAAAAAATAGGACATATAACATAGAATGGTTTAAGTAGATGTGCAAGTGGTAATATATGTGCAAGGTAGGGGTATGTACAGTTATTGAATTAAATATGATTGAATTTGCATATGTACATGACATATATACATTATTGCACTATGGGAGTCCTGAAGGCAGTTTAATTGTTCATGTGTTAAATGGCCTGAGGATAAAAACTGTTGTCCTTGCGCTGAGTGCTCTGTAGCGCCAGTCAGAGGGCAACAGTTCAATTAGGGAGTGGGCAGGGCGTGTGTGGTGTGAGTGATTTTACCTGCACATTTCCTCACTCTAGAGTTTCCTTCTGTCTGATTTGGTGACTGAGCCAAACCAGACAGTTATAGATGTACTCAGGACAGACTCAATGAGGGCTGAGTAGAACTGAGTCAGCAGCTCCAGTGGCAGGTTGAACTTCCTCAGCTGGCGAAGGAAGTACAACCTCTGCTGAGCCTTCGTCACAATGGAGTCCATGTAAGTACAATTTTAAAGCAAATCAATGCAGTCGAGCTGTAGTTTGTGTAGTTCACCTGCAGTTCAGATTCATTAAATTGCAAATTCAGTTTTCACGTTGAACAAAACTGCAGTTCTAAAGCTGTACAGTTTAGTTGACTTGTTGCTTAGTTTTCCCACTAGTCAACATGTTGGGTTGGTGTCTACAAGTCAAGAATCACTTGTTCCACATGGTGATATCAAGAGGAATATTCTTTAGTCCACAAATTGTGTTCTGTGTCCATCCATCCATTCACCCTCTTATTTGGGTCCGGGTTGCAGGGGCAGCCATCTGAGCAGGGATACTCAGACTGCCCTCTCTCCAGCCACTTCAGCCAGCTCTCCTGGGAGGATACCGAGGTGTTCCCAGGACAGCCTAAAGATATAATCTCTCCAGCTTGTCTCCGTGGTCTCCTCCCAGATGGACATGCCCTGAATACCTCTACAGGGAGGTGTCCGGGGGGCATCCTAAGAAAGAATTTATTTCGATGCGGAGGAGCAGTGACTCTACTTTGATCCATTCCCGAATATCTGAGCTCCTTACCCTATCTTTAAGGCTGAGGCCAGACATCCTACGAAGGAAACTCATTTCCGCCGCTTCTATCCATGATTTCATCCTTTCGGTCATTACCCAAAGCTCATGACTGTGAGGGTAGGAACATAAATCGACTTGTAAATCGATAGCCTCAGCTCTCTTTTCACCACAAATGACCGGTACAATGCCCGCATAACTGCTGACGCTGCACCGATCCATCGGTCGATCTCATTCTCTATTCTTTAATCACTCGTGAATAAGACCTCGATATACTTAAACTCCTCCACCTGGGGCAGCCACTCATCTCCAACCTGAAAATGGCTCTCTACCCTTTTCCGGCCGAAGACAATGACTCGGAATTGAAGGTGCTGATCCTCATTCCTGCCGCTTAACACTCATCAGCAAACTGTCCCAATAAACACTGGAAGGCACTACCCGATAAAGCCAACATGACGGTCAATTCACATTTTCCAATTCACTTGACTTGCATGTTTTTGGACTGTTGGGGAAACTGGGGAACCTGGAGGAAATTTCCTACAAATGCACATTACTATACATCTTGAAAAATAAGACGTATGTGCTGTACATTGTCATATTTCAGCATTTAAAAAATATTTGATTAACTATAAAGTCTTGTGATTAAATATTTTAAACAACATTGTCAATAATGGGTGACCTATACATTAGAGTAGGCCTACTGCAGTTTAGAGTTAATTTACTGTTCTGTGTACTGAATGTACTGTATCACATGTCCATGACACTTGCTGTGATCATTTGTCAAGTCAAGTCATTTTTATTAATATAGCACTTTTTACAGCACACCTTGTTTCAAAGCAGCTTAAATAGGATTGTAAAATATGTATATAAATTAAATAATATTAGTATTTAGAGCCCCTGTGCGCAAGCTGAAAGCGACTGTGGCAAGGAACACAAAACTCCATAAGATTTTGGCTAATGGAGAAAAATAACCTTGGGAGAATCCAGACCCACTGTGGGGGCCAGTTCCGCCCTGGCTAAACATCATGAATATAATGCCAATATTAGTTATTTGTGTGCAGTGCAAGTCATGGTTTAAAATGTGTAAATTAAGAAAAGGTGCAATATGTAAAAGTTTTCATGTAATATTCACCTTCTTTTTTTTTTGCCAATGTGTGAACGACTTGAAATGCAACTTAAGAAATGAGCCTTTCCCAGACTTCCAAGGTTGCCTATTAAAGCCTGTAGACTGATTTTCATGCAAGAGAGCGGGTCGCTTTTCAAAATCCAAAGGATGTGATGCTTATGCATGCTCCCGAGAGCCTTGCCTCAGACAGTAGCTTCTCTTCCACTATTCAACAGCGACAACAGTTTGCAACACTAGGTAACGTTATCTTAGAGATGGAGTCCAGAAAACGGCCGGCTTTCAGCACAACACCAACTCCTACACAACTCCAGAGAAATCCAAACAAACAAACAAAAAACATTTATCTACTGAATTCCGTCTGACTAAGCGGAAATGTGATCTTGGTCGAGCGAAAACTAGAGTGAACATCGACAGGGCATTTGATTCCTGGAGGGACATTCGTCCGGTTTTGGGGATCAAAACCGACCCTGAATTGCCATTCTTCTTATTGGACAGGTAAACTTACATAACTGCAAAGCATGTGAATTATAGTGCCATAAGGATTGATCTGTGTAATTTTAGCTAACTTGATCTTGCCTGCTAATGCTGACGAATTGCAAGGTACCTTGCTTTGTATCTTTCAAATAATTTTAACGATCTTCTCTTTATACTAAAAGTCAGGATAATGTCAATGTTAATCTGTAATTATTCAGCAAGGTAAACTAAAATAATACATTAAATGAATGCTAGACATCCATTCATTAGTGAAACGTAACTTATACAGTTATATACAAAAATATATACAATCTATTATTATATAACAATAGAGCATCGATATATCAAAATGACAGTGTCAACATATTTATAATGTAGAGTCTATTTTATAAACAGCTACTGTCATCATCCACCAAATTTAGCTAACAGCTATTGATAAAGCTGGCTAGCTAGCAAACGCCGACATAGGCTATCGTATAAATGCAGTCAATGTATCATGCAAAGAAAAGTGATTACTTCAAACTACAGTCTTGCATAGTCATACCTAAATCCACATTTTGTTTTAGCCTGGTTCATCCTCTTTGTATGTCATTGTTTTGGTCGATGTTTGCATCCCTATGCAGTATGTGCGCGATCACGAGGTGATCAGGTAGCTGGTTGCAGTTCACGTAATGGCCACAGGTGTCATTAATAACAAGGGTTTCTGAATCTTACATGCTGCACCTTTAAGTAAGAGTTACGGTCCATAGTTTTAAAAGTACATTTTAAGATGAATGACTAATGTCTTTGAAGTTCATCCTGTATTAACTGCAGAAGTTTACATAGATGCATTGTCCTTTGTTAGTTGGCAATGAATGCTTTTGTTGGCAATTAAATGATAATCTATGTATTCCATTTCAAGTGTGTAGTCCATCAATAGACAAAGAGATGCAGGCAGAAATTAATGAGCTGCATCACAGTTCTATCTGCAGGTCATTTCAGTGAGGTTCAGTGGGGTCCATCATAAGTCCAAGGTTCAGGCAGTGGAATATGAAGTATCCGATTTCTTACAGATGTAGTTGGCATCAGTTCATCCTCTGAAATCAAAAGACTCTCTCATCTCTCAGTGACACGTAGCAGTGGAGTCCGACACCAAGCATGAACGGAGCTGGATCTGGCAGGCTCTGGTAACCTCAGGATATAAATTCTGAGGTTGAAACCTGGAAACAAATAGAATAATATTAGCGTAGATGCCATTACATTTTATGCAGAGTTATAGATTATGATGGATGTTTCTTGTTCCAGCAGACCTAACTAAAGCAGCCAATTGTGAGTTGATGGATAAATTAGGTGTATGCCTGGCTAAATAGATGAGTCTTTAGTCTAAACTCAAACTGAGTGAGTCTGCATCCTAAACATTGTTAGGGAGACTATTCTATAGTTTTTGTGGATTTTGATATTCTTGGAATTATTAACAAGCCAGAATTTTGTCATCATAACATGAAGGAATATAGCGTGTCAGTAGGTCACTTAAGTACTGTGAAGCTAGACCATTCAAAGCTTTGTATGTAGTTCACAGAATTTTTAAATTAATATGAGATTTGGAGGTCTGGGTAGCTCAGCGAGTTTTGACGCTGACTACCACCCCTGGAGTCACAAGTTTAAATCCAAGGTGTGCTGAGTGACTCCAGCCAGGTCTCACCAAATTGGCCTGGTTGCTAGGAAGGGTAGAGTCACATATCCTTCTCGTGGTCGCGATTAGTGGTTCTCAATGGGGCGCATGGTAAGTTGTGCTTGTATCGCGGAGAGTAGCATGAGCCTCCACGTGCGGAGTCACCGCGGTGTCATGTACAACGAGCCACGTGATAAGATGCGCCGATTGACGATCTCAGAAGCAGAGGCAACTGAGACTTGTAACCGCGCCACCACGAGGACGTGGGATAGTGGGAATTGGGCATTCAAAATTGAGAAAAGGGTATACATATATATATATATATATATATAATATGAAATTTAACAGGTAGCCAATGTAACGATGATAAAATTGTTCTAATATGATCATATTTCTTGGTTCTAGTCAGCACTCTGGCAGCTGCATTTTGAACCAATTTAAGTTTATTTATGCTGTTTTTCAAAGGACATATTTGCATCAAATATAACACCGAAGATCTTTGCTGAAGAAGATGAAATTATATTTAAGTGGCTTATTTTTAGAGGTTTTTGGTCCAATCATTAGTACCTCTGTTTTGTCGGAATTGACTAGAAGGAAATTTCTGGCCATCCAATCTTTGATTTCATTGACACACTCTGCTAATTTGGAGAATTGTGAATTTTCATTGGGTTAAGAAGAAATATAAAATTGGGTATCGTCGGCATAACATTGGAAACTTATTTCATGATTCCTGACAATATCTCCCTGGGGAAGCATGTATATGGAAAAAAGCAGAGGTCCTAAAACCGATCCCTGTGGCACTCCATACTTAACTTTTGTTTGATTTGACAATTCCTCATTTACACATACAAAGTGGTAGTGGTCAGATAAATAGGACCTAAACCATGATAATGCAGGTCCTCCAATGCCAACATAATTCTCCAGCCTATTCAAGAGAATGTCGTGATCAATCATGTTGAAGGCAGCACTAAGATCTGAAAGCTCTAGAAGAGAAATGGAGCCGTGATCAGATGATAAGAGCAAGTCATTTGTAACTCTGATAAGCGCAGTTTCTGTACTGTGATGGGGCCTAAATCCTGACTGAAATTGTCCATTTCTCTGTAGAAATGAACATAGTTGGGAGGACACTACATTTTTTAGTATTTATGACATAAAAGGTAGATTTGAAAATGGTCTGTAATTAGCCAATTCTCTAGGATCAAGCTGTGGCTTCTTAATAAGTGGTGTGATAACTGCTAATTTAAAGTTTCTTGGAACATGTCCTAAGGATAGTAAGAGGGGATGCTTTGCATTGGCCCAAAATACAATGTTAGAGGTCTTTTATGTTATTATTAGAAGTGTAAAAATATTTTCGGTTCATTACTGTGGCGGGCCGCCACAGTCTAGGAAATTAATGGGAAACACTGTTACTATACACTTCTGACCTCCTTTAAATGAATCCTGAGAATGAATATATATATAGATGGGTAAAGCATTTGAAATCAGACCAGTCGAGATATGTGTTTTTCTTCTGCATTTACAGTGGTGACCTCATTCCTTTCTCTGCTCCCTATCAATGATGCAGAAGGCTGGAAATCTCCAGAGAAGCTTTCAATGCTCATGTGTCCGCAGTCACCTTGTTCATCCCTTCTGTCAGGCTAACAGAAATGTTTATATTTAGCTACTGATTGCAATACTACATGATGGCGAGGAAGAGATTTTTATGAGGTTTACAGTTGAGGGAAAACCAGGTGAAAGTGTGCTCAGTGGTTACTCTATCATGTCTCACAAGAAAAAAAAGGCATGCATGTTTGGAATGATATAAGATGAGTAATTGATGACATTTGAAATTTTTGGTGAGATATTCCTTTAAAGAGTTTGATACATATTCCATATAATCCTGCTGAAAGATGTATTCATTTGGATTTTTAGCACTGTGAATGATTGACAGCGTGATAAGAATTTGGGGCACAGTGCTCTATCACTTAAGTAACCATTGGTGTTCCAACACTTTTTGATATTCACAGCATATCCGTAGAAGTCTTTTTGTCAAAATGTGCACTGATGCAATCTGGTGCAATATTTTAAATTCCTTCTGACGTCTTTCTGTTTATATGACAAAAAGTCCAGAGTTTGGAAATGTTTTAACATTTTCACCTCAAGGTGAGATAAAGCAGACAGGGTTGCTTCTTGTTCAATGATGTGGATTATTTAATTTACCATAAAATAATCACATCGCGAATGCAAAGCTATATTCAAAGCAAAACTATATTCAAAGCAAAACTATATTCTGTCGTAGACAGTGCTGGGAAGTAACGTATTATGTGTAATCTGGATTATGCAATTAGATTACAAAAACCAAGAATTTGTAATTAGATAGATTACATTTTGAAATACTCCTAATCAGATTACAGTTACTTTTTATGGATTACATGAATACATATTAATCAGGTAAAAGCAGTAAATGCTGATGCCAAGGTTTATAGTGAATTAGTTTGAAAATGTATTTAATTGCTTTAGAAGACGGATTAAACCATTGGAGTTTTATGGATTACCCCACCATGGACAAACAGACATATCTCCATCAAAATATCTTTGTTTGTGGTCCACGGAAGAAAGAGAGTCACATAAGTTTAAGACGGCTTAAGGATAAGTAAATGATGAGAGAATTATCCTTTATGGGTGAACTATTTCTTTAAAATGCAAATTGTGAGATTATGTTTCTGACTACAGTTGTAGTCATGTCATTTGTAATCAGTACCATATTACAATTCAGAAGTAATTTACCCAGCACTGTCTGTAGATTTGGATAAAAGTGTCTGCCAAATGCATAAATGTAGATTAGTTCTGACATTATTCCCTCTTGTATTCCATTGAAAGTGCCATAACTCAAAGTACGATTTTTGCTTTAAATATTATTACATTTTTTATGGCACAAATGCTGTTGACAGAGCTTAACTTCTGAGCTTGTACTTAAACCCAGATTCTGACATACTTAAAAAAAACTAATTCTTCCCCTTGATTAATAATGATGGGGAAACCAATAAACATTGCACTTCTAAAAAAAAAGATATAATTTGCACTATTGATTTCTCCCCATTTGTTTTTCCAATTTGATCTGGACACATAGCTCAATGGACAACCATAGATGCATATCAGATTGTTGTGTGCTACATAATTAAAACTGAACAGGTTTATGAATAATGTAACAATGCATTGCATATAATTTATTCAAAATATTATTATCTGACTATTATTACATGAAAGCATTTTAATTAAGATGTTACTGGGTGAAATTAATTGTAGGTACTGGAACTTTTAAAAAAATGTGCTATTACTTTCTCATAGTGGTGCCAGGGAGAAAATGACTGGATTTGCCACATTCTCATTAAATTCAGTAATATGTCAAAAAGCTTAATCTGATCCATGTAATCTACATGTGAAGCTTTATGGTGAAAATTTTCAAATTAATTAAACAAAAGAGCTCCAAAACTAATGTTAACAAACACAAATTTTGATTTCAAAATATGTATTAGTGTATTATGCTGTACAATTTTTGTTCATTGTGAGTTCATGTTAACTAATGTTAACAAATGCAACCATATTGTAAAGTATTGCCATTATATTTTATATTTATATATAAAATAAATATTTAGTGTATGTGTTAATATTTATATATAAAATATGTAATATTTTCAAATTAAATGTTTTACAAGAACTACTTTTCGGTCAACTGAAGATAAACAAATAGTGGAAACTGCGGCTTGTTTTCACATGGGAAGTTGTTACAAGGGCTATATCTCAGTAATTACAAGGTTTAAAAACAAATTACACAAATGCTTGTTTTTTATAATTTTTTTTGTAGTGGTTTTGTTTCAAACACCTAATTTAAACCCCTCTTAAATGATGGTAATTGTGTTAGTTCTATCCTCTAAATGTCCAGTATATTGTAATAGATGTTTGGTTAACAAGTGAACATAATAAAACCACATAAGCATATGGTAAGTGCAAACAATAATGGTATATTTTAAATGACAGGTTGAACAGGAGCAGGGTATTTCAAAAGAGAAATTTCAGGCTGCAGCAGGTTGTTTTATGTGTTGTAATTTGATCAAATTAGGGTAGGCCAAAACAATAGTTAGATTTTTGTGTGTTATAACCTTTTTTTTTTTTTTTTTTTTTTTTGCAGTTTCATACATTGATTTGTGTTTCACAATTGTTTAACTCTTAAGAAATTGCAGTAAAACTTATAAGAGGCTGTTTAATGACATGTTTAATTTGTGACACCTTACCCATAGAGAGACAACATCACCAGCAAATAGGGCACATTGTCTCAAAACGTCAATGTTTGTTTAATAAACTGGCCAATAACCCCAAGACTTTAAGGTGTGTGTCTACACAGAAATCAATTAACATAAAGCCTACCCGGAGGCTTTGGAGTAAAAAATGTGACCGCTTTCCCCAATCTCCTCTGGGCCCTTTACATGCAAAGCACAATCTGTTTTAATGTCCTTGTTTCAGTCAACAATAGTTCAATCGAAAACAAAACTTTTCCATTAAACTTTTTCATTTATGATGATTTAAGGTGTGCTTTGCATTTGAGCTCCTGTCTAAAAAATAATAATATATATATATATATATATATATATATATATATATATATATATATATATATATAATTCATTATTATTATTATTATTTTCATTAATGTTTACTCTAAATTAATGATCTGCAGCCAAGCCAACGTATGTAGTTTACAGATATAATTAAAAACAACAAATTATCATTTTTATCTTACAAATGTAATCATCCGTTGTGTTTACAGCCAATCTGTTTCGCCTTTGTGTGCTCCGCTAATCAGAGTCGTCTCTTGAGTTCAGCCTCCCGTCCTGATTGACAGTTTGTGGGCGGTCCCTTCCCTCCTTCGGCCAATCAGAGTGTGTTTTTAAACACGTTGCGCGCTACCGACGGGCGACCTCGCGCGAGTAGTCTAGGCCGCTTGTGTGATCATACGGTCTATGCGGCATATACAATTCACTTCGTTCCCGGGAACATCAACGAGATTAGAGGTGGGCTTTCAACTTTTATTCCAATGGTGGACAGGGCTCCTTTGAATCTGCCTTGAGGTCTTCCTATCACCACGTTCAAACCCGTGAGTATTGACGTATTTAAACTCTTGCGTTTATTTTTAGACACGCGATATTTCGCGCGTGCTCCCACCGTGTTTATGTAACAGAAAGAAAAAAAAAAAAAACTGAAAAGAACCGCTTGTTGAGATTTTTTTATTTATTTAAATGAAACCTCCTTATAGCGCAATGCGGACGCAACTTGTTCTCATTTGTTAGTTTTATTATTTACACAAAGCAAGAAACAAATCTTTATTGTGGATATTAACCCACCTGCACTATTCGCAGGCAAAAATAATGTGGTCCAGTGCTGAACGAGAGCGCGCATATAGGAATAGAAACGCTCGTAGATTTCTTTATAATAATAATAATAAATGTTAAATGATAAAATTATATAAAATAAGTAATTTTGCAATAATGTAAGCGATACAATGTTGCCGCTCTAATAGGAAGTGGGGCATGCATAGCTGTCATAATGCAGTTCGAGCTCCGCGTGCGATTCAGCTGCGCTTAAAAACGCGACTGCAGAAAACCAGCGGGACGCACTAGTGGATATATAAAGAAATAAATAGCATTTGACTTGAAGGGATGACGCTATTTGGATGTTTTTTTCTGTGAAAAAGAAAGAAATAAAGAAAAAAGAAGCTAGAACATTTTGGATGCAATCCTGGAACCATATTTGTGTCTTTTGATAATTAAATTGCACGACTATTGTGGGTGAAAAGTGCTTGTCTAAAACGGTATGGCAGAATTCGGACATCAAGTGGTGACCTGGCACCAGGAATGTATATTGTACCAAACGAAACAGTAATCAAACATTAATGTTGCCATAGACTGATTAAGTCCTGCAATATGCAAAATTATTACCATTTATTTTTTTTAGTGGTTGGTTTCAAAATCTCTAGGCAGCAATAAACAAGGTCAACACGAGCCATGTTCAACCTCAATGCCAGTGAACCCATATTTAATGTAGTCTTGGTTGTCTTTTCTTTTTCCTTACATAGTTTTGTTCATAGTTATTGAGGATGAGTGCATGTCACGCAATCGTTTCATGTTGTCATCTACCTAATTTGTCTAACTGCTACAAAGTATCAGATGAATTTGTGTGTATTTGTGAGTTTGATGTCAACAAGGAGAAATTGGATAATATCATTATCTGTATCAGACATTGAAAACCCCTATATTGGTCATCCACTATCAATTAGAATGCCAAGCCAGCTCTATTATCCTGACTTGCTGCATAAGTTAATTAATGCAGAGCTCTTAATGGTCTCATATAGAATAATTTTAGTGATGTGGCAGATCAGCAGCCATCAAAGCAGCTTAACTACCCAACCTCAGAGTAACCTGTGAGATAACCAGTGAATGTGTGCAGCGGATGATGGGCTGCTGTTGTGTCTCTGCGGAAAATTAGTGCATGATTCACTTAGAGACGGCCAGTCGCATACTGCTCACAACTCCTTAGTCAGATATGCCCTAAAGGCTCAAAGCTCATATTTGTGTTCTAATAATGGCTCCGCTGCATGAATCAGATGGGGACTGACATTATAAGCAGAGTATGTGGCAGAGGAAATAAAGTTTCCACTGGTAAGATTACCATCCAAATGCAATACTGCTTATGTTTGGACTATCAACCACCCTGATTGTTTAAAAGTATTATCAAGTGTTTTGTCTTGTTTTCCGTTAAAAATGATCAAAAAATCTTAGAAGATATGATAGAAACGTATAAGATATTCAGACTTGCTTTCAGAGAATGTATCTTGAGTGTAAGTGTATTTTGTATATAAGTATATTTTTTTCATATTTCTGCCAGTGCGGTAAAGACAAAATACACTTGTATTCAGTATATATTCTAAATATATATACAAGTCTAAATATCTTATATGTTGCTTCTCAGGTAAATGTATCTTGTTAAGGATTTTTTATTTTTTTAAATATAAAATCTATATAAAATATTATATTCAACATTCTCTAATTTTTTTTCTCCTGCAGTATAGCTCCTAAAGTAAATGTACGTAAGGAGTTTTAGATATTTATATTGGAAAACAAACCAAAAAAGACATCAATAACCAATTTCTTTTTTTTTGCATTGTATATTGGGCTAAGACTATACTCTCAACTTTTTGTTCACTTCTAACAACTCACAAAAAAAAACCTCTCTTCTTAACAGCTGCGTATCATGGATTTTCTTCACTATAAGATAAACACTGTGACACTTATATTATGATTCACTTAGTCACAAGCCATCATGTTAAAATCTAGCTGCAGCGAGCATGCAAAGTACGAGTGTCTCTGTGCGAGAGGTTGTATTAGCCGGTAGACGTTTGAAACTCTCTCGCTCTGTTTTTCACAAGACTCATGTAAGTGGATCTGACTGCACAGAGAAATGCCACAACCCTCTTCCTTATTATTTAAACTTTAATAAAGGATGCATTAAACATGTTTCGCCAGGCTTTTTCATTTTTAGATGCTCTGACATGCAAGTTTTGCTCAAGCGGAATGTCAGATCCAGCTTCGTTTTATTTCACGTCAGGAAAGCTGTTTTGGGAAGTTTGGAGTGCATCTGGACTGTGAGTGGTTTTCTTTCTCTCCTCAATCAGACGTGAGCTGAAGTGCTGCTTTTGCGCTTCATCATTAGAATTTCATTTACATTTACATTTATGCATTTGGCAGACGCTTTTATCCAAAGCGACTTACAGTGCAGTTATTACAGGGACAATCCCCCCGGAGCAACCTGGAGTTAAGTGCCTTGCTCAAGGGCCCAACAGTGGCATCTTGGTGGTGCTGGGGCTTGAACCCCCGACCTTCTGGTCAGTAACCCTGAGCCTCAACCACTGAGCCGCCACTGCCCCATATGATCTTGTGTTCCGTTAAATGAGATCAAACGACTATTCGACAATGAAAATTCTTGTAGACAATTTTTGATTGTCGACATTGTCGATAACGTTGTGTAATTGTTTCAACCTCAATTAGAACATGCCACATTTAGAATTTTCTTTAAAAACATATGTTTAATCATATAGTACATGACCTATGGAAGCGGAACTTTATGCATTGCTATGTGGTCTGAGACTATATCACACCGATTTAGCAGTGATATAAACAGATCTAGTGCTGCGCACGCAGACCTCAACACATGGTGTGCAAAACACCAAGACGGTGACAATCCCATTTTCTTTATAATGAACAGGAGATTTTGAGTAGAAAATGAAATTAAGATTGCACAAAACAAGAAGTTACACTATGCTTCAACAAATTTAACAATACAACTGCATGAATAAACTTGCAAGTTGTGATTTAAGCTCATTAATTATTCAAGCCCAGTGCATGCTGGGAACACCAGCTTCGAAAAGTTAAGTAAAATGTACCTATTCTATTTACCAGTGAAATTTACTTAAATTAGCAGATAAATATAACAAAGTTTTCTACTTTAGGATTAATACATGATGATGTACTTTTAAAAATAACAAACAATCATAAATAATATTTCTATCGAGTGAAGTTTAAGATGCCATTTATTTGACAAATGTAAAACAGAAAGTAATGTCTCTCTCTTTAGCGTAGGCCCTGTCCGGCGGTCCGAGGGAGTTGTACCCGGAACCGTCATGTCCTGCCAGATATAGGAGGCAGGGGCGAGGAGCCTACCCCCAACTGGTGGTGGTGGGGTGGTGGAGGTTGCCGTGTTAGCACACTGAAACAGCAATGTGATAGATTGTGAGCAGACTTATAAAGCAATGGCTTACATGCGATTGGCTCGGAATTACCCAGCTAATGATGTGATGACGTACAGCTGCTAGTCTTCTCGCTAAAGCTACGCTGCGCTTCCATTTACTTATAAGCTAGAGCATTCATTTTTACATGTTTGAATGTAGAATTTACTTAACATTTTCAAGTTCATGCTTTATTGAAATGTAGAAAGTACTTCATCGTTTATGCTATATTTACTTACCTCAAAATAATATTTTTTTTCAGTGACAGCTTGTTGTAGGATCAAGACATTGTGTACATGAGCAGTGCATCAGCTAATCATTTTTCGACTGGCTAATTTACTATGACGTGGAGAGATTCCTGTGCTGTGATCATTATTGGTTAGACGAAGGCGAGTTTAGCCACAGGGCTTACAAAATGTGCCACTGACTATTGGATGTCCCACTTAATGTCAAGTTCAGAGTTGAAGGTTAGGCTTAGCTGTGCATTTGTTCTACTCTGTGGCACAGTGTTGCACAAAACATGTCAGATTAAATTTGATCTTGCTTGAATTCATTTATAATTTGTGTCAGTGCTCATCAGACGATTTCCAAAAAACTATATGCAAGACTTTTTATACTTTTATAAAAACTACATTACGCAACATTTTGCGTACAATCAATTAGGGCTAGGTAATGAGCTGTAGCTAAAACATATATCCTAATATTTTCTAAAATGGTTCAATCAGAGGAACCATCATTTCAAGCCATTATAGCCAAGCAGATTAAAATAGTTTTATACGGTAAAATATTTCGTTAAACAATAGGCTAATCAAGGCACGTTTTCCCACATTGCTTTTTTGCTAAATGAAGTTCATAAGTATTTAACACTGATTGTGCACCTATAAAACGATACACAGTAATAAATATTTACCTACATTTATTTTTATTATAGTGCTTTAATACAGGAAAAATAAAACCCGGAGACTTATGTGATCATTTATGAGTGATTCAAACGAAATGTTTTGAATTGATTTATTGAAACAGGCAGTTTGTACTGATTCACTGAAATGGTTCAAACTTATCTACTTTAAAAAAGTTTGCTACTGAAGTTCAAATCGGAAGCTATTAAAATGACTTAATGCTTTCATGCCCGAATGTCACGAGAGAAGGATTGTGAAACTAGTTTTATGGTGCTTTTTAAGAATCTCAGTGGCCAAATAAAAAAAGCATTCAAATCATTATGATATTTACAATGTCGCTTAATTTTGTTGCACTAGCAAATATATTGTAAATTATCAGTCTTTGGTTATTCTGGCCTCACTCAAAAGAGCCTTACTTTTTCTGGACGTTTTCTGGATGCATTTGATGTACAATTAGTCAGGTGGAAACTACCAGCGCTAATTAGTACAGTTAGTCCAGAGGGAAGATATGAACAGGGGCAGTAAATACAGAAAGTTATGGTATGGTGTAATGCACAGAAATAATGAACGTTGAAAGAAGCAGCGACGTGTGTCACACTATGAAAGATGCAGCATTATATGTGGCTGCACTCTGCTCCCATTCTGATCCATGCATTTGAAAAATCAGCAACATCATTAATACTTCAAACATGTAAGGATGTTTCAAGTGAATTTAAAAGCGAAAAACAGAAACCACAGTGATTGTTTTGCAGAAATTTGGAGAAAGGGCAGTATGAATCTCTTGCTGAGTTTAAAACTGTGTTTCTGATATTGATGATAACCTATTCTACATAGTGTCTGGGCTTGTTTTCATCATGAAATGTTCCTTGAAATATAATGATAAAGAGATTCATAGTTGTTCTGTTTGATTTAATTAGCATTTTAACTATGGATATGTATTGTTTTTTTTTTTTTTTATACTCTGCGTGGTATTGGTCAATGAAACTTCTTTTTTTTTTTTTATTGAGTTTTATGCAGAGTTACTGTCCCAACTTTAACCAGTCAGACCATAAGGGATACCATCGCAACCAATGACAAAATTGAAAATATTTGGAAAAAGTTGTTGAAAAGTCATGCAAATATAGTGTTTTAATGATCAATCATTGCTGTCACTTTCCGAGTACCTATCCCTAGTTTTAAGGGATGCTTTAAGAAAGCTGTGTTGCGTGATATAAAACGCTTTTTTGTTGTGAAACAAAGGACTGTTGTACTTTTTTCTAAGACTGTTTCTTTATTGGCAAGAGTTTTTTTAATGTTTTATTTTTTGCTTTTTCATTAAGTTTTTCTTCAGTTCTTTCAAAGACCTCAAAGCCATAAATTACGAAACAGCAATTTTATGTATGATGGTCTCTGGCCTTGCTGTTAAATTCAGCAGCTCTGTTAAACCATTCGTCTTGCCATTGTGGTCTGTCATTCTGTTAAAATTTGGAAAGTGTGACTCAAAGGTGTGTTAAAGCTGTTGTATAAAGTTTTAATACTAGATTTATTGGACTGGAAGTATTGACCCTTTGGTGAGTTCGGTCTACTAAAGGCTGGGGGTTGGGTCGGTCTTCTTTAAGCCGACTAATTGGGCAGCAGCATGGCCCATGGAGTAAGTAGAACTGGATACAGGGTTTTGTCATGGGCCTGGTGATGAAACCAAAGCTAACATGGCCGGGACATCCTTAAAGCATCCTAGAGGGCAAATCATTGCTGCCCCAGCTCTTCACCAGAAAATCTGGGCAATAAAGAAACTGCATATTTGTAGTGATTACTCACACTTGAGTAAGTTTGTATGTTAAGACCTCGGTTGCATAATTCCTCTTAGAAAAAATAAAAAGCCTAAAAGTACACCAGTCGTATTAGATGCACTTTGAAGGGCTGGGGCATGGCAAACATGCATTTTTTTTATAGGGCTGAAACGTTTAGTTGACGTTATTAACAACGTCGACAATAAAATATTGTCTACAAAAATTGGCATTGTCGAATAGATGTTTCATCTCATTTAACGTAACATGAGATCATATTAAAGTCTAATGATGGTGCGCAAGAGGAGCGCTTCAACTCGCATCTGATTGAGTAGAGGAAGAAGTCACAGTCCAGACACACTCCAAAATTTCCAAATAGTTTCAGGTGATGTAGATCAGAAATTATGAGGAAATTATACAAAATTACAAACTAAGACAAATACAGAAGCTCTCTCGTTGTGGAATAAGCAGAGCTGGAGCTGCCTTTCCTCTTATGCTTAAAAACTGTATGTCAGAGCATCTTTAAAGGAAACACCTACCGTCATATCTTTAATGCATCCTTTATTAAAGTTAAAATAATAAGGGTGCAGGATATGTAAATAAGTACCAACTCCAAAACTGGCATTTCTCTGTGCGGTCGGCACCTCTTATGATTCATCCGATCAATCTTACAAGGGAGAAATTTAAACTGCACACGGCTGATGCACAGTCTAATGCAGGGATGCTTGTCCCTCACGCACAATTACTGCAGCTAGATTATAACGTGATTGCACACAGCGTAGTGAATCATAACATAACATGTTGCTGTGTGTATCTTATCGGGAATAAAATCTGCGATACACAGCTCTTTTAAGAAGAGTTTGAAGAGTTAAAGATGGATCGAAATCAAGTGATTTCGCCCACTAAACACTGCAACAAAACACGTTTTTGATTTGTTGTTATTTTGGCTTGTTTTCCAATATAAATATCTAAAACTAATTTAAAACAATGTACATTTACTTAAGCAGCTATATGAATAATTGGTTAAGAGCTAATGATTAATCGTTGTAATAATCGTTGAATAATCTTTCTTTATAATCATTAGCTTAGTTGATTAATCATAATAATCGTTAGTTGCAGCCTTAATTTGTAAGCCGTTTTGTATCTTCTTATACACAAGGAATCAACCCTCTATAAAGAAAGGGGAAAATGGCTTCCAGATAATGACAATGTCTGGATCTATGAAGCATGTCTGCTGACTTCTTCATCAGACGAGATTCTCAGAACACTCTCAAAAATGCATTGTATAGCATTTTAAAGGGATAGTTCACCCAAAAATGACAATTCTGACATAATTTACTCATCCTTATGTTGTTCCAAACCAGATGACTTTCTTATGTAAAATAAATGGAGTCTATTACTATAGTATATATTACTATACTATTACTATATAATTACTATAATTTATATTTTTTAACCAAAATCTATTGTATGCCTTCGGAACATACACACACACACACAAAAAAAGAAAAAACCTGAACTTTACTGAATTTGATTCAGTCGTGGACAGTGGTTCCACGTGTTTTGATATGCATATTCTTATCTTAAAATTACGGTGTAATCTCAACAAAAACACTATATGGTCAAAGAACCTCGTTGAATTGGGTAAACCCAACAAAATTAGACATATGAATGTAACTGTGGTGTCTGTGGCACTACAGCAGGGGTCTGCCAGTTATTGTTTGATTTCTAATACATTTTTGTAAAAAAAAAAAAATATTTGTAAAATATGCATTAAACAGAAATGCAATATTAAGTCAATTTCAACCAAAGCTAAAGTTAAGCAGCTAATATTCTGCTGTTTCATTGTTCCCAGATTAAAATGTATTAAGTTAAATTAATATGAATTGTACAAGTATGTGACTTTGTACATCATTAACGATTACATTAATGGCTTTGCAAAGCAAGCATTATAAAGTAAGCAAACACATTAATATGCTACTATACAAAAGTTATATTATGCCAGGCTTAAAATTCAACACTTGTCAATAATACATGTTATAGGGGGTGTGTCGTTGATCCATCCATTAAGGGCTCCTGGATCTGAAAATGGTTTTGACTCTTGGCATGGACAATTTTGTGATACTTTCGAGTCCTTTTTAAGGTTTTAAGTGAGTCGTTATCAGTTGCCATTGTATTGAAAAGATTGATCGGAATACATCTTCTAAAGTAAGCCATACGGATTGAAACGACAGGAGTAGGTGGGTAAAACAAAATGATTCACCCAGAAATGAAAATTCTGTCATGATATAATGTAAATGCTGTTAACACTACCTGACAGTTTAGAGGGTGAATTCATTTGTACGAATGGAATTAAGCACTCAAATTTGGAGTGACAACCATATTTAGCTGCAGTGTGTACATGGCCTAAATAAAGCTTCTTGTCCACATCTGTCGTAATAGTGCACGTCACAACAATTCAGCTCTTTGTATCCAATGCAGTGAGATAACAACAGTGGACAAGCACATAACTGCAAGTCATATGTGTGCTGTTTCATTCTCAAGAAGTCATGATAGGGGAAGACATGCATCTTAGAAGGAATGAATGATACATGAATAATACACGTGGGTTTGAGTGCCTCTGGGAAAACGGCTCACTATGTTTTTGCACAAATCTACACTGAGTGCTCTAATATCTGGTTGTAAATGGCATAGACTGTCCCGGTTGGTACACAGAGTTCTCTGTGAGTGAAAAGCCCCATGTCAAGCCTGCAATGTAGGGTTGTTTTACCAGCTAAATATGGTCGTTTATAGTGTCTTATGCTTGTTGTTTTGACTAGTGTTATCAAGCTCTGATTACTTAAATAAAATAGTTTTTTGCAGTTTCGTTTTACTGAATGGAAATTATAGTAGGTAGTATCTTGACTACAGTTAGAATTAAGCAGTTACCCTGAGCTACTCTGTTTCATAATGGGCGTAAAGGTACAGTTCTCCCAAAAATGAAGATCATTATTTACTCACCCTCATGACTTTCTTTTCTCTGTGGAACACTAAAGGGGATGTTAGACAGAATGACAGCCTCAGACAACATTAACTCTCATTGTATGGCAAAAAGATGCAATAAAAGTGATTGGTGACTTAAGGCTGTCAGTCCCTAATATTCTGCCTACCATATCCTTTTGTGTTCTTCAGAGGAATGCCATACAGGTTTAAAACAACAAGAGGGTGTGTAAATGGACAATTTAGCATGAAGTAACCCTGGGTAAAGGAATCGCCGAAAACGTACTTTGATTAAAAAGTGTATACATACACACTCCTGAACTAAGATTTACTTTCTCTGGCCTGTCCTGCTGTCTCCACTAGTGTTGAGAAGCTGTAGGGAGCATCTGAGCATTTTTGCCATTCACTGATAGGGTGACGGTGGATTCCCTGGAAGCCATTGTTCTGTTGGAGGCAGCAAAGGCCATCTGCTCTTTCCTCTGCATCACTATACAATCTGCCTCACTGTTTTTGTCCACTCTCTGTCCCCCACTGCAATGTCAGATGCTTATCAAGACTGCATCACACACTCTTCTGGCACGCAGTGAAGGTTCAGTCATAGTGTGCACACTGTTTGTGTATCCATTGTCTTCTTGTCTTTATCTCTGAGATTGTGGTAATGTAGTGACTTGGCATCATAAAAAGTTGTGGTGATGTAACTAGGGTTGCCACTGTTTTACCGGTTTTACTCTGTAAAAGGGACAACACAGGTGTGAAATTGTATACCGGGAACTTCCAATATCAATACAATAACCTAACGAATAGAATAGCCTTAAATAAAGAATGGTTGCCAAATGAAGAGTTTGCGACCCATGATAAATGAACCTAAATAACGCATTGTAAGCCAGATATTCTTGACCAACATATCAAATTAGACCGGCAGCAAAGTGCAGGCACTGACGGAAGATGTTTAATTGCAGGTAGCGAATATAATGTGCATGGTTGGTAACTGTAAGACATCTCTGATATGGAATGACACAAGAAATGCTGTTAGACACACAGACTAGTGCTTGAAGCAACACGCTTTATTATATTTTTAAGAACAGATGACAGAAAAGCTGTCTATGCGCATGTCTGACGTGTTGTTTGTTCGGAGGTGTGCAGTCTCGTGGAACATGCTTATGTAAAGTGTTCTCACTCTTTCAATGTTTCAGTCTTCTGAAATTATTTAGCAAGAATAGCATCGTCTATAATAATGCTGCAAAAGACCTCAGACCATCTCTGCTCAGGAGGTGCTTTGTGGTCAGTTTGCTTTATTTCCACAGTGCAGTTAGTTGTGAGCGCAACTCTGCAGGGTCACTTTATATATAGCCTATACATCTGTGATTATATCATAAAATAATAATCACCTCAATCACCTTGGTGATTTATATTTCTGTGATTATTATCATCATTATAATGATTATGTTTACATTTATAATAGTTTTTAGGTCTTAATATGTATTAGTGATTTTCCACCAGATGGAAAGGTGGTTATATATGATTTATTTTTTACCACTTTGTTATTTTAATTGCTTTTTCTTTTAGTTTGAAGTGCAATTTAATTTAAAAATGTCTTTGGTTCAATTTCTTTTTATTTTTGTTTTATAAATCAATTTAATTTTCAATTCAGAATCACTAAAGCAAGAATATTTACCGATCCCTCAGCTGGTGGATTGATGATGTAATTGGATATTGTGATATACATACACACACTGGTGGCCAGAAGTTTGGAATTATGTACAGATGTACTTATGGAAAGAAATTGGTACTTTTATTCACCAAAGTGGCATTCAACTGATCACAATGTATAGTCAGGACGTTAATAATGTGAAAAATTACTATTACAATTTGAAAAACATTTTCAGAACTTCTTAAAATACTTCAAAGAGTTCTCATCAAAAAATAATCCACATGCAGCAATGACAGCGTTTGTCGTCCTTAAGCCATTTTGCTACAACTTTGGAGGTATGCTTGGGGTCATTGTCCATTTGGAAGACCCATTTGCGACCAGAGGTTTAACTTTCTGGCTGATGTCTTGAGATGTTGCTTCAATACATCCACATCATTTTCCTTCCTCATGATGCCATCTAATTTGTGATGTGTACCAGTCCCTCCTGAAGCAAAGCACCTCCACAACATGTTGCTGCCACCCCCATGCTTCACGGTTGGGATGGTGTTCTTCAGCTTGCAATCCTCATCCTTTTTCATCCAAACATACTGATCAAAATCATTATGACCATTTTGTTTCATCAGACCAGAGGACATTTCTCCAAAAAGTAAGATCTTTGTCCCAATGTGCAATTTAAAAACTCTAGTGTGGATTTTTTTTATGGCCATTTGGAGCAGCGGCTTCTTCCTGTCTGAGCAGCCTTTCAGGTTATGTCGATATAGGACTCATTTTACTGTGGATATAGATACTTGTCTACCTGTTTACTCCAGCATCTTCACAAGGTCCAAGCTGCTTAAAGGCACAATTAATTTGTAGTGTACGTAGCATAGTTAGCAGAGATGTCCTCAACTGAGCTGTCCTCTTCTTTTCATTGCTGTCATGACTACACCCAGTTAGAGGTGTGAATCTTCACTTGCCTCACGATTCGATTACGATTCAGAGGGTAACAATTTGATGATAAAACTATTCTCGATGCATCGCGATTCATCTTGTCCTCCAATTCTTTTATTAATAATGAGCAGTTACTGTTACATTTGAATCTGTGATGAGGGATGTCCAGGAACCGCAGGTGATGGCCACTCGGCAGCCAATACTCATCGACTCCATCACTCTAGATTTTGTGTCACTGTACAGAACAGGTATAGCGGTGTCTGTGGAAAAACTCTGAGAAGGGATTCTGTATCTCAGCTCCAGGGTATGGAGAAGGAAGCGAAAGCCGGTGTTTTCCACGACCGAGTAAGGGCGGAGATCCTTTGCAATAAATGTGGCAAAGAACTGTGTGATGATCTTTGCCTTTTCAGAGTTCTGAGGTAAATTAGATACCATTACTTGTTGTATTGTTGGCTGATTAGCAGTGTTTTGCGGGGTTGCTCCTAACTTTATCTCTGGGTGAAAAGGGAGATGTGATTTCTCATATTTGTTTTGTTGCCGAAGTATTTAATCTTGGTTTGACATATCTTGCACACAGCATATTTTTTATCAAGCTCATTTTTCTACTTATCTTAGTAATAACCGAAATGTGCCCAAATATCTGCTTTCAAGAAGTTAGGAGCATTTTTAAGCACCGGCTGCTGCTCTCCCTCTGCCATGTCTCCTATTTACGAACATCAGACGCAAGTGCTTTGATTCCAGAGGACATGGGCAACTTTTTTATTAATATTTAATAAAATTACGTACTTTTATTTAAACAGGCATATACTGTATATGATATTTAATTAAATGTTTTAAAAATCGATTCTTTTGTTTTTATGCATCGATGCAAAATCGTTCACGCCAGTATCATGATGTATCGTAAAAATTATTATATTCCACAGCTCTACTCGCAGTTCCTTATTGTTTTTGACCAATGAGTCGGTATATGTTTTCCCCCCTTTCTATGCTTGATTTCTACTTAAGGGCAGAGGTCGTTTTTTTTTAATGCTGACATGGACATTGTCTTGGTTACTAAACTACTCCGCTGAGTTAAGGAACACTGCTGTCATGAGGTACTTCATAATTCCCTTCTCTCTCATTTGTGAGGATGTATGGACCTGAAATGCTGTTTTCCACCCCTGGCCACCTGACCGGTCCCTTACAGCACAGATGCTGAAGAGAAGTTGGAATTAGTATTGGCTGATGAAAAAATAATGTTAACGGCACTCTTGACAGGATGTGAGAATGGGCTGATTTTCAGACGCTAGTATGTTTTTATTTGATTCCGTTATTGTCAGAGCTATGGTGCAGCAGTTGAAGGTTTACTGCAATGCTCATTGGAGGGATACAGGTTCAAGTCCAGCCTGCAATGTTTTTTTTCTTTTTTTTTTTTCCTTTTTTTGTGAGGTTTGTGGCACACAAATTACACTCTTCGTGCTTCAAGTAGGTAGTTATTGCTGATTCAGAACATCCATGGCTTACCTGTCAGTGCTTAACACAATTTCATTGTATATCAGCACATAAATATAGCACATAAATAATGCAGTAGCAGTGCTGATTTCACACTAACAAGAATAAGTTTGGCATATTGCCTTCCACGGGCACGTTCAGTGTTAGGTTTTACTCATCCACCATCCTTCAGTGTTAACATGGCAATATAATCTAGAGGTGCCAATTATTTAAATTAACTATTACAATGATACCACAGTTGGTTATAAATGTAACGCTGAACATTCTATCAGTGTAATTGAATGAGAGATTTTCAAACTTAAATTGTAAGTATTTTTTCTTTTATCAGTTTTGCTATGTTTTCAATTGTCATCCACAATAGAACATTGTTTTTCTCCACAGAAAATTTAGCATTTCTAAAAAGCTCTCCATTACTGCATAATTTAGAAAACAATGACATAGGGAATCTTAAAACTGATTTTTCTAACAAAAACAAATTTGTCTGGATGTGGCCAAAAGTTTACATTCTTTTTTGACATGGCATCTTAACAATGCAGCACTCCTGTGCAGATGTGGAAAAAGCAGCTGGATGCAGCGCAGTGATTAAAAATGTCCATAAAGCCAGTGTTTTAAAAGAGTGCAGACAGACACAAACAAGTTTGTTGTGAATGGCCCTTAAGGCTGTATTATCTACAATATCTACGTATTGTTTACGTTTCTTTAACATGGTTTGAGTTCAATTCCAGAAGTTTAATACTTAGTAAAGTGTTTACAAAATTAGAGATCGACCGATAATCGTTTTTCTGATAGAATCGGATATAATTTTTGTAATATCGGATCGCCGATAAATGGCTCCATCTGGTGGGTGTTTCAGAAATTGAACGCAATACCGCCATTACAGGGCTGCATGTGATGGGAAACAACCCTGTGTTCACAGGTAAAATAACTTGCTTTTACAATTTGTTTCTTGAATTTAAACTTTATTCAACATAGCAGGCATTCATGCTCAAGTGAGTCTGTAACATAAATGCTTGATTTGTAGTTTAGGGTTAACAAAGGGTTAAAATAACACCTAAGAAACGGAGGTGAACACATGTATCGAAAAGACAAATCTTGTGAACTGCCAAAGACGTAACATTACATTAATCAAATCGAAGAGACTTGAATGAGTGCATGTTGGAAATAAAATGGTTTATTTTAATTCTCTGTTGCCTGTGCTCATTAGCCTTGTAAAACTGCCTTTGGCCAGGTTGATGCCTAAATGACATGTTTTGACAGAATGCCCACCATATGTTGCCAGCTGCTTTAAACAAGATCTTCTGTTTTTTTTTTATTCCCTAAATGATATTAACATTACTGTTTCATTTTATTTTCGCTATGAATTATCATCTACGTAATTACAGCTATGTGGAAATTAATTTATTATCTCTGTGACACGTTAGCGTATAATTTTTGCATAAACGCATAGAAATTCATGGTGCAAAATACCAGCGTCACAATAAATGTGTCTAAAATTGCTTCGTGTTGGGTGACAATGAGTGTTGATGAGATGTGCTTGTCATTTAGTGCCAGGTAGGCTACAGCTGTGCTGCTCACTGTAAAACACCAAAAATAGTGCTCTTTCAGGAGGTATTTCGTTAGGCAGCTGCTATAATTTAGACTTACAAAGACATTTGTAATAATTCTGATGCCTTTCTGGATGGACTCTCAGAGTAAATACAACAATGCATTTACTGTTTGTCACTTTCCTGAGAATGTGTACTTATTCCTAATAAATGCTTAATAAACAACACCTACATCTTTAAACTTAAAACTTTAGTTTAAAATGGTCGATTATATTTATGCATAGTCGGTAGACTCGCTTCTACTTTATTTATGTTCTGTGTATGAAAACATCAGACATTTTCAATTAATTTTGCCTATTATTATTATTATTCATTATATAAAATAACAGAAGAAATTATGTTATATAGAAAACATGATATGTTATTATAGTTATTAGCATTTTCTCTGCTGGGACCTCTTAATAAATAAATAAATAAATGAATGTGAGATTTTACCTAGTTGAGTGCAAGCTCTATTTTGAACTTTTATAATGCAATTTTTTTTTTAATACAAATTTTATTAAATTGATTTAAAATTGGTTTGGCATATCGGCTATCGGACAAACAAATGTACAAAATAAATAAACAAATAATCGGTATCACATCAGTTGTAAAAAATCAATATCGGTCAATTTCTATACAAAACCCTTAATCAGAATGATTGAGAAATTTCAATACAGATATTCTAACAAATGACATTCTAGATTTCCTGTTTGTTTATTTGCTAAATGAACTGTACTTGCACGCCAGGAACTTTTCAGTTTATTTAATGGAATTCTTTCCTTTTTATTCTAGAGTCTCCTGAGGTACAGAATATCTATGATTACGATTGCATCAAGCTTTTTGGTGCAAAGGAAACAAATTCCTCTTTTACTTGAAATGCTTGAAAAGACTCGCTCACACACTCTTTTTCTCGCAGTAAAGCTATTGTGTTTTTGAGTTTTGACCCTCCTGTTTGTCATCAGGGTCACGATTCAGTGAGTGGGTTAGGATTTTGAACGTTGTCCGATAATGAAACCGGAATACCAAAACAATGTCAACTGAAATGAGGTGCATTTTGGACAAGCAGAGGGTTCCTGTTTATTTTACTGCTGTCATCTGCCTAACTCAGACCGTTCTATTTATGGCACTATTTATTTTTTCATTTGGTTTTGCCAGCGTGTACTCTCTCTCTCTCTCTCTCTCTCTCTCTCTCTCCGTCGCTAGTGATGCTCTCAGCTGGGTGAACATGAAGCAGCACTTTTTTCTAGTTCATGTCAATCACTGTCAAGTGTAATGTTCTCTCAGTATATATTTTACTGCACTGGCTGCTCTAAGATATAAAAGCAATAAGCCACGAGAAGAAGTGTGAAACAGTGGGTAAAGGGTGTTGTTGCCTGAAACCCCCTTAAACATGGTAAAATCATTAACACACAGCCTCGAGTGACTATTGCTTTTAGAAAACAGTGACTATGTCGGTATAAAAGAAGGCACTAATGTTCAATAAATATTTTTGTTTTTTTCATTTTAGTTAATTGAATAGTTTGTTTATTCTGTTGTCATGTAATATAGTTAATTAGCTAATCCGTGTCCAAACCAAGCGCAATGCAAAGCAACAATCCAATTTCTGTCCTAACTCTCCATGTCAAGTGACTGGTCATTTTGTCAATTGCTTGGTTTAGATTTGAGATTAATTCATTTAAATTCGTACCATGTTCTGGGCAAAAGTTGTATGCTTAAAGACTTTATTTTGGTCACAGTAATTATATTCTGAAATTGTGAATGCAATGGTTGGTGTGTCTGGAAAATATTTTCTTCTCTGTCTCTCTCACTCACTCTCTGTCTCTCCTACTGTCGTTTTCCCTCTCGGTCTCTTTCCTGCCTCCTGTCTCGCAGACTGTCGGCATCTGACAGACAGCTTCCGCCGGGAGCACTCCAGTCGTGGAGACTTGTTTCCGCTCTTTTCTTAGCACCGCTGACAGGCCGTCCGTGATATATTGGGAATACATGGACTCTGACAAAATATGTGATATTTGCACCACAGTCCTTTTGGAAATTACAGTTGTCGCTAAATAATAGGCCACATTATTTGTTTGCACTTGTTAGTACCACTGATTGTTTACTCTTTACTTGTTTATGATGGAGAGTTTTGCCTTCTGTTACACTGTTTCCATTGTGCGTTACTCTCATGGCTAGCTGGCGAGAGTAGTCCAATTGTTTAAATTGAGGTTTAACTGAGATGAGCCACATCAAATGAAATCACATGTTTCAGCTTTGTTCTAAAACCTTTTAAAGGGGTCATGAAATGCAATTTTCTTTTAATAATTGTATTATCTTCCCTGAGGTCCACTGATAATGTTAATAAAGTTTAGAAGTTTTTTTTGCAACATAACAGACATAATTTAGTACTATTTGATAATTTTCCACCCTGTCTTTGGCCCTCTGACTGAAATGCTCTGTTTTGGCTTAAGTGTCTCCTTTAAACTTCAACGTTAACACCCGCTGTTATTATTGGCTAACATCATAAAGCCCTTCAAATACAGCCATATTTGAAGCCCAATCAGAAGAGAATGAGCAAGCTCCACAACATTATAAAACTAAATTTCAGTGTTTACACACAACACACATCCGAATTTATTAAACTTCATGTCAAGCTCATCAGGACCATAAACTATCAAACAGTCATAACATTTGAAATATTCATGAAGGAAACTGGTTACTTAAGGTTTTGAAATCGGGTCCATTTGTGTTTTTAACTTCTCCATCCTTCATTAAAACTTACATTACAAAGCTTGAATCGTATTATGACTGGTTCACAAACAATGTGCACATACATAGTCCAAAGCATGATGAAATGACACACACACATAGGCGCACATCGCCAGAAACTAGGGATGCCCTGATCGATCAGCCAATGATCGGAATCGGACGATATTTATGTCCTATGACTTGACTGGTGATCTGTAATTGGCCAATAGCATGAACTGATTATTCATGTCGCAAAAGCCGCGTGGCTCCTTTAAGACTTCAGCTGCAGTCATGGTATCACAGAGTGTGGGGAAGACTGGGATAATGTTATAAGACAACAAACTTGATTTATCAGTTAAGAATGATGCAGTGGGAGAAGTATGGTGAATATTAAAAATGTGTGCACTGTACTGTTATTGTGGCATTTCACACCTGCTGTCGCAGCAAAGGGAAAACAGTGCGAGCTCTGAAACGTTCCTTATTATCGTTCAGAGCCACAGCTGTTCAGTCTCCACCAGGCATAGGCATCTCTGTAATAACATGTTAGAATATGTGGTGCAATTCAAACAGTTTATTAAATATCACCAGATTAAACAGCATTAACAATAGTAGCACCCGTAGAGTCCAAAAACATGCACTCTTTCTCTGCTTTCCTTTCATCTCTTGCCCTCATGAGAGAGCATGTGTTCCCCTCATTAAAGTTCAAGGAGCAACAAGTGAAAAATTAACTATTAATATAACCATCTAACTAAATAAAAAGGCATGGAAGGAATTTATAATATAAAATTTAAATATTAAGATACCATAATGTAATGTATAACATATATTGCAAAAATAAAATAGAAATAAAATAAGGAATAATAATAATTATATGAAATAATGACAACTAATTAATAACCAAAATTGTCAAATTATGTTTAATTGCTCCAATGGGTTATCAGTTTGACACCAAGCTTAATTTTGTATCTTTAAAATAGAGCAGTGCTACTCAACACGTGGACCGCATGCGGCTCTCAAGCGATGTTTTGCGGCCCGCGTTATGATATCATCATTCGAAATATATTTATCAGCAGCCAATCAAATCTGTAGGAATTTTGAGGTGTCTATTCTCATTCTGCATTGCTGAATCACGTTAGAGACAGAATTTAACTGCAAGATGATGTTACAAATAAATAATAAAAAATAATATCTGAGCATGGCTGATGATATGAGAGTGGCAGCCGGTTCTGTTACGAGAGGTTCTCTCGTATTGCGTAAGCTAGCTTACGCTACGGGAAAGATTCATCTTTTCTGAGATATTGAAGCCAAAAAATTATCCTTAATTTTGTATCATTTGTCAACGCAGTGCAGCAGCTGCATACCTTGAGCGGGCTAGCTAGCGAGCTCATTGGTTGCTCTGCGGCAACTGCTGCAGCCTATAGACGAACTTGAGTGAACTCGCGTCCAATGAGAGGCGCCCGCGCCGTCACTGTATCAAAGCCCGCCAGAATGGGCGTGGCTAGAGTGCATATAAGCGTAAGTTCGTAGGCTGGAACCCTGATTTTCATCTATTCAGCGAAGCTCTTCGCATCTCTGAACTGCAGAAGCCGCGTCGCCGTTCGAGGGGCATCTAGCAAGCTTGGACAGCGCTCAAAGAAGCCGGCCGTCTTCGCCACCTTCAGCCATCCTGCGAGCTACCCCATCTGGCGACGTATCCTTTTTAGAGCAAGCTAGTTCCTCAGCGAACTTCACAAAAAGAGCAACGAGCGTCTTTTTAACGCATTAGGGCTCACTCCACTAGAGGCATGGCCTCCTCGTGGGCATGGTCCAGCGGGATTTCCATTCACGACATATGTGTGGCAGCGGGCTGGGCTTCCCCCTCCACCTTTGTCAGATTTTACAATCTGGAAGTGCCCGCCCTGCAGGCAAAACTACTAGCGGTTTAATACGCTACAGCTCCCCTGGTGAGCTGCACTGGTGGGACACATTCCACACAGACCGGCACCGCCGCTCTGTCTTTCCCTTCCCACTATGTGCTTATGTATTACACACACACTGGCCCGCACTCTTGCCGGCCAAATATTATTCCCCCACTCACAAGGGCTCCCCCGGGTCCCCCCACCCCCGGGGCTCATGCAGTGGATGCTTGGCGCGCACTGCGTTGACAATGGGTTCCCGTAGCGTAAGCTAGCTTACGCAATACGAGAGAACCTCTCGTAAGAGAACGAATCGGTTACCTAACGTAACCTCGGTTCTCTCTAGATGAGGGAACGAGTATTGCGTAGCCGGCCGTGCTTCGCGCCACGGCGACTTTCAGCTTCATTCAATGAAAACCAGGGTTCCAGCCTACGAACTTACGCTTATATGCACTCTAGCCACGCCCATTCTGGCGGGCTTTGATACAGTGACGGCGCGGGCGCCTCTCATTGGACGCGAGTTCACTCAAGTTCGTCTATAGGCTGCAGCAGTTGCCGCAGAGCAACCAATGAGCTCGCTAGCTAGCCTGCTCAAGGTATGCAGCTGCTGCACTGCGTTGACAATGGATAAAAAATTAAGGATAATTTTTTGGCTTCAATATCTCAGAAAAGATGAATCTTTCCCGTAGCGTAAGCTAGCTTACGCAATACTCGTTCCCTCATCTAGAGAGAACCGAGGTTACGTTAGGTAACCGATTCGTTTGCACGCACGCGTTCATACACTGTACACGTGCACTCGCGAGCGTCTGTCAGTCAAACATGCGTGCTCACAATCGAGTAAAAGCGCATTTACTCCACACTGCGCAAATCTGTCTGATCTCTTGAATGGCTCTTTAAAGATATGTACTAATCATGACAACAGAATTTACAGGAAAAATAACCTTTTCAATAATTTTTCCTGTTGTGATGACGTCCAGACGGCTTAACGAAAATGCTTTTTAGTGACCTACTTCGGTGCAAAACGCTAAGGGGGTGAACAAATCTTTGACTTGTCACTGAAGGAATTTTGGTGCTTAAATGCTGTATATATCGCTCTTGTTTTTGAACACGTCTGGTGTATGTGATGTTGAACTCTCATGGTGTTTGTTAGATGACAATCACAGTGACAACAGAACTGATCTATATCTGAAAATCAAACTGTTACACCCCTTATATTTAAAATAATTACTGAAAGGGATAGTTCATGCAAAAATTTTAATTCTCATGTCATGTCCATCTGAGATGTATATGAGTTTCTTTCTTCTGCAGAACACAAATAAAGATTTTTAGAAGAACATCTCCGCTCTGTCGGTCCATATAATGCAAGTGAATGGTGGCCAGAACTTTGAAGCTCCAAAAAGCACATGAAGACAGCATAAAAGAAATCCACAAGACTCCAGTGGTTAAATCTGTCTTCAGAAGTGATATGATTGGTGTGGGTGAGAAACAGATCCATATTTAAGCCCTTTTGTACTTTAAATCTCCACTTTCACATCTGTAAGTCACATGTGGCGCCTGTTTAGTTTCACTTTCACATATGAATGTGAAATTGGAGATTTAGAGTAAAAAAGCCAAGGACTTCAATATTGATCTGTCACTCATCCACAAGTTTAATCATCATTTGTCTTCAGCAGAGTAAAGAAACGTATACACATCTGGGATGGCATGAAGGGGAGTAAATAATGAGAGAATTGTCATTTTTAGGTGAACTATCCCGTTAACTAACATTCCAACATTCTTGCGACACAAATGTTAACTTGTATATACACACCGATCAGCCACAACATTAAAATCACCTGCCTAAAATTGTGTTGGTCCCCCTCGTGCCACCAAAACAGCGCCAACCCGCCTCTCAAAATAGCATTCCGAGATTATTTTCTTCTCACCACAATTGTACAGATTGGTTATCTGAGTTAACATAGACTTTGTCAGTTCGAACCAGTCAAGCCCTTCTCTGTTGACCTCTCTCATCAACAAGGTGTTTCCATCCACAGAACTGCCTCTGATGGATGCTTTTTGATTTTGGCATTTTGGAGTAAATTCTAGAGAATAATGTGCATGAAAACCCCAGCAGATCAGCAGTTACAGAAGTACTCAAACCAGCCCAGCCCTGACCTTTCCAAAGTTGAGTATTCCTGATATAGAGAATATTTTGTTTGCCTATACTAGATTTAATGTTGTTAAAACATTTTTTTTTTAATAAGCCTTTTAAACGTTTTAAACTGTTTTTGTCAGCAAAAATTACTTAAAATGATAATTCAATTAATAGTGACCGTGTACAGAAAGCTAGCAAATAGCTAGTTATGACAGAGATCCTGATAAAAAAGTGAAATGATCGGGATCGGTATTGGACGATCAGGTGACAAGAAGTTAGGTGATCGTATCAGCTGTAAAAATCCTGATCGGAGCGTCACTACCGGAAACGCATCAAAATGGTCAAAGACATCCATCTAGTGCATGTTTAAATAAACCAACAATTAAAAATAGTGCAGATGTGCGAAAGAATGTGCCCAAAACACGTTTGTGCTCAACAGCAGCTGAATGAAAGAATATGGCGTCTCCTGTTCTGACACAGCGTCTTTTAAAAGACGTCTGTTTAGTGCATTTTTGTATACAGAAATAATACAAAATAGTCCAGATGGGTCTCCTTTGGTGTTCAGAAATTGTTGGCCACACTAGTATGTCTGTCCTGGTCTCTCAAACTGCGCCAGTGGGTGGGGCCAAGGGTGCAATGACGCATGTAAAAAAAGAGTAATGTCTCGGGAAGCCACAAACACACATTTCAAAATTGGATGTTTCAGTAGGTTGGTAACTATAAATGCTATTTTTAGATTGGAGATGAAGTTTCGACTTCTGAAAATTATCTTGTTTTTATAGTACAGTTACCTCATATTTGTCTAAATAGCAAGGAAATATTTATTCTCCATTTCAAGACCCGTTTAAGCTGCCCAAGTAAGCAACATTTTAAGACAACGTAACCGTGCATTATGGTGCAAAAAATCTTGCTTTGACTGAATTCTGAAACAACATAGCATTTATTCTGCAGTATTGAATGCATTCTGGGACTGCCTTCACCGCAAAGTATCAATTGATATCGCCATTAGCCAACACATTAGCATCCAACTTTATTCTAATTCATTTGCTGATTTTCACATGTTTGATTGAGTCTGGAGTGTCTAGTAGTGCTTTACTAAAAAATTATTGTTGTAAATTGTTCATTTATTTATTTTTGGAAATTTGTTTGTAACACCTCGCGACCGGTCTACCACAGGTTGAAAAACGGCATCGCTTCCCATAACAATATTTAGCACGTATAATTCTTCCCTTTTTCTGCAAAGGTTTTCTGTGTCCTCATTTTTAGACTACTAAAGCTAATCACTGCATTTGAGACAAAGACCACTTAACCAGCACCATAACTTTTTAATGAGGCAACAATCACGTTCCTTGTTCTAAACCAGCAGCCCTATATATATATATATATCGCACCAGACTGAGAAAAAAGGTTTAAAAAGATTCAGCGATAACTCCCTAATGACCTTCTCATCTCACGGTCTACATTGTCCTCCTGCTGGGCAAAATTAAAGAGGAAAAGCTAATATGGTAAATAAACTATTCATGGACTGCTAAGCCGCAAGCAGGACTGAGTACAGGGGAAGCTAGTCTCTTATTTCCAGACTTTTGATTATCAATAAAGTCTAGTCCACATTGCAGCATATTTCTGGCCAAGAACCACCCATTAAGCTTGTGATTTTCGCAAGTATTATCCAGTGTTGTGTGCAATAAGCATCAAACTTCATAGATCTTCTGTGAGTGTGCCGTCTGAGGCTAACACTAAGGGAAAGCCTGTTTGGAGCCATCAAGTGTAAGTGGCCGGATAATGACACACACCTCGACAGGATTTGACTGTCTGGCTCTATCCCGTTTTCATTAACGGATGGCTGTTTTGTTTTGGATTAGCCAGTCATGATCTGAAGCATTTAATTCCATCTCTTTCTGCCGCTCTTGTGGCGCAGTTATGGATCATGGCAGGCGTCTGGTGCTAACATTTATTTTTAACCTGAATAGAAAGCTGGAACACAGCAGACAGGAATATTACCTCAACAAAGGGTGGACTGTCTGCCTCTGTGTGTGTTTGTGTTTATAAACATTTATATATCTCCTATATACAGTATACAGTACTTGCCCACTCACTCACTGGGATTAAGTTTTGCAAAAATGCTACAGCATCAATTATTTAGGTGTAGGTTTATTGTAAAGGCTTGGATTTCCGATGGTTGGGTTTCTCGTGGTATTTTATTCACGGGCTGATGAAAAGTGTGTAATGGCCGCGTATGAGTTCTTCAGATGCTGAAATTAAGTTGAGTTGCTGCATTTATGGTGGTAATTTTTCACAAAAGTACATGCATCTCTCTCTCCCTCACTAGACTGCATAACTAGTCATATGTGGATGTGTGGCTGCTTATTTTGTCAAAAGCCTTGACACGGATCAACTTTGCAAATGTACTGCCTTGAATTTTGGAAATCAGCATGGATTGGGGTACATAAAGAAACATTGAATTCTAATCACGCATAACACACATGATATAAAAACATTACAGTCTCTCTCGTTAACATGCGCTAATTTAAAGCCGCTGTTTTCAGAAATGCCAATGAATAAAGTGCTCTGCTCTTTGTCATTAATGCTCACACAGGGCGCACGTGATGTTAATGTGCGGTTCGTGTATAAGCACCAGATTCTCACATTCACATACTGTTAAAGCACACCGCTCATGCAAACCATGTATTTGTTTACTTAAATCTCAGCCTTTTGTAGTTTAAGCATCACACTAGGACATAAGATTTTTATTTGAGTATATGCGCATTTATACATTTTATCCCAAATATGTCAAATTACTTGATATTCTGCATTTTATAGTTAATTCTGATTTTAAGACTGGATTCCACAATGCAGAAATCAAAGTTTTAACAAACTCGTATTCCTTGCAGTGTTGAGCTTTGAGGTGAGGAATCAAATTAATTGTGTTACAAGTTTAACAGTAGTATCACTTTGTGAAATTCTAGCAGTGCAAAGCTTACAAAATTTTTCACCAAATTCCACACAAGAGGCTTTTTCTTTCACAAAAAAACCGAGTTGTAGGCTGATTAGTTTGATGTGTTGACAGGAATAATTTGCCCTTTTTGTCATCTGTTTTTAAACAATTGTCCGATGTCACTTTGTGCAAATAATTGCTTAAATTGGCCGATACTGATTTGTTTTGCCGATATAATGGTGCATATCTAGTTTCTAGTTCCAAACCAGGGCAACATTTTATATATATATTAGGGCTGTCAATCGATTAAAATTTGTAATCGAATGAATTACACAGTGTCCCGATTAATTAATCGCATATACAAATATTTGCTGAGAAAGCCCCTCATATAAAAATTATTCAATATATAATGATGAAATAATTATACATAGTTATCTTTATTTAAAAAAATAAATCTCTCTCTCTCTCTCTCTCTCTCTCTCTCTCTCGCTCTCTATATATATATATATATATATATATATATATATATATATATATATATATATATATACACACAAAAGGCTGGCTTTAGAATACAATGTATTGTTTGTTTGTAACACCTCGCGACCGGTCTACCACAGGTTGAAAACGGCATCGCTTCCCATAACAATATTTAGCACGTATAATTCTTCCCTCTCTCTCTCTCTCTCTCTATATATATATATATATATATATATATATATATATATATATATATATATATATATATATATATATATATATATATAATATACACACACAAAAGGCGGCTGTAGAATACACTGTATTGTTTACTACCATATTATTGATCATAAGTCAATCATTGGCACACAGTTCACAGCAATCCATTTCACAAGTGAATTTGTCAGTCACTTCGAGATTTATTATGAGGGCTTGTTTAAGGACCCATCAGTGTACACTTGCGTGTCAGTCATGCTTGTGTAGCGTCTCGGGTGCGTTGCGTCATAAACATAAAATCTTTAGGACACCGTGTCAAGTTAAATATAGTTTAATACTTTTATATCCCTTGGTTCGAATTTGCGCTCCAAGTGTTTTGAAAGCAAGAACTTAACGCAAATTTGTGTTGTGCTGCCTACTGAAGGGTTGTTTTGTTTACTGTATAAACTGCGCATTGCCCATACAGCTGAAGTTTCAATTACTGCCCTCTGGAGTAAACAGGTGGTACTAAAAGCTTGAATTTCTCAGAAATCTTCCTTATTATGGTCCGGAGGCAATTAATTGCATTATTTTTAATAAAATTAATCGCACTGAATTAATGCGTTAAATCGACAGCCCTAGTGTGTGTGTGTGTGTGTGTGTGTGTGTGTGTGTGTGTGTGTGTGTGAGAGAGATAGAGCTCTTTGGAATGCTTGATTCTGATCAGCATTCTGTGGACAAATATTTTTGTATAATGACTGTTAACTGTAAAATCGACTTGTCCCAGGCAAATAATTTCTTACAAAAACTGCACCAATTTCAAATCTCGTGTCACTTTGTGTTCTCTTCTCACATAATGACATAATTTCTACTGTTGGGGGGTGTTTTGTGATAATGTCTTAATTGGCTAACTGTAAATGATCCTTTTTGAACATAAGTCAGTATTTTCTACAGAACTGTATTTTTGAAGTCTGGGTTAATTTAGTAAGCAATCTGATGGATTCAACGAGTAACTCATCTGCCAATTTTTTTGACCAATTCATCAAAGAATGAGCTCAAAGTAATTTGTTTGTCTTTATATTATTTTCTAGTTTATTTTTATTTCATCATTCATTTCAGACTGCAAACTGAAAAAAAAATTCTGTGGAACAGTAGATTCAGTAATGTCACAGCAAACAACGTATGCATGTGTATTTTCTGTGCTTACTACCCATTTCTGTCATAAGATTGGCCTTTTTCAGTCAAGACTGGAAAATGAAGTGTAAACAGTGTAGCTTTGGTCTGGAGCCTGCAAGCACCAGTGAAAGTGCTGCGGTAGCTATTATGGAGGAGTTTGCTGAGGAAGAGAGTAGGGACCCCACTAGAGACCATAAGTTTACACACACTGACAAGATCATTGCTTTTTCTCTTGATAACATTTTTGTCTCTCAACTGTATCCTCCCTCTCTTGAGCTCCACATCCACCCCTCCACCGTCATTTCATTTAGTTGACTTTACACTGACCTTGTGGTCTTTAGATAGATGACTAGACTCTGAGTGTCCTCTGAGATGTCATGCCTGTAAGGTCAATGTTTTGCTGACCAAAACCCTGTCCAACGGTCGTCTTGTCTGTTTGCTATAAAATAAACATGCCATCACATTCAACTTAGCCAACCCTTTGTGCCCTTTATATTTTATACTTTAAACATTCTGATTGGTTCTTTCTTTAAATTATGAAAAATTAATTTAAAGTCATGGCAGCGGTAAAGTGGCTCTGATGCAACATTTAGTTTACACCGAACCAAAGCCTAAACCTAAACTTACCTGAAACTTTAAAGCTATTCTTTTCATGCTTTGCAAACACTGATGTTTTCATTCAGTAAATGCAAATCTATTTCATAAATGAAATGCATATATAAACATTTCCTAATTTGTTCTAGATAATTTGTTGATTATGCATTGTTATACATTTGGTTGTAAAAAGTTTAATTGAACCTTTGCTTTTATGTGATTGAAATTTAGTCGTCTTGATCATGCACGGTGTGGCCCATTTTGACGTGTCCTCTCTACTGTGCAGGATAAGCTTAGGGCTTCATATTGCACTACTGACAGTGAATTACAGTTCCTGCTGGATTCCTCCTAATGATGCAGTAACGGCTCAGAGATGGAACTTCCTCCCACTCAAAAAAGCCTAATTGTTTGGAGCTTGTTAAGCGGAAAGTGTCTGCGTTAGTAATGTGTGGACCTGAATAAGGAATATTGTGTCCCTGTTTTACAGTCCCTACTTTAGAAAGTGTCAATTATGCAGAAATATGGGCTCAGCAATGATGGTTTAATTAGAATATTGAGTGCGTGTGAGCCTGGGGAAAACACATTGTCTTTTGTACTTGTCGATGGGTAACCATGTAAGACTTCTACGTTAAGTTCTCATAAAATAGATCCTGAGGTTAGAGAAATGATTTTATTTATAGGATTACTTGCACATTGGTTTCAGTTAGTGATGCATTGAAATAAAAATGTTGGCCAATACTGATATATTTGGTATTATGTCAAATATTATGAATCTATTGTTGTCTTTTTTATTTTAATTCCATCAGAAGATTATAATGTACAGTAGAAAATATTTTGTCTAGTTCATGTGAAACCTGGCATAGAAAATACCAATATAATGTGCATCCCTTTGTTTTCCGATATAATGTGCATCCCAAATTTCAGATTATCTTTATTTATAGTTTTATATTGGTTTATTTCAATGCACAAAAAGTATTAGCGAAAATGTATATTTTAAAGTATTATCCAATACCAGTATGGTCACGGATAGGCTATATCATGCATCCATAATTTGAATTGATTTTTATTTGTGGGGTTGATATTTGCACAATATCAAAATCTTGGCCAACACAATAGTTACCG
Source organism: Xyrauchen texanus (assembly GCF_025860055.1). Lineage (NCBI taxonomy): Eukaryota > Metazoa > Chordata > Actinopteri > Cypriniformes > Catostomidae > Xyrauchen > Xyrauchen texanus. The sequence continues at coordinate 44,633,714 of NC_068289.1, read as the reverse complement.
AGAGTACCAATGTTATGGCCAATATTATGAATCTGTTTTGAGTGGTGTCCCCCCCCCCCCCACCCCTTTAAATTGCAGGAAACACTTTCAACGTATAGCAGAAAAGACGTTAACCATCTAGTTACTCTAGTACTTTTTTGTAACCTGGCATAGAAAAGTTTACTGTTTGATCATGGAGAGAAGAAATTATCTGCTTCCCATTTCAGCTTAATCAAACCAATGTTGATAATTAAAAAGAAAAAGACCATTTATAAACATTGTCTGATGGTATTAGTTTTAAGTTGTTTTTTTATTTAAAATGGAGCTGTTGGAAATGAGTAGTAGGATATAGATGATTTTTCCAGTGAAAAGATGTAGGGATCCATATTTTAATATGGATTCCCTTAGATTTTTTTGATGGACAGGCAGAACAGAAGTGCTGTCCAAAAAAGGCCTGCACTTAGTGCAGCCTCACGTCTCCTCGGTTAAACAAAGCCCTCTGCGGACGTGCATGGTACAGCTGTGTAATCTTGTGGTTTGTACTAATAATTGAGAGCTGAAGTGAATAAATAAACCTAACAAACATTTTCAGACTTGATTGAGAGGAGCAGTAGAGTCTTGAGAATATTCAAGCCCCAGGGGAGTTTCCTCCCCCGTCTCTTTGAATAAGCCCCAGCGCTGCTTTACAGAACTGGCCCAGGCCACATCTGGCACTGTTTCTACCACTGAAGCCCCAGCGCAACATGCAACAGCAATATAAACATTGCAAATCACCAAAGACGAGACAAAATAATGCCCTCCTTATCTCCTCGAGAGCCGCATAGCAATGCGTGTTTGCTTTACGATTTGTAATGAATCCTTGAGGGACGTCTGCGCATGGAGGACTGGACCACTTGTCTCTCAGTAGGAGGCCTGTGTCAGACCACAGGCTGTGGGGGATTTAGCTATTTTAAGCCTTCTCAACAATTGTGTTTCTGACATGAGCGTTCTTTAGTTTGCAGGGACAGCAGAGAGCTCTGCTGTTATCCAGCTTGATACATTGTCTTTTCTGCTGACGTCTCCGGTCTTGCATACAGCTGTGGACCCCGGCACCATCTTCCACAGATTTTCTTCTTTGTGCGCTGAGCTGTGCATAATTATTTCAACCAATCCAGTTTATTTGCTTCTGCTGCTTTTTGCTGCGGTTGGAGATTATATATCCTGCACGGTTGCTCTGGTCTGCTCGAGGGCATGCGTGTTCCTCTGTTTGTTTGAGTGATGTGGATAGTGATTGGGAAACATTTTTGCTTTGGCCACACTGGCGGGTTAAGGCCTATTCACACCAAATGTGAAATGAATCGCAGACCAAAGGTCCATTCATACTAAGGCCAAAACTAATATTCTTTGCACTGAACAAAAAGCAAATTCATACTTGTACATAGGGCTGGGCGATATGGGAAAAAATATTATCTCGATATTCTTTTTCATATCATTTGATATAGATATTTATCACGATCCTAAATCCTAAATAGTCTTTACAAAACGGCGTTGGGGGCCCAGACATATGAAATGTGAAAATAATTAATGTAAAATATATATATATATATTTTACATTTAAAATTATTTTCATATTTCTTTACATAAAGATATCCAAGTATGGGGGCATAGAAGCCCTTGTGACTGAGGAATGATTCTGTATGGGGGTTCAGGGGTATCTCCAGAGAGAAACTTTTGAAAATGTAAAAGTCTGAATGGACCATTTTTCTATTTTCATTAAAGTGAGAAAGACTAGGCTACAAACTATTAATTGTTTTGTCTTTCATGCTTGTCAGAGATGATGACATCTGAATAATTTCACAAAATTAGAACAGAAATCTATTTGTTTATTATTAAAGGCTTGGAACATGCTGATTAATAAAACTACATTTAGAAAGAAAAAACGTTATGGTCTGAAGGTGCTCTGGAAACACGCACCTCATGTTTACGCACATGTGGGGAAAAGACGATGGGGGTGCAGCCCGGGACAGGGCATCAGTGAAGCGTGTGCTTCACTGAAGAAAAATATTCAAAAATACAGCGCAGAAAGATCAGATATGATGTAACCGGCACTGTTGTTTTGTCACGCTGCTCACTCGAGACGTCTTGCAGTCAAGATGGAATCAATCTGGGATCCAGAACGTGGTGACCTGTGTAGCAGGGGCAATAGCAACTTCATACAGTCTGAGGCTGCGTTTGGATCGGGCTCGTCGGACTGATACCCAATCTATCTAAAAGCTTCAGTATCGGAGCCAATACTGATTCAGGTACCTGATCAGTGCATCCCTAGTGAATAGATATTTTGATGTGCTCCGTTTGCTCAAGCTGTTACTAAGGCTATATGTTTGACTCTCTGTAAGAAATGAACATAGGGCAGCAACACACAAACATGCTGCTCCCCGCTGGGCTAGAGAGTGGTCTCCCCGATCTGCATTCACACAGATCAATGGAGATTTGGGCCTCTGCAAAGATTTTACTCTCCTATAATGGTGGAAATAGGCTGCCTGCTGTTGCTAGACTTACGGGGTATTTATGATAGTTGGGTGGAAATTGGATCAACTTGCTGCAACAAATGAACAATGGCGGTTTTGCTCATGTAAGGACATCACTTAACTGCATGATTTGGTGAAAAAAAAAAAGCATATTACTGTTAATTTGACAAATATGCAATATAAAATATTTGTATATTTTAAGTAGAAACTAAACTAGAAATCTATACTGGCGGCCAAAGGTGTGGAATAATGTACAGATTTTGCTCTTATGGAATGATATTGGTACTTTTATTCACCAAAGTGGCATTCAACTGATCACAATGTATATTCAAGACATTAATAATATGAAAAAATTACTTGCAGTCGGAACTTTTCAAGCTACTTCAGAGTTATCCTCAAATAATCCTCCACATGTAGCAATGACAGCTTTGCAGATCCTTGACATTCTAGCCATCAGTTTGTCCAGATACTCAGGTGGCATTTCACCCCATGCTTCCTGTAGCATTTGCCATAGATGTCGGGCACTTCTCACACACCTTACAGTCTAGCTGATCCCACAAAAGCTCAATGGGGTTAAGATCCATAACACTCTTTTCCAATTATCTGTTGTCCAATGTCTGTGTTTCTTTGCCCACTCTAACCTTTTATTTTTGATTTTCTGTTTCAAAAGAGGCTTTTTCTTTACAATGCTTCCCATAAGGCCTGCACCCCTGAGTCTTCTCTTTACTGTTGAACATGACACTGGTGTTGAGTGGGTAGAATTCAATGAAGCTGTCAGCTGAGGACATGTGAGGCGTCTATTCCTGAAACTAGAGACTCTGATGTACTTATCCTCTTGTTTAGTTGTACATCTGGCCTTCCACATCTCTTTCTGTCCTTGTTAGAACCAGTTGTCCTTTGTCTTTGAAGACTGTAGTGTACAACTTTGTGTGAAATCTTCATTTTTTTTTTGGCAATTTTAAGTATTGTATATCCTTCATTCCTCAAAACAGTGATTGACTGATGAGTTTCTTGAGAAAGCTGGTTCTTTTTTTTGCCATTTTTGACATAATATTGACCTTAAGACATGCCAGTCTATTGCATACTGTGGCAACTCAAAAACAAACACAAAGACAATGTTGAGCTTCATTTAATCTACCAAATAGCTTTCAACTGTGTTTGATATAATGACAAGTTATTTTCTAGTACCAAAGTATGGTTAAAGTACCAATTTAGTATGATTACTCAAGGATAAGGTATTGGAGTGATGGCTGCTGGAAATGGGGCCTGTTTAGATTTGATCAAAAATCACTTTATTTTTTTCAAATAATGATGGTGCTCTTTTTTACATCATGTATGTCTTGACCATACTTAGTGTTCAGTTGAATGCCACTTTGGTGAATTAAAGTACCAATTTCCAAACTTTTGTCTGCCAGTGTATATCTAGAATGTTTCAAGTTTAGCTAGAAAGTACTAATTGCATATCAAGCAATATATACTCCTAAACACCCAAAGATAGTCCAGACGTTGGAACATTATATTTATGTGGTGTATTTGTCTTTGCACAATTTATCATCCATATTTTGTCCCTGCAGTTATTTTCAGTGTAGTCGAGTATCTTTAAAAGAGCGAGTTTACCTCTACTTTTCTTTATTCTGATTTAGATTTTTATTTTATGTAGACTTGACACTGGAATGTTGCTGTTGATTGAATGCTAATTATTTGGAATAGATAAGGTTTGCTCATTCTTTGACTGCTGAATTTATTACTGGTTCTGGGAAATTGGGTTAACCAGGCTCAAGAATGTGTCAGCAATGTTCTTATCTCTCTGAAAGGGTCTGTCAGCTAAATATAGTATGCCACGGCACAGAATGCCACTGGGATTCCTTGACGGATGATTTTGTCTGCTCGCAGAACCAAGAACATCTAAGACAAGAAAGTGTTATGGCACTATCAATCTGGACGTTATAATTCCTAGTGTATTTCAATGATATCAGGTGGTTTACTAATGAATCCTTGTTATACACAAAAAATAATATTTTAAAAAGGATTTTTTCTGCTTGTTTAATTTACTTCATTAAAATTAACTAAAGCAACACAATTCCAGAAAATGTTGTCACATTTTGATTATTTCTTGCATTTTATTCATTTAAATTTGTTGGAACTATTTGAATACTTTTTGTGGCGTTATTGTAGCATTGATGAAACTGGGCAGGGGATTTCCATTTCCCAGCATGCTTTGCTTGGGACTCAAAAGGGACAACAAATCTTAAAATGAAGTGTAATTTTATGTGTTTTTGTGCAAGATGAATATAAAGGTGGATACTTATTAGTGTTTCCTGTCATGTTGAGATTTAGAGTTGAGCTTGAGCTAACAATGAGGACAGGTAGATGTAGCACACAGAATTGATTGCTTGGTTTGTTGAGACATGTTGTGCCAACCATAGCAAAGTTACCAAAGGACGCTCTGTTATGCTTCCAACTAGTCACTTTCACTAGTTTGTACATAAAGCAATAAAAGAGATTCATTTGGGTTATATTGACATGTCTAATTTTGTTGGGTTTACCCAATTCAACTAGGTTCTTTCTACACAAAATTATAATGTAATATCAAAACAAACACTAAGGAAAGAAAACTCCTTTCAAACACATGGAACCACTGTCCACATTTTAATCAAATGGCAAATTTTTCGAGTGTGTATTCATTGACTTCTCTTGTTCATACAGTCATAATCATTTCTGTATGATGAAACCGTATGGGGGAACAGTCCTTTATGGAATTTATCCATGGAGATTCATCTGACCGACACAAGAATCTCAGATTCACAAAAATATTAAGTTCTTCGCTATCAATATTGATGTTTTAAGAAAAATAGGAAATATAAATTATTCTTAACTTTTTTCTTAAGTTGGAAAATAAGAAAATTGTTAAGAAGAATTATATTCTTAAGAAAGTTTTGTGAATCTGGCCCCTGGTTCATTAATGATTCTGTAAGAAATCTTTCAGAACTTCAATAAAATGATACTTGTAACATATTTTAATGTTTTTGATTCCATTTATTATAACGATGTTTTGAATATGTATCTTTAAATAGGCCTACACACTGTCATTAACTACCGGTCAGTAATTATACTAATTTTAGTCACTCAAGCCTTTAATGCTCAACTCCGTAACAATTCTTTTGGTTAATTTCATGTGAAAAAAGTAATGAACCGTGGTTCAGAGAACAACAGATTCAGTGAGATGTTAGACTGATTATAATCCAAACAACTTTGCTAAAATACAGTATTTCATATAAAGCTTGAAGATCCACAATGGTTTCCTTAGCCTACACCACACAAATTAACTGAATCTTTCAACATCTTCCAGGTACAAAATGACCAAAATGCATATCCCAGACAGGTACTGAGAAATAGGAATTTTCGATTGCCACTGATGAGATTCGAAAGTGATTGGGTCAGCGAAGCCCACAGAGATGTTATGTGTTTGCCCAGAGCTTGACATGTTGTGGCACCATCTTGAAAATGTCCCGAAACCTCCTCAAGTGGAACAGATTATGTGTTGGCTTACACTCTTGTACCAAAGACACAAGGGGGCTCTTTCAAATGTCCTCTAGGCTTTTCTTCTCCGTATTTGCAGCAGACTGGAGGCCAAACAACCCCAGGATGCCATTTATTCTGTATCCAAACAGACCAGCTAATTCATCTGGCATTTTTGTCTAGACGTTTGGCTGCTGGAACACTATGGTGAGCTTTTTCCAAATAGTCAACTGCCATTTGGTCCCGCTGCTTCCAAAAGCAAGTAAAGAGTTGCCGTTATATTAGCCCCTCATTCTGCCTGGAAGGCTTACACTGTCAGATTGCATCTCAATGAATCGGCAAGCTAAAATGATTCCATTTATCCCATGTTTTTTCCATTTTATTCCTTTTTCAGTCAGGTATACCGCCTGGATGTGTGGTAAAGCCCTGTCATGCATGCGTCATAGGTTGATCTGGGATGACATCTTCTTTCCTCAATGTTCTCTCGGCAGGGGTCTCGGTCCGGACCTGACCCCTTCTATTTGCTGTTCATGGAAGGCCTTTGCCTTTTTTCAGTGCGTCACGCCACTGAAGCTCAAGTCAGCTACTTGCTTAATACTTTTTACATGGCTGAGACAAAATCAAAGTAAACCGATTGTTTTACACTTTTTTTCCATTGTTCGTCTGGATTGTGAATTATTTGCCTTGACAAATCCATGGAGAAAAGTTTACCTACTGATTAAAAGCCTTGTGTTATAGAACTACAAAGAGCTCTGAAAAGAGTTGTTTTTGTTTTGACTGACAAAAAGAATGGTGGGGAAAGACTACCACCTTGACAGTGCTTGAAACCGCATACTGTCAGAGCATGCACTGCTTTTAATGAAGAACGTACTCTTTGGATGGTAAAATGTACATTCTTTAGGAATGCAGGTGAATTGTATGAATATATTCCGGGACATACAGCCTTCTTCATATGGGAACATGAGTGTTGTCCCGTGACTTGAATATGATGTAGTAAAAACAATCCGCAAAAATAATTTACTCTGGATTTGTTAAACAAGTACAATTAAATGGAACAATTTTCTTGGTGTTGTGTACTGTAGCACTTACAGTTGAAAAGAGCCTCCCGACCCACGGTTCTCCTCTGTTTTTCCTTTAAAGGAGAATTATTATGCCCCTTTTTACAAGATGTAATATAATGTGTCCCCAGAATGTGTCTGTGAAGTTTCAGCTCAAAATACCCCACGTATCATTTATTATACCATGTTGTAAATGCCTCTTTTTGGGTGGAATCAAAAACACGCTGATTTCGTGTGTGTCCCTTTAAATGCAAATGAGCTGCTACTCCAGTCTGGTGTAAAATGATTTGCACAAACATACACACATTTTTGTATGTTTTGGGGCACATTTCCTTCAAAAACAAAACTTGTCCTCTGTGTCTTCATTGGCTCTGATGCCAGGAGTACATGAAGACTCTTATGTTCACATTTACAGCCAACAACAGAACACTTACGATGCTTAAGAAGCTGAGACATTATTCTTCTCACTCTATCTGCTCTAACACGGAAAGAAATTGCAGTCTGTATGTAGATCACTCAGAGGTGGATCTATGATAATGGTCTGTCACCATTTGTAGGCGAGGCTTGCTGTAAAGTGACATCACTTTAGAGCAGAAACAAAAACTGTTCGTTTTGACACGCTGTTTTTGATAAATAGAAATATAAGAATGAGGAGTGGGTGGACTTTTAACATTGTAGGGTGGTTGTGTACGCACACTGCCGACTCACATTTATGTACAAACACCATGTAAAAGTAAAGGTCCCCTTTAATTCAGCAATTTGAGTATGATGTCTCCACAGCCTTCATTGGATTTTGAAATATTAAAGTGCCAAGTGGATGCACACTTCAGTCTCTCCGGATGCAGTAGATCATCTTGGTATTTCTCGCCTACTGTTTTATAAATACTGAGGATTCAAACGTGCAACTTGTTCCACAACCTGCTTTTGGCGAGTAGGGAAATATGCATTTTTGGACACTGGTATGTTCCAGATTCCTTAAAAGACAAACTCAAATTCTTAACAGAGCTGAAGAGTGGATTTTCATACAGCTGATCTGTGTGTTAGTTTTTGCTTTAAGCATTGGTGAATGTTTGTTTATCATCTGCTGGCTCTTTTCCTCTCTCTCACATTCTCTCTTAGTGAAATATTTGAGTCCCACTTCATTTTATTGTTTTTTGAGGGCCATCTCTTCTCATAATGGATTTGAGTTTACCCACTGCAAATGCACGTGTGTAAGTGCTCCGGTTACTTTACAGGTCTCTGTGCTTTTACGCAATTCATGGTTGGGACCTGTTATGCAGGAGAGTAGCTTGTCAGAGAGGCTTTCCCCAGAATCATAAATCAGCAGCTCATGTGAATAAATATTTGCACACTCATTCACCCTCGGTCTGGGGCTGGAACATGGCCCTCTCTGACAGCAAGGGATTACGGGTGTAAACATTAGACACTGGAGAAGTTGTTAAAGTCAGTTCTTATGGGCGGGTGGGGGCTCTTTCCTAATTCTCCGTACTGTTTTAGAGCTTGTTAAAGACAGTTTTTCTTTGCCGGCATGAGTGTGGCAGAGTACAGCAAGACGTGAGACTGTCTCGGATTGATTTCATGAGTGTGGTTTCTCTGCATAATTAAACATGACTCACTCTAAGTCCTTTATTGTAGGATTGTTGAATGACTATTGCCATCTGGGAAAGATTTTATGATAAAATAAGCATTTGAAAATGATTGTATCCGAAGGCTCAAAGCTCAAATGTTTGAATTGTATGATCCATTCATATTAAATACATTGTGAATGCATTTAACGCATGTTCCTGGTCTTGTTGTGTATGATTCATTGGTCAAATCTTTGTCTTTTTTGCTTGTAACAACTTGCTTCGAACCCTCGAAGTGTATTACAGGTATATAGGTCAGGCTCATTAATCTGCCAATATTGAGATATTTTGAGATTATCGGATTTAGCTGATAACTGCTTAGTTGGCCAAATCAATGGAAGTGGTTGTTCAGTCTTGTATCAGTTCAAAATCTACTGACAGCCTTATAGGGTAGTGCATATTTTCTTTTTTTCTTCCATTTTTTTGTTCAGTTAAATTCACATATTTTCTGTACATCTTATTTGCTAACATTACAATGGTAACACTTTACCGTAAAGTTGTATTTGTTGACAATAGTTAACAACAATAACTTGGGCTGGGTATTGATTAAGGGTGTAATGGTAAAAATTTCTCACGGTTCAGTTTGTATCACAGTTTTAGGGTCACAGTTTCGGTATGGTTGGGTATTTGGATTTGGCAGTAATATTCGTTTTTTCTGAACCAGGTAAAAATTATTATATTTGGTAAACACTTAGAGATTTGCCTTCACTACAAATCACCATGGTTTTACGTTGAGCCCGACCGAAATGGGATTTAGATTTTAGAAGGTAAACTCACCAATTGCCGATATAGTTAATTTTTGAGCTGGAATGAAAACAGACCTTTTCTATGTGGATTGTGCACCGATTTTACACCAATATGACTATGCAAAGGTACTCCGAAGGCTGCTTTCTTAAACAGATATTTATCAAAGAATATATATATATTTTTTATTATTATTATACATTGTCAACAAATTCTAGAAATGAACTGAGAAAGAATAAATAAAAATACAACAAATACCTTAATAAACATCAGTACTCTATGTTCAGTCAGTTGCTGACCCATTTAAATAAAGATTAAATTAAAATTATAGCTAAATAAACATCAGTAGTACTGTTTAGTGTCAGTCAAATGCTGACTATTTTAATACTGCCAGTCAATTAGGGGCAGGTTGTAAAACAAGAAGCATTTACACCTGCTGTATTCTGCTATACAAGTAAGGGTGGAACTTTCAACTGTGGAAAGTCAGACTTTTAAATATTAGACTTTTTTGTTCACTTTTTGTTTGATTAGCCATAATCTTTTTTTACCGCAGTTCACCTTCCTCCAGCTCTATAGTGTCATCAAATCTCTCAGCTGCCCAGCTGATGTACGGCCAGCTCAGACCTAATATTTTCTTAGCTTCAGGTGGTGGAGAGGATTTAAAAAATGCTTCCGCTTAGTAAACATTTTTTCACCTGCTCAAGACCATGTCAAGATCAAAATGTTGGAAGATTTTAAGTTATGAGCTTCTATCTTTAGTCAAATGTCTTTGGGCTCTGACCAGGGTTTTTATTGCTCTTCTGAATTTTTAATTCAGTATTTTGTTTTCACAATGTTAAGTTCTTGTTTTAGTTTTTAGTATTTTAGGGCTGCCAAAGTTGATCATTTAAAAATGTTTGAAGACCCATTTAAATGAGAGTTTTGTGGCTTTTAGTCCTTGTGTGTTTGATATGAGGTCATCTGTATGTTACTGTACTTCTAAACATTAAAAAAATGACAAATTCCCTTTTAATTGATATACACTATATTTAAAATGTATAGTCTGTCCCTACTCCGCTGACATTTTTAGTTTTTCTTTGTTAGTTTTTATTTCAGTTAACAAAATGTTTTTGTTTGTTTTTGTTTTAGTTTCCATTACAAATTCTAAAGGTCCGTTCACACCAAGGACGATTTTCTACGAAGTGGGCTAAATGTTCAGTTGTAAGTCAAAGCCACATGTGAGATGGTAAATTAATCTTGCAACGCACTTTGTTTTGGGGCAGAAGACTTTTCGGTCTGCAGTTTATGTTTGTTCCGTAAAGAAATCCCACAATGCACTGTTAAAACCAGGGAGCATTGTTGCTCACTATGTTCCCTTACCAGAAACGTCCTCGTGTCTTCTGTCTATCAACAGACGTGAGAAAATACTCAATGACATAAAAATAAATAAAAAAATTAACCAACAAAAAAGAAAGTGTTCCACATATTAATTAATTTACATATATTTAATCTGAATTGTCCCTCTCCACTGCTCCTCCCTGGTAACCTTCTTGGAAGGCCAAATAAGTGCCCCACTTACCATAAGCATTATGGTAACTGGGACACTTATTTGGCCTTCCTAGAAGGTCCTGTAGCAGGGAGAGACTGAATGAATTTTGGAATACAATACATTTTTATAACATTAACCTTCCCAGTCATAGATAAATATAGTGAACCTCATAATTAAATAAAAAATGAGGGCAAAAATGTCAATTTTTTGGGAAAAAAGAACCCCCCTTCCACTAGGCTGGCTACGGGCCTGTCTATATGTATAAGTTATCTAGCTGGATCAGGGAAATTGGACAGTAACTTTTACACTCAAAGGATCTTTGTCCTTTTTAAGAATCAGGCTGATCCAGGCTTGTGTCATGGTTGGTGGAACTTTCCACTCTTTAATGATTCCGTATTAACTTCTAGCTAAATTGGAGGCAGTTCTGTAACATAAGATCTACAAAAAATTCAGTGGCAAAGCCATATGGCCCTGGATCCTTGCCTGTAGGCAAGGCCTTATTTACCTCGCCAAGCTCCTCCAAGGTTATCTCAGATTCAATAGAATTTTTATTCTCAGTCATCAGTTTAGGAAGTTCTAATGGTTCCACAACGTTTATAATATCCTCATCAGTAGATGTAGATGTGGAACTACAGAGATCAATATATCATTCTTTAAAAGCATTATTAAAATCAATGGCTGATGTAAATATTTCACCAGCAGATTTCACTGAGGGAATGGTAGAAAAAAACTGTTTTATATATCTAGCCAGATTTTTTCCTGCCTTGTCCCCCAACTCAAAGCTTGACTGTCTTACCCTGAATAGCCAAAACTCGGTTTTCCGTGACAATAGGATTATATCTGTATAATAAGAGGCCATTAGACGACAATTGGCGCTTCAGCTCTGCCTCTGCACTTTTAATATTCCCTTCCAATTCCATGAGTTTTTGTGCTTTGGATTTTTTGGTAAATTGGGCATACTGTATTATCCAGCCCCTAAGAATCACCTTAAGTGCCTCCCAAGCCACGTCCACAGTGGATAATGAGGACCAGTTGGTCTCCATATAGACATTGATTTCAACCTTTAGCATTTGTAGGAATTCAGGATTTAGCAAAAGGGATACATTAAAGTGCCAACTTCTGGACTGATGAATAGAAATTATAGTCCCTCCTATATGGGTTCAAAAGTCTCCAAATATCTGTAAGACCAAGATATTTACACATCCTGTGAAGATTAAAGTCTCCTCCCAATATTATATCATGAGGGTGCCAGTGGCTTGCAACATCTCTTCAAGATCTATAAAAAGCCCTGATCATCAATGTTGGGTGCATAAATATTGCCCCTGAATTTCAGATAAAACAATAATGACTCTTCCTAATTTATTTTTAATCTGTTTGAGACATTTGAATTGTAGATTTTTACTTATTAGTGTTAGACTGATATAAGTTTTACTTCTAGTGCTACTTGTAGACAGTTACTTTTCCCCTGCTCTTTCTCGAGCCAGCACTATAGAAAAGATTCCCACCCCATATCTTCTCAAATGTTTCAGCTTCCTGCGGAGAAAGGTGTGTTTCTTGAAGAAATACTATCATATTTCTTACGCTTAAGAAGATAAATAAGCTACCTTCTTTTACGGGGTGCCCCAACCCATTCACATTCCACATGGAGAGAGATAAACCACTCGTATTAGCATTTGACATTTTGACATATAAGAAAAAATTGGTTGTGTGACAAAAACAAGATTATAATGACCCCATTCCAACATTAGTGCAACAATCAATCCCCGAACATCCCCTAGAACAAAACAAAAAAGAAAAATGTGCGCATGACTGTGCCAACTGCCGTCCATCCTTCTAAACTCGAACTGTCCTTGCATGCCTATGTGAACCCACGTTTCTATAAACATTTTGTGAGAAAAAATTGGAGAGCAAAAGATAATCTATAAAACAAACTCCAGTCAATAGGCTGAATAAGAATGCAGATTCCTCAAACAGTCAAGCAAATGTTCAGTGAGCCAGTTTTACATCCTCATCCTCAGCATCTATTCTTAATTTTGCTGGGAATATCAGTGCAAAAGCAAACTTCCATTGATTTAAAAATTTCTTGCATTCCTTAAATCGATCACGTTTCCCTCTTGTCGAATTTGCAAAGTCTGGGAAGAAGTAAATGCTGTGGTTTTCCAAGAAAGCCTTCCTTTACTCCTCGCCTTGTGGATCACAAGATCTTTATTGGATGATCTCTGAAATTTGGCCAGAATTGATAGGGGCTTGTCTCCCTCCGTGGATCGCCGAGCAGGAACCCTGTGAGATCACTTGATTTCCAGTTTATGGCTTGCTATGTCGAGCAGATTGAGAAAGAGACCATCTAGGAACTTCAACATATCCTGTCCCTCTGCTCCCTGAGGAACTACGGCGATATGGACGTTATTCCGCTGGCTACGGTTCTCCATGTCCACCAACCTCTCCCAGACATGCTCCAAATCCACCTTGGTCTCTAGCGGATTAGCAGATAATTCCCTGATCTGTTTCTCGACATCCCCCGCTCTTGTAACCACATCAGTAAACTTCACGGCAGTGATCGATCGACGTATCCTCCAAGTCAGCAACGACCTTCATCAGCATTGCCGACATGTTCAGCATCTCTTGCTGCATTTCCCGCACCTACCCGACTGAGTCGACTTCCAGGCTTGCAGCCTGCTCGGGGCATCAGCTTAAGCACGCAAGTGTCTTTTAATGTTTAATTTTGAATCCTTGATATATTGTGCTCCTAAAACAGTTATGGAACAGAGTGTATCGAATTTCACTGGTTTATGTCATTAAAAGTATTAAAACTAGCAAAATGTGCAGAGCTCTGAGTTCATATGTCCGATCCTCGCATGGCGTCACGTGACTCTTTATGTTGTATTAACTTGGAATTAATAATAGTAAAAAATAATTACCACAGCTGCGAGGGGGTTTCTAATACAGCTGCTGAGAGAGTGATCGTAAATATTTGTCCACCGCTCTCTATTTTTGTCCTCTTCTGGAATGTTATTCAAGCGTAATAGTGGATTTTTTTCTTTTGGTCTTGGAGCAAATGGGTAAGTGAAAATAATATTTGCTGTGATCTTCAATTTACTCCCATTAATTTCTGTCGAAGTTTATCCAGAAAACGTTTACTTCCACGTTCAAAACCCAGAGTTTGAAAAAGGTCTATGTACGTTTGAATATCTTCATGGAAAATTAATGATAGTGTCATTTATACAGCGATGGTGCTGATTAATATCAGCTGTGCTCATGAACGTGTCCCGGGTGATGAGTCATAAGTGTCCCAATGTTCAGTGGATCAGTACCCTTACCAGTGCTTGAATTCCTGTTCACGATATACTGATTCACGACATGGGAAGCTAGGGAGCTGATTGATTTACAGGATGAGTTTTCTTTGGCAGTGTGGACCGGCGCTGTGTCTCCCATGTTGCAGGAGAACTTGTAAGCGTGCAGACGCAGAGGGTGAATGGGGCGGTGTTGCGCGGAGAGTGTGAGAGATGCAAACACTGGCACGGAAGAAACTCGTTATGTATGCAACATCAAACTATATCGATATAAATGGTATTGTCTCATCCTGTTTCTTGTTAGAAAATATATCGATATGTCTTTAAAAGTCAATATACCACCCAGCCCTAGTAAGTACGCGTTGTTAATTAATATTACTCAGTACTTACATGTGTAATTACACTGTAACAAGGACACTAAAATAAATTGTAACCACACATTTTGCCAACGTTGTCGTTTTCACCGCAACTTTAAAGGAGGCAAGACATTTCTTTTTGACATTAGCGCTGGATACTTTTGGTTATTTTATACTACCAGCTAGCGTTAGACTCATTATCTCATCTTCGTTAATACCTCTCACCATTCATTCTGAGGGTAAATCCAATTGTTTTTCAGATATCCCTTTTTTTAAGGCATCTTTGAAAAGGGGGTTTGACTTGTCAAACGGTGTTTTTTTCTGGATTTTGGTGATTTGCTTCTCTGCTATGTCATCCGTCATTTTAAATGCTTGAGCCCTTTAAAGTCGGATAGATTTTGATTGGCTGTCATTGTTTTATCGCTTATCAGCTGGAAAAAAAAATGTGATCCTGTTATCGTTATAGTTGTGGTGTGGACTCTGCTATACGGTTTTTAAAACATTATGGTTCTAGTGATCATTATCGTTTTTGGTTTGAACGTGCCTTAACATCGGCTTTGTAGAAACCCCTCTGGAACTATTGTGTCTGAGATGAAGTGGGTGTTGGTTAGTTAGTCAGCCAGTGAGCTGAGATGTTGGCATGAGTGTCATTTTGAGAGGCAGCTCTTTCAGGGGAGCGTGGCGGCCATGAGCTGCTGTCAGTAGCAGGAATACTTGTGATTGATATTTTGGTTAGAGTTATTTGTCAGCCTCCGTCCCAAGATGTGACATTTTGCTATTTGATTCTGATGCTGTTGAAGCATGGAGATAAGTGGCCTTCATTCTTTGCCTGCTGTTGGATGCTCTTTTTAGCCAACCAACAAGTTAGAGCTGATGTGTGTAATTTTGTAGATGTTTAAAATTCATTCCCCTATCCCAACTTAATAGGCAGTCAACTTTAGGGAGGTTAACGTTTGTTGGTTGATTTCACCTTACTTTATTTGTACTGATTTTTACATTCACTTTAAAAATTCCATTTCTGTAAGACTAAAACAGCAATTGTCTTTTTTAAATGACATATTAATACTTAAATCTGACTGGGATGATTCCAAGAACAGTTTCTTAGCTGATGTCTTCTCTTCTAATATTTGATTACACATTGTCTCCTGTACTTGGGCAGAAAAATTAAGACCTTAGATTGACTACCCACTGTAGCTCAATTATAACTGCTTATTATAAATGTACTGACTAAAACATTTCACCTCTACTTCAGAACATCCTCAGCCAATCACCTTCATTACCAGACCATTCAAGGCCTGACTGTCTTTCAGACAAGGAGTGTATTTTAACGTAGTTTCATACACATGCAAACTCACTCATATACACGCTTGTTTTTTCAATGGTTTGAGACTGATTGTTGCCCGCTGCTTGTGCAATTGCCAGTTCTGCTTGTGGGCATGAGTGGCATACATGCCCATTGTGAGAGAGCTCACTTTAATAGAGTATCTCTGTGGAAACATGTGACTTTGGGTTTGCTATGGGTCATTTGGGCATAAAGACATTGTTTCCGCTTGCTCGCTGAACCAGGATAATGCTGAGGTGTCTGTACGAGGTGCTACTGACTACACAGCACTATTCCCGATATCGTTTGTCCCTCATTAGTTCACAAGGAACTGTGGAAGTTAATTAAAATATGTTAGCGTTGTCTTCCTGAATAATTAGGACTTCTGGAATTAGATTGCTAATATACATTTATATCGATTACTCGCCCTCATGTTGTTCCAAGCCCGAATTACTTGTATCGTGGAACACAAAAGGAGATGATTGGCAGAATGACAGGCTTGGTCTTCATACATTTTTTTATTGTTTGAAAAGAAAAATTAAAGTAAATGGTAACTGAGTCATTTGATTTTGGAACAACATTATGGTCATTTGATTTTGGAACAACATTATGGTCAGGACCAAAACAAATTACAATTCTGTCAGCATTTATAGTTTTTTTAAATGAGTGAATAGTGTAGAAATTCAAAGCTTAGTGTGACCGGGTTTATACCGAATGTATGTTGATGTGCCTTTAAGGGAAAGAAAGCCGCAGAGCACTGGATGATTGCACACCAAATGCACATTTTCTAATTGATATTAATTGATTTAATTATCTGTTTGTTTACACTCAGGGCTTTTCCTGTTCCATTTTTGATTCAGACGTTGCTTACAGTTGCCCCTCTGTATCAACGAAGCTCCCTCAACATTGCTTTTATGTTTGATAGACATATGCTGGCATGGATGCCTGTTATAGTGTGCAGTTGCCTGGGTGATATATTTATATCTATATCTTGATTACATTATATTTAGTGTGGGGAAGGGCTGGGTGATAAATTCTAGCTCCTAACTTTCATCTTTTGGAATCTTTAAATAAATATTATGAATCGCTCCATTGAAACGAAATTCGATTCATTTCTATGAATCAGTTCAAAATGTCCAACTCTAATGCACTTCTGAAGTTTAAATCAGAGGTGCTATTAAAACATCTTTCTACACTGTCATACTTATGAGATGTGAGGTTGCGAAACTAGTGTAATGACAAAATATTAGAGGTCGACCGATAAGGGATTTTGCCGATACCGATAATTTAGATGGGAAACAATAATTTAGTGGGAAAACGGATTAATTGGCTAATAGTTTTTAGAAACTATTTATAGAATGTTCTTACTATGACGGGTACAGAAACAGATTCTACAAGATTTCCAGATGCAGTTTATTGTTCAACCAAAATCCCAATAATAAACTTAACTGCACAAAAATCAAGATATATGGTGCATAACATGGATCTTTTATACTATACATGGATCTTACTATAAACAAGCCTTGAAACACAACTCTTATTAAAACAGAGACTCTTAATTTGAAATGAAAAATTTCACCAGATGAGGTTTAATAAGAGTAAGAGTAAAACTATCTGCATAGATTTTTACTGATAGTTCCAAAAGGCAACTACTGCACTGATTAATCGGTAACCGTTATATCTGTGTACCTCTAGTATTTAGGAAACGTAATGGCAAAATTAAAAGCTCACAAAAATAATTGTGATGTTCAGTGTTACTTGACGTTTTATCATTAGCAAAATCTCTGCACATATGTTGTGAATATCTTTGTTAATTTTCAACAATTGCAACTAGGTGTAGACCAATATATTGGTTTTGCTGATTAATCTGTGCCGATAGTTGCTTTTTGGAACTACCGTAATTTCCGGACTATTGAGCGCACCTGAATATAAGCCGCACCCACTGATTTTTAAATAAAATATTATTTTGAACATAAATAAGCCGCACCTGTCTATAAGCCGCAGGTGCCTACCGGTACATTGAAACAAATGAACTTTACTCAGGCTTTAACGAAACACGGTGTGGCAGCGGGGGCGTGGTCAAGCGCCCGTCCGGGAGAGAAAAGCGGTAAGGGCGCGTACACCTGAGCTAAATTATGTCTAACACCGGTGTCTAATTTCAGTAAGCATGGGGAGAGCGGCATAAAAAGGCAGCAGCCACAGAGCTGAGAGAGTGACACACGTCAGTCTAGTGTTGGCGCATAGAAGAATCGAGAAACTTTATAAAATTGATTAAACATTGCTGTGGCCATTAAAAGCCTTACCTGGAACGTCAAGTGCCCTGCTGAAAACTGTCACACTGGTGCCCGTGTGACAGTTTTCCCAAGAAGGACACGTGAAGCAGGGCACATGAAATTAGACACCGGTGTTAGACATAATTTAGCGCAGGTGTAAGCGCCCTTACAGCTTTTCTCTTCCGGACGGGCGCTTGACCACGCCCCCGCTGCCACACACGGCTTGTAATAAAACATTTGCAGTAAACAGTAGCCTACCAATAAATCATTGGTCACTATCTTCCTCGTCCTGTGCACTGAAACCACTGAAGTCATCTCCTTCGGTGTCGGAGTATAGCCTCAGATTTAGTTGTCTTTTTGCACTGAGTCAATTCCTCACGCTGCTGTTTCCAACGTCTTATCATCGACTCATTAAGACCAAGCTCCCGTGCAGCAGCTCTATTTCCTTTTCAACAGCCAGATCAATCGCCTTCAACTTGAAAGCAGCATCATATGCGTTTCTCCATGTCTTTGCCATGGTGAGGGTGACAAAATGACTACCGTAGGCCTAATCAGAATGATGGGAAGTTTGAGCACGCTCGATTTAATCTAAACTGTAAACAAAAAATGTTGTTTTGACCTTAACCCGTTCGGCAATTTCATTGGTCTAATGAAAGCTTCACGCCGCCAAAAAAACTGAGCACGTCACAGAATGTTTTCTTTTTATTATTTTTTTTATAAAATTTGAAAGCGGGAAAAATCCATATATTAGCCGCGTCATTGTATAAGCCGCGAGGTTCAAGGCATGGGAAAAAAGTTGCGGCTTATAGTCCGGAAATTACGGTATCGGTTACCTGCAAAAATCAATAGTGATAGTTGCGATTTCTATATATTTTTTTTTCTTCATCATTTTGTCATTTCAAAATAAGAGTCCCTGGTGTTTTAGGCTTGTTTAAATATTATCCCAATTTTAGTTAAACAATAAACTGCATCTGGGATTTTATTCATTTGACTCATTTATTCATTTTTTTTTCTTTGCCCACCATATTAATGAAATAATTGTTTTGATATTCTATGAATTTATTTGAAAAACTATCTACCGATTCATTAGTAATCAGCCTTTCCCAATTAATTTAGTTATCGTAAAATCCACTATCGGTCGACTGCTAATTGCAACAATATTTTCACAGTAGTCTGTGTGCACTGTGTGTTTTTAGACTTTGCCTCACTAGCTATCCTAATGGTTCCCTCACACTATCTGGCAGTATGCTATTTTCCTTCTTTCATTGTCTCTATTGTATTGTCTGTGTGTGTTTTTGTGTCTGTTTAAGAGTCTGTCACACTATGTGTGCTTGGGAAGTTTGTTTTTGTGGTTTTCAAAAGCAGTTGATGGCCACTGGCACTCCATGCGACATAAGGGCACCACAGGGGAAAAGAAAAATATAATGCAATTCTTTTCTTTTCTGCAGATTCAAAGCACAAGACATAAAGTTAGAAGTTTTTTCATAACTAAAGTCACATTCATTCTAATACTTTTTCATTTGAGTTTCTTAACCTCATGGTTTCCAAAGTATGCATTAATGTAAAGCATTTTCGAAATGTGGTTTTTGTTGTTCAAAATGCAGTAGGGATGGGTGATTATGGGGGAGAACGTATTTATTTTTGCTCTGAAATGGCATTAAAACAGATTTTTTTTTCTTCATTAAATTAGCTATACTTTCAACCAAGTTGTTTCAAAATGTTTAATGCATAAAATAAAAATAAAAAAATAATGAAAGTATGTTTTCCAAACTTTTTCACTAAATTAACACAAGAACATTACTTAATCGTTTTAATTTAGATGCACCAATACAACAATACAGTAATAAAAAGCTATATTTACACTTATATATATTTGTAATAAAAAAATGGGAACAAGTTCACTCACTTTACTTTTTCAATAAAATTATTGTATTATTATATCAGTTATGAAGATTATATTTTGTTTTGTACAATAACAATACATTTTTGTTGCGTTTACACCACCTTCCTCTAAAGCTTTTATTTTGACAGAATACTGCAAGTGTAGTGTGTATTTGTCAGTTTGCAATGCTGCTCATTACAAATCTGTAATTCTGTGTCCCATTTATAGATTTGTATGATAACGTGTAGTGGTTACAAATGTTTGTTTTTATGCTACTTTGTACTGAGTACTTACAGACTGTGTGCAGAACGCTCTGAGGGCACCGAAAACAGCGTATCATAGAACACCTATTTACTCTGAAGCACACACAGACCATGTATTCATTTAATTAAATTGCAGCCTTTTGCAGTTTAATAATAACATATGATTTTTGTTATTTTGATTTAATTGTGCAGCCCAGAAGGATCATGAAATTAGTCGCATGACTCACTCTTTTGGAAAAGTAGTGGCCAAATTAAAAGCACAATTCAATCATTGCGATATTTAATAGTTAATATTCTATATATATTGGGGGCCTGTAAGGGCTGGACTGGTATTCTGGCATACCTGGCATTTTCCCAGTGGGCCGACTCACTTTGGGTTGATCAGGGGCGGACTGGCCATCGGGAGAACCGAGCGGGCAGGTGGGTCGGCCGCAAAACAGGCCGAATGGGCCACGATAAACTAATGAGCCGCCGCGTTCTGCAGAACGGACCACAATATGGTGCCACGATATTTAGAAAAGGACAGCGAACAAAACTTTTAGGCCAGGTTTCTCTTCCCAGTCCAGCCTTGGTAGTGCAGTGGTAAAAGACGCTGGCTACCACACCTGGGGTTGGCTAGTTCGAATCCCAGGGCGTGCTGAGTGACTCCAGCCAGGTCTTCTAAGCAACCAAATCGGCCCGGATGCTAGGTAGGGAAGAGCCACATGGGGTAACCTACTTGTGGTGGCTATAATGTGATTCGTTCTCAGTGGGGCATGTGGTGAATTGAGCATGGCTGCTGCGGTGGATGGCGTGAAGCCTCACCACGCGCTATGTCTCATTGGCAACACGCTCAACAAGCCATTTGATAAGATGTGCAGGTTGACGGTCTCAGACGCAGAGGAAGCTGTGATCACTACGTGACAACGAGGACTTAAAAGCACATTGGGTATTGGGCATTCCACATTGGGTGAAAAAGGAAAAAATATTATAATACATAAATATTCAATATATTGCCCAGTCTTACATTCCAGTGTGGATTAGAGGTGTAAATGTTGCAAAATCTATGTGTTTACAAATGAAAACCTATTACCTTTGCCATTTTTGGCCATTGCACCATGCCATGTTAAAGCTATTTTGAATCCACTTTGTTTTGTTCCGATGCTTTTAGTTTTTTTCCTTTGCATTTTTTGTTTAGCTGCCCAGCAGACTGTCCTTTTTGTCAAGATCTGCAATGTAATGGACCTTTTTTAATGAAATACTTGGTCCATTCATGCTTGTGTTCATGCACACAAAATGTGACACAAATTGCCCTCACTGTATAGCGTTCTTTGCAATGCTGCTATCAGCCACTGAAATGAAATTTGATAATTGCATGCTGGTTCTGTCTTCATGAGTGATTGTGTATGAATAAACCTCAATGTTTCTTATAAGCTAATTCATTCTCTCCGTAAGATAGATGTCTTGAGGTAATAAAACGATTGAAAAGATATGCTGATGTGTCAAATGTCTAGAGGATTGGATTCTTTTTTTTTTCTCTGGCAATATTCCATCTTTTCTTCTATCTCCCTTCCTCTCCTTCCAAACATTAATCATTTTCTCATTCATTTTCCCATGTCAGTAATAGAAAAACCCCAGGGTTATATGTCTGTAAAACAATGTCACATGTTATGTCACTTGTGGTGTCTTGATAGGTTAAAAGGCTACTGTATAATTAATCTTGAATTAAATGTATTCATGTTTATTCAACCAAAACAACTTGCCGTCTGACTCTAGAAGTGAAAAGGTTTCCAAAGAACAAACAGGCTTTTGTTGTGTACTTTGGCCTGATTTTTGCGGACTTCGCATTAGCTATTTCTGATGCAGCGCTACAATAGAGTAATCAGTCAATATTTAATTTCTCAATAGATCAATACAACATATTTACATCTCTGAGAGATTTTGTCTGTTCAATGGGTCGCAGGTGGAGACTGAATGCTCAGTGTTGTTTGAAGGAGTGTGCTATGGACTGCACCCAAAGTTGTTTATTAAAGTGTCTTTAGTAAAGTGGCATTCAACTGATCACAATATATAGTCAGGCATTGCTGATGTAAAAAACAGCACCATCACTATTAGAAAAAAGTATTTTTTTTTATCAAAACTAGACATAACCTTATCCTTGAGTAACCATGCAAAATTTCTAATTTAATTGAAAATCGCTTGTCATTATATCCAACACCGCTGAAAGCTTTTGGTTCATTAAATGAAGCTTAACATTGTCTTCGTGTTTGTTTTTGAGTTGCCACAGTGTGCAATAGACTGGCATGTCTTAAGCTCAAAATTAGGTAAAAAATGGCAAAAAAAGAAACAGCTTTCTCTAGAAACTCATCAGTCAATCACTGTTTTGAGGAATGAATGCTTGAAATTGCCCCCAAAAAATGAAGATTTCATACAAAGGTGTACACTACAGTCTTCAAAGACAAAGCACAACTGGCTCTAACAAGAACAGAAAGAGATGTGGAAGGCCAGATGTACAACTAAACAAGAGGATAATAAAATCAGAGTCTCTAGTTTGAGAAATAGATGCCTCACATGTCCTCAGCTGACAGCTTCATTGAATTCTACCTGCTCAACATCAGTTTCATGTACAACAGTAAAGAGAAGACTCAGGGGTGCAGGCCTTATGGGAAGAATTGCAAAGATAAAGTGGGCAAAGAAACAGACATTGGAAAACAGATAATTGTAAAAGAGTGTTATGGATCTTAACCCCATTGATCTTTTGTGGGATCAGATAGACTGTAAGGTGTGTGAGAAGTGCCCGACAAGACAGCCACATCTATGGCAAGTGCAACAGGAAGTGTGGGGTGAAATGTCACCTGAGTATCTGGACAAACTGACGTCTAGAACGGCAAGAATGTGCAAAAGTGTCATTGCTGCACATGGAGGAATTTTAATGAGAACTCTTTGAAGTACTTTAAGAAATTCAGATTTTTTGTTTTCAAATTGTAATAGTAATATTTCACAATATTAATGTCCTGACTATACACTGATCAGTTGAATGCCACTTTGGTGAATAAAAGTACCAATTTCTTACCAAATCTGTACATTATTTCAAAATGTTGGCCCTCAGTGTATTTCTAAATGTGTCCAATGTTATATCAACAATGCAAGGATTTATTTTAAACATTTAGAAAATAACTTGTATTTATTTTTTAATGGATTAAATCGATAATTAAAAAATAAATTAATACAAATATTTAAGCAAGCAGACAGCTGTGAGTTTTAAAAGCACTCTACTCTCCCTGGTTCTTGCCTAAAACCACTTTAACTGTGGTAAAATTATTTTAAAGCGTTGTGGAAATGGCAATATAAGACACCAATGTTCAAAAATAATTGCATTTATTGATCAATAAATGCAATAATTCTACTGTAATATAGAATGTGCAGTCACAGTTGTGCGTTTTTTATTGGATGAGTCATGTTTAGAACCAATCTGAATATAGATTCAGAAAATGACATTTAAACCACGTAATCACTAATACGTTTTTGTTCAAAAACCCATTGATTTTGCGAAGCTTATACCTCTCATGTACTCGGGAATAGCATTTTCCTCCATCAAAAACAGAGACTTTCGAAAACTTTCTCAAAAACTGAAAATGGTGACGTCAGGGAACTAAAAGCAGAGTTTTCAAACAAAAACTGATTTGTATGGAATAATCTAGTGAAAGTGATTTTAAAAGTGTTAATTTTGAAATTATTATATTTGGAAATAATTTTTAATATATTGCAATGAAAAAAAGTTTATTAGGTTTCATTCAGTGTTTTATCTCTAAAGGCAAAATAATGAGAGATTAGATTCATTTTTTTTTTTACTGTGGGACCAATACTTGTGCCCTGTTCAACTTGCATGCACACTCGTAAATGGACAGTGTATACGCTGCATGGAGAGAGATGGATGTACAGTCCAATAGAAAGACACTTTGGATTTATTGTGTTCCAATGTGTGGATTACTAATTTTCACCAACATTTTCAAATGAAAATAATTGGTAATTTTGCGCACATGGTCTGTGCTAGGATAATTAAAATGTTGCGCAAAATGTGCAATCCTGCTTCGAAATTCATGAAGTGGTTTCTTTTTCCTTGCAATTTTCTGCACATTGGTAATTAATGCTGCTAAGTCACTTGGTAAAGACCGAGGACAGTTCTAGGAGAGCGCGCTCTGTGTCCGCACGCTCTTGTGCACTCACGCGAATGCCTTGGAGCATCCAGTATATTATGCGCTCATGCGTCTTTGCAAGCAAAATATAATCACGCTTGCTCGTCTCCGAGTGCTTGGTTAGAAGGCTTTGTTAGCTCCGTGTATTTTTTGTGCTCTCTTGCTTGTCTGCTCGCACTAATATTAGAAATGCTGCACTGGCCGGATCGGGCAAGTGAAAGTTGTAGCAACTGGCCCGAATCTCTTTCACACTGGCCCCGGGCCATCTTGCAGTCCTTATTGTCGAGCCCTGTTTTTTATATATATATATATATATATATATATATATATATATATATATATATTCTAATATTCAGTTTATTTCTAACACACACACATACACAGATATTGCAATGTAAGACCCAGTGGTTGGCCAATACAAATCTGAACTACTGGCCTGAACAGGCCAGCAAAAAAAATCCTTTTAGTTGTATCCTGATAGGGGCCTCAGTGAATGTCATGGCTGCTCGTCTCCGTAAGTGGGTCACAATGCAAGATGTTGCATTGTTAATGGGTTTCTTTCTTGACGTTTTATGGAGCATTTCACATACGTAATCCCTGGCAGGGAATAGACGTGAATATAGTGACCGCTTTAATTTATTGCACAAGCACGACTCGCCCGTGGCTTTCTGCATTAGGGGTTCTCTCTCTCTCCTCTGCACCCTGGAGGGGGATGGGTAAAACAGAACACTGTCCTGGTTTTCAGCAGATTGCTGGCTGCTGGCAGTGGCATTCACGTCTTTAACAGAGGATTGTGGTGTGGATGATGGGCTCTCAGGGCTAGGGGAGGACAGGGGCTGTCCATGTAAGCAGAAGAAGTCACAAAATTTAGTTTCTTTCACTTGGAGATGAGAATGATCATAAAAGCATCCATCTCTGGTATTTCATTGCTGAGTGATACATTGCCCACCCCTAATTTTTCGGGAATATAAAATTATAGAACATTGTCAAAATCACAATGATTTTAATGCACATTTAATTTGGCCATTAAGCTATTCTTTACAGTTAGTCTTTAGACTTGTTTTGCGATCCTTTCTTGGCTTGACACATAAATATTAAGATTTATTTCAAATATCTGTAAAATATCAAGGTAATTTTGTAGCGATGTGGCCCATCTAGACTGCCACTTATCAAACTGCATGCATATTACATGTCTGACATCATTGCAGCAACTACTCAGACAGAATTAACATTTCCATTTGAGCATTAATACGGCTTATGCAAAATCTTTAGGTGGGATGGGCTCTTTTCACAGACTGTTTTCTTATTAGAGAAAGTGTTGATTCAGTTTAGGGGTTTTGCCCTTCTCTTCATGATAATTGTCATTTGCGGAAACATCTCCACCATGTGTAATGTAATTGAGTGGGCTTCCTGTCCTAACTTGTTGGCTTCTTTATTTTCAAGTCCATCAATAAGATTAAAAAAAGTAAGATGCAAACTTTTTTTGTTTTATGTTACTTCTAAGATTCACTATGCATTCTCACACGGACTCTTTGCATCTTCATTTATGAAATATTTTTGGTTAATCATATATCATTTTGGCTTTCATATACCAATAAGAATGTAATATTCTCATTTGTTTAACTTGTTATTGAAATTGTTATTTCTTCAGTGTTAAAATACTTGTATCTCAGCTTAAATGCAGAAACTATTTTAAGCCTTTTGTTGGTTCATTCCCCCCAAAAGTGTCACACTGCTCTGTTGTGTTTTCAAAACATTGCTTGGTTTAAGCATCCTGTGTGTGTGTGTGTGTGTGTGTGTGTGTGTGTGTGTGTGTGTGTGTGTGTGTGTGTGTGTGTGTGTGTGATTTTTTACAGCATTTACTTATATTGATTTATGTTCATTTATGCAAATACAATTGTTCATTGTTAGTTCATGTTAGTTCCTAATGCATTAACTAATGTTAACTTCCTCATGGTCATTATAATGTGGTTCTCGCTCTCAGTGGGGCGTGTGGTGAATGTTGCGTGGATGCCGAGAAAAGTGTGAGCCTCCACACGTGCTAGGTCTCTGTGGTAACGCACTCAACAAGCTACGTGATAAGATGTGCAGATTGACTGTCTCAGATGCGGAGGCAACGGAGTTTCTTCCACTGCCACCCGGATTGAGGCGAGTCATTACGCCACGAGGACTTGGAGCGCATTGGGAATTGGGCATGCCAAATTGGGGAGAAAAGGGGAGAAAATCCCCCAAAAAAGAAAGGAAAAGAAATATCTGTTATGTAAAAGTTTTGTTCATAGTTCATGTTAACTAACTAATATAACTAATGTTATAATGTTTTACCATTTAATTTGGTGAAGCTAGTGGTGCAGAAATTACACACTTCATCTTCAAATCTGTTATTCAGAATTTTTCTGCAAAATCAGCATAAAAAATTCTAAAAGTCCACAGGCTCCGTCTGGGCCTTGTTATAGAGATGTTTAAAAATTAATCCACAGCTCACGTAAACTGTAGTTTCCCAGAACAGGTGAACCATATGTAGGATGATTGTTTCCTTGTTTAACTCTGTTTCTTTGAAACATGCATCTGCCTGAGAGCCTGTGGGCCATTCAGAGCTGAACCATGTGGAATACAGGAAAAGGCATCTTTGAAATAATCCAGATAATTTCCATTGGCATGTTTTAGTTCTTTATAATTCAACAGAATTGGCAAAACATCACAGAAATACAAATGTTGAAATTTGTAAGATGCATACATGGTCAACGAATGTCAGATCATTGGCACATAAGAACATCACTGATCCAAAAAGGCCAGAAACATACTGTATGCAAGTAAATGTACACCGATGCAATAGCTTGGCCAACGCATTGACATCACGCAGTCCGGATAAACATACATAGCATGCCTTCATGCATTACTGTGGTGGTAAATAACCTGGATGTTATTATTCAGACCAGCTACTATAAATATGACTAACGTACTAGCTCAGCAATAATCTCTTCAAACTGTTGCTCCGCAATGACCGCAGTCGACTTGAAAGAGAAAACTCACCATAGAAGCGAACAGTTCAGTCTAATGTCCATCTGCAAAATTGAGATTGCAAAGTATCCTTGCATTGTGTTTTGAATTGCAGTCTGCAACATCAGTGAACCTGTATTTGGGAGGGGGGTCTCCAGTTTGTTGCATTGTGCACGCTATCAACACCAACAGCACACTGCAATCCATTTACAACATCAGACCCAATCGATCTCGCTTCTACGTTCTGTGAACTTTGGTTGTTCTGTGGTGAAGGATACTAGATTAGAACATTAATTAATCCTATCTACTGGTGTCACAGGGTGGGAAGATTTGGCATTCTCTTGACAGTGAGAATGCAGTAATGTCCATCACTGGGACCACCTGAGGGGTCTTCTTGAGCTTGTGGCAGTGCAGTCAAGCCAGAGATTGATGGAGTTGTAGATTGCCAATGATAGCATCTCAAGGGAGTAGACTGCAGAGAACCACTATAAAAGGCAAGTTCACTTGTTCAATAAAGGCTGCTATTAATTTGGATGGTCTGTGGTAATGAGGATACAAGTGCATGTGCTTGTTAGGGCCCTTTTGTTAGTAAAAGGTGAAGACCTAAAGGTGTGTTCACACTGAAAGGTGACTAAATCACTGGACGTTGCTAAGATGCAGTAATGTTGGTTGCTAGTCGATGTTTCTACTTAACTGCAGTGTCTAACTGTATCAGGTGGCGGATTATATGAGCTTCACTGTCCACACTTCCATTGAAAGTGTTGGGAATCGAGCAATGCATATCCATAAAAACATTTTTAATAAACATTTACGCTCAGTTCGGTCAATTCTTGAACTGCTTAGGTTGTTTTGCCAATGCGGATAAAATAGAATACTAAAACTGTTTTCCAGTATCAATGTCTGGTTTGTGACCGAAGCTTGTTTAAAATCAGTGCTGTCCGATACACTAATAATAATAATAATGGAGTTTTCTAAGACGGTTCTTTTAATGCATTGTTTCCCCTATATGCATTTTCCAGTGGTGCTCTTGGGATTTCACATGGTTCATTTAATATTCTTGATGCAACATAATGCTTGCCAGCCCCAGTGTACACTGCAAAAGAGACTACACACACACACATACACGCGCATACTCCGTGACGGCAACGCATAACACATGTGTCAAACACGCTTCATTTCATGTGACCCACAAGCTCATTTCTGAAATGTAGGATGGCAGGGGATCGCAACATTTCACTGAACAATCAGTTAGCACCTTCCCCGTCATCTTTATGTTTTGGAGCGCATTTTGCTTGCTTTAAAAGCGTAAATAAACAGCGCTACATGGACCAGTTATCAACACAGCTCAATCATGGATAAAGCAGCATGAGCGTAGAGCAGGTGCGGTATTTCGCAGACTGTTCTCAACCACAAAGATTATTTTAAAAGCGCACATCTGTATAATTTGTCAAAATTATTAACTTTTTTTGACTAGACTATATAGTAAATGTGAACTAATTTAAGCAAAGTGACATCAGTTAAATTTTGAAGAGCACATTATATAGTAAATGTGAACTAATTTAAGAAAAGTCAAGTCAGGCCCATGGGTGGGGTCAGTGAGCATCAACAGGTTCCAAATAGCCCCCCACATTCTAAATGGCACTGACAAAGAATATGGGAGAAGGCCCAAGGCTTTTCAATTCTAAAATCACAAAACTTAAAAAAATGTACCATAGATTTACTGTTGTAGCACTAACTGTATTAACTATAGTAGTTGTGGCAGAAATTGTTTTCTAAATGTATTTAGACAGCTGTTTTTCATGTCAAATTCTTTATATAGAAACCATAGTTACTAATCATGGTTGTGAAGAGCCATGCATGGTTTTACCTATGGTTACCATGTACTTATTACAAATATCATTGCTAAAACTGTATTATGGAAGGACTATGGTGAATTTTCTTTATTATTATGGACCAAGCTATCAGATTTCCAACTGTATAAAGAGTGTTCTCTTGTAATGCTCTCTGTTTATAGGAAAATGTAAGTTGTTTTGTTTGCCTTCAGACATTCCAAGACACGACAATCAGTAGGAGCCTGATGAAAGGAATCTGTAAAGAAGACCCAACTTATTCCCACTCTCAGAATATTTCAGTTTAGCCATATAAATTAGGTGTTAATTTTTTCCCACAGATGTTACTGTTGTTAATATCATAATTTTCATCTGCATCCCAACCTCAAAATCGTATGCAGTACTGTCAAATGTGCATTTGAATGCATATAACGTAATATTTTTGGCAATTTCATGGGTGCTAACAAAGTTGGTGGTGCCTCATTTTCATTGGGCTCATTGAGGGCACAAATACACCGTTATGTAGCCCAGGCGGACATTTAGTTTGACACCTCTGTTTAAGCTATTCCTAGACCAATATGTGTTAATACAGGTCTGGCATTGCAGGCTTGTTGACACATTCACAACAGCACCGATGCTGAAAACAATCCTAGGGGAGAGACCGTAATGAAGGTAGAGAAAATCAGTAAAGTAAAAGAATTGTTAACAGAATCACTAATGATTCAGAATAATCAAGTGGAATTGGTAATGAAGCAGAATTTTTAAATTCGTACAATTCCAAAACTCATTGGTAGTCACCATATTTTGCATAAAATCAAACTCTGCAGAACTTTGTCGTGTCGTCAACAGTCTCTGTTTGCCTGTAATCGCCAAAAATCGTTGAAAATGAATGAATTTCCGGTCAGTGTGGAAATGCTATATATCTGAATATTTTGAAAATATACTTTGAAGATATTGATTCTACACTTATAGTGCACAATTTTAAAATGATAGAAACATATAAAACTATTAATTTAATGGCATCATTCACAATGCTTCATGGGATTGTAGGTCATTCCCTCATGAAAAACGTTAAGTACAGTCTTGTACCTTTTGTCGTTTTGTACAATTTTCAAATACTGTAATTTTTCTTCAAATGAAAGTTTGTAATGTTGTGATTCACCTCGGCGCTGATTGTTTTGCTTTATTTCTTGGAACTCTTATGAATGATTTTTTGATATCCCTATGGAAAAAATGTATGGGGAAAAAACTTCAGTATCCAGGACGGCTGAAAAAGTGGGTGGGCACTGTTGCACTCTATTGTATAGTATTACAAAGGTGGTTAATTCAACATGGTTGTTTACTATTGCTGATCCCAGAGCTGAAGTGTGAACTTAATCATCATGCAAATAGAAAAGTTTTAATGAAGGCTGTATAACAGTAATGGATATACTGAAGCCGAGTCGTAATGTTACAATACTTTATAGAAAGATAACAGTATTGGGTCTGTTAAGCACTCTCAACCTTTGTCTTTTCAAGTGAAGCTTGCTGCGTATTTAACTGTGAAGCATTTTCAAACAAACTCCAATTTGGCTTTGCTTTTACTGTGAAAATCAAATATGTCTAATATTGGTTTACTGTTGGTCTTGCAGTAAATGAGGTTTCTGTAGAGATCCTTGGATGCACACTACATAGCGATCATTTGCTTAAATTGCCTGTAATGTTTTCTTAATGTAACAGATCCTGAGTAATATGTAATTTGCAGCCACCATGAATGGGATAATTAAGAATGACTGTCTGTCTTGGTAGAGTTCATTCTGAGTGCTATGCTTAAAGTAATTGCATGTTATCGCGCAATAGAAGCCTAGTGGAACACCTCTCTCGTGCCTAAATTTTTTCCTTAAAGAGGGCAATCCGTCACATTCAAAGAAAGCGCCTATGTTTTTTTTTTCTGTTGTTTTCATTTCACAGTTAGCCGATTGCTGGCCTGTTGTCAGTGAATGAGACATTGGATAATCACATTTTCAACTGGTTATGTTTTTTTGATTTTTGTTTCCTTTAAAGCTGATGTAGAGAGTTAAGGACCTCGTGGGTGTATTACAAAGTTGTTTGGTTATTCCATTCTGCGGGGCTCATCTTTTAGTTGACAAGAAATGGGTCTGTATGAACAGGTTTATTTAATAAACAAATTAGATTGTGGCTTTATAAGCAGTTTAAACTGGATGTGTGCTTATATTTGCCTGTATGTACAGTGCATTCAAGAATTATTCCACAATTATTCTATTTTGTTATATTGCAGCCTTATGCTAAAATGCTTTAAAAAAAAAAATGTTCACATCAATCTACACTCCATACCCAATAATGACAAAGCAAAAACCAGATTTTTTATAACTTTGCAAATTTATTAAAAAGAAAACAAAATTAAATATCACACTGAGATAAGTATTCAGACCCTTTGCTATGATGCTTGAAATTTAGCTCAGGTGCATCCCATTTCTCTGGGTCATCTTTGAGATGTTTCTACACTTTGATTGGAGTCCACCTGTGGCAAATTCAATTGATTGGACATGATTTGGAAAGGCATTATTTAGCTTATTTTTCACTTATAATCCAATTCAAAGTACTTGCATACCCATGACTTGCTTCCAACTATCTGTGCTATCTGCAGTTTTCTTGGCTACAACTTCCACAGTTGTTATGATAAATTCTGTTACAGTGAACTGGGATAAATGTTAGTAAGGGT
Organism: Xyrauchen texanus; assembly: GCF_025860055.1. Classification (NCBI taxonomy): domain Eukaryota; kingdom Metazoa; phylum Chordata; class Actinopteri; order Cypriniformes; family Catostomidae; genus Xyrauchen; species Xyrauchen texanus. Next base: position 44,601,646 of record NC_068289.1, on the reverse strand, counting down.
GTTGATGTGTAGATGTGTAAAGTCTTAGAACTGATGCTAGTGCTGGGCAGCAGGTGATTTCTCTTTCCCTCATTAGTGCTGTTGAGAATGTCGGCGTGGTCAAGACGTTTCACATGATGGTTGAACTGCTCCATGGTGCTTTTTAATGGCAAATTCTCATGTCAATTTCAAATGGGTTGCACGTGCAATGATATCGATGGAAGCCCGAATTAATTGCTCATGTGAGCCACTCTGTGTTTGTCATGAGAGCTTGCATTTTAAGGAGCGCCCAGTTGACATGCACTGATCCTGTCACTGGTCTGGAGCTCGAGTTTCGCAGGAAGCCCAGTTGACGTGCTCACACTGATCCTGTCACTGGTCTGGAGCTCACGTTTCATGGGAAGCTCGGTTGATGTTCGTGCATGGATAGTAGAGTGCATTTTGGCTTCACAGACCCTGCACACATACTTGTCCTACATGAAAAGCGTATTTAGCGCTCATAAAATGAAATTTATGTAATAAGGTTGCTTCATCACCTGACTGAAATGCGTACGGATGTGGCTGACATAAGAGTATTAAATTACAGGTGCATCTTAAAAATAATGTCTATATCGATATTTACATGTTGTATTGCTGACATTGGATCGTTGGTTATTGGAGCGATGCATCGATCCAGATAGATGGATTGTTACACAAGTTCCCATAGTGACAACTTACCTCATATGTGTGACAACATGCCCTGGATATGGTTAGGACTAGGAGCATGATTCATTTTTATGAATTCCCTCATGTCCTTTTAATGACATTGTCTTGTTAAACTAGATTGATGTTTATTTTAATGTTGAGCCCGTCATCTCCTTTTATGACTGCCAAATTCCCGGTTGTACATTATTTCTCCCCTGCTGTGGAACTGGTACAAACTTTCTATCGGAGCCCATTTGGTTGATGGTGCTGTTAATTCAAACCCCCCAAAATAGAGGCAGCACAGCGTGAGATGTACTGTATTTTAATCAAGCACATGCTCAATTAGATGCCAACGAACCCACAAATGGCTGCCATGAATATGAAATTGCCCTTATTCCCATAGATTATCTACAACAACTATCAAAATGTATCTTCCTCATCACCGAAGTTTCAGGCACAGATCAAGGCCTTGATACTTTTGAACAGTCATCAACATTCATTGAATTCTAAGCTGTTGGCTCCCCGCTGCTATGATGTCATCGATTCTCCATTCTGTTGGGGGGGTGATCAGTCCATCAGAGGGGCTGTCTATGACTGACTGAAATGTAGTTTTTAGGGAGCGAGGACCGTTAGATTTCCCCTTGCCACAGTGGCGGCCCAGCTGAAGTGGTCTCCTGGCCCTGGGGCCTGCGGCTGAGGGAAAATTGAGTGCACTCCTGCAGCATTCAATATGACATGCTGGAAATAATGGCCTCCTGTCTCTCAGATATCCATCAGACAGCTCCAGACCCTTGTAGACATTCAACTGCAATAAATAATAAATCATGTTTGGATGATATTAATAAGGTCGGTTGAGAGATGGCCATTGATTTGGTGACTGCACGGATTATGGCAGCAGAGTGTAGACATATCCAAGGGTTTTTATAGAAATAATATGAGATATTTTGTGGTACAATGGCTACTACTTTTCGACTTAGTTTTCGAATAGTGTACCCCAAAATGAAAATTCTCTCATTATTCACTCACCCTGATGCCTTTCCAGATGTGTACGACTGTCTTTCTTCAGCAGAACACAAGTGAAGATTGTGGGTGCCTGCACTTTGGTGGTCCAAAAGTCACATTTAGGATGCATAAATGTAATCCATGTAACTCCAGTGGATCAGTGAATGTCTTCTGAAGTGAATCGATAGGTTTATGTAAGAAACAAGTTGATAATTGAAATGTCATTTATCCATCCAGGGCTCTGATGTTGTTTGAAATGGCCGAACTCTCACATGACGTTCATTCATGTGTTGTAAATAAGAGCCACTTCCGAATTCTTCCGAAAGATATGTGATGCATCAGCTGGTGGCAGGAAGCATTTTTAAAAGTTAATAAAATGTACTTATCACAAACATATTAATTTGCTTCAGAAGACATTCATTGATCGACTGGAGTTTTGTAGATTACTTTTATGCTGCCTAAATATGACTTTTGGACCATCAAAGTGCTGGCACCCATGTACTTCCATTTATAAGGACCTGACAGAGTGCTATCTTATAAAAATCTTCATTTGTGTTCTGCTGAAGAAAGACAGTCATACACATCTGGGTTGAATAGTGAATAATGAGAGAATTACAATTTTGGGGTGAAATGATCCTTTAAAGGTCTAGTTCACCCAGAAATAACTTATGTCATTATTTTCTCACCTTTATACCCTCAAAATCATGTGCTGTAATCTTTGCCATACAACGGCAGTTCATAGGCAAAGTTAAGTCATTTAAATGATCATTATTAACAGTATTTGCATTGATGATATCTTTTCACAGTGCCACATGAGAAAATGTGGTATTTGCCTTTGCATGTGAACTTCACCCAGGCGACTGCAGTCTGTGTTTCTGCTGAGTCAGTCACTCTTCTTATGCAGTTTGGGACTCATTAGGTCTGTAATGTCTTCATTTTGTTCTATCCACAAAATCATACTGACACCCCACTATTTTACATCCTTGAAAATGAATTAAACAATTGATGCCTGTTATGTTAAAAAGCTAATGGGCTTACATTGACCTTTTTGTAAATTGTAAAGTTGAAGTGCGCAATTCCTGCACCACTGGTGGCACCAAATGGAATTGCTAAATATTTGTTTGAGCAATATTGGTTTAATCAATAGCAACATTTGGGGGCTGCATTAATGGTTTTTAATGAAACTTTTTGAAAACAGTCAGTAGTTTTGCTTCAAGAGTGAAATACAATTTCTAATTAAGAGGATTCAATTGTGTGCAAAATGGAATGAAAAGAAATCACATTTGTGTTTTGCATTTAGTAATGGCATGCTAAATGAGTATACCTATAAGAACATAAATGGAAAATGGCCTTTGCTTTTCAACATATTTGCCTTGTTCATTAGCTTCCGTTTTGGCTCTGTAGCTACCATAACCATGTTCAGATAATACTGATAAAAGATAATTTTATTGGTCCGCCTTTAGGTTTGATTATGATGCACATTGGTCATGGCATTGTTTCGACAACTTTAGCAACGTCACAACATTTATTTCCGCCAAGGGTTGCATTAATTATTGGCTTAGATCTTGTATTGATGACGGGAGAGTCAAACCACTCTGTAAAGTCTTCTCCAGCACATCCTAAAGACATTCAATGGGGTTTAGGTCTGGACTCTGTGATGGCTAATTGTGGTGGCTCCCTGAAACACTCTGTTACAATTTGAGCCCGATGAATCTTGGCAATGTCGTCCTGGAATATGCCCGCACCTTCAGGGATGAAAAAATCCATTGATGGGAGAACCTGGTCATTCAGTACATTCAGATACTCAGCTGACTTCATTTTATTGGTGCATACCATTGCTGAGTCTAGATCTGACCAATTGAAGCAAACCCAGAACATAACACTGCCTCCAGAAGCTTGTACAGTGAGCACTATGCATGATGGTTGCATGCACTTCCCTTATGCTGACACACCCATCACTTTAGAATAGGTTAAATCTGGACTCATCAGACCACATTACCTTTTTCTATTGCTACACAGTCCAACCTTTATGCTCCCTAGTAAATTTAAGTAGTTTTTTTCTGCTGATTGAAATCCAAATGGTGACAGGTTTATTTATATTGTCTGAGATGTATTTAGTCAGGCAGGAACTTGCATCTCATGCATTCCTGTTTAACACCAGAAAATTAGCTGATTTGCTGAATGTTAAGAATTTATTTTTATATAAAGTGACTGACTTTGTCTGTGTCCAGAAAATGGATATGAAGTATGCAGAGTATTTCAGTAAAGAACCACATGGCTGTCGAGCTGATTTGAATGGCAGATGCTGTGGTTGTTAAGGCAGACAGACCACATGGGTGAAGACGGTTTCACTGCTGACCACAGGAAGTGAACATGCTGTTACTGGTCGTATGTCTGAAATTAGATATTAACTGTAGAAACCCTGATATAGTGTCCAATGATGACCTAGTTTTGCCACTTGTTATTTCGAGTGAAGTTAAGTTCGAAAATCAGAAACATTTTAATGGACTATTTAGCCATAAACTTCTCGTTCTATCATAAACTATTTCATGATTCACGACTTCTCTCGGATTGCAAGTATGAGCACGCTAAGCAGATGTGTTTTAACAGCATCTCTGATTTAAACTGCAGTACCGTCTTCAGTAAAATTTTGCAAAGTCTCTCAAAAATAAGCACTTACTATACAATTTTGGTTGTCTTAAATTATGCATTTACATAGCCTCTATGTCTCTTTTTCTTTCTTTTGATCTTTACTGTAACTGCTCTCAAGTCAAGTCAAGTCAAGTGGTTTTTATTGTCGTTTCAACCATATACAGTTAGTACAGTACACAGCAAAAGCGAGACAACGTTCCTCCAGGACCATGGTGCTACATAAAAACAACAAAGGACCAACACAGGACCACATGAGACAACACAATGAAATAAAATACCTATATAAAAAAACCTACATATACCTATATAAAGTGCACGTGCAAACATGTGCAAAAAGTACAGGACAGTACAACAAATTTCTGACAATGAACAGGACAATAGACAGTGCAGCGCCGACCAGTACTCAGTAGTGCAAAAAGATGACAGTTTCTAAAAATGTAAACATAACATACTATGAGATAATGTTCTATGCACATAGCAGTTATTGAGGTAGCAGACAGTTATAAAGTGACAGTAATTAAAGTGCAACTCAGGACACGTGTGTGTCAAACCAGTCTCTGAGTATTGAGAAGTCTGATGGCTTGGGGGAAGAAGCTGTTACACAGTCTGGCCGTGAGGGCCCGAATGCTTTGGTACCTCTTGCCAGACAGGAGGAAGGTAAAGAGTTTGTGTGAGGGGTGTGTGGGGTCATCCACAATGCTAGTTGCTTTGCGGATACAGTGTTTTTTGTAAATGTCTTTGATGGAGGGAAGAGAGACCCCAATGATCTTCTCAGCTGTCCTCACTATCCTCTGCAGGGCTTTGCGGTCCGAAACGGTGCAAGTCCCAAACCAGGCAGTGATGCAGCTGCTCAGGATGCTCTCAATAGTCCCTCTATAGAATGTAGTGAGGATGGGGGTTGGGAGATGTGCTTTCCTCAGACTTCGAAGAAAGTAGAGACGCTGCTGGGCTTTCTTGGTGATAGAGCTGGTGTTGAGGGACCAGGTGAGGTTCTCCGCCAAGTGAACACCAAGGAATTTGGTGCTTTTGACGATCTCCACAGAGGAGCCGTCGATGTTCAGCGGAGTGTGTTCACCTTGTGCTCTCCTAAAGTCAACAACCATCTCTTTTGTTTTGTCGACATTCAGGGACAGGTTGTTGGCTCTACACCAGTTCATCAGCCGCTGCATCTCCTCTCTGTATGCTGACTCGTCGTTCTTGCTGATGAGACCCACCACGGTCGTGTCATCGGCGAACTTGATGATGTGATTCGAGCTGTGCATTGCTGCACAGTCGTGAGTCAGCAGAGTGAACAGCAGTGGACTGAGCACACAGGGGGGCCCCAGTGCTCAGTGTGGTGGTGGTGGAGATGCTGTTCCCGATCCGGACTGACTGAGGTCTCCCAGTCAGGAAGTCCAGGATCCAGTTGCAGAGGGAGGTGTCCAGGCCCAGCAGGTTCAGCTTTCCAATCAGGTGCTGGGGAATGATTGTGTTGAATGCTGAGCTGAAATCTATGAACAGCATTCGAACGTATGAGTCCTTATTGTCTAGGTGGGTGAGGGCCAGATGGAGGGTTGTGGTGATGGCATCGTCCGTTGAACGGTTTGAACGATCACGCAAACTGCAGTGGGTCTAGTGAGGGGGCAGCTGGGTCTTAATCTGCCTCATGACGAGCCTCTCGAAGCACTTCATGATGATGGGTGTAAGTGCGACGGGACGGTAGTCGTTGAGGCAGGACACTGAAGACTTCTTTGGCATGGGGATGATGGTGGTGGCCTTGAAGCACGTTGGAACGACAGCGCTGCTCAGAGAGATGTTGAAGATGTCGGTAAGAACATCTGCTAGCTGGTCTGCACATCCTCTGAGCGCTCTGCCAGGAATGTTGTCTGGTCCAGCAGCCTTCCTTGGGTTGACTCTACGTAGAGTTTTCCTCACATCTGCCGTGGCTTACCTCTGAGGAATAACCTCCGACCTGATTGCCACGTGCAACCTTATCCAGATCCTGCCTGAACTCTTGGCCTCTGGCCTAAACAAATATTTTCTTGACTCCACCTGAACACGCTGGAACAGACACGGCCCACATCCTGATCCAGCCTTTGTTTTCTGCTTTCTGACTCTTAAAAACACCTATTATTCTATTGTAGACACATTACTACCTGTAATTTCAGCCGTAATTCAAATCAGCTGTCAAAACTGTTCTTTCCTTACCCAAGTTTCAAGCAGCCGAACATGGCTTACCTTGTTGCTTTGAGGCAGAAAATAAGGATGTTTTGCTTTTGCTTTTTTCTTCCCACACTTGCTGGTGGTTTTTTAGGTGTCTGTCTTCACTCTGGCCATATCCACACTAAGTTTTTGTTAACATGCATGGATTTTGCTGCGTTTACGCCTTTCATACTCACTGGAATGGCGTTTTCCTCCACCAAAAATGGACACTTTCGAAAACGCTAGTATTGCATACTTTGCAAAACAATGCCGTTATAAAACTGAAAACTGAGGTTTCTAGAGAAAACGGATACTTGTGGATGTGTACTAAGTCTAGAGGTGGGAATCATTAAAAAATAACCTAGTCTCGTAGAATGAATGTTACTCTAACTACATGTTTCAGCGCAATTTCCAGGTGAAATTTACATTAGAAGTCGCTACAACAACGGTGCACTTTATTCACTTTCACACAAATCATGACTACAAGGGCTGATGCACCCTATTACTCACACACTGCTATGTTATGATGTCGAAACACTTTTACTCTAACGCATCATTTGAAAAACCATTGTATTGCAGACTCGCCTACATAAATTCTACAGACTGCAGTTCGAGATGACAAGATCAGTCAAACACTCAAGTTGATATGTGAGACGAGTGTGTCAAAGAAGCGACACAAGATGATTTGTTTCTATAGACACTATCTATAGTTTTTAGACACTATGGATGGGTTTAGCTGTTGGTTTAGGGTAAGAGAGGTGTCTACCAAGAGAGGTAAGAGGTGTCTACCTCTCATTTTATTTTAGATCACCATTAGTTAATTTTAGGTTAAAGTTTTAGGTTAGGGAGGTATTTTACTCATTATCGCCTCCTAATATTCACCTTAAAAACCTTGTCTAATTACGAGACTATTTTACTCTGTTTTGGTGCCCCTCGCTGGACATTTCACTGGGAAACTGCAGCCAAACGTGTAATAAGGCACTTCATTTCATTTTGCAAAATTATCTAATGGAGGATGTCTTCCTTGTAACGCACAGCATTGAGATTGCCAGCAATGACAACAAGCTCAGTCTGATAATGCTGTGACACAACGCCCCAGACCATGACGGACCCTCCACCTCCAAATCGATCCCGCTCCAGAGTACAGTCCTCTGTATAACTCTTAGTCACTGCTTGTCATTATACCTGCAATGACCTGGAACATTTGCCATTGGACGAACGTTAAATTAAATTGAAACTGGAGTGCTTTGAGTTCACTATCATAATCCGGCATATTTTAAGAAATGAGAAGCTACACACTGCGTCAGTGAGGGTTAAAATAATTGTTGCCAGCTGAAACATACTAAAACGGTGCGTGCATAATACAGCACTTTTAAAACCTTTTTTATTCTTCATGCGTTCTTCAGGAACTGCTTGTGCTGGTCCACATGTGGGTCAGTTAGACACTCTGAGTTAATTTGGAGTGCTTGCATAATGCTAGAACATTGGAAAAAAGACACACAAATGCACTGTTCTGGGAATTTATATATTTTCTCAAAATGCCCTTATTTGGACAGTAAAATGTGATTGGAATTTGAAGTGCACAATAATCACGGTTTTCTCAAGTAACCACAATCTATAAAAACTTTATTTTATTTAATAATGACGGCTGACCCATATCCAAATTATGACTCCTGGAAAAAAACTAATGAAACTCTTCACCCATTTAAGAGCATATCCAATATCGACAAAAGGCAGAAAAATTGAGAGAGGCCTACTTTTTTTTTTTCAGCTAAAGAGAACAGTCCTAGTCCTCACTGTATGGGCCATGCCGAAATTGGGCTTTATGTATGCATCAAAGTGGTGTGCGCTTTCATGACCCATCCATTCTATAGAGCTTAAGTTGAGAAAACCATCTGGCTGAGAATGCCGTGGTAAAGCAGGTAATAAAAGACAGCGGATGGATGTTATTATGCTTGTGAAAGGAGGTGTTTTTACAGTCTCTATACATCCATCTCTTTTATAAAATGCCTAATTGAACTGTGCTGTCACTCTTCTTTGGATTAGTATGATGGGATCCGCTCCCTATTTTTAGAACTCCATTTCAGCGCGGCCATGATGTCATTTATTTTGAAACCTCTATTGAGGCTCTTTACTTTCTTTGACTCTCAGAGCTGTATTTGTGATAACAAAGAGATGTAGCCACTCCTTTGACAGCATTTCTTGAAGCTGTAGCAGCTGTAGCAGGGGTGAAATCGCAGTTTGAAACCTCTAAAGATTGCTGTCTACTTTGTACAACACAATAATGCTGACAACACATCCACTGCCATAAAGGCCTTAACCATGATACTTATCAAATGACAACAGTAATATACAAATGTACAAACACGCCCTTGTTCAATCCTGTGTTATTTGTTAAAGGGTGTTGTTAAACTCTGCAATAATATACAGTGCATCAGGAAATTATTCACAGTGCTTCACTTTTTCCACATTTTGTTATGTTACAGCCTTATTCCAAAATGTATTAAATTAATTTTTTTCCTCAAAACTCTACAAACAATACCCCATAATGACAACGTGAAAGATGTTTGTTTGAAATCTCTGCAAATTTATTAAAAATAAAATCACATGTACATAAGTATTCACAGCCTTTGCCATGACACTCAAAATTGAGCTCAGGTGCATCCTGTATCCACTGATCATCCTTGAGATGTTTCTACAACTTGATTGGAGTCCACCTGTGGTAAATTCAGTTGATTGGACATGATTTGGAAAGGCACACACCTGTCTATATAGGGTCCCACAGTTAACAGTGCATGTCAGAGCACAAACCAAGCCATGAAGTCCAAGGAATTGTCTGTAGACCTCTGAGACAGGATTGTATTTAGGCACAGATCTGGAAAAGGTTACAGAAAAATGTCTGCAGCATTGAAGGTCCCAATGAGCACATCATCTGTCATCCATCATCTGTAAATGGAAGAAGTTTGGAACCACCAGGACTCTTCTTAGAGCTGGCTGCCCGGCCAAACTGAGCAATCGGTGGAGAAGGGCCTTAGTCAGGGAGATGATCGAGAACCCGATGGTCACTCTGACAGAGCTCCAGCATTTCTCTGTGGAGAGAGGAGAACCTTCCAGAAGAACAACCATCTCTGCAGCACTCCACCAATCAGGCCTGTATGGTAGAGTGGCCAGACTGAGGCCACTCCTGAGTAAAAGGCACATGAGAGCCTGCCTGGTGTTTGCCAAAAGGCATCTGAAGGACTCTCTGACCATGAGAAACAAAATTCTCTGGTCTGATGAAACAAATATTGGACTCTTTGTCCTGAATGGCATGCGTCATGTCTGGAGGAAACCAGGCACTGCTCATCACCTGGCCAATACCATCCCTACAGTGAAGCATGGTGGTGGCAGCATCATGCTGCAGGGATGTTTTTCAGCAGCAGTATCTGGGAGACTAGTCAGGATCAAGAGATAGATGAATTAAGCAATATACAAAGACATCCTTGATGTAAACCTGCTCCAGAGCACTCTGGAACTCAGGCTGGGGCGAAGGTTCACCTTCCAACAGGACAACGACCCTAAGCACACAGCCAAGATAACAAAGGAGTGGCTACGGGACAACTCTGTGAATGTCCTGGAGTGGTCCAGCCAGAACCCAGACTTGAACCTGATTGAACATCTCTGGAGAGATCTGAAAATGGCTGTGCACCGATGCTCCCCATCAAACCTGTTGGAGCTTGAGAGGTTCTGCAAAGTAGAATGGGAGAAACTGCCCAAAAATAGGTGTGCCAAGCTTGAAGCATCATACACAAAAAGACTTGCGGCTGTAATTGGTGTCAAATGTGCTTCAACAAAGTATTGAGCAAAGGCTGTGAATACTTGTCATTATGGGGTTTTGTTTGTAGGATTTTGAGGGAAATAATGAATTTATCCATTTTAGAATAAGGCTGTAACATAACAAGATGTGGAAATAGTGAAGCGCTGTGAATACTTTCCGGATGCACTGTATGCGTTAATATAGAATTCAATTGATGTGTGGTTACGGGTGTATGTATAATAGTAACATATTATTTTTTAATACAGTAGTAACAAAAATGGTAATGTTGATCATGATAATAATAATAGTTGTTATTTTATATTACAGTAGTTTTATTCAATAGTAATATTTTTGTCATCATTTCTTTAAAACTTTAAAACCCTGAGGCTTTTATTTTGGTAGAACACTCCAGGAAGACCTTTTGAATTTCTGTGTGTAGTTCAATTTTTAATATCCTTTACATAAAAAATATTTTGAGACGCTCCTCCAGTGCCATTCACAATGCATGTTATATGTGAATCAAAGTATCGAGTATCTACATCTGTAATGTAGTTTGTGTGGAGTGCACACATATTGGGCTCTGAGAGCTGAAAACAGCAGCACATCATGAGTATTGTGCATGCTGGGAGTGTGTGACAACAGAGCAGCACTCATTCGCTTTGAAGCACACATGCAGAGTATATATTTATAAATTAAATGCAGCCTTTTTTGATACACACACAGCTATTATATGACTTCAAGAGACTTTCAATGTAATGCACGAGTCATATGAACTACTTAAATGGTGCTTTTTTGGTTCTTTTATGTCATTTTTGGAGCTTAACAATAACGACTATGTTTTTGGACCCAATCAGTTAAACTGTCTATCGGCCCTAGTTAGGAACTGAAAACGGTGTTTGCAAACAAAAACTGATTAAAATAAATGTGGCCTCAGTTTTTGGTAGAAGAAAACACTGTTTAAGTGTGGATGAGAGGTGTAAACATGGCAAGAGCAATACGTTTTCAAACAAAAACGAATTAGTGTGGATGTGGCCTTGGTTTTTACCATTTTGAGTCTTGTTTTTCACTCACCTGTTGCATAATGTGAAGCTGCACTTTTGCACTGATGTCAGATGTATCATTCATTTGTTATAAATAATCTGACCTTTTGGTTTGCGTCCATAAAGTTATGGATAAAAAGAGAAAATAACTCTGATGAAGTACCTTTCATTTGATTAACCAAAAATGGGCATTTCAGCATGGCTGTTTAATATTGTGACAGCCTACTGCAGCCCAGTACTTCCCTCGCACAATTAGGTCTAGATCAGCTGCCTGCCACATTGGAATGGAGGATGAAACTAATTTAAAGTTTCCCAGGTTTTATTGAGGTGTTTAAACTATAATGCTTGAGTGGAAATGAAGAAAGTGTATAACATCTGTTTTTTAGAGGAATGGGGCACCTTTCTCTGAGCAGCTTCCCTCAAAGTTTGCTCTTATTTGAATAGCTTAGGATCAGCTTGAGCTCTAGGGCCTGTACCATGAAACCGGTTTAGGTGGCTAGCTAGGTAAGTTTTAGTTTAGTTTGCATAATCGCCATTGTAACTCAAGCTGCACAGCTAACCTACCCCGTAACAGTGTTTTTATCTGGGTAACAGATTGCTAACATATTCTGAACAAATCAGCTGTGAAAAAAGTGACATCTCTGATACAATGTAGTTACTCCATCGTGTCTCTTAAAGGGATTGTTTACCCCACCAAATTAAAATGCTCTCATTAATCCTAATGCCATCCTAGATGTGTGACTTTCTTTCTTCTGCTGAACACAAATGAAGATTTTTGAAGAATATCGCAGTTTGTTGGTCCATTCAATGCAAGTGATGGTGGCCAGATCTTTGAAGCTCCAAAAAGTACATAAAGGCATCATAAAAGTAATCCATACGTCCAAAAAAAGGACATAAATATTTATCTGTTTCTCACCCCTATCATAATGCTTCTGAAGATGTGGATTTAATCACAAGTCATATGGATTACGTTTATGCTGATTTAATGTGATTTTTCACATGACTTCAAAAAATCTGGCCACCATACACTTGCATTGTAAGAACATACAGAGCTGAAATATTTTCCAAAAATCTTTGTTTTTATTCTGCAGAGAAAGAAAGTCATACACATCTGGGATGGCATGAGGGTGAGTAAATGATGAGAGAAATGTGTATTTTGGGGTGAACTATCCCTTTATTGCACGGTTTATAGAAAGAATCTTAGAAATCCACAGAATCAACTCTTCATGATAAATTATTTATTCAAGAGTTTAAATATAGATTTTCAGCAGATGGAGTCTTTTATATTATTTAAATACACTATAATTGTTTTTCAATTACCTACTTTAGCCATAAAATATCTATGAAAATATAAGCATAATATAATGTTAGGCTATCTGTAAAACAGCTAGTAAAATGGATTAATATAATACCTACCAATAATGATCGATTTTAAAATATTAAAAGCTTAAATACTCCTTAAGATTGCTATAGAATGAATGTCTCCCAAGCCCTCTCTTTCATGGACTAGATATGAACACATTATTTCACTTAAAGTTCAGTACACAAAATACGTCTTTAAAAAAGAACAAATACATATTATTATATGCATACAGTATTCCGAGTGCTCACTTTTTAATTATTCAATAGTAGCCTATATGTATTTGTAATTGTATTAAATTATATCATGTTTAAAATGTAAATCAATGTAAAGGCATTCATATTTGAAAGTTTTTAAGCTTTTTAAATTAATGAGCCTGTGTTGTTGTTGTTGTGGACCTTTATGAATTCACACACACATTCATGTATCAGCTTCTTTATATTTTAATCACATTCAGAAGTTTTTTCCAGCAGTCCTCTTGAGTTCTCGCAGCAGCTGCGGTGTTTGTTCTTGCTGTGTAAATGTCTTCAATTTCTTTATTATTTTACAGTGATCCCTTGTGCTGTGTGAATGATGTGTTTTAATTATTAATCATTTAATGGTGATCTCTTGTGCTGTGTAAAATGCATTTTTATTTTTCATATTTTTACAACAATTTTGTTGGTGTTTAAATGTTTTAAATAAAAAAAATTCATAACAATCAGCCTTCAGCAGAGAGGTAAATCCCACTGACTCTCTCACGAGAAGTGAATTGCATTTTCTCTCTCTCTCTCCCTGTGGCTGTTCGCTGCAAACGTCACTCATTCATGTGCATGCTTGCGTGAACTAATCTTAAACTCAGGATTAAAGAAATGACAGAGAAAGTTGATAAAGATGGTTGCGGTACCAATTAAGCCTGATTCGGATTGGTTTGGTTTGGTCAACTCAAAACCAATCGTGTAACCCTGAGTTTGTTCAACTACCTTCCCTGGACTGATGTTTTTTTTCTTATTATTATTCCTCTGTGTTTCAGGAAGGATTGTAGAGTACAGCTGGAAGTACCTTGTAGAAGAAGCACCTTTTTAGAGATTGGAAAATCATCCACTGCTGTTGTACAGCGGGTAAGTAAATATGTTTAAAACACATTTAAACACAGGATATTCTTATGAAAAAGGTGGAATACTGACTGAATAGGAAGGATGCAACAAAATAAGACTTTAGTCAAATAAACATGCTTCATTTTAAACTGTTGCTCCTGTTGTTGATATGTAGAGTTTCTTTTTTGTAGGACTTTCTCAGAACAGTCGGCATTAGGGTTGGCTGATATATCAGATATTCACACTATATTCGCAACCATTTTTATGGTAATAAAGTAGCTAGACTGTAAATATTGCAATTATTTAACACTTTTATTTGGCCTTAAAGGTGTAGCTGACCCCAAAATGTCCAAAGAAATTTTGGGTGAACTATCCCGTTTTGTTAAGTCCATTTTGTGATCCCACCTTAAATTGTGACTTGCAAGTATTAGAGCATAACGACCGTTTAAATAATATTTCTGGTTTAGACGTCAATTGCAAAAATTCGGTACATTTGGTGAGCTCAGTTCTATGATTCAGTTCAAATTGTGTTTCTATGAATCAATTCCAATCTCTGATTCAACAGTTTGTTTGCGTCAGTTTTAATGTCCCCATGTTGCATATGTTGCACACGAATGTACATATTGGAGCATATTAATGAAAATGAATAAATATTAATCTTCCTTGTTCAGTAAAAAAAACAGAATGGAAAGCACTCTTTGATTATTTTTAACTACTTTTATTTTTTGCATTTTAATACATTGTCTAGAATGGCTGTTTGATTGAAAGGCCATTTAAGAGCAAATGCATAAATGTTGAATTACAGTATATACAGTAGGGATGTTTACAAATAATCGAGTACTCTTTCTGCACCATCTAGTTGATTATTAAAAACACTACCTACTCTAATATCGCAAATGTATTTTTCTTTGCGCATTTGCCCTCCATGAGGAGAGCTGAATACTGTTTTTTGCATCAGAATCTCTTACTAAATCTCAGTTACAATTGAGTCCAATGGGCCAATGAGTCTAATTCATTAAACAATTATTTTTTGTTTACTGAATTATATTTTATACCTAATTTTTATGTCACCCTGCCCTAGTAGGCTCTCTGATGTAAACTGTTGATGTCCAATTGGAAATTGACATCCATTTCTCATGGTAATACGAAACACCCTTTTAAGAATTGAAGAGTTGCATTAATTTATTAAACAACGGGGTGATATGAATATAGCCTTAGTGCCAGTTTTCCTGGACTCGCCATCAGAGACATAAGGCTGCCTCATAGATGAAATTACGTGGCCTTGGATTAATTTACCTCTCACTTTTCTGCTCTAATGATGTGTTCTGTTATTGACATTTAGACAGCATACACTTACACTCATTAGCGTCACACTTACAAAGCAGTTCAGCTTTTAATGCATTCTCTCAGTTCCTTACATTATTTCTGTGCTATTTTAAGGCAAGTAATAGAGCAGGATTCTATTGGTTCCTCCTGTCAAAGTTAAAACCCGAACTGATCTGCATATCTCTGCCAGTCCGATTTGAGAGAATCCATGTTCATTCAGGCTGATGGGAAAGGCCTTTCAAAGCTGGCATTGTTTGAGCGCTGTTTCTGTAGTCTCTACGCTTGTTGCAGCAGCTTAACAAAACCTCTGGGCTTTGTGCGTCCCTGGTGAAAAGCTTCTCTTGTTTTATACATAAGCCATCTAAAGACATTGGTGCCTGGGGTCTGGAGCATTCTGGGATTCTGGGCACTTCAAGGTTTATTTGGTTTCATTTTGTTTTGAGGAATTGACTGTCTTACAAAGGGACAGCGTTAAGACTGCAGTGAGGACTTATGGGGGCTGCAGGAGATGAACACCTGCACACTCTTCCTCTGCAGGTGATGCAGGTGAATGACTGTAGATACCAGAGATTCTTATTCAATCAATGACATTCACTCTTTTCTACTACATAAGCTTCATGAAAACATCTCTCTCATTCGCCTGGTCCCAATATAGGGTAGGCGGAATGAACAAAGACGTATTTCATGGTACAAGTTTGTATTTTATATTATGGTAACTGTATACATGGCAATATAATTATTTATGCTGGAAATTCAATTGAAATTATTGATAGATTAAATAACCATGTGCTAACACCCATATTTGGATAATGGAATCCCTATAATTTATTATTTGAATCAGAACCACAATCTTGGAATCAGCGACAGACTGCTATATAGGTCAACAGTCGGGTTGCGGAAGTAAAAATCCCATTAAGAGAATCTTTTTTTTTTAACCAATTTAATCTAAACATTACAAGACAGACTTTCCATTGGCTTAAGAGATTAAGCGATAGTATATGCTTCTTATGAAGCCAAATTTAAATTGTCAATGTAAGTTCAAGCATCCATTCGTCTGTACATCTATTAATATTTTGCAGTGTGTTCTAAGTATAAAATACTATTTTTGATAATGTAGTCAGTTGTTTTATGTTGTATTGTTTCTTAATAGATTACATCATCATTCACAACGCTTCATCGATGAGTCACCCACAGACCTCTGTCAGTGCCTTCCAGTCGCTGACTTTAACATAGCTTATGCTGTCCTGATTACCACCCTCTTTATTTACCCTATTGATCGTTGACGCCACTGATAAGACATGCAGGACTTCAGTGCAGCGAAATGCAGATCTGGAACTTGCTGCAGTGAGCTGAATCAAAAAGAGATAAATCTCATTGCGCCTGGCGTCTTCTCTTATGAAGTACAGTAATACATCTTTTCACAGCGATATTGGAATCTCTGTTTTATTTCGTATGTGGGTAGTGAGGCATTAAATTCCATAATAGTCCAGTTCTACTTATGTGTCAGAACTGGCTATATCAAATAACAGTGTTCATCGATCATGTGTATGGGATAATGGTATTGCTGTGCGATACAGGTAGAGACTGGGAAACTATGGCTTTAAGTCTGATCCTATATGATCTCCAAGACTTTTTAGATGTATTTATCTGTTTATCTTTATCAGGATATAAATTAGACAGGCAATATAATTCCAATTTTTATGGTAGTTGACATAAAATAATTTTGGAAAATGTACATTTTAATATGGGCGGCGCGGTGGTGCAGCGGTTAGCACTGTCGCCTCACAGCAAGAAGGTTGTGGGTTCAAACCCTGGTTGCCCCGCCTTTCTGTGTGGAGTTTGCATGTTCTCCCCGTGTCTGCGTGGGTTCTCTCCGGGTACTCCGGCTTCCTCCCACCATCCAAAAGACATGCAGGCTAGGTTAATTGGTGTCTCCAAAAAATTGCCCTAGGTGTGGATGTGGAGGTGAGTGTGAGTGTATGTCTGTCTATGTGTGGCCCTGCGATGGACTGGCGACCTGTCCAGGGTGTCCCCCGCCTTTCGCCCAATGTTAGCTGGGATAGGCTCCAGCCCCCCGCGACCCTGTACATAGGATAAGCGGTTGACGATGGATGGATGGTACATTTTAATGCGTGACATGGCCAGATTTGTCTCATTCTTATTGAGAGACTACATAGAGTATTTGTACTTATAAATAATGTACTTACATACTGTATATATAAACACTCATGACCACTTTATTAGGTACACCTGTACACCTACGTATTCATGCGACTATCTAATCTGCCAATCGTGTGGCAGCAGTGCAATGCATAAAATCATGCAGATACGTGTCAGGAGTTTCAGTTAATGTTCACATCAACCATCAGAATGGGGAAAATGTGATCTCAGTGATTTGGACAATGGCATGATTGATGGTGCCAGATGGGCTGGTTTGAGTATTTCTGTAACTTCTGATCTCCTGGGATTTTCACACGCAACAGTCTGTAGAATTTATTCAGAATGGTGCCAAAAACAAAAAACATCCAGTGAGCGGCAGTTCTTTGGACGGAAATGCCTCATGGATGAAAGAGGTCAGCAGAGGATGTCCAGACTGGTTCAAACTGGAACCAGTCTACGGTAACTCAGATAACCACTCTGTACAATTGTGGTGAGAAGAATATAATCTCAGAATAGCATTCCAAGATGCTGGTTTGTGCTGATTTGGCTGCACGAGGGGGACCTACACAATATTAGGCAGGTGGTTTTAGACCTATATACAGTAAATGCTGTATATTAGTGTGTATATATATATATATATATACACATACATACATCATCCTATAGTCTCTGTTTAAACACAAAAAATATATAATCTTAAGTAAATTAGATTATAGATATATAGATAGGTAGGTAGGTGGGTAGGCATTCCATAGATAGAAAATGATTCCAAAGTCTAATAAAAATATAATAGCCATATATAACATATATATATATCAGTCGATTCCAAATATCTAAAAATGGCCTGACTGATATATTGCTCATAATGTGTAGACGTAATTGGCCAACTCTGAAAGTGACGGAATTAAAACGTAATGTATTTTATGTTCAAGATGGGTGCAAGGTCTCAGTTGTTCTCCTGTGGAAGTGTGGATTATAAATTAATTGTTGAATATGCTGTCAATATAAATAAGTGCTGTTGATATCTATGGGCATCTGTCATCCTGTCTTTTCTCTTAACAAAAGAGCCGAAGCTCTTGAGGATTGGAGCTCTGCCTCTGCAGACTTACCATTATTGCCATTCATGTAGATATGTGGACTCGGCGTTATAAAGAAAAACACAATACATGACCTATTTTGGCTTGCTAACTGGCCGAGGGCCTTTGGTTTGTGACCTTTACCAAATACAGCTTTAAAACAGCATGGGGTGATTCAATTATGACCTATAATTTTGGGGTGAACTTTTCTTTTAATGTTTGATCCAGGCCTTTTAAAGAGCTTTAATAAAGCTCTAGTACTGTATCTTGTTTCAAAGCCCTGTAGACTTGGAGAAAGGATTTTTAAATCTGTCGATGTAATAACATTATTTTTTTCATTTGGCTAAGAAGTCGCATGCTGTCAATGATATTGCAGATCTTTACCAGGGAACTGTGGTTCTGCAGAGCATTCCCTTATCTGGAATTATTCAGTGCAGATGTGTTGGACGACATGAACGCTATCATTTTCTGAGGCACAGTGAACGGAGGTGCAGGTATCTGATCAGGTTGCGTTGAATGAGCTTAATCGGCGTGCTGCATGCAGACTGGCTGATTTAAATCATGAGCCACGCGTTGTCTTGTAGAATTTGTGAAGTCGCACTGCCACGTTCAAAAATTATTTCCACCCAAATGTTTCATTCCACAAGCCTCGTTCTTAATTTTAATTAATCATGCTTCCTAAGGTAAGCATCAATATTACTATTGCTCATAATGTGTAACTCCCTCAGCGTTTGTGCTACGGACATGTGTGATATGCCAAATTGTGCGGCTTGTTTGAGGACAAATGTACATTTTCAAGCAATTAAATTTAACCTTAAGAAATCAGTTAATTTCAAAATTGGGTTTTCAAGGCCTGGAAAAGTCGGAATTATCGTAATACATGCTCAAGCTATCTCTAAATATTGCACTTAGAGAAAAACTTGGCTGCAAGCCATAGCCAAATTGATTTCCAATTTATAATTTAATTCAGTGAATTGGTTTGCATTTGAAGGAGTTTTAAAAGTCCTAATCCAGTAATCACAAACTGCTGGAAAGGTCTTAGAAAAGTCATGGAAATTCATGCATCAAATGTTTTGGAAACCTGATGGAAAAAATCTAGTCTTTTAATTATCTGCCTTTATTTTATTAAAAAAACCTCTCATTGAATAAGATGTTAACAAACAGTAGTTGTTGTCATTTTAACCTTGTTTTTGCCATTTGCTTTTAAATAAAGAACCTCAGGTGGAAATCTGCTGGTTTCACATCTGTGCTCTGCATGGTGAAACCACCATGCTGCTAATGTGTAATTGTGTTATGGGGCACATATGTGTTTGATGGTATGGAGTTCGCAAAGGGATGTTATGACCGAGAGCTGTTTAGACTGCCCCCTGACCCACGATGCCTTCAGCTTGTGAATTCGTGCTGTGCTGTCCTGACTGGTGGGCTGCTGTACATGGCATTAAACATCACAGCCGTGGGTCCACTTGAGTCATTTCCTCTAAGAAGACTTTCAATCTAAAGGCTGCTGTGGTTTGGTTCAAATGTGCAAATCAAGACATGTGAACCTTCTTCTCATAAATATAAATACATTTCATTTCAACCATATTTGATCTAGGGAAGTGGTGTGTTCAGTTATTGACTAAATTAAAAGCATCTGCATATATGTAAGAAGCATGAAAACACAAATATGGAAAACCTATGGTTTATTTATAATTTATTAGTATCACACTGTAATGGGATTTAAGGGAAAGGAGGAGGCGAGAACCGGCTTGACGATATAAATAACAGTTTTAATGATAACCTTAAAAGACACAAACACACACATGACAGACATGCCCGTATACGATCTCTCTCTCCCGCACCATCTTCCGCAGTCGGCCTTTATCCCTCTCGGAGGCTTGATTAGCCTGATAAGGGACCGGGTGTGTAGAATCACAACCCGGCCCCGTACTACGCCCTGCCACACACACTTTTTAAAAACTTTGTGATTTCAAATGCACGCTCCATAAATAATAAAAGCCACAATATGTAGATGGGTTGGCCGTGGCACTCCTATAATCTGTTACATTTCATTTTTATACTTTCTCGTTCTAATGTTAATATGAAAAAACACCATAAACAGACATGATAGCTGTTAAAGCGGCACTTAACTATATGATGAGGGAAACCATCCAAACGCTTTGAAAATAGTTGATTATTATATATATATATATATATATATATATATATATATATATATATATATATATATATTGGAAATTATTTTTTTGTTAGAACAGTAAAAAAGCTTTTGCATCGCTTTTTATAATGTTTAAGCATTAAAAAATTGATTGATTGAAATGACAAATAAGTTTTTCTTTTTTTTTTTTATAAATGTGATCATTTCAGGAATTCTCATTAGCTACATAAATTTACAACATTATAAAAATATTAAATATTACATCAAATTACCTCAAAATCAAACGTTAGACATTGCACGCAATGATCTCATGTATCAGGAATATTTTTGCAGTGTTTAGTGACAAACAGGTGTTTAGTACTGTGGTAGTTTTTCATACTATTTAATGTTTTGGAAGACAATCAAATCAAAAGTGACTTTTACCCCAGGGGCCTTTTAGCCCTGTTGAACCATAAGTATGATAATGCAGACTCTCAATAATATAAGTAACGTGTGCGAACAATATGATATAAGTAAGAATATGATTCTGCAAGTGATGAAGTAACTTGCTTTGTCACCCAATATGCAAGGAAAAATTGGAAATAATTCAATTTGGACAAAAAGGTAGTCTTAAAATAAAAATCATAAAATGCAATTTCATTGCTGGTAATATATGTAAAAAAAAATTACCTTTAGCAGGTGTGGCAAAAACGTGGTCATCGTTAAAACTAAACTCTTGCTTCAGAACTTTCAAAGTTCCTGGAATTTATATTTGTCAAAAACTTCCAATTTCCCCTGCTATTTGCCACCCTACCATCATACTTTTTTCAGGGGAGATCAAAATTGCCTTTTTTTTTTTTTTTTTTAGCTCCTTTTATGACACTTTTTTTTGTTCCAAAGGAATTGATTTGCCCTCAACAAAACAGTGACTGCCTGAGGCAACCCTTGCCCTATTGTGACTGCCCTTGTGATGCATTGGCAGTCACGTTGAGGTGACGTAAATCGGCAAGAGTGATGAGAATGAGACAATATGTGGCATCCAAGAGAGAAGCATTGAGGACAATAAATAAATAATTTTAATATTAAATAAATGACTCATGGCAGAACCTACAAGAAAAAACATACAACATGGCATCACATTATTTGTTTGTTTGGTTGCTGTGTTTGTCTGCAGGGTGTTTTGTTGTTTTTTTATCATCTGGAAGCTCTTTTTGTTTTACCATAAATACTCTTTTATCTCTTTTCTTTTTTTAACCCTCACATCAGACTGTCAGCATACACGCAAAGAGTGTCAGGGTTACTATAGTTTTGAAAATGTCACTATTTTTTATTTTTTATTTTATAGAAGATAGACATTTATTTTTTTTAGCAAGTTTTTTTTTTTTTTGGTACATTTTTATTTGTAGTTGTAGTTTTAGTTTGTATTATTTCTGAAATAGCACAACAAATTGCTCCATCTGCCTATGATATCCCTTGCTAAATTCTGAGAAACTCCAACAAGCGAAATGTGATTAGTTGTCTGGTGGCCATCTCTAATTGTTTGGTTCACATCAGACTGTCAGCATGCAAGCAAGGAAATGTCTAATGGTTAGACGGAGACCTGGAGAGGCCTACAAGCCACAGTGTCTCGCACACACTGTGAAATTAAAACATGATCTGGGGGTGCTTGAGCAAGGCTGGAATCGGGCAGGTTCGTCTTTGTGAAGGATGCATGATTCAAGCCACGTACAAGGTTATCCTGGATGAAAATATCCTTCTTTCTGCTCTGTCAATGTTCTTCAACTCTTAGTATTGGTTTTTCCTGCAGGACAGTGCTCCATGCCACACAGTGAGGTCAATCAAGGTGTGGATGGGGGACCACCAGATCAAGACCCTGTCATGGCCAGCCCAATCTCCAGACCTGAGCCCCATTGAAAACCTCTGGAATGTGATCAAGAGCCACAAGCCATTAAACAAAGTCGAGCTGTTTGAATTTTTGCACCAGGAGAGGCATAAAGTCACCCAACAGCAATGTGAAAGACTGGTAGAGAGCATGCCAAGACGCATGAAAGCTGTGATTTGAAAATCAGGGTTATTCCACCAAATATTGATTTCTGAACTCTTCGTAAATTAAAACATTAGTATTGTGTTGTTTAAAAATGAATATGAACTTGTTTTCTTTGCTTTATTCGAGGTCTGAAAACCTCTTTTGTTATTTTGACCAGTTGTCATTTTCTGCAAATAAATGCTCTAAATGTCAATATTTTTATTTGGGAGAAATGTTGTAAGTAGTTTATAAAATAAAAAACAAAAATGCCTATAAATAGTAAATCTAGTAAATTGTATTCTTGCTATCAGTGTATGAAATCACTTGATAAACTCTATGAGAAAAGGACACAAGCGAAATGTGATTGGTTGTCTGATGGCCGATTGATTATTTGAATCAGTTATTTGAACTGATTATCAGAAATCAGTTACTTATATTGATTAAAAAGTACGGAAACTAAGTCATTTTCTCGCAACTGTTTAGTTTTAATTTTTGGTCTTTTTTTTACTTTGGTTATCACAAGTGTTTTTTCACTGCTAGTTTTTGTCTTCATAATAGTTCCGTTAAAAATAATAACCTTGAAAAGTGTTTTTATGAAGTTAAAATGCTCAGAATAGCTCAAAATGATCACCCATGCAAATGAACAGCAGATACATTCACACCATCGCAGTGCAAAATTGTGTCATATTGTTAATATTCACGCTTTCTTGTGTGTAATCAGTAATGCCTCTATTTGAGATGAATACCAGTGCATTACAGGGTGCAGGCGCAGTGATTTCATCAGGCCATTCAGCAATGAGATTAGATGCTGGTGGAAGCATAAATAAAGGTTTTATTTGAGTAATGCTGCTGCTGTAATTAGAACTGTGGTTACAGAGTGGGGGAGAGCATTAGAGTCTGTCTGAGCAGTCAGAGTTCAGCATAATCTGCATTCAGCACGCTGGAGATCTGACACAGTTTTGAGTAGGGCTGATGAAGGGGATTGTCTCGCTCCGTTTGTGTCTCTGTACTCGTGTTTCTACACAGCAGTTTAGCAAAATAAGCGGTGTAACTGGGAGAATTAAAGTGATCGTTCAATGAATGATCATGCAATGAATGGGAATGGTGACCGAGGCTGTTGTTCTGTCAAACATCTTGTGTGATGTCCAAAAAAGCAACATTTTCATACAAATAAATCTGTTTTGATATCTCTATATAAGTCAAGCACATGTTCATTTCCGCAGTAGCTCTGATCCTGATAGAGTTGTTGTGAGGTGCGTTTTGGTTACATTCATCATGTAGGCATCATGATGGCTTGATTCCATCATAATGTAGCTGTGGGCCATATGGCACGCATGTTTTCCGTCTGGACGACAGGCAATAGATTCCACCATCATGACTGCACCACTCCGTACATCATATATTGATCAGTTTACACAATGCGTCTGTGGAACACTGCGTGCAGACAGATCACAGTGCAATAAGGCAGACAGGCAAATTACAGTGACAGTGTCACCTGCATGTTGGTAGAATTGTCTTACCTCAGTCTGCTGTTCAGTTAGACTGCTGTCCATCAATCCATACTGCTTGTCACCACTGTTTGTTTGAAGTGGCGCAGACGCTTTTATCCAAAGTGACTTTCAGTACATTATAATGGAAAGTTTGTTCACCCAATTCATTTATCATTTACTCATCCTTGATGTTGATTTGCTCAATATTTATTTGTTTATCATATCACAGTTTAAAACCCTGTATTTTTTCAAAATAATTGCAGCCCTAATTCCTTATGATTCCTATCACTAGTTAAGAAGATTAAGACTTGCTCCTGCTGTTTAAATCAGCACATGTCCTGCTCACCAAACTGGTGTGACAGAATTTCATACAGATGTTTAACTCAAGCCAAAGAGGATCAGGGCCAATCTGAGCATGACCCAGTCAGGTGTCTCTCTTACAACACACATTGTCTTTCACTCTCATTCTCTAATAGTATTCCTTTAAGCTGATTTCACATTATTTTGCTTAATCTTATCTCTTAAATTACCTGAGGGCTGAGATCTGGAAGTATAGAGAGCAGAAGGCCAGTGTAGAGTAGGTTGATTTAATGTCGCTCATGCAACCTTACAGAAACTGAGAATGGGCAACACTGTCAGTATTGCTGAACATTAGGGTTGGGAACAGAGATCGGGTTCTTCAGAACTGAATACATTTCTGATTGGTTAACAGTTCTCACATGTGCAATTTTCGGCCAATGCTGGACACTTCTTACTCAGGCCTAGTCCAGACTAATACGTTTTCGTTTGAAAACGCATCTTTTTCTCTCCGTTTTGGCCTTCCGTCCATACTGAGATGCCGTTTTTGTCCTCGAAATCTGAGCTTTTTTAAAATGCACACCAAAGTGGATACATTTGAAAACGCCGTTTTCGCGTTGTGATGTGGACTGTGAAAACGGATGCTTTGGAAAACGATGACGCGTTTGTAGTTATGTGATCTATCCAACCAAAACAATCAAGATGGTGGCCCGTGTTATAGCGGCGCTGTTGTGCCTGATACTCACTTTGATAGCATTGTTAAAAAAATAAATGTCACTTTGTACAACCTTCACGTTGCATTCCTTCAAAGGCGAAGGGAAGTTTACTCTGAATTGGTGTCCGGCGACAGAACATGAGGACAATTGCTTTTCAGACCGTACATGCAGCAGGGATTTTCCGCATGCGGAGTGACACGATTTAAGAGTTTTTCATACTTTTGTGTGGACCAGCAACTTTTGGAAAACGCTTGAAAACGTTAGTGTGGATGGAGAGCGATTTGAAACTAAAACGCAGTTTTCAAATGAATCCGGATTAATGTAGACGTAGCTTCAGACAGTGTTTTCAGCAGTGCATTTCAGCGGCAGTGCTGCCCGCTACTGAATGTACAGTGTCATACATGCAGTGAGGCTATAATGGGCCTGTTCTTTTAAGTCTGAATCATGAAACCTGCAGTGCACCCAGTGTTGTCCAATTCCCAAGTCAAAAACACGTATACATTGATACACAAGTTATGAATGTACAATTTGAAATTAAATGAGAACTGTTGAAGTCTTACAAGCCTTAAGTACAAAACTAGGCTTCATAACACATTCTATGGAATGTGAGACTTCAATCAGGCAGTGCCGTTACTAACAGATTGTTCATATTGGTGGTCGACCCATATGGGTTTTTTAATGGATGATGCCGATATCCAGAGAGCAGGGTGGCCAATATGCTTATACAATACTGATATTTCACACAGTTTAATATAGTAAATAACATTAACATAAAATTGCTAAAAAAAAATTTTATTTTATTTTAAATGGTAGGAAGCAGTTTAGATATAAAATTTTAGCAATTTATTTCCACATGAAGATATGGTTTATATATTAAGAAGGAAATAACAGTACACACAGTTGTCCAGCAACCATGTTAGCAATCGCATTTACTCAAAACAATACGGAATCAAACCAATACAGCACATTGTGAATAAGACGTTTACTCGTAGCACACGTGAAGTGCTTTTACTTTGAAGTTGCACTCACGCACTATTGTGGATATAGCGCGCGAGCAGCAATCTTCTGACAGTTTGGATTGTGACGGACAATGATGATTTGTGAATCAGAAGAACTTTTGATCCTGAAATTTTGATTCTGGCTGATAGAATACACAAATATGAAGTTTAATGTTGCAGTCTGCACTCACAGACAATAATTCAAAAGCTTGTGTTTTGAATTCACAGTTGCTGACAAGTGGTCACAAATGTATAAAATGACATAGACATAAATACAACTACAGACACAAACTTGTATTACACATTAACTTTTGTACGTAAATTCATTTTTGCAGTACAACCACAAATCAGAACTTACAACCTCTCAAATCTGGCACTGCAGATGTAAATCTTCACGACTTGACTTTTTTAAATTTAGCAAAATCCTGTAACAAAACTCTCTTGTGCACTTGTAAAATGGGAGGGGTCAATGAAGTCGTATTATTGGTTGATGTCTAGCCAATGAAATGGGGCATTTTTGAACGCGATGACTTCACGTCACAGCGCCAGCCCGTGCCTTTTTTTTAGGGAAAAGCAGAGCCGCCGCGTCTAGGCCAAAGTCATAGTTGCCAATTTGGCTTATTATATGAAACTTTGGGCTTGATTTTTCATAAAGTCACTTGCAAATATGAGCAGTCGCAGGTTGCGGTTTTTGGGGCTTATTTACAGTATTCAGTCAGCGGTTTTTGGGCTTGCTGGTGCTTATTAACACTTAACATGCAAACATGCCTTTAACAATAATTGTATTAAATGTATTTCTGATATGTTATATCTGCTCTGAAATCTAAATTATGTCATACTTTGGAAACATGCTGTTGAGGACAGTAAATGCAATAAGAATTGCATTACTTATTTCCAAATAATTCTTTCTCAGAAGTACTGAAAGAATAGTCAAGATGACGCAGAACATTAAATTCCTAACTATTCCCATCCCTACTGAACATCATCATTTTTGTCTCATCTCTGTCTTCACTTTTGCCTTTGCAATAGTGGTGGGAATCTCGACTGGCTGTTAGCTTTAGGGTTGGGGTTTGGGTTAGGGTGTATGTTTAATAAAATGTGCACTATTTACAGCTAAAACTGAATAAACAACAAACTAAAAATTTCACCCGGAAACTGTAGTCTAGGCGCAATATGTTTATCTTTTCACACACTTGATCTGAATGGTGGTCAATCCACCACATTTATATAAAACATTTAATGAAAAATATTGATTCTTGGCATTAAAATATCAATACAGTAATGGGAGGTAAAATAAATCTTATTCTTTGCAGTGACTTTTTGGTCTGAGGTATGAATGTTAGTGCACAGAGCACATTACCCTCTATGGATTAGATTCTGCCAGGTTGGAAAGACATTATTTTCCCCCGACACCCCTTTTTGGATCAGTGCAACCATTTTTGAAAGTCTGACACATTTTGCTGTAGAAAGTCGTCCAGTGTGCGATTCTATTTGATACATTGTGTAATTGTCCTCTTGTGGCAATTTCTCTGAACACAAAGTTGGAAGCGTATGAGTCCCTGGGCATGCACTGATTCTCACTCCTATGCCATTTTGTGAGATGTCCCATTTTGCAAGCAGTTATGTAGCAATTTCAAGCATTGAAAGGGGGCAGTTGGTGAAACTCTATAGTTATATATAATTATTAAAATATAATTATTTAATAATTATATCTTGAATTATTGATTTTGTAAGGGGCATTCTCAGCAAATGTATATGCAATCAATTCAATTAATCGGCATATAATGTAACTAATTTGATAAAAAATGTAACAATTTGACAGCCCTTATTTTAACACATTGTCAGAAAAATGCAGATGTTCAAGAACTAAACAGAACATCATGGAAATCACTTTATTCCAGTATTAAAAGAAAGATAAAAAAATGGATCTCTGTCTGCAAAAGAGATTTTATTATCCTGTAAGGCTTATTGGATGGTATGAACAGAAGATTGTTGTACTCGCCACATGTCAGAGAGCAGAAGGCCAGGCATG